>NW_024543079.1:1510000-2145625 GCF_018167655.1 Microtus oregoni
CCACCTCTGCCTCTCGGGTCCATGCCTGGCTACGCCCAGTTCAATGATGGGGAGGTTGAAAGCAGACCTCCATGGTGGAGAAGCGGCTCTCCCCGAAGAGTGCTTGCCCTCTGCTCCCTTCTTCCTAGTCCATGCTGCAGCAGTCTAGTCATTCCTCAAGCCTGGGTTGTGACCAGGACCTTAGCGCCCTCCCCATCCCCCCGACTTCTCATCTTTTGATTTCCTGAAGTCTTAATCACCCCCTCACATGTGGCCCCATGTAAAGATTTGGCCTTTATAAAGCTGTTCTGGTGGCTGAAACCAGCCAGGGGCACAGGGGACCACTGCCCGGTTCTGCTCTGCTACCTACTTTCTCAGTTTGAGAGGTTATAAGCTGAGAGGCTCCCTGGAGGGTGGCCCTGGGTTCTGCTGTATTCAGCAGCTTTCACATCTTTATCTTGGGGGCTTGATCCAATATTCCTGGGCTTGAACCCAGATTTATGGCACCAAAAGCCATGGGGAGGAGCCAGGTAATCTACAGTTTTCATCAGGCGGATGTATGAGTTACCTGTCAGCCCTACCTCCCACACATCAGACCACTTCCTGTTCTCACTGTCAGGACAGGGTCCCCAGATCATCATCAATCAAACTCTTCGCGTGTCACTTCCCCTTGGTACCGAGTCCTCTCCCGGTGGTCAAAAAGGGTCCTGATCTTTGTCCCTTATCTGCCCCAATAGGGCTACAGTGGCTCTATACGCCAGGTGGCAGCGGGTAGATGGCTCAGGCCTGGTCAATTGAGGTCGGGGCTTGCAAATCAGAGACTTGGAACAGCACCACAGCTGTGGGCATGCCAGAGAAGACAGGGCGTTCCTCCCCCGCGAAGGAGAGGAACCAGGAAAGGCTCAGCGAGTGGTCCCTAAGGTAGAGCTCGCGAGCAGCAGCTTCTGGCGGGACCCTGGGTCAGACAGTGGCAGGTGAAGCAGAAGTTGCCTGGGCCTGTCGCTCAGGCCAGACCGGGCTGTGCCCCTCCCCGTCTGGGCGGCGCCCCGCCCGCCAGCCACCGCCGTCCCGCCCCCCGCCCCCTCCAGGCTGCAACAGGTGCCTTGAGCAGGAAGCTCGCGCCGTCACCCGCTCCCCGGACGCGTCCAGGACCCACTGCGCCGCGAGTCATCCCCGGCCCCGGCGTGCGCCCCAGACACGGTGACTCCGGTCCGCGCGAGCCTCCTCCCCTCACCGCGACCCTATCAGGCCCCGCAGCCCAGCTGCCCCAGCCATGGACGCCCCGGAGCCGCAGCCCGACCCCGACGGTGGGGACGGCCCAGGCCACGAGCCTGGGGGCAGTCCCCAGGACGAGCTGGACTTTTCCATCCTCTTCGATTATGACTATCTGAAACCCATCGAAGGTCGGTGGAGGCTCCCCCCGCCTGGCCCTCGAGCCCTGGCGGGGACTTGGGCCTGGGGACCCGGTGCACGGCTTTCTTCAGGAGTTTGCAGCAGGGACTGCCCCTGCCCTGGTGACAGGGAGGTTAGCCAGAGAGAGTGGCTGCAACCACCCTGAGGGGGCGGTTTTCAGTTCCCCCTGAGGGTCGCTGTTAGCATAACAAAGGATGGTCAGGTCTCCAGGACACCCCAGAGGTAGTGGAAGTGCTGTCTTTGCCCTCTGAGAGTAGAGTTGGTGGAGGGGCGTCTGCCCAAGGATGTCAGGGAGGCTGCTAGAGTCTGAAGATCTTACCCCTGAGGCTGTGAGACAGTGGCCCTGTGGCATCCTGGGAGCCGGTTGTTGGGGACTTTGTGTTGAAACTAAGGAAGAGGCTGTGTGTCTCATGCTAGAGGGTGGTTTGCCTTGGGTGTCAGGAGGCTGGCCCATTTCCTCTCTGAGTTTACAGTCACCGCAGGTGGACCAGCGCACTTATTAAGTGATCTTCCACCAGCCCCTCACCCATGCTGTAGTGGATGGGGGGCACCTAGGTGAGGAGGACACAGGTTGTTTTTGCCTAAGTTCAGCCCGCACCTTCATTTGGCCTCTGTTGCTGGGGGTTGGCCAAATGCCCCTATCAGCAACATTCTGTCAGAAGCAGGAGGAGGCTCTTCGCCCAGCCTCATGGTTTCTAGTTAGAAAGCTTGTCTGGGAGCAAACAAGAACCTAACCAGGTTTCCTGATTTTAGCAGCTCAGCCCGTGCTTGTGGCAGGCCCAGGAGCAAGCCTGCTGGCAGCTTCCAGATGCCCCGATGGCTCCAGGCTTGCTGGCATCTGGTGCCTGGTGCGTAGGAAGGGCTGCGATGCTGGCTGGAAGATATTGAGAGTCGTGGTGGCATTAACCTTTCTTCCAGCAGGGTCCTCGCGGGCAACCTTTGGGAAGAGACCTGCTTGGTGACAATTTTGTGTGTTTTGGCTACAGGTGCTAACTATAGTGGAAGAGGCAGTGTTGATGTTTTAGACGGCTTTCCACTGAAAAGACAATTAGGAATCTAAGCCATCCACACGTATCCGTGGTCTCTGTTCATTAAGATTAAAGTCACATCTGGTGGGGAATTCACACACCTCTCTCAGGCTCACAGTTTCTCTCTCTCTCTCTCTTTCTCTCTTTCTCTCTCTCTCTCTCTCTCTCTCTCTCTCTCTCTCTGAGGTAAGGGTGGAGGGTGAGGATTTCCGGGGAAATAGTTTCCAAGCCAAATCTGGTGGGAGGTGCTTTTTATAGTTTTTCTTGGCAAGTAGGGCGAGTGGCCAGCAGATGGGCAGCTTAATGACCATGGGAAAGCCTAGTAACCTGTGTTGTTGTTGTTTTAATAATAAACTTTATTTTGGGGGTTCCAGTTTCTCATTTATAGAAGTACTATGATAGTAACTCAGTAGCCCACTTCCCTCTTATTATGGGCCTGGGGCATTAACAGGGCATATGTACTTGTTACTGATGCTTGGTCATGAAGAAAAGTCTGTGCTTTTCCAGTGTGTGTGTGTGTGTGTAACAGCCTTGAAGTACTGTGTTAGAAATAGGTACTATAGATATGTTATATACAGCCTGTTTAATTTATGTCTGCGGCAGGGTATCATGTAACTTGGGCTGTCCTGGAACTAGACAGCTTCCTTGCCACAGCATCTTCCAGGGTCACAGGCTGATGCCACCGTGTTTTAACTTGGGTTTTTTCTGATGTTTTTCTGGTTATGATGTAGCCTGGTTAGATCAGGCTAGAGGTGTTAGGGAGATCACGGGAGTGTGGGGCCATTCTCTTCTTATGTCAAGGGGACATACTATCAGCCCGATTCATTGCTGTTGACCCGACCTTCCCTGCAGGGGAAAGGCCTGTGAGCTTCTTCCTGGTGACCCCTTTCCAGATTGCGTTCGTAGGAAAGTCACTAGGTGAGGCCCTTGCTCAGGTGCGGCGAGTGATGCTCTGGGAATCTGTTGGGAAGGTGAGGCCTCTGTGTGTGTGTGGGGGGGGGGGGCAAGCGTCACAGAAGGGACTGTAACGACAGCCGTGGGGTCACCTCTGGGGGTCTCCCCTTTCCGTTCCTTCATAGTGGGAGTCCCTGAGACCTAAGCTGACCTTCATCTTGATACTAGGCTCTGGTTCTAATGATATGCCTTGAGTCAGCTGGCCACGAGCCTGGTAAAATCCACAGGAGGAAAAGGGTCAACAACGAGATGGATGCTGATGAAAACAGGTGAAGGCACACAGGGACGTTTTGGGAGGTCAGATCTTTGGCTTGGTCCATGGGATATACCTCTCACCCTAGCAGGCAGGCATGGTTTTTGACTCCCAGTTTACAGAGGAGAACTCGAAGGCCTAGAGAGGTGGAGTAAGTTTCTGGAAAAAGCAGAGCCGGTCGATGGCAGAGCTGAAGTCTGAGCCTAGGTGCTGATTTACCGTTTGGGAGGCCTTTCTCTCCTCCCCTGCGTGGGAGGCACTTGGTCCACGGGCCACGGCAAGCAAGGGACTGAAGACAGGAGGAGTGGGCTAGGGCAAGCCATTTAACCTCTTTCTGGACCCTAGTTTGCTTGTTTGTAAGTGGCTAAAATAGTAGTTCTATTCCGCGGTGCACTTTGGGTGAACTAATCCACTGAAATTAACCACTGCGGGTTTTGTTTCTAGCATTTACTAAACCTTTCCTTTCACGGTCAGCACGAGCCGTTCTTCTGTCACTCATCCAACTAATTTTCTAAGCAGTTACCATGTTCTATCTTGGAGCTACCCCAGGCGAGACCCAGTTCTGCCCATGCTAGTATCCCTAAACAGGCCCCTCTTATCGTCTTTCTGAATGCATTGGCTGATACCTAAAATGAAAGATTCCATCAAAGTGGAGATTGTAGGTCTCTCTCTGTTTTCAAGACAAGGTTTCTCTATGTAGCTTTAGCTATGCTTGGCTGTCTTGGAACTCACTGTGTAGACTAGATTGGTCTTGAACTCACAGAGATCTGCCTCCTGTCTGCCTCCTCAGTGCTGGAATTAAAAGTGTGCACCACCACCACCCAATCATCTTTGTCTCTTTAAAAAACTTATTTTTAACTATGTGTGTGTGTGTATGTAGCTATGTGTGGGTGTGTGCACCATGTGCTTGCAGTTGTCTGTAGAGGCCAGAAGAGGGCGTTGGCATCTGGAGATAGAGTTACAGTTGGTTGTGAGCCACCCAGTGTAGATGAGAACTGAACTCTGGTCCTCTGGAAGAACAGACACTTTTAACCAATGAACCAGCTTCTCCAGTCCCCTTTGCCTTGCTTTTGACCATGGTAGGAGGACCTCAAATGCTCGTGTAGGCTTCAGATGTATGCGTTTATTATGCTCAGAAGGTATCCATCCCTGTTTCCCTGGGAGTTTTATTAGGAATGGGACTTGATTGGCATAAAAGGCATGTGAGTGTCTATGAGAAAATATGAGCTTATTCTTAAACCTGCTGCATATTGGTTTATATAGTAAGAGGTCATCTAAGTGTAAATATATAAGTGCATTCATCATTCCCAGTATTTCTTGTGGTGGCAATATCAGTTTGATTGCATATGAAGGTCTTTCCCTATTCCAAGGTGATGCTTTCCCGTGATTCTCTTGCGTGTGCAGCTGGCCTTAGGTCTCTCTCCTTCCTATGCTGAGGAACCGGTGGGAGTCAGTTCTCTTCCTCCATCACACGGGTTTCAGGGACCGAATTCAGTGGCTGGGTTTGGTGGCAGGCCCTTTACCTGCAGAGGCATCTCACCAGCCCTATTTATGTTCGCTGTTTCTACGGGAGTCAGTTTTGGTAAACCGTATCCAAGAAACTATGCACTTTGTCCAGCTGCGTTTCCAAATTTATTTGCCCGGAGATGTGTTAAGAGCGCTCTCATTTCTCTTCTGGTGGATGAGCTGTCCAAGTTTATCCCATGTAGAGAATAGGATTAAGGGTTCTAGGATCCTGGTGGCTGCCGATCACACCCTGTTGGTGGCCCCTTCTGTGAGAGTGCCCTGGGCATTCTTGAGGTTCAGTGGGTTCTTCCCCCTTCTAACCTGGAATTCCCCAGGAGTCCATGGTCATCTCCAGAAGTATCAGATCCCCTGTGTGCTGGGTTGGGGACAGAAATGCTGGTGGCTCACTATTAGTTTGCCTCAGTGGGTCTGATGCATTTCCTCTTCTGACTCCCTTTTGGCTCAAGTGTACGGAACCAGCCTTGACTTTCCTGAGGTCAAGCAGAGAGGCCCCTTACTATTGCTTGCTGCTTTTCAGTCTGTTTCCACCCTTCTTACACTGCTGGGTCCACACTCTCTGAAAACATGATGAAAACCACAGACACCACACAGTCACACATACGTACTCATGAAGTGGCTCTGTGAACACAAATATGTCCTGGGCACAGAGTACACACACACACACACACACACACACCATTCACAGGTGTGCCCCAGGGCACTGCCTCCCCCAACTCCCACTGCCATGAGCTTTTTACACCATTTCTCGAGGGAGTCATGGACTGGTCCCTGACGTCACCTACGTTTCAGCTTGAGAACACCTGCTCTCAGCAGCCCATTTGCAGGGGACAATGAAAACCTCATCCTTCCAGCAAACACATGGCATGCTGGTTCTGTGCCAGGCCCGGTGTGATCTGGAGATGAAAGAGACCTGGTCCCTGCTTTTGTCTGGCTACTCCGGAGCCAGCATGGGACACAGCCCGGTAAACAAATGGGGACAAATGAGGTGCTGTGATATAGTAACAGGCTTTTTTGGGTACTACTAAAAATAGGCCTGTATACTAAGTAAGCTGGCTTGCTGGACACACATGACATTCAGAGATGTTGCCCTTTGTGTCACGTTAAGGACAAGTCTTAATGAGCCTACTTTAGACAAATAAGGTCTCCAGGTGCCCCAGGAAAAGTGATCAGAGAGGCCTGATCAGAGAGGAAGCGGGGCTGGAGTGGCCCCCGTCATCCTAGCTTGCAAAGCTCACAGTCGCTGTCATTAATGCTGATCTGGAGCAGAGGCACCATACAGCCCTGCCATCAGCTGCTCTCATTTGTCCTCAGGGCTCGCCAGCCCCAGAAGCGGTGAGCCAAGTGCAAGAAATGTAGCTCACATGCTGGCAGTGCCAGGCCTCTCTGGAGTCGGGGCACCTGGGGTCCCCGAGTCTTTGTTCAGCTTTATAGCACCCAGCCAGAGTGTCTCCAGACACCCCAGAGCCGCAACCTCCAACTGACTCCGACAGGCCCCACACGTGGCAGCTCCTAAATGTGATGACCTGTAGAAGTGGGACGGTCAGTGCTCCTCTCTCGGGCCTATACATCAGCAAAATAGAACTGGACAAAGTACAGGACATAAGGGGCGTTTGCTCCCCTGCCACACATCATCTCCTTTCTCTCTTCTCTCCTTCCTTTCTTGTCTCATTTAGCCCAGGTTGGCCTCACACTCTCTCTGCAGCCAAGGATGACCTTGAACTCCCGATGCTTCTGTTCCCACTTCCCAAGTTCTGGGATTTTAGGCATGTACCATGACACCCAGATTACGAGGTGCTAGGGGCGGAACCCTGAGATTTGTGCAAGCTAGGCCAGTGCCTTACAGATTCGAGCCACATCCCCCAGTCTCTGTTTTTGCTTCTTTCCCCGCCATGCATGCTTCCTGGAGGCACCTGAGTCGTCCTTCCCGCTGACTGTGCAAGTCAGAGCATCATGTGTAAAACTCGAAAGCCTTGGTTTGACTTGTGGGCTGTCTGGAGACTGGGCTGAGCGGAACTGCAGGCCTGCGGCAAGCAGATCAGGGCTCATGGATCAGATCGATGCAAAGTTGCTAAGGTTCCTTCGAGGGCTGCTGGAGGTCACATGACTTTGGTTCCTGGCTCATGTTTCTTATCTGTGCTGTGGGCTGATGAGGACAAAGGGCCCCACTGGGGCAGAAGTGAGGGTTCAGAGAGGTCCAGTGGCCCAGGCTTTGTGACTGTGGATGGTCCCTGACAAATCGGGGTGTCCTAAGTGTGTTGGCTCCTGGGGAAAGAGCCTTTTCCTTGGGCCTTGATGTGTCCTGAATCAGAAGAACAGATGGGCCATGAGGGGTGTGGTGTCTGTTGGCTGCCGGGCTCCACCCCGTGCCTGGTGCCTGAGCAAGTCAGCTAAGCCAGAGGTCTGTTTGGTTCTGACTCTAAGTCCCCTGTCCACTCCACTCAGTCCTGGAACCCTGCTGGCTGCAAACACTTCCTTAGTTGTTCACGTTCTGTGGCTGGAAAGTTCTGGAGGCCTCGTTCTGGGTGATGCAGGCTGCTCCCAGGTGTTGTCTGGTGAGCCAGGCCCAGAATGGAACAGCCCTGAAAACGCAGCTCCATGATAGGTACCCTGTGGCTTTCCCCTAGAGAGGACTTCCTCCCTCCCCCAGCACAGGAAATAGCCTCAGGCTCCCAGAGTGCTGTGGCCAGCTCACTTCCCTGGCTGCTGCACCCTTACAGCTAGGGTTTTGCTGACGGCTTCCAGACTGAGTCAGAGCATCAGGAAGGCCTGGAACCTGGGCTGTTCTGGGATGGATAAGGCTGCCTGCTCCTTCACCTGGAGCTGAGGGAAACTCTTTCACTTGCCCTCTGACCTTTTGGCACTAAGCTTTCTCCCAAATATGCAAAAGTAGGGGCGATGGTGCAATGGGCTGGCATGTTGCTAATGCAAAGCCGCCTCATCTGCACCTCCATCCCGGGCATCTCCCCGCAGTGGCTTTAAGTATAATTAATTCATCTAGTATTTTATAGATCAGGTGTCAAAGACGTGGACCCCGAGAAAAGTCAGATGACTGCTCTTGGGGAACCTCAGGGCACTGGACTCCGGGGCCCCCCAATATTAAAACTCTTGTGTAGAGTGCTCACACCCCTGACTTCAGTAATGATTAAAAAATAGTGTCTGTGGGGCCAGCGAGATGGTGCGGTGGAGAAAGGTGGCCCCTTGCTGGCAACATGAGCTCCATCCCCAGGACTCACGTGCTAAATGACTCCCCTCAGTTGTCCTTTGACCTCCATGTGCATATCAGAGCACACATGCTAGTAATAAATTTAATAATAAATTAAGAATGGTACCCGTAGGATGACTCAGTGGATAAGGTGCTTGCTACCAAGCCGGCCACCCTGAATCAATCCCAGGAAACACATGGGAGAAAGAGAAAACTGACTCCTGCAGGCTGTTCTCTCACCTCCGCATGTGTGCTCTGGCACACGTGTGTATGTGTGTCATGTACACATGTGTGGACATAAATGCACAATTCTAAAATAATACAAAATTGTTTTAAAGGAAATTCTTTTTAAAAAGTAAAGTGATGTTTCCCAGGTTCAGTACAGTTTTTTGTTTTGTTTTGTTTGTTTTTGAAACAGGGCCTTATGTAGCCCAGGTTGGCCTTGAAGTGTTTGAGGATGGCTTTGAACCTAGGGTTCTCTTGCCACCGTCTCCCAAGTCCTGGCACGCGGGGATGTACTTCAAAACCAGTGTTCTAGTTTGCTTTTGTTGCTGTGATAAAATGCTGACCAGAAGCAATTCGGGGAGGAAGGGATTGTTTGACTTGCAAGTCCCAGTCCCTGTCTATCACTGAGGGAAGTCAGGAGGCTGGGCCAGAAGCCTGGGAGCAATGAGGGCTCCCTTCCTTGGTCCTGCTTGGCTGCTCTTCATGTACAGCCCAGGCCCACCCATCTAGAGGTGGCCCCTCCCACCGTGGACCAGGCCTCCCACATCTATTAGCAATCAAGAAAATGCCCCAAAAGCCTGCCCGCAGACCAATCTGATGGAGGCAGAATTTCGATAGAAGGCCCTCTTCCCAGGTGTGTCAAATTTAGAGCCAAGCTTATCCCACACATGGTTTATGAAAAATTGCTGATGAAACCCAGGGCCTCTGCATGCTAGGGCCACACTGTAGCTGAGTCACATCCCCAGGCCCCAGGTGTTGTAGCCCCAACATTTCTGATGCACAGCTGTTGGATCTACAGACAGAGAAGGCAAGAGCGCAGACAGTCAATGCACAGGCCTGATGCTAACCTAAAATAGTTAACATCAGCTACCCACCATTCAGGCCTCACCGTTTGTTTCCCAGGCTTTTGCTGTTAACTTGTTTGTATCCATCCCTGAAGGCCCTTGTATTGGGAGTGGTTGACTTGACCATTGCTCCCTTCGCCCTTTGAAAATTCCTACCAATTTCCTTTTTTTTAAATAAATAAATTTATTTATTTATTTATTTTTATCTTACTGGCATTGGTGTTTTGCCATGGGTGTCAGCTCCTCTGGAACTGGAGGTACAGACAGGTGTGAACTGCTATGTGGGTGCCGGGAATTGAACCTGGGTCCTCTGGAAGAGCAGCCAGTGCTCTTAAGTACTGAGCCATTTTTCCAGCCCCAGCCAATTTTCTTCATGTTTATCTATTAAAGAAATAAAGGAAATAAGGTCCCCCCACCACCCCACCCCTCTATGCCCTGGATATTGCTAGATGTCTCACCCCTGTGATTTTTTTGGGGAGGGGGGCATGTTTCTCTGTTTCTTATAGATCGGCATGTAGTTTGTGTGTATATGCATGCCTTTGCATGTGTGTTTGCTTGTGTGTATACGTATGTGTGAGCCCACCCATGAAGGTCAGAGGCTAACTTTCCTGAGCTGCTGACTGTTTAATAATTTATTTATTTTTGAGGCAGGGTCTCTCACTGACCTGAGACACACCAGTTTAGCTGGTCTGGCTGCTCAGCAAACCCCAGGCTCTGCCTGGTTTCTCTTCCCCAGAGCTGGGATTATGAGAATGCACTTCTACCATGCCTGGCTTTTTTTTTTTTTATTGCAGATGCTGGGCTCAGCCCTGCAAGCACTTTACCAACTGAGCCGGCTCCATATCCCTTGGCATTTACTTCCAAAGCCCTGTGCCCTGGACTTTTAATGTGTTTTCTCGCTGCCTTTTAGCAGGCTGAGCTGGAGGCAGAGCGGGGAGAGTTCCTTTTCCTGAGCGGGCAATGGGGCCCAGCCTGCCTTCTAATCTAAGGATTTGGAAGAGGGCCTGTTTCGGTTAATAAAGTACATTTCTCCCAGCCAGCCTTTCCCTGTGAATTTTAATTGAGCTCTGCCTGAGCAAAGGCAGGAAAGCGGCCGGCAAAGCACGGGATTTGCCAGGGCCTTATCAAAACAGAGCTGCTGGGGGATGCCTGCAAAGGGGGCCGCTCCCTGAGAGGGGAGCCCCTTAACTGAAATGCTTGAGCAGTCAAGCTAAAGGCCTAGGGAAAGGGGTGTTTGCCTGCCTAATCCTCAGCCGGTGGGCTGCAGGTCTGAAATCCACAGGGGTGATGTCACCTCTGCTGGGTGGATTGGGAGGAATGTCTTAATGACCAGGTGTGGGTGTGTGGCAGCAGGGCAGGGGGGCTGATTAGGCATGCCCACCTCTGGAAACATGGCACCCATATTGCATGGGGGGGGCATAAATAAGACACATCCTGTCAGTAAGGTATTAGTGCTTGAGTCTCTGGTTGAGTTCCATGGTTTCATGGTCACCTAGCGGAAGCTTTACTTGCAGGGGTCAGGCTTTTGAGGGACCGGGAATGAGTGAGGGGGCTCAGCTCCTGGAGGAGGCTAGGGTGGGCAGAGGCTGCAGGGAAGCCTATGGCTGTCTAACCTCAGCCCTTCCTGCCTGGCTGCCACGGAGTGGGTGGGCCGTGTCATGGCGAGTCCCGTTTCTGGGGGAGGATTATCTAAAGGCTATTTTTGGTGAATTCTTCTGACCAGATCTTCCCTTCTCCTTTTGCTGAGGAAGCTCTTTCACCAGCTCTCCAGATCGCAGGCTTGCTCTCCAGGACACGTGGAAGGAGGGTGGCTGGTCAGGAAATGGAGGGGTATTGATATGAAGCAGTACCCCTGCCCCCCCCACTTCTGAGAAAGAAACCTACTGAGCCATACAGGAGAACCCTAGTCTTGACACTGAGTAACAGAATTGAGGCAGTGCGTGTGTGTGTGCGTGTGTGTGCGTGCGTGTGTGCACGCCTGTGTGTATGGGTGTGCGCGCGCGTGTGTGAATGCGTGTGTGTGTATGGGTGTGTGTGCGTGTGTATGGGTGTGTGTGCGTGTGTATGGGTATGTGTGCGTGTGTATGGGTGTGTGCGTGTGTGTGTGGTAGCTTCAGTATTATGGAGTGTTACGGCATCAGCAATGTCTATTTTTTGCGTGTGTGACCTTGGGGGATTCCCTGCACCTGAACCTCAAGTTTCCCTGTCCCTTGCAGTAAGGTGTTGGTAATAACAGCCTCCTCGCTTGTTATAAGTGCCTAAAAGGGAAGACATGCAGGCTGATGACGTGGTGGATGCCAGCTATCAGAAAGACGGCAAGCGGGAAGGTGACTAGGATTCCTGAAGACAGGAGGACCCCCAAATACCTCAACTGCCAAATGGCCCCTGGCCCTCTGCTTGAGGGAGGCCTTGAGTCGTACAGGGCACACATGCCAGCCATCTTCCAAAGCAGCCCAGGACACCATGTTTTTACAAGCATCCTGCCAGCTGCTGCTTTGCTAGCCTCCTTGCTCTGGGACCATCCTCTCCTATGTCAGCGTCCTTGTTGGCGCCTGGCTTGGTGGCAGACTGCCGGAGGAGCTCCCGAAGCTGCCTCTGTCTGTCTGGTGAAGGCAGACAGCTGTCTTCTCTGGGACAAGGTCAGAAAAGATGAGAGGGTGCCAGGAAGCCTGTGCCAGCACCTCCATGCTGGCGAGACAAGAGGTAAACGTCCCCTCGCCTTCTCTGGTGTTCTTGGACCCACTGATCTGGGTGGAATTTCTCAACTTTCAGGGCCCGTCTGTGTGTGTCACCTCTGAATAAAGGGGCGTGACAACCTGGATCTTCTCCTTTACACACATGACTCATTTTTGGGGAATCCTGTCACCACTGCCCTCTGTGTGTGGAGAGGGAGGGGGCCCGAGACTTGGGGATGTGGGGGAAATTGAGAGTCCCCTTCATTACTTAGAGACCATTGGTGACTCTTGCAAATGCTTCTCCCTGTAGACTGTGAAGGCAGCCAGATGGGAAATCCGCTGCCTTCCTGCCCTGCTGTGGGGCTCCTGCAGCCGCATGTGCAGGAGTTTAGGGGAGCCACAGGCCTCTGTTCCCTCTCCTTGCTGCCAGTCTGTGCTGCCTGGCTGTGGTATCTGGGCACTACCATGGCGACAGGCTGTGATGCCACAGAGCTAGACCTCAGATGTGAGCTCATGAAGGGGTGGGTTGGAATAGTCTGGGCAGGGACCCCCAGATCTGCAGCCCATCCTGTTGTGGGCTATGTCCCCTCCCCCCAGGCACTTCCTATAGGCTCCCTAGTGAGGTTTCTATTTTTGTCATTTCTATTTCACTTCCTAAAAGCCTGCCTGGACTTTTTAGACACTTCAAAGATTGTTTTCACGGCGTTCTTTCCTCCCCCTCCCTCTCTCTGTCTGTGTGTGTGTGTTGTATGGGTGATGTATGTTGTATGCGTGGTGTGTGGTATGTGTATGGGTGTGTATGTGTGAGTGTGTGGTGTCTGTGTGTGTGTGGTGTGTCTGTGTGTGCGTGTATCTGTGTGTGCGTATGTGTCCGTGTGAGATGTGAGTGTGGTATGTGTGTGTATGAAGTATGTGTGAGGTGGATATCTGTATGGTGTGTGTGGTGTATATGGAATGTGTGTGGTGTGTGTGTCTGTGTGTGGTGTGTGTCTGTGGGTGTGTCTGTGCTGTGTGTGTGTATGGTGTATCTGTGTGTGTGTGCCTGTGTGTGGTATGTGTGGCGTGTCTGTGTATATGTGTGCATGTGTGTATTGTGTGTCAGTATGTGTCTGTGTGAGATGTATGTGTATGTGTGTTGTATGTGTGTGGTATATGTTGTATGTGTGGTGTGTGTGTGGTATGTATGGAGTGTATGGGGTGTGTATCTTTAGTGTGTGTCTGTGTGGGTGTGTATGTTTGTGTGTTGTATGTGTGTGTGTGATGTATGTATGATTTTATTTTGGGGCAGGGTCACAGGTTGACCTGGAGTTCAATATGTAACCCAATGTCTTAAACTCTGAGAAACCCTCCTGCCTCAGAGTCCCAAATTCTGAGACTATAGTGTACCCTGGTTTCCTTTTTTTTTCCCAAAGGTTTCTCTTTGGACAGCAACCTGGCAGTGAGTGGCAACCTGGCCTTGACCATGGTCCATTCTTGAATGAGCAGCTGGCAGGAAACGAAGTGGAGTGGCAGCTGGAGACCACTGAGTGGCTACAGTGTGGTTTTAACTCTCTCCTGGGGCAGACAGAAGGACTGAGAACATTCTAGAAGAAAAGAGTTGGGATCTTAGGTTGTTAGGCCAACAATGGCCCTCAGCAGGTTCTGTCCTGGGGCCCCTCACTTCTCTGTGTCATAGTTAAGATGTCACTATTCCAGAAATAGTCTCTTTCACGAGAAGTGGTGCTCAGCAGTGGTTGTGGGGGTGGGTGAAGGGCCAGGTTACCTCAGACTGTCTTGGCTCTGCAGCTTAAAAGCAGTGTGACTTTGGGCCGATTACTCACCCTCTCTGAACCTCATTTTCCCCATTTGTAAAATGGGGAAAGCTGTATTACCTGTTTCCTAGTGTTCTTGTGAGAAACCCCCACTGATCTATGCTGATTGTGTGTGGTGGTCTTTGATAGAGAGCAAATGGCACAGGTGTGTTGACTCTTAATACTTCTGTTATGACAAGGAGCTTACTGAGTCACTGAGACTTTGGCAAGGTCGGTGGCTGCACTCCCAGGCAGCTGCGGGATGGGGTGAGGGGCACCAGTCCCCGGAGGGAGAGTGCTGGAGGCTTTCTCTAGCTGTTTCACACACTTCCAGAGGTCAGTGCTGTCTGGGAGGCCAAGAGAATTCTTGAAGTGCTGACCAGTCCGTTTTGTTTTTATAAAATTCCTTCCTCTTTTACAAAATGCTTTTGAAGAGCTTGGGGCTAGCGTGAGTGACGCTGTCAATCGAATAGGGAAACCATAGCAGGTGAAGCCAGAGCTGCTGCCTACAATACTTCCCCAGTGTCTGTTGTACACATGCATGGGGCTTTGTGTGGCGTAGACGAGCTGCCCCGTGTGTTACCTGTGAGAACAGAGTGTACTCGGGTCTCATGTCAGGGGTGTGAGGCTGGGTCCTGGGTCCTTTGGACACCGTGTGACCCTCCAAAAACTAAGGGGTGCCGAATTCTCTGTGAGTAGCTCTCACTCCTGGTAGGCTGACCTGGCCCCTGGCAGTTCCCGGAAAATTGACCGAGGCTCCCCAAGTCCTCTCAGCGCCCAGGTGTTGAGTGAGCTCCAGGGACCTGGTGAGAGACAGATTCAGGTGTCAGTAGACCAAATGGCTAGCAGAAGCTGTAAGGAGTCAGAGGAACCAGAATGAGCAAGGCATACTCCTCCCGGAGGTGGCTTCCTCAGGTCTCAGGGTGTGGCCTACAGGCCAGGCTTCAGGCAGACTGCCTCTGCTGAGCGCAGGAAGTGTGCGTCAGAGGTGCAAAGCCCAGAGCCCCCGGGCCTCAGCTTCAGTTGGCCTTGCAAGGCAAGGGGACAGTTGGGTGGCCAGCTATTGGGGTGGGTGGGGCAACTGCTCAGCTCCACACCAGCCCCTGCAACAGAGTATCCTTATGTTGTAGTAGATCCAGAATCCCCAGCCCATGGTGGGTATGCTCCATCGGATCCCGCTAAGGACTCTGGGTAGGTGAAATCAGCTCTCTGTGCCCCATTTCCTCCTCTGTGGAAGGCGAGCAGCTGTCCAGGCCACTCGTGTAGATGTGAGGGTTAAATGCATGCCACGTGCTAGCTCCAGTGGTGGGCCCATTCCCAGTACTTTAGCTACCCCAGTCCTGCATTTTTTTTAAATAATAATAATAATAATAATAATAGACTTCAAAAAGCTCACCTTCTTGGAGTGGAGGGACAATCTGTTACTGGCTCTCTGCATAGGGCTCTTTAGGATTGAGCTTAGAAGCTACTGTAGTTCAGTCTGGCTAGTCAGGCACCTCTGTCTTGATAGACAGTGGCCCAGGAGAAGGGAGCTGGAAGCATGGAAGGGAATTTTGGACAAGGGTAACTTTGAATGCGGTGTCTGTCTGTCTGTCTGTCTGTCTGCCTCTCTCTCTCTCTCTCTCTCTCTCTCTCTATCTCTATGTATATGTGTAGTCTCTGTATGTGTCTGTGTGTATGTGTCTGTGTGGTCTCTGTGTGTATGTGTCTGTGTGGTCTCTGTGTGTGTGTGTCTGTGTGTGTATATGTGTGTGGTCTCTGTGTGTGTGGTCTGTGTGTGTCTGTGTGTGTGTGTGTTGGGGAAAGGACAAGATAGAAGACCCAGAGCAGTCATGGCTCCCGCCTTCCTCCTTCCTTTGAGGACTGACATAGGCCAGGCATCTCTCATGGCAGGTGGCATAGAGGTAGCCCACTATGAGTGCATGGCACATAGAGAGAGCTGTGGCCTCTTTAAAAAAAAAATTGTTTTATGTTTTGCCTGTGCACTATGTGTGTGCCTGGTGCCCTCGGAGATCAGAAGAGAGTGCCAGATCCGCTGGAACTGGAGTTACAGATGGTTGTGTGTTGCCATGTGGGTGCTGGGAATGAAACCTGGGTCCTGTGGAAGAGCAGCCAGTGTTTCTGACCATGAGCCACCTCTGCAGCCCCATGCTGTCTCCCTCTAGATGCTGCTTTCTCTTTGAGCTGGGAGGAATGGCGTTTTAGTGGTGTGTTGCTAAGTCTTGAGAGCCTTTCTTACCCATAGGCTCCCCTTCTGACGCCTGCACCCCGTCACATGGGCACACTTTGCAGGGTCACAGAACACCATGCTGTCCTGATGGTGCTGGCAAAACAAGATGTTTAGCGTTTGACAGAACCCAGCCATCTCTGCCTGCCACACAAATTATACGTCAAGGAAAAAGCTCGTGGGAGGGTGGAGGCGAAATGCAGGCTCAGAGCCTTTGCCTAGGTGGCCTGCTTGAATATGGTCCCCTTTTGGGGGCCAGGTATGCAGTACTGCAGATTAAACAGCCTCACATATAGTGGGCAAGTGCTCCATCCCTGAGCCGCCCCCCCCAAGTCTTCTTTACACTTTTAATTTTGACATAGGGTCTCATTAAATTGTCCATACCTGCCTTGAACTCATTCTGTAGTTGAGACAGGTCCTGAACTAGGCGATGCCCCTGCCTCAGCCTCCCAGAATGGTGCAAACATTCCTTTCAAAATAAAAGTTGTGACGTGGAGTTGGATAAATGGCTCAGTGGTTAAGAGCACATGCTGTTCTTTCAGAGGCTCAGAGCATTCATGTCAGCTAGCTCACAACCATTTCTAACTCCAGCTTCAGAGAGCTCTGATGCCCTCCTTCTGGCCTCTGTAAACACCTGCACGCACATTCACACACACACACACACACACACACACACACACACACACACACACTACGTGTTAAAAACAGAGTGGAGTTGAGCAAACATAGTAAGTACATAATACATATTGACAATGCCACCTACAGCCAAGATCATGCAAAGAAGTTTACGGAAACCCTCCTGAGAAAATTGGCAGCAAGGTGTGGTTCTAAGATACGCTGGCTTCCATCTGGGCGCTGGGCAGGAGAGAGCAGTGAGACCCAGCCAGGCACATGGGCTGTTTCCAAAGAACCCAAGAGTGGGGATCCCAGCTACTCACAGAAAGATGTTAATGACTTGCCATTTGTGAGATTTGCTGTCAAATCCCAGAGAAGGCAAAGGCTATTCATTACCCTCACGCCCGCGCTTGCTGTTAAACATTTATAGACTTGGGGAGAGAAAAGAAGGGGGGCGGGAAGGAAATTGCCACCAGGATGGATTAAACCAGTGTAAACACTGCGATACTAGGCTCAGCGTAGCCAGTTGCTCCTCGGAGCTCCTGGGCAGTGTGTGTCTGTATGCGCACATGCGTGTGTGTGTGTGCGTGTGTGTGTCTGTGTCTGTGTGTTTCTTGAGACAAGATCCTACTCTGTAGAGCAGGTTGTCTCTGGACTCACAGTATTTCTCCTGTCTCAGCCTTCGAGCGCTAGGATTATGGGCACTACCATACCCCATGATGTGTGTCTGGATTGTTCACAGTATCCTGAGCTGTGTTTTTGAGGCAGAGAATTCTAATATGACTTGGGATCTCTGTGCAGGACAGTTCCCGGTTTGGTCAGCTTGAAGGGAATGGGCTCATCAGAATATCGCTGAACATGGATTTGATGCCAATTGGCCCATAGGTTAGACATCTGTACTGTGTGCTGTCTGCCAGGAAGGGGTGTGTGCATGTGCACACGCAGTGCCAGTTCAGGTTCAGATGCACCTTCACCCTGACTGTGCATTGCATGAACTCTGGCCCTGCAGACCCAAGCTAGAGAAAGCAAAGCCGTGAGGGAGTCAGATGTGCTCTTCCCCCATTCTAAGCGAGGCCGCAGGGCCTGGAGTGGGTGGGGACTTTTCTTCTGCCACTAGCCAGTCAGTGGCAGAGCAGGGCTAGGTTCTGTTTCCCTCCGTGTCAGCAGAGTTTCGCTGTCACGTGTTATGTTCCATGTCATCTCTACCCCTGCCACCTGCCCCACAGAAGCTAATTATGTTTGGGAAATTTAAGTTTGTTTTCTCCGCATAATACACAAATCAAAAAGTTTCCTTTTTGCAGGGCTGGGGAGATGGCTCAGTAGGTAAGCGTGAGGACCGGAGTTCAGATCCCAGTACCCACATAAAAGAGTGGGGTATGGCTCCACGCTCCTGCAACCTCAGTGCTGCTTGGTAGAAATAGGAGTATCACTGGGGCTTGGTGGCCACCAGATGAGTTCAAAGTTCAGTGGGAGAACCTGTCTCAAAGGGAACAATGTGGAGGGTGACAGAGCAGGTCACCTGATGTCTTCCTCCGGCTTCTGCGTGTGCGTGCCCACCCGCCACAGATGTGCCCCTCCCCACCTTATGTTCACCTTGCTCTTTCTTTGATACTGAATCTCAGTGGTCACTGCTGTCTGGTGCAGGGGGACTTTTCCTGGTCACTGTTGGGATGAGCCAGAGCCTCCCCCAGCCCCAGAGCTGCAGACACTAACCTACCCCTTATCCCTCTCCCAGAAATAGAAGTGTCTGCATAGGATACAGTTTTGAGAATGGTGTTAAGGACTCTGGGATGCATCTGGGATTTTGATGGATGTTACCTACTCAGTCACCCCTCCCTAGAGATGACATCATCTGCCTCGTGGGTTGGGCAGTGACATTTTGAAGGAGTGCCGTCAGTGTCCCAGGTGGCTTTTATGGGGATGCCTTCCTCTCTGCCGAGGGCCCACCTTATCCCAGCTCCCATGAAGCAGAGGCTCGATGTACTTCATGGCATCTCTGATTAGGAGACCGGCAGACTTGCTGGTCAGTAGCTGATGCCACAGTTACTTCCCCAGAACTGGGAGACATATGGGGTTAGAGCGGGCACCCCTGGGAAGAGTGAGCTGTGGGAGAATAGGGACAGTGGCAGAACCTGCAGGAATGGGTGGGTTTTAGTGCCACAGAGATGGGTGAATGGAGCTATTGAAACAGAGGGAACAGAAAACTGCAAAGTCCTAAGGCCAGAAGGAAGCAGGTGGTCTCTTCCAAACCCTGCCTTGCCTGGAGCTCAAGAGAGGAGAGGTTAAGGGTGGACAGACAGACCCCAACCATGCTGGCCCAAGTCCTCATGTTATTAGTGGTGGACAGCCCTTTGGGAGCACTCATCTGGAATGGGAGTACTCATCTGGAATGGGAGCACTCACCTGGAATGGCAGTACCATCTGGGCATTCTGAGGTCAGTTCAGCTAAGTTGGAATACACTCCCTCTGTTGTGGCCCAGAAAAGGTCCAGAAATGTCAAGAGTCACCAGGGTGGCTACCCTAGCTCCCCAGAGCAGGAGACTCCTGGCTTGTGGGACCCTGGGCATGATTCTTTTAGGTATTCAGTCACTTTGCACATGTGTGGAGGCCTGTAAGTGCCAGGCGCAGTGGTGGGTGCCAGGCAAACAATACTAACCCACAGTAAGATGTGGACCCGACCTCGGCAGAGCTTAGAGTCAAGAGAAGTACCAACTTCCATAAAGGGCCAGAGAGTAAATATTTTAAGATTTGTGGTTCATATAGACCCTGCCAAAACTCTCAGCTCTGCTGTTCCGGTGAAGAGGCAAGCCCTAGCTAGGCCCTATGCGAATAGACATGGTGGTTTTATCAGCAGACAAAATGTGGGCCCTTGGGGTGTGTTTTGCTTGGCCCTGGTTTAGCAGGACAGGCTCACTAAACACATATGTATCCAAAGCGATGGGAGCCAGCAGTGGGTGCGAAGGAGAAGAGGCTGGAGACGATCTTTAGGAGGGCAGTCTGTGGAGGTGCCGGCAGAGCAGATACACAGAATAAGGGGAACATTCCTAGGAAGATCTTGAAGGGAGAGGAGACAGCTCTCTCAAGGACTCTGAGCGGCTAGTTCTGGAAAAGAGGTCAGTGGGGCCGGTGCTGAGCTGTTTGGGGGGCATTGGGCACAGGTGGAGTGATGAGACCGGCTGGTGACAGGGACAGACTGGCCCATGATGACCTGAGGCCCTATCTAAAGGGCCAGAGGAAACACTGAAGGGCAGTTTCTAGAGTGGATATTGGACAGAGGGGACTTGGTGAGACTGAGGTAGAAGAGGGGGCTTGGCTCAAGATGGACGTGCGTTACCAGGAATACTGAGGCTGTGTGTTGGCAGGTCAGAGGTCAGGGTTTGTTGGTGGCTGAGTTAGAAGGCATGAGAGTGGAGGAGCCAAGGCTGCCCCCGTTACTGATGGAGAAGGGGGAGGCTTGGGGGAAGAGTCAATGAGGGGCGGTGGGGACTGCCATCTCTTGGTGGCTCTGCAGAATTCCCTAGCAAAGAATGTAGGGGGTCAGGCTTGGACATCAAGGGACAGAGTGAGGTGACTGGGTAATGTGTTCTGCTGGAGTGACACTCTCATCAGTGGTGGGCCCTTGAGATGGGACAGAGAAACCCAAGATGGCTCCTGATGCGAAAGAGGTGTTTAGGTCGCTCTGTATTCCCTCCTATTAACAGTTTGGGGACCCTGTAGCTGTGATCCTGACTTTTAGGGTTCAAGGGGCTCCTCTGAAGGAATTGTGAGTCTTCAAATTCCATGTCTTTGGGGACTCTTGTCCCCTCCTGGGCCACATCTATAAAGGGATATGAAAGAGCAGGGAACCCTGGTTCTAAAAAGCCTCTCGCACTTGGGTGTGGACATCTCAGACATAGACTCCATGGACCCTAGAGGCCCTGTTGCCTTCTGCATTATACATGTCTTGCCGTATCATACATGTGACATGACGAGGTCATTGCAGCCCTGGTTCAGCTGTGGGTCTGTGCTGCTGTGAGCAATGGGAGATACTAAATTCACTTTAACAATGTTCACTGTGCCTGTGTGCAGAGACACATTCATGCAGGTGTGCACGGTGTACATGGGTGTGCCCGTACATATGTGTACATGCATATGGAGGCCAGATATTGATGTCTTCCTCAAATGGTCTCCTTATTTCTTATGACAGGGTCTCCCCCTGGAGTTTGTTGATTTGGCTGCACTACTGGGCCACTGAGCTCTGGGGATCCCCATGTCTGCCTCTCTAGTGCTGGGGTTACAGACGTGCACTGCCATGCTTGACTTTATGTAGGGTCTAGGGATCAAACTTGGGTTCTCATACTCTCGTGGCTGGTAGTTTGCAAGTGAACCAGCTCTCCAGCCCCTAAAATGCACTTCTGAGGGGTGATCTGAGGTCTGACCGTGGACGCTGGCTGCTAGGCCAGTTTGTTGTCCACACTCCAGCCAGCTACACAGTTGGTGTCATGGGGCCTGTCATTCTGGACTCTCCTGAGGGAATTTGGGACACAGAGGCTTCATTTTACCTGTGGCAAGCTCAGGGTTTTCCATGGTGGGGTATTAAGACCAGCTAGTGACAGAAGACCATGCCCACCCGTGACTGTAACTCTGTACCCCAGTTCTGCTTTAGAGGCTTAAAGACCCCCCTCCCCCCTTCTCTTTCCAGAAGAACAGAACGCACATAAGGCCATCAGCTCACCCTCTGGAATCGCATACCCGGATGATGTCCAGGACT
Source organism: Microtus oregoni (assembly GCF_018167655.1). Lineage (NCBI taxonomy): Eukaryota > Metazoa > Chordata > Mammalia > Rodentia > Cricetidae > Microtus > Microtus oregoni. The sequence continues at coordinate 1,531,484 of NW_024543079.1, forward strand.
ATGGCCTCAAGCCAGTCAACCCCCTCGCCAGTTTCTCTGGCGAGCCCCCCAGCCGGTTTGGAGAGCCGGATAGGATAGGGTTCCAGAACTTTCTGAGTCCCGCCAAGCCAGCAGGGGCTTCGGGCCCGAGCCCTCGGATCGAGATCACTCCATCCCACGAACTGATGCAGGCAGGGGGGGCCCTCCGTGGGAGAGATGCCGGCTTACCCTCCGAGCAGCCGGCCCTGGCCCTGGCCGGCATGGCTGCCAGCCCGAGGTTCACACTGCCCGTGCCCGGCTTTGAGGCCTACCGCGAGCCGCTTTGCTTGAGCCCCGCTAGCAGCGGCTCCTCTGCCAGCTTCATTTCTGACACCTTCTCCCCCTACACCTCGCCCTGCGTCTCGCCCAATAACGCCGGGACCGACGATGTGTGTCTCCAGTTTCAAAACATCCCTACTCATTATTCCCCCAGAACCTCTCCAATAATGTCACCTCGAACCAGCCACGCCGCCGAGGACAGCTGCCTGGGCCGACACTCGCCCGTGCCCCGTCCGGCATCCCGCTCCTCCTCACCCGGTGCCAAGCGGAGGCATTCGTGCGCAGAGGCCTTGGTTGCCCCTCTGCCCACATCCTCACCCCAGCGCTCCCGGAGCCCCTCGCCACAGCCCTCGCCTCACGTGGCACCCCAGGACGACGGCATCTCCGCTGAGTCCGCTGGGTACCCTCCCACGGCTGGCTCTGGTGTTCTCATGGAAGCCCTCAACAGCCTGGCCACTGACTCGCCCTGCGGGATCCCCTCCAAGATATGGAAGACCAGTCCTGACCCGACTCCCGTGTCCACCGCCCCGTCCAAGGCGGGCCTGGCCCGTCACATCTACCCAACTGTGGAGTTCCTGGGGCCATGTGAGCAGGAGGAAAGGAGGAATTCCGCTCCTGAGTCCATCCTGCTGGTACCACCCAGCTGGCCCAAGCAGCTGGTGCCAGCCATTCCCATCTGCAGGTGAGTGGGGCTTTGAGAACAGTGTGTGCCCAAGCGCCCTCTAATTGTTGGCTTTCTTGATATTTACATGGAATTTAGTCACACGGGTTTCATTTAAATCCTGGCTTAGACACTTGCTGGCTGTAAGTACCGAGAAGGACGTTAACTTCCCTAAGCTTCAGTTTGCCCATGGGTGTCTCTGCTACAGCAGGTGGTTGTGGGGTTTATTGTACTAAGTGCTTGATGGCTGTCCCCTAGGGCACATCGTTTTCACTCAGTAAGTACGTATAAAGTCCCTACTATGTGCTGGATTCCCTCATAGAGCAGTGTGGACCCCAGTGTGGAACACCCCTTCCTTATTCTCAGAGGAGCTATGTGTAAGGACATCTGTGTTGCCTTTGCATTTTCCTCAGAGACGAGGAGCCCCAAAGAACAATAAATCGCACAGGGCTCAATCCTCAAATAGCTTAAAAACCAGGCAGGCCAAAGCAATGAGTGTGGCTCACAGGGGCAGAGGCTTTGGGACGTGTGAGGACATGTGAGGACTGAATGTGTGTCCTGGCTCTGCCACCCATTGCCCATTGCCTCTGTGTGTGTGTGTGTGTGTGTGTGTGTGTGTGTGTGTGAGCGTTGTGCTACCGTCTGCTGTGCCTGTGACAGACACTGATAAACAATTATAATTCGACTGTTCCCAGAGCAGGCATCACTAATCAATCAGGATTCCCCACCCCAGCCCCGTTTACTGAGCCCTTCTTTGGGACTTTGTTCATTTCCTGAGAGATAAGGATAATAGTAGCGCCTACCTCATAGTGACTGTTTTTAAGAATTAGATAAAACAACACACTTCAGTGTCCTGGCTTAGAGCCTGTTCAGAGTGAGCACTCCGAAGAGGGACAGTTGCTGTCATCGTGTTCTTTCCCCGCTGCTGCCCTAAGACACCCCAACAAAGGCAACTTAAGGGTCTACTCTGGCCCACAGGTTGAGGGTGCCGCCCATTGCGGTGGGAAAGTGAAAGTGGGAAGAGCTTGAAGCTGCTGATCAAGGCACATAAAAAACTACAGTCAGGAAGCAGAGAGAGACAGATGTTTGTGTTCAACGTGCTTTTTCCTTTTTATACAGTTCAGGATCCCAGCCTAGGAGTGGTGCCTCTCACAGTGGGTGAATCTTCCCACCTTAATCTCATCAAGATCACCTGGGCACACCTAGTGGCCTGTCTCTTGGGGGATTCCAGAGCTCAAGTTGACTCTCGAGTTTTTACAGGGAACCTTTAGAAAGGGCTTCTCTGCTGATGAGGGGACCTTTAGCTTTGACGGACTTCTCTGCTGCTGAGGGGACCTTTAGCTTTGACGGACTTCTCTGCTGATGAGGGGACCTTTAGGATGGACTTCTTTGCTGACAGGCATGTGCCAGGAGATTAATCTCATGGAGTGGCAATGATGACATCGGTAACCACCAATGTCCAAGGAGGCCTGCTATGTGCCAGCAGAACTCTGTGTAGCATCCCTTTTCTTCCTCGTGTGAACCTGGCTTGGTGTTATTTGGCATTTTAAAAAGTTTATTTGGGTGCTGAGGAGAAAGAGGTGACTGAGGGGGACATGTGCTTCCTTTTCTCTCTGCCCTCTGTGACAGCTGAAGCGCAGATGGCCTAGCTGTCACCATCACCCTTGTGCTACCCACACAGTACTTGCTTTAGCAAACGGAAACTTCCCTGATAGAGCATTGCATTGAATTGAGTGGGTGAAACCTGGCTGTGCTTGTCAGCGCCTCACAGGCTGCCCTGAGCGGGAAAGATGTAAGTGCACATCAGGGTGTGTCCTCAGAACCCATGCGTGTGCCATTTCAGAGAACCTTTGAATGTGTCAGTCTTTGAAATGAAACTGCCTACCCACCCATCCATCCACCCATCCATCCATCCATCCATCCACCGACCTCTCCATCCATCCATCCATCCATCCATCCATCCATTTCTCTATCCATCCATCCATCTCATCATCCACCGACCTCTCCATCCGTCCATCTGTCCGTCTGTCCATCCATCCACCTCTCCATCCATCCACCAACCTATCCATCCATCCAGCCACCCTGACATCTATCTCACCTTCCCATTTAATATTTTCTGAGATCCTACCCAATGTCAGGCTGGCTCTAAGTCACTCCATGGAGACTTTCTCAGGCACATTTAGAAGTGGGTAAGACAAGAGCAGTGTGGAGATGCGAGCCATCCTAGGCTTGGAGCCAGGGGACTTGAGTCGGAGCCCAATCTGTGTCTCACTCTGTGATCTTAGGTAACATTTTATGTTTTCTGAGGCACAGAAGGACGGTTTTGGGCAGAATTTCAAGACCTTGGTTGACACTTTAACAACATAATTCTAAGCCATGTCGAGTAGCTATTGTATATACTGGTCAGTGTTGAGACTCCAGGAAAATGAAACTTAAGGCCTGCCCTCAAGTTTGATCTCTGTATGTGACACCACAGCCAAATCAGAGAGTCCATAGAAAATGATGTGTATGTGTGTGATGTGTGCATGTATGTGTGTTTTGGTGTGCATGTATAGTATATATGTGTGTGTATGTGTATGGTATGGTATATGTTTCTGTACATGTGATATATATGTATATATAATGTGTATGTGTACCCCATGTACAGGTGGTATGTATGTATATATGAGCATGGCATGTGTATTTATATGTCCATGTACATACATGTGTGGTGGTGTGTGTATGCACATGTGTACATATGTATATATGTGGTATGTGTCTGTGCATGTGTGTGGCATGGGTGTCTGTGTGCATTGTGTACATGTCCATGTGTGTGTGTGGTGTGTGTGAGTATGTACCTGTGTGTATAAGGATATGTGTGGTATGTGTATATGTATATCTCTGTATATGGTATAGTGTGTGCACATGTACATGTGTATATGCATGTACATGTGTGTACATGCATGTATATGTATGTGTATGGTGTGTATGCCTATACACGCATGTGCATTTTTCAAGGAAAACCATTAGTGCTAATGGTCATTGACTACTCTGATACTATGATCCTCATAGGATTTCAGTATGCCCACTTCACAGTTGAGGAAAACTGAGGTCTAGGGAGTTATAGGGGAGTAGGTGTTGGAGCTGGAATTTGAACTTGGGTATGGAACCCTAGTCAAGATATTGATTGTCCCTTTTCACTTCACATTGGGTTCACGTGGTTTGGTTCATGCATACCCAAGCTAGATTCCTCTCTTGGCTTCTAGAACCCATTGCTCAGTGGCTCATCAATTAGTGTTTGTGAGTGAACCTGAACTCACCCCCAAATGCACTGCTAATCAAGATAATCAAATATAGAAACTCTCACTATCTGCTGATCTGTTTGCCACTTGACTGTAGCAGACTATACTTAAGAGAGAAGTACTTAAGCCTGTGATGAAGCGGTGACATGCCCTTTGCCCTTTGGAAAAGGAAGTGTTCTGGCAGAGGGATGTTTTGAGAGGTTAATGTTGGGTTTTCCATGATTCCTAGAGGAGAAGCCATAACAGTCATTGGAAACATCAGGAACCAACACAAACTGAAATTAGCTTCATCCCCCAGGAAGCCAGCTACGCTGTCTTCATTAGATGAGAACGAGAGTAAGCAGAGGTCCTCTGGCTTGTGAAGACCTCCCTCATTGTGACTAAGCAATTTCTGGCCCTCAGCATTTTATTCTTCCACCCCTAGGCACAGTTTCCAGAAAGGGGGCCATTTATATTTAGTGTACAGATGGACTGATTAGACTGTACATTCTTGTGACCCAGTCTGTTTTCCCTGCAGCATCCCTGTGACTGCATCCCTTCCTCCACTAGAGTGGCCACTCTCCAATCAGTCAGGCTCCTATGAGCTGCGGATCGAGGTCCAGCCCAAGCCCCATCACCGGGCCCACTATGAGACGGAGGGCAGCCGTGGTGCTGTCAAAGCCCCAACAGGAGGCCACCCTGTGGTGCAGGTATGGACTCAAACTCTCTTACTTCTGTGCCCTACACTTGTCACCAGGAGACGTCACTCTGCCTTGCTGCTGTTTGTGAGGCCAAGGATATCTCATTTCCTTACTCCTCGGAGGGAGAAAGATGTGTGATGTTGTGAGTGTTGAGAGCCTATTGGTGAATCGCAGTCTGGAGGCGGGGAGGTCTCCAGAGCAGGGTGAGGAAACACGATGTCCATCTGGAAGATGGTCCTTCCTTTTCTTTCTGATGGAGAGATTGCTAGGACTTGGCAGAGCTGTTAGAACTACGAGTATTTCTGCTTGCTTTTTCCTGATCAACATTCTTTATTTCTGTGACTTGCAGATAAACAAGAGATTTGTTCAAGGACAGAAGTGTGATTGATATTCCTCCCCCCTCCAAAGTAGTTGAATAGAAATATTCTTCAAATTGTACAATCTGGGTTAATGAGGAAGTATCATAGGTGTCTAGGTTCTGACTGGTGAACCCACACAGTTCAGCTAACCAGAATTAAGTTACTGGTTATTTGTATCTATCTTATAGGAGAGCTACTGTGTGGTAGAGACCTGGACAGGGTGTTCATTAGCACCCTTGAGGGGAGGGGATTCTTGAGAATGCATATTTTTGCTAAGCTTGGTTGTTCAGGAGGCAGAGGCAGGTGGATCTCTGTGAGTTCCAGGCCAGCCAAGGCTACAGAGGCAGACCTCGTATTTTTTTTTTTAAAGATGAAACTTCCTTAGAAATTAGAAATCAGGAGTAGAGACCAGACAAACAGAACCCCCAAATGCTAAAGTTCTCCCCAAGTGCACTGGGTGTGTTCCCCTAGTTCGGGACTCCTGGCTGATCAAAGCCCTTGATACACAGATAGGACAAAGCCACAATGGAACCCATTGTTCTGTACGACTAATCTATTACGTGCCAAGAAGAAAAGGGGGGAAAAAGAAAGAAAAATCCTGACACAGCCTGTGCTCTGACCTGGCAGCCCTAGGGTCAGTTTCTTCCTGTCCTCAGACCCTTAGCCTACCTCCCCCTTTATAGCTTGTGTTGTTACTTCTGCTCTGACATGGTGCCAGTACAGACTGGTGTGGACTGGGTTCTGTCATCTGCCTCTAAAGGTGGTCAGCCCAAGTCCTGGCTGGACATGTGTTGTGACTGCACAGCTGGCTGGTTCGGGGGGCATCTTTGGGAAAGCCTCTGTTGTGTCTCACTGCCTGGGATCTACTACGGGCAATCTGCTTCTGGTGGACCTGGGTAAGCATGGCTTTGGACCCTAAGTGGCTGGGGGAGTACTGAGGATGCCCGTTCCCTTCTTCCTCCCAGCATTCGCTCCACTGGGTGAGCGGGAGAGCTAAGTTGCCAGTCATATTCCACTTGCGGCCTCTTAAGATCCTGGCTGTCCCCATCACAGTCACCCCTGTGTTTGCACAGCCCTTGGCCAGGGCCTTGAGGTTCACAAGAGACTGCCTTCTCTCTGACATCTCTCCCATGGACTCCAGCTGCAGCTGTCCCCATCACAGTCACCCCTGTGTTTGCACAGCCCTTGGCCACGGCCTTGAGGTTCACAAGAGACTGCCTTCTCTCTGACATCTCTCCCATGGATTCCAGCTGTAGCAGCCAGGGAGGCTAAAGTCTGTCCTATCGGCTGGGGATAGGGGTGGGGGTTCCATCTGCTGGCGTGGCTCTGAATCCAGGAAGAGCAAGGAGTCGTGTGCTTCTTTTGTGAGGGGAAGACTGTAAAACAGGAGTGGCTGCGGAGGGGGCAGAGGTCAATGGAGTTCTCTGAGGAAGGGGCTGGGGCTGAGTACACAGGACACTGGGGGTTGGGGACAGCTTGTGCCCAGGAGCCCAGGAGGAAGGGCACTTGAGAGGGACAGAGAGGCTGGTGCAGCTGGGACACAAGGGGCCCAGGCCGTAGTGGGAGGGGCTGGGAGTGGGGGTGGGCAGGAAGAAGACAGAAAACTCAGGTTCTCACTGCCCATGTGGAGCAGGAGCTGAGAGGAAGAAGGGAGTTGGGTGACCCCTTCAAAGGGCTCTGTGCATGTTGGCACATGTACTGGTCACTTAATGTATGTTTACTGAGCATCTGCTACGGGCCAGGCAAGGTTCTGGGTTCTGAGTTTGACAGACACACAGCAACACTTGACACAAAGATGGACGATTTGGAAACACCATGCAGGAGACCCCATTCTATCTGTGTCAGGGTGAGGTCTCAAAACCTGGGCAAGGTCGTTGCTGTTTAGTTGCTTCAAGGGCTTTCTTGTCACCCGCATGTCCGTGGCTGGCTCAGCCTGACTTCCCACTCCCAGAGACAGCTGGTGCCCATGCCCCTGGCTACATTCTCTCCTCATGGCAACACCTACTGTGACGTCAGTCAGCTCTGATCCTCTTGCCAGCTCACTGGAGCCCAAGTCCTGCTCCCCTGAAGATTCTGGCTGACTCTGGCCGGAGAATCATGCCACCACTGAGTTCGGTTGGCTGAGGCTTGTGGCTGGGAGGCCATGTGAGAAGTCAGCTTGGCCTCAGAAATAGGAGCAGATATGATAGTGGTTGGGATCAAGAGAGAGATAGAGGAAACCTCTTCTCTCTTCCGGGATCACAGAGGCCTGTACTCCAGGGCTCAACAGGGCTTTTACACCACTCATCCAGGGCTGGGCCATGGAAAGTTCCAGAAAGGGAGGGGGCTGGATATTGAGTCCAGAGGAAGCTTGCCATTCTGCACCCAAAGTTCACATACCTCTTCTGGCCCTGTGACTCTGAAAGCCCAACATGACTCTGTAAGCCCAAGCTTACAGAGGCTGGAGTCTGTTCATTTTCTTCAAAAGATACTAGGTGGATTATTCTTTAAAACTTTATTGATTAGACTGTGTTCACTGTAAAATGAAGTGTGGGACACCCCGGGTTTTAGCATGGGAAGCAGATTTTAGCTGGGAGTCTTTATGGCTGGGGAGGTGGCTCCTTCGGTGGGGTCGCTCACTTTGCAGGCAGGAAGCCCGGGGCTCCAGCCTCAGCACGGCGTAAATGGACGTGGTGGGCACACCTGCAACCCTACCACATTCGGATGCAGATTCAAGAATTCTGGAGAACGCACGGGGCCCTCTCAGAACTTTGCCATCTAACCTGGCTGCCCCCTCGTCTCAGTTTTGTGGGCTAAGACTCCTGTCCAGGTGGCTCCTCCTGTCAGGCTGTGGAATTTCAGTCTGTCACTCACTCTGAATCCCTACAGGAGAGGGGAGAAAAGCCAGCTGGGTTCCCCTTCCTGGTGAGGCTGGGGCATAGCGCCCCTCAGGCAGTCCTCTGTGTGGTCTTCTGTGATAAATTTTTGAGCTCAGGACTCCCAGCTTCCTTTTTAGATGTGTGACAGGAAGTGGGTCCTGCTGATGGTCATTTGTCAGGGTAGAATTGGTGTGTGGGTAGAATCTGCGGAGGCTCATGGAACCCTGGGTGTGGGGGTAGGGGTTCAGCTGTATGGGAGAGAGGAGTGGATGGGCTCCCCTGACTGAGACTCCAGAAGAAGTAGAGCCTGGGGGTGGGTTGCCCCGAGGTGGCTGGGGACTATTTGTTCATAAGCTTCTTAATCTCTGTCCCCACAGAGATGACCCAAATGACAAACCCAATAAAAAGAAAAGTGAGGGCTGGTGAGATGGCTTGGCAGGGGCTTGTGGCTAAGCCTGACAGCCTGAGTTCCAGTGACTGTCCTGTGACCCCCACATGCATCCCATGGCACTTCTTCCTGGTTGGGCTAACTAGCTGAGATCCTTGTTTGCCATCCGACTGTGTAAGGTGAGGTCATCCTGTCCGTCCATGTAGACTCCTCTTCATTTTCTGTGTACGTGGGAGGCAGCTTGTATGAGACTTTTTATCAGAAGGGCGGGGCGAGGCGGGGTGGGGCAGCTTGCGAATGCTGAGTCCCTGTGAGACGCCACCCCTGTATCATCCTGCCTCTGTCCTCTCCTCTGTACCTGGCCCCTTGTGTGGCATTAGTAGTTTAGTCAAAACTTTATAGATTGCACAGTCAAGGGCATCCGTGGGCTGCCTGTGGCTGTGTGACCTGCCTGGGGACTGCTGTGGTTGTGGTGACCCCAGGATGACACATCTAAGGTGAGCAGAAGAGAGACAGCAGGGTCCAGCTGCAGATACTACAGTGATGGAGCCATGGCATGGGCTGAACCTCCTCTCCCCCAAAAAGAAAACACTCAGGGAGGAGGGTTGTGCCTTGCGTCTCTCTTAGAAGACAATGTCCCTGTGAGACATTTCTTTCACATCTAGGCAGAGCGTAGAGACCCCCAGCATGTTAGAGAAACCATTGCTTCCCAAAGGGAGGAAGTAGGAGGTGAGGGTCTCAGGCTTTCAGTGAGCACATGTGCTGTCCCAGGAGTGACACTGTGAGCTCTCCTCAGTGACCTATTTAGTCTGCGGTGACACCCTGGAGCATAGGTGGTAGGGTTACTATACTCATTTTACAGGCAGCAAAACTGGGCCACGGCACTCAGGCAACCGGCCTGGTGTCAGCCAGGCTCTGGTGATGGCTGGATGTGGGCATGCGTGGTCAGAAACCTGGGGCTGTGGGGTTAACTGGGAGGAGAAAGGGGACAGGGTGTGTAGGTCAAGGGTTCTGCCTCTGCTGGCTCTGGGGGTGCTGGGTGTAACTTACGGGGGACTTCATCTTTTAGACTTGTCAGGAACTGTCAGGACATGGGGCGGGTGTGCAGCTCAGTGTTAAGAGTGCATGCCTGGAGGACAGGAGGCCCTTAGCTTGGTTCTCAGTAGCACATGCGTGCACGTGCGCGCGCGCGCACACACACACACACACACACACACACACACACACACACACACATGCACGCACGCACGTGCGCACACATGCAAGACGGGTGAAGGCTGGAAGATGGCTTATTGGTAAAGTGTTTGCCACCTAAGCGTGAAGGCCCGAATTGGATCTCCAGTGCCTACAGGAAACAGGGTGATTGTGCATGTTTGTGACCCCAGTTCCCTGGGCTGGGCAGAGACAAGAAGGTCCCCGAGGCTTGCTGGACAGATTAGTGGAATCAGTGAGCCTCAGATTCGGTGAGACAGGGCTAGGACACAGCTCGGCTTTTCTGAGGGCTGCTTGACCCCCTGTGTCTGGCTGTTCTGGTGGCACAGAGGATCAGATTCTACCCTTACCAGGTCGAGGAGACTCAGTCCCAGCTTGTAGGAAGCTCTGGGAAGTGAAGGGAACTTAAAACCCAAGCCAAGGAGCCCCAAAGCCTGGCCTTGGCTTTGACTTGGCCGTTGTCATCAGCCTGCTCACCTGTCACCCACGTGGTGCCTGTTAGTTTCCTCACCTGTCAGTCATCCACGTGGTACCTGTCAGTCATCCACGTGGTACCTGTCAATCATCTACGTGGTGTCTGTCAGTATCCTTACCTGTCACCCACGTGGTGCCTGTTAGTTTCCTCACCTGTCAGTCATCCACGTGGTACCTGTCAGTCATCCACATGGTGCCTGTCAGTATCCTCACCTGTCAGTTATCCACGTGGTGCCTGTCAGTATCCTCACCTGTCAGTTATCCACGTGGTGCCTGTTAGTCTCCTCACCTGTTGTTCACATGGTACCTGGCAGTTAGTCTCACCTGTCACCCACATGGTGCCTGCTGCTCCCAGGTGACTGTGAAATGACCTGGGCACAGAAAAGAAACATGGAGTGGCATCTGGTTACTTGTGTGAGCTCCAGTTGGGAGAGGGGCTGACATGAGTGGACTGAACAGATTTCTAGAAGGTTCTCCTACAGCAGCTTGCAGGGGTGCTTTGTTGGCTGTGGTAGTGGGCATTGTACCAGAAGTTGGGTGTCAGGCTCTGCCCTCACCTCTGGCATCCCTATGTGGGGTCCCTGGGGAGCCTGTGGGAAAGGAGCCTCTGGTTTAGTAGCTCTTCAAAGAGAGTGACCACTGGCTCGGTGGTAAGAAAGAACACATTCTGCAGACACAAAGACCTGAGTTCAAATCCCCAGTGGCTGTGTAAGAAGCTGGGGATAGCTGCCCATGCCTGCAGCTTGAGCATAGGGCAACAGGGACAGAAGGATCCTGGGAGCTTGCTGTCTAGCCAGCCCAGCCAAATCAGTGAACTCCTGATTCAGTGAGGAGCTGTCTCAAGACAGCAAGGTAGACTGTGGTGGAGGGAGATTACATACCCTGCTGTGGAGTGCGCCACTTGCACTCAGGGGCGTGGAGCATGCGCACACACACACACACACACCCATACATGTGTACACACACATACACACACCACACGTATGCACACATGTGCATATGAAAGCACACACATCTGCACACACATACACACACCACACATATGCATACATGCGCATATGTAAGCACACACATCTGCACATACATATATACACACACATCACACATATGCACACATGTCAGAATGTCACAAATGCTCCCTTGGAGTCCCTGTCAGAGCCTAGCAGGTTTCCATGTGTGTATTGGTTCAGGCAGGATTTGCCATCTCTTGTCTATTACTGAGGAAATCAGTAGAGCTCGGAGGGACTTCCCCATGGAGTGCCTTATCGGGAACAGCACAATGGGCCAGGGCCTCACCCCGGCTGGTGGCACCCTGTCCGCACCACACCCCAGCCCGGCAGCTGTCATACAGATGAGGATGCCGGAGCTCTCGGGAGTCTGCTCTCTCTGATGACGCTGGTCTCCTTGGGGTGACGCTAACAGTGTCCTCACAGGGTCCTTGTAGAGACTGATAACACAGCATGATACAGGCGCTTGTCAAGTGGTTCCAGATACCTTGCTGTGTCCCCCACTTTCCCTTCATGGCATCCTGTGAGGATAAAGCTACTAGAGCTGGGTCTCACGTGGACGTTGCCCTACACTGTACACGTGATTCAGAGGTACCACAGTGAGGCCTGTACTAGGTTGTGCTCTGTGTTGTGGTGACACTGCCGTCACCGTTCCAGGCCTGGATAACAACCCAGCCTCAGGGAGTCAGGGGACATGCAGCCTCAACTTAAGGGTGTTGAATTTGGAATCTTGCCTGTGGGGAAGCTTGGCTCTTGGTGATCCCCACACCTGTGTAGGCTAGGAGGGGATTGTGAGCGTATATACATGGGCATAAACATACACAGAAGTGGTATGTTTTATATGTAACCATCCATATGCATGGACCTGTACCTGCATAGATGCTTGTACACATATGTGAATGTATTCTTTATAACTATGTACATATGTGTGCATGCATATGTTCCTTACCCCGCCCCCCACCCTGCTTTGTTGGTGTGGGGCTTGAACCCGGGGCCTCCCCTGTGGTTAGCGGGTGCAGTGTCACTGGTCTCTGTCCCCAGACCTCATTTTTTTCTTGTCGTACACAGGGAAACACGAAGGACTACAGGCACCCATCCTAACTGGTGGGTGCTACTGATGGCTGTCTTCCAGTTGCCCTGTGTTTGAACATGCTTTCCTAGGTTATCACCCGGCTCTCTGCTTTACCCAAGCTTTCTCGGGGTATTTGATGACCCTGTGGGGAGGAGATAGTCTTTGACCAGTAAAGCTGGGCATTGCTCAGAGACCTCCTGCTGTGTAGATGGGTAGAAGCCTCTTGGTATGTCAAGGTAGGCCTTGAAGGTACAGAAAGGTTAGGTAAAGTGCCCACGGTCACACAGGAAGTGGGTGAGCTACAAGCTGAACCCTGGGTGGTTTGGCTCAGAAGCCCAAGAGTGAACTTCTTAGACCACAAAGAAGAAATAGAAATCTGTAAAGCCCCAGAGATAATTTTCCAGGACTTCGGTATTCGAAAAGTCCAGTAAAGAAACTACTTCAATCCACTCCTACTTGGTCCTTGCCAGGATGTTAGAGTACAGGCTGGATGGAGGCTGCTGCCCCCCTGCTTCCCGCTTCCTTCTCTGCCTGGGTTGGGTGACCTGGCCAGAGACTGCTCCCAAGTGTAGGTGGGTGTCTCAGTTAGGTTTACACTGCTGTGATACAATACTGGCCCAGACCAGCACGGGGAGTGTGTGTGTGTGAGTGTGTGTGAGTGTGTGTGTGATCTCAGTTCACAGATTATAGCCCATCATTGACGAAGCTCAGGGCAGACACCTGAAGGCAGGCTCTGAAACAGACGCCATGAAGCAACTCTGCCGACTGTCTTGCTCTCCATGGCTCGCTCAGCTCCTTTCTTGTGTCACTCAGGACCACCTGCGCAGTGGTGGCCCCACCCACAGTGACCCTCCCATGTCAATCATTAGTCAAGGAAATTCCCCTTAGACAAACACGGCTAGGGGCTAATCTGATGGAGGTGTTTTCTCTAGAGTCCCTTTTCCCAGGTACGTCTAGGTTTATATCAGGTTGACAGACACCAACCAGCATAGTGGGACAATCGAACCTCAGGGCAATGCAGGCTCCTGGGTGTGGGTGGCAGGATGCTCCCAGCATGTCCAGGCCTGGGAAAAGAACACGGGGACTCTACACAGCCTGCTCTTGGCTCTGAAGTTTCCACCTCTCCAGTGGTAATGCTGTCCCAGTTTCAAACAGTAACCACAGACCTGAGCCTCAACACATATGGGACTTGTCTATAGTGTTCTCAGCCCACTGTGGTGTGACAAGGAGGAGAATCTGTGGCCTCGGTTTCCCCAACAGCTAGTTGGAGAGAAAGAGCCTAGCGTTGCACAGGGCTAAGTATAGGCTACTCTGGTTCCTATGGGGACACACTGCGTGTGCTTGTCTATGGTGGCAATCTCAGAACTGAGGGTGCCGTACAAGACAGAGCCTCCCCTGCAACCTGGGTGACTGCCTTCTCTTCCAGAGGCCTTGGTCATCACCTTCTAGAACATTCCCTGCCCTGAGGTTGAATCCATTGTCTTTACCATCATTATCAGAGGCAGCAGCAGCAGCAGCAGCAGCAGCAGCAGCAGCAGCAGCAGCAGCAGCAGCATCAAGGTGTCCAGAGGACTCAGCAGGAGTTCTGGAGGCTTCACATCCCTTGACACTTCAGGGCCTCTGCTGGGATCCCATCTTTGCATCTGACAGTCATGGTGGAGCTATGCTTGCCACCTGCACCAGGAACATTCAGGAAAAACAGCCTCCACCTGTTCCCAAGCCGAGCCATGCCACCTAAGCCGTCCACATACCCCTGCCTACCACAATCTGCTTACCTCTTCTTTGTCCACGAGAAAGTGGCACAGGGACACAGGGTTGCCAGAGGGTGGTGTGTGGGTGCAGTGTAGCAACTCCCCGCGGTGCAGGGCAAGGACTGTTTTCTTGGCAGCTTCTGCTACTTAGCGAGTATTGATTAGGTCCTGGGCATGTCCCCAGCCTTGTGCTAGATTCTCCATATGCTCACAGTAGGCATTCCCTGAGAGCCTGGGAGAGGTGCAGGCTGCAGAGAAGAGAGCCCATGGTCCCCAAGTGTCCACGTGCATGTCAGAGCCTGGGATGTGTCCTTCTGGAGGAGAGCTCTTCAGATCATGTAGCCAAGCATGGTCCCCACTTGCCTTTCCAAATAAAGTTGTATTGGCACACAGCGATGCCCCCTCGCTTAAATAACATCATGACAGAGATTGACGGAGACAGCGTGGTCTGCAGAACCTGAAGAATGTCTGATCTTGTCCTCAGCAGAAGAAAGAGAGGGGTGGGGGAGGATGGATCAAGCAGACCTTTACTTCTGATGGAGGGAGATATACAATCTACAGTCTGATGGGGTGAAAAAAGAAAAAAAGCAGAAAGAGGGGGAGGGGTGACTGTGGGATGCTGAGGATGCTGCTGCTTAGCAACTTCCTGCCAAGGTGACATTTAGTTAGAATTGCAGAGTAGGGAGGGAGTGATTGGTGCCATCATCTTCAAAGAAAGCCCTATGGAAAAGGAGTAACTCAGCACAAGGCCTCTGCGACCACTGCTTGGTCCACCTTGGATATCAGAGCAGAGGTAGGAGCCCTTGCCTATCTCTGGGATTGACCTAGGGTTTTGGTTTCCTTGTGAATTTGGATGTGACATTTCAGATTTTTATAAGCCACTGGAAGAACAAGTTCCCAGCAGCCCAGGAAACCTCTCAGTGTGCGTGTGTGTGCCATTGAGTTTGCAGTTGCACGGGTTGGTTGTCTTGCAGAAGTCTTGCCTGTTTGTGAACTGTTAAGGCCGTGCTCTGCCTGGTGCCTCCTAGACGTGTGCAGAAAGGTATTTCGGTTGGTACAAAGGTGGAGACTGGCTAGCGGTGATCATGTTGTGTGATTACTTCAGAGGCACGAAATAGTGTGTATTTGAATCTGTGTAGATGAGGAAGCCAACTGCTATACAACTTCATGTCACCATGCAACCAGCAGGAATTAGAGGCAGAGATGGAGACACCTGCCCCAGTCCTTGTCTGCACCATTCGGTGGCTGCCTCATCTGCTCCCTCTGTCAGCAGCAGCTCTTTCCCCCGTCACCCTCTGTGTCTTTGTTTGTGTTTAACTTCTTTACAGTCTGGTCCTTCCTTCTGCCCACCCATCCTGCTCCCACCCACCCATCATCTCTCCGCCTGTCATATAGTAGGTGTTTAACCTGCTGTGTGAACCAGCAGTGAGGGTTCCCATTGTTTCTTTGGGACCCTGGAGAGCTCCGCCTGCCTGGGTCTCTCAGATGCACCATGCCCTGGGTGTTGGGCAGCGGGCGGGCGTGTGAGGCTGGCTGCCCCTCGGTGGCTTTCCTGTGCTGAAGGAAGCGGAGGAAGGAAGCAGCGATGATTCACAGAGGGCACTTTGGGTTACCAGGCCGTACCCAGGCTTTCCAGGGCCCTCGTCTCCACGGCCAGCGTGCCTTGGGCTGGCCTGAGGGTAACAGAAGTTGTGGCTTCGTGAAGTAAGCACAAGTCAGTTTTTATAAGATGAAGAAGACGGAAGAAAACCTTCTTTTTCACTTTCCTTTTTTAATCGAGAAGTATGCCGTGGGTGTTCCCTTGCGGTTCACAGTCAAAGAGAGCATTGTCTTTGAGACTGAGCTCCCCTTGGGGCTTCGATGTTGCGTGTGGCTAACTTTAACTTTCAACTAATGCTTTTAGGGCTGGGCTCGGGTTGGGGTCCCAAACAAGGGAGCAGGCTTGTTCATTGTGCCAAGTGAGCAGGCTGCCCCATCTCATCTCTCCTTCCTGCTCTGAGGCACCCTCTCCTCCCCACTTCCCTCTTTTCCTCTGTGAGCACAGGGCAGAATAAAGCGACTGTCCATAGGGAATAGGATTGTGGGCTGGTGAGCAGGGTCCAAGAAGGACGAAGGCCAAGTCAGCAGGAATCTTGGGGAGGAGACAGTACAGCCTCATAGTGTACTGGCTCAGTGCACTCAACTCCCATCCAGTACATGGGAGGCAGGAGGATTACTGTGAGTTTGAGGTTAGCCTGGACTACACAGTAATAGAATATTTTTAAAAAATCAAAAAAAAAAAAAAAGAAAAGAAAAAAAAGAAAAGTCTGAGTATTCCCAAAGCAAGTCTCACACACGCGCACCATCTTGGCTGTGGCCTTGTTCTCTGTTATGATTTCTATTTGGATCTATTTCCGGTGGGTTTGTCAGGTTTCTCATTGAGGGCAGGATTGGCCTGGGTGCACAGCCTTGGACCCTAGGAAGTGGTTTGTAGGGTGCTGAGCCTTGGGAAGCACAGCAGCCAAGGAGGAAGCTGATATGACTACTTGTTGGGGACCTGGCTGTGGATATTGGCTCGGGCAGCTCCCATTCCCTGTTGGAGCTGGGCTGGAGTGATGCTTCTCAGTGGGAGACTCTTTACCCTGTCTCAGACTCCAGCCAAGCTGCAGAGGACCATGATGCCACCCTCCCTGCCCTCCAGAGTCCTCTCATCCAGGCCAGGTTGGGACAGCAACATTCATAGTCAGACAAGCATTTCCCAGTGGTCAGCTGCATGCAGGGAGCTTGCGGGTTACTTGAGGCAGAAATGGGGTGAGTGAGCTCACATGGGTAGTCTAGTGAAAAAGCTAGCAGCAGAGGGGATGCTCTTGGGGGTTGATTTCCACTGCCAAGGAAAAGGAAAATCCCCAAACTGAGCATGCGGAAGGAGCTGCTGCGGCAACAATGCCTGGACTTGCCTTTGACAGCTGGATTGCTTGAATCAGTGACAGTGCTGGGGATGAAGATGACTGAGTTCTTGGAACTCTCTGTAAGAGCTGTCCCTGCTAGCCGTCCCCGCAGCCCACAAGGCAGTGTCTGTGTTATTCCCAGATACTTGCAGTCCAGCGGTGTGGCTGGTGTTTCCCAGCCTTATGAATCTTCGGGCTGAGATGCGGATTGGGCCTGACAGTGACAGCAGCGAGATGCAGTGTATCCTGGGTCCCCTCTGTGCCAACCTCCTACCCTACTGCATAGTGGGGAGCTTCCTGCCCGGGGGCAGGGGCTGAGATCAGCACGGGTGACAGAAAAGTCTTGGACGCTGCTTCCCCCTGGAGAAGCAGCCTGCTAGCCTTCTGGTTGGTGGTGGCATTGGGCTTGGTGACCATTGCTCTGTCTGCCCAGCCTGAGCTCTGGCAGTGGGGCATCCTCGCAGGACAAGAGAAATACCACATTCCCCCAAGATCCTCTCAGGTCCCCATCTGCAAAGTCAGAGCCATGTTTCTGACTTGATTCTCAGTTTTGCATCTCTGATATGATTGACACCACAGTGACCCATGTCAGAGTAGAGTGGTTGTGAAAGATAGTGTGTGTCGAGCACCTTTGGTGGGCTGGCATTAGCTCTAAAAGCCAGGTCTGCATGGGTGCACTGAATCCTGGTCGCCCTGTGAACAGAACACTATGCTTCTCCTCATTGGACTCGTGTGACACGCTGCAGCCTGTGCCCCGTTTCACAGTTGGGGTATGTATGTGGGGTGGGCTATGCTCCTATTAGGGTCTCCTCTGGTGTCCAGGTGACAAAGCTGGGGCCAGATGAATTCAGTGACTTTAGAGAAATGGGGAGTGGGTTACCAGAGGCCCAACAGTCCACATCCTGTGTGACCAGAATGCCAGGCTGCAACCTCCAGCACAGATGCCGTGCGCTAGGCACTGCGGAGGACGGGGTGTGGGGGAGGACATGAAAGGCGCTCCCTGGCCTTGACAGGCGGCTGACAGTGCGGATGCCACTTGGAGCCAGTTAAAAGCAAGCCTCCTAAGGAAGCCGCTCGCCCTCCGGCCAGCCGCTTCCTCCCTGGGTTGCGTGATTTTAGTGAGTTTAAAGCTCTTCCAAGCTCCGGGCCTGGCCCTTGGGCTCTGGGTGCCTCTGAAAGCCGCGGTGTCTTTGAACCCCTCTGCTACCACAGCCCCTTATCTTGGCCCGTGGCTGGTTCCCGGCCGGAAAAGGGAAAAGGGAAACGCAGGGAGAGGAAAGCTCTGTGCTAGGCTTTGTGTTTGGTTCTCGTTAGCGGGGTCAGCCTGGTTCTGTTGTTTGTTTTCCCACTTTTCAACAAGAAGGGTGATGGATGACTGTGTCTCCGGTGCCTGCCACACGCCAGGGCTCACTCACGCACACTCACCCTCTCATTGTCCCGTGCTCAGGGCTGTGGACTGATCCACCCTTCTGTGTCTGCACTGGGGATTACTGAAGGGAGTGAGAGCCAGCCCTGGGCTCCTGGGGGTGGGGACTATAAGGAGCACTGACCTGGGTGTCTTGGTAAAAGTAGCCACCTTTCTATTCTTTTCAGACTGGGTCTTGTGCTGTAGCTCAGGCTGGCCTTGAACTTGCACCAATCCTCCTGTTTCAGCTCTTCCACCCCAGTCCCGGGACTGCAGATGTGAGTCACCACGTCTGCCTTTTATGTTTGCTTTCTCTCCCCTTTGCCCTTCTCTTCTGCCAAGTGCTCACTGTGCGGTGGTGGGTACAGGTGTTAGGAAGACTGGGGACACTAACGTGGCAAACAGAGAAGGGGTCAGACTATCCTAGGTCCCTCCGCATGCTCTGTGAGGAGGGGCGAGGAGACTGAGCATCTGTCAAGCTGTGTCCCCTGGCCGGATACGTTGAGTCCCCTTCTGTGTTTCACCATCTCTGTACTGCGGAGTCGATCTCTGTCACAGAGGAATGGTGTGATCAGAGACAACAGTGGCTGTCATGCTCCCCTTCCTGCTCCACGGGCAGAGGAATGGCTTGTCGTTGGTAACAAGCCCCACAGGAGCGGGCAAGCTCCTCCACATCTCAGCCCTTCCCCTGCCCCAACCCTCAGTGTCCACCCCCACGGACACATCCTACAGCAGAGGGGGGACCCCTGGCAGACAAACGGCTGGGAGGAATACCCTGGCAATTTCTGAAAGGAGCATTAACTGTTTTGTTAGATGCGGTTCTTCTTCTAGCCCCTCCTACCCCTCCTCCAGCCCATGGTGTACCACGCGTTCCCTCTTCTTACAGCCCACGGCTCAGCGGCAGAGCTCTAGCCCTCTGCACAGGTTCACCAAGCACCCCAGTGTGAGATACAAGCTGGGCAGGTTTCTTAACTCTCTCGGTGACAGTGACCTCCCACCGTGTAGCTCTGCAACCCCAGATAGACTAGGATGCAGCACCTTCTCAGACAGGCATGCAACTTTGTGTTCTACAAACTGGGTAGAGCCAATGTTAGTTTGTCAGTCAACCTTTGTACCCATCATAACCCGTGGCACCTTTATCATTGCTTTAAAAAGTAAGTGTTCCTTTTTTTTGCTTATTTTGCGCACATGTGCATATGCATATATGTTTGTGGGAGTGCCCACATGGCTCAGCACATGTGTGGAGGTCAGAGAATAGCCTATAGGAGGTGGTTCTCTCTTTCTATCTTTTGTGTTCTGGGGCTAGAACTCAGGGCTTCAGGCTTGGCTGCAAGATCTTTTACCTGGTGAGCCATCTCGCTGGCCTTGGCACCTCTGTTTTATGGACAGTTTTGATTTGTGACTCATTATCCTGCTCACAGTAGAGGCAGAAATATATTTTGAAATAATTTCTGTAAGTAAAGATAGAAAACAAGTGTTAAATATTGAAAAATGAATACCCCAGCAAAAGACCATAATGGCTGGAGATTGACTGACATCTGGGAGTCCAGGTCCTGGCTGTTTGTGGGTGAACTTTGACCCTGGTGCCAAGGTACCAGTCATTGAATGGGGTGTGGAGCTAGGCCGGTCTGGTTCAAAGCCTGGTCACTGTTTTCCTAGCTGTGTGATCTTGAGCAAATTGCACACCCTCTCTGTGCCTCAGTTGCTTCTCATGTAAACTGATAGTGTCCCTAGTGGGGTAGGTAGCCTTGACCAGGCCCTCAGGATGTGACGAGCTGCCGCTGTTATTATGGTTAATTACAGACCCCACCGCCATTGTACACATTTCCCCCCAGCACGGCCCTTCTGTTGGCGAGACACTGCTGAGCAAACAGTAGCTGCCTTGAATTTTAAATCATCGTGAAGCTGCCAGGCTTGGCACTGTAGGACCAGGAAAAAGCAATTCGGAAACCAGACAGAAAGTAAGCATGGATTTTATTTCCAGTGAGAACCACTGTCACCCCCGTGAGGGTCAGACAGCCACCTTCTTCCCCTGTCCCACCCCTGTGGGAAGAGTTCTAGTAAGACAGCAGGGGTGATGGGGTTGGTTCCCGCTGTGGTTCTGGGCACAGGCCTGTAATGCTGTTCATGGCAGCATGCTCTGGGGGGACTGTCAGGTCTGGCTTTTTAGAGGTAGCAATTTAAAAACTCCCTTTGTGGGCTTGTGGCACAGTTGGTAGAGACCTGGCCTAGCATGCTGGAGGCCCTGGGTTCCATCCCCAGCACTGCTGAAACCAGGGTGGTATTCCATACACCTGTAATCATGGCAATTGGGAGGTAGAGGCAGAAGGATTAGGGGTTCAAAGTCATCCTGGGCTATCTAGTGAGTTTGAGGCCAGCCTGGGCTACATGAGACTCTTTCTCAAAAGCAAAATGAAATCAAAAGCCCTTCGGAGAGCAGGTGTGTGTACAGGCATTGCTGGTCCATGGAGAGACAACACTCACATATATGCTCTGAGCACCTTGGCTGTCTCCTCAGCCTGGAGGGCATGTTGCCATGGGGATGGGTCTTTTGGCTGGGCTTAGGTTTAGCTGCATCGGTCAGAAACTCCAAATAACTGCTGGTTAGATGCCTGAGTGAGGTAGGAAGTCTAGATCTGGGCAGTCCAATGTACAACGAAGCTGTCAGGAATCCTGTTCCAGCACCAAAGCGGCTGCCGCAGCTGGAGCCACTGCACTTAATCGTCCAAGTCATGGAAGGGAGGCAGAGCAGAGGGTTCCACTCAGGAGCCCTTGACAAGTCACATGTAAGTCTGCTAAGTGGCTTCATCTAGTGTGACTCCGCCGCCTTCATTCGCAAAGAAAGCTGGGCAGTGCAGGTTCTGAGCTCAGTCACGGCCATCTGGGTTTCACAGAATCCTGCTGTCAGGGAGAAAGAGCAGTGAAGATGTGCTTAGTGCTGACCAGCACAGTCACGATCTTAAAGGTACAGAAGGCCTTGCCTTTTTTAGACCAAAGTTTTACTGTTTTTCCACAGATCCAAGTCGGGGGGGGGGGGGGGCTTGTTAAGCATGCAGAAGGATAGGTGCAGGGGAAAATCTGGTGATGTATGGCCACTGTGACCTTGGAGAGTCTCCCTGTGCACAGGAGGACACCCCATCCCCCTACTTTCCCTGCAATGCTTACAGTTCCTCCCTGCCCGCCACGGTGCAGTACGTTAGTCAAGGAGAATCAGAGCTGAGCCCTGGCCGCCTCATC
Source organism: Microtus oregoni (assembly GCF_018167655.1). Taxonomy (NCBI): domain Eukaryota; kingdom Metazoa; phylum Chordata; class Mammalia; order Rodentia; family Cricetidae; genus Microtus; species Microtus oregoni. The sequence continues at coordinate 1,553,093 of NW_024543079.1, forward strand.
TCTACAGCCCATAGGGAGAAGGGTTCTCTTCCCTCTGTGCTTTGCAGGTGGAGTGAGGCTGGGGACCCACAGGATAAAGATTCGAGGCTCTTGAGGTTGCGGCCCAAGAGTGTGTGAGACGCCTGGGTTGCTTTTCAGTTTTTCTTATGACAAAGGGAAGTGCGTTCATTGCAGGATTTTAGAAAACACGAAGGGGGGTTTTCTCTTGTGGTCCTTTGGAGAGTCCCCTCCGGGGATGTGGTTGTTCAGGAAGATATCTGAATGACAACAAGAAGTCAGACTGGGGTTGGTGCAGGCAGGCATCTTCCAGATAGTAGGTACTGTAGGCACTGTGGGTGCAAAGGCCCTGAGGCAGGGCGGCGAGGTGTTTTAGAAATAGCCAGGAGATGCATGCAGCTGCCTTTGGGAGGAATGGAGAAGGAACAGTGGTGGGCAGAGCTGGAGAGAGGCACCACTAGCAGTGCTTCGAGGGGCCTGGGATTTGAACTGGATTCTCTATTTACAAGACAGCCATTGGCCAGTTTTAAGTGGGGGGAATCACACGATCTCCTTCACTTTAAGAAGATCCCTCTGGAGGCTGTGGAGGCTTTCCATCTTGTGGATGGAAAGAGGCAGAGAGATTATCAGTGGGACTGGTACAGCAGGACTAGAGAGTGGTGGGGTGGCCAAGTCAGGGAGAAGGTGGGCAGTCTAGCATAAGGACTCTGCCTGTCGATGGACTATGGCTGTGGTTTCCCAGAGTCTCCTGCCCGTCCCCCCACAAAGCTCTTACTAGAACGATTTTATCCCCCAAAGGACATTGGCAGCATCTCGAGATACTTTATCATAGTAGGGAAAGATTCATTGGCACCTAATGTGTCAAGAAATGCATGATGCTGCTGAACATCTAAGAGGGCGGTTGGTCCCCAGTGATGAGGCAGAGAAGTCTTCCCAGGCCCTAAGTGTAGATATGATAATATGCTCCCCCATCTCCCATGGCTTTAAGGTACTCCACAGAGCTCCATGCGGGATGCTGGACCTTCGATGCTGTACTGTTATGAAATACCATTTTGATGAAGGGATTCCTCCCGCTGGGATCCATGAAGATCTCTTAGGCAAGGCTGAGTTATTCTGGAGTGGAGATTCCCTGTCTCTCCTAGCCCAATTGCCCATCACCTTCTGCTGGGGATTAGCAGTCAGAAATGGGACTTGATGGCCACTTGGCCATGAACTTCCCAGACCACGGAGCAACAAGAATCTCAGCATAAAATGGACCCAGGTGCCTTCTGTCCCCAAACGCCGTGTGAATCACCCTGCAGCATGGCGGTCCCCTCTCTCTCTGCCGGCCTCCGCTGAATGAAGGAGCGAGTGAATGAACTAAGCTGCCTGCAGTGGGGTGGTGACTCACGCCGGCCAGACCCCAGCCTCCATCCCTGGTGAATGAGCGCCAGGCCACAGGGCTGTATAAGAAGCAGCTCCTTGTTCCAGGCTGATGCGATCTGTTGATCTTCCAGTGGCCCCGCCTTGCCAGGTCTTCAACACAAGCCTGTCTAGCCAGCTCCAGTGAGGAGCCGTGCCCTGTGCTGAGCCCTCCAAAAACCCACCCTTTGCAACCCAAGAAATTGGATCTTAAAATCCTAAAATAGAGTACAGAAAGTTACACATCACGTCTGCCTTTCTTCCCCCCTCCTGTGGCAAAAGTGAGTCAGAATTCTTGGTCCGGCTCCAGAGAGACCTGCCAGGTCATTTGGTATGGGCAGGGGGCAGGGATGGGGGACAGCTCACCTTAGTGTGTGTGTGTCGGGGGGTGCCAGTTAGTTCAGCCCTGGCTTGCATTTCATAAGTTTTGCCCTCTGCTGCTCCAGCAGTTTGGGAAGAATCTTCCAGCTTTCATTGCAATGAAAGATGATAGGCCAGCTCTTATGGCTCGCCCAGATGGCCCGTCTTTGGTGAAGCGTTTATGTGGGGGCTGGGGGAGGGGCTCTGGCATTGGGGTGGGGGTACAGCTGTCACAGGATACCCTGCAGGTACTAGTCCTTTTCATTAGAGCGTGCTTGAATAATTGCATGGCGTTTTCTTTCTGTCTCTTTGAAGGGGAAGAGATTGAGAAAGGGTCTTGCTGTGTAGCCCGGGTTGATTTTGAACTCCTGCCTTGGATTCCCAGAGTGCTGTGATCATGGGCGTGGGCCACCATGCCTGGCTTTCGTGGGTTCTGAAAGCTGTCTTCATTCCTCAGTTTCCCCTCCTGGGATGCATTCTTCTTGGATTTTCAGAGCCCAGGCAGCCTATGCAGACAGTTGTCACCTTGTTCCTCCATGCCAAGCCTACGCAAGAGATCAGTAGAGAGCTGCAATTGAAGGGTGCGTCCCCCACCTGTCTGGCTGTCTGGTGACCATGTGGGCCACGGGCATAACTTGGCATCCCCTTTCCCTCACCACTTCCACGAGGCTGCCAAATTGCTGTCTTTTCAACTCAGGCTCAAGGTTGTAAACTTCATTTTTCCAGTCTCAAGTTTGACTCCTCTCCTGACTCCTGGTGTAATTGGCTTGGTATGATACGTCTCTTTCACCGGGAGACACATTCCTGCAGACTGGCCTGAGGAGCAGGGAATTTAGTTAGAGTCTGAAAACGTGGGGACTCTCCCAGACGTGAATAAGCCTCTTTTCTCAGGGCTTTGGGAAGATGAGTCACTCCCTGTATTCGTCAAGAATAGCCACCGCAGTCCCGGGACATGGCTCCACATAGGACCCATCTGCTCAGTTATTCAGCGGTTGCCTGGTGCATGTCTCCATGTGCCAGATGCTACTCAAGGCGCTGGGGCGTCGAGATGGACAAGCTTCTATTCTAGGGAAGTGAGCGAACGCATGATGAACAGTTGCTACTGTCAGGAAGGGGCTAAGCCTTGAGATGCCGACACCCTCTGCTTTAGCGGGGCTCCTCAGAGCAGGCTCTATGCTCTGCTTAGCTTTAGCTGGTAACTTGGCACAGCTTAGAGTCTTCTGAGGGGAGAACTTCCGTTGAGGCATTGTCTAGATCAGACAGGCCCGTGGGTGTATCTGCTGGCCATTGCCTTAATGCTTAACTGATGTAGGAGGCACCACACCCTAGGTAGGTGGTCCTGAAGCAGAAACAGGGCTGTGAGCTAGCCAGCGACGTCCTCCATGGTTTCTGCTGTACTTCCTTGACTGTGAGTGAGTTCCTTGGACAGATGCAATGCTGTGTGAACTAGCAAACAGGGTTCTGCCTGCGGGTTCCTGCCTTGACTTCCTGCGGTGGTGAGCTATGGAAGCCTATGAATCCTTTCCTCTCCTGTGTTGCTTTCCGTCAGAGTGTTTTTATCACAGCAGCAGAAAGGGAGCAAGGGATCTCTGGATTTGGGTGAACTCTGAGTGATGATGGATGGAGGAAAGGGGTGGGGAAGACACCAGGCTGTGGGAAGAATATGTACAAAGGCCCCAAGGCAAGAGAGACTCAACCTGTTGAAGGATCCTCGAAGAGATCATGTGGCTGGTCCAGGACATGGGGAGCTGAAGCTGGGGATGGCTGCCAAGACTGGGTCATACAGGCTTCTTTCTATAGGCTGCACCCAGGGCTTGGAATCTCTTCCAAATGCAACTGAAGATCACTGTGTTTTAGAACTAAGGGACAATCTTCAAGTTCACAGAGAACAGAGAAGATGAGATCAGATAGCCCACAGTCTCCCAGCCATCGGTGGAGGGGTTTGAGCAGAACAGCACATGTGTTGTGTGTTGGGTAGGAGCTTCCTACAGACCTTACCAGCTCTTCCCTGAGCCCTTTGATCAGCCCTCCTCACAGATGGAGAAACTGAGGCCAGGAGATGGAAACTGACCTTCCAACCTCAACACTCTGGCAGTCAGGTGCTTGACATAAACTGATTCGGATGGCTACCCAAGAGCTAACGCTTCCTGAACCCCCATGGGCTTTACGCGAGGGGAGGCTCAGGCACCCAAAGCAGCCAGGAAGAACATGGTTCTGGTTTCCAAACAGCACAAACCCAAGGGCACCCAGAGGTTGGTTTCCAGGAGGCTTGCAGGATAAGCCACCTCTTGGCACGGAGGACAGCTGGTCAAGGGTCTAGAGGTGCTCCCCTCCCAATCTGGGGCTGCATCCAGAGGCTCCAGGGAACTGTGAGCACTGGAACAGGGGAACAGCCTCTGGCTTGAGCCCCATGACACTCACAGACCCTACTTAGGGTCCCCACTGATTGTGGACGTGGTGATGGGAAGCAGATCTCGCCGCCTCGGCCTCCAGCCCCCGCCTATGCTCACTGCGCAGTGGAATCTGCTTCTAATTTCCGCTAGTGTGAGAGATGTAGAGTGACTTGACTCTCAATTTAGAATGTGAAGAGAAGCTGACAGGGACTGTTCTCAAGCCTGTGCAGACAATCTCGTTCTCTTTGTCACATTCCTGGCCTTCTTGGGGCCACCAGTCCCTGAGGTCTCCCGCCAGCCTCAGCACGTCCATGGTTGGGGCACCCATTGTGGATTGGGGTGGACATGGTTCCTGTTTCCATTGTATTCTGGGTATGCTGTCACTCCTGCGGGGAACAGGGCAGGTCAGGTACCAGCTGTCCAACCAGCCCGGTCCTGTCCATGCTGAGAGAGATGCATTGTGGGACACAGTGGTAGCTCTGGCTAGGCCAGTTGTTGTTTGTGGAAAAGGAGGGGCAGGGGAAGCAGCAGTCAATGGCCACCACCTGCCCCCTCCTGCTGTCCTGGCCACACCTGACCGCTGAGGGGGAGACATGTTGAGGAGGATCCCATGGGACAGCTAAGCTGCCATCCTTGAGGACAATCTCCTCGTGGGGGAGAGGAGGAGATGAAATGAACACACCCTGCCTTGTGGAGTGGTGATAGATGTAGGTGGGTGGTGGGTGAGGTGATGCCAAGCAGGTGGGTAGAGAGTGCTGAGGGTGTGGTGCCCTGTGGGGTGGGGTTGAGAGTAGCGAGGGACAGCCAGCTCAGCAGAGGGAGAGGTTACCATGGAGTAACCTCTGGGCGGGAGTGTGCCTGACTTGTTCCAAGATCACTATGGCTGTGGGGAAGGAGGGAGGGTGTGAGGGAGAGGGTCCCACAACCCTCTTCCGATGAAGACTTGGCTTCTGCCCCCCGCCCCCCATGTGTGCGTGTGTGCATGTGTGTGTGTCTGCATGTGTGTGTTCCTATGTAGTCAGGTGAGCATTTAAGCCTGAGGACACAGTGAAGTGGTACCCTTCAGGTTGCTGTTAGAAACAGGTTCTTTCATTGGACCGGATCTCGCTGATTAAGCTACGAGAGCTGACCCTGAGCATCCCGGGGATCTGCCCATTTCTCCGTCTCTGGCACTGGGGTCTCCAGTGCTCATCACTACACCTGAATTAAGAGAGCTGACCCTGAGCATCCCGGGGATCTGCCCATTTCTCTGTCTCTGGCACTGGGGTTTCCAGTGCTCATCACTACACCTGGATTTTTTTTAAACAATAAATTCTTGGCATCACACTCAGGTCCTCATGCTTATACGCAGCAAGATTATGGAGCTCTGCAAGCTACGACTTAGAAAGTGAGACATCTGCTCTCTAGAGATTCAAGTGGAGCAGCAGGAGGCTCTGTCCTGAGGTAGTGAAAACCATTCTAGCCACCATGGGGTAGCTGACATGGAAAGAGGGTGGCCAGGCAGCTCCTTTGATCGAGAACAGGGTGGCTGATTTGAGTGGCATTTAGGAAACTAGATGGGCAGGACTCTTGAGGTGATCCAATGGGGGTGAAGAAGAAGAGGCTTCATTAATTGAGCATGTAGGGTTTGTTGGGAGGTTGGAGGAAGAGGGAAGAGTGCCTGGTGTGCATGCGTGTGAGTATATGTGTGTGTGTGTATCTGCCTGCCAGCCTGCCTGCCTGTCTGTCCACTCCAGCGTGTGCATGCATGTGTGTAAGTATATGTGTGTGTGTGTGTATCTGCCTGCCTGCCTGCCTGCCTGCCTGTCTGTCCACTCCAGCGTGTGCATGTGAGCTGAGGGTGGAGTAGGGTTAGGGTGGCAGATAAGAGCTTCAACTTTCATATCCAGAATGAAGTTCAGAAGTGGGGTCTGTCTGTGTTGTGGGGTCACGTCCTGCCCACAGGCCCCATGGCCGAAGCCTGGGGGTGCCTCTCCTCCTCCTGCGTGCAAGCTTTGAGGATGATACCATTTTCCTAATAGTCCCGATTCAACATACACACAAAACGCTACTTAACGTTGTTCACGTTTGATTTGAGGCAAATTCAAACCAGTTCCTTTGGCCGGTCGCCAGTTTGAAAACCAACCCCTCGCTTCAGGGCTGAATCACCCAGCTCCCAGCACAGATGTGGTCCTCGATGGCCGCCAGCACCGGCTGCAATGTCTCAGCCCGATGGCACCGCAAAAGCAATACGAAGGCCCTTGACGGGGGACTCTGGACTTGAGCGTGGATCTTTCCTCAGCCTGACAGTGTGTGCTCTTATCTGCTCTTGATGCTGGGCAGCAATGGAAGGCGCAGGCTCCAGCTACACCCTGGTTCTGCACATGCTGTGTGGCTGAGCTGGGGGCCCGGTGGAGTCCGTGTCCCTAATGCCCGGGCTCTTCACAATCACTTCGCATTTTGATTCGCCTGCTAGGAGACGTCTTCTCTACACAGCCATTTGGTGCCTCATAAAACAAGATCCTCTGATGAGAGAGAACGAGCACGCTGTATCGTTAGATGAAATGATATGCAAAACACAACCCCCCAAATGTGGATCCATGTAACTAGGAGAAAGGCCCAGAAGGGCACACATCTCCACTGAGGCAAGAGTACTCTAGGCTCCAATGAACAGTGGTCACTGATTGATAAAACATTGTACGTTTAAAGTTGCCAAGAGGCTGGGTGTGGTGGCACATGCTTGCCTTCCCAGCACTTGGCAGGTAGAGACAGGGGGATTAAGAGTTCAAAGCCAGCCTCGGCTGCAGAGCCAGCCTGGATTATACAAGAGCCAGTCTTGATGTGCAATAGTGGAGGACACCCCCACACTCCACTCACATGCGGCTCCTGCTCCCCAGGATTGTGGGGAGGCCTTTCAATGTCACTTTCATCTACAGCAGGATCACTGCTTTCCCCCAGCCCTGTTCCACCAACAGCTCCTGCAAACACACGCAGAGTGACCGTCATCCAGTGCAATGCCTCATTTCCTTGGGTTGGGCTGGGCTGGCTCCTTTAGGAGCTGCCACAGGGAAAAGCTGTGAGCCACTGAGTGCCATGTTTGGTGTGAGGGAGGTGGCACCAGGAGCTGCCATGTCATTGCTGAAGGTGAAAAGCTCCACCACCACATACACAGTAGCCATCAGGACAAGGCGTCTGAGGTCCCCACTACTGTGGAACACAGCCTCCAGTATGTGAGCCACATGGGGAGATGAATGGACGTTGAGCATGTGACTAAATGGGGACATTGTTTAGGGGACATGATAAGAAGTACACAATATCTGGTTCTTAAAAAAAAGAGAGAAAAGCTTCTCTCAGGTACCCAAGAAACGGCTTAGCAGGTACAGTGCTTGCTTTGCATACAAGACCTGGATTTGATCCCCAGGACCCATGAAAAATAAAATGAGGGTATAGTAGCACCCACTTATAAACACACATACTCACAAATGTACATATACACATGCATGCACACACATGCGCACATATACACATATATACTCAAATATACCTTTCCATTTAACATGTGTTAATTTTCTTGTGAAACTCTTCCTGTCAAGGCTGGAGACACCTGTGGTGCCCAACTGGCTTCTGAGATCCCTGGGCGTTAGATGGTTGCTTCTCACAAGGCTGAATGAGTCCTGGGCATAGGTACGACTTGTGGTTTATCTGGAAAAGAGGTGAAAATGTGCATCCAGACAGAGACAGTGACTTGTGCAAAGGCCCTGAGGTCAAAATGATCCATCCTGGTATGCTGAAGCTAAGGGAGAAATCAAAAGCCTGGCAGGATGGAGAGGCAAGGCAGGGGCTGGACTGAGGCTGGGTTTGGGGGGAATTCAGTGACTTCAGGCGGTGGCAGCTAAGTTGGCACTTCAGTCTGAGGCCACAGGAAGTCCTCGGAGGGTTGTAAGCAGGGGAGTGCCCGGATCTGATTTGCATTTTTAAAAGATTACTCAACCACTCTCTGAAAGACCAGAAGAGGCAAGCAGTGTGTTGACAGTCGCCCAAATGAGAGGCAAGGCAATGGCAGCTTGGTTTGGAGTGCCAACAAGGGAGGGGATGGAGTGGCTGGCCTTGATTAGCACATGCCCTCCAGCTGTTCCCCATGTGTCCCTTCCCGGGCACACTTCTGCTCTTGTCACGGGAAGAGGAAGCAGCTCGGCATGAATGCTCACTGCCGCCCTGCCCGCCTTTCTTCTGGCACCGCGGACAGTGTTTACCACCTCTGGTGAACCAGGGAAGCCAATTAGGAAACACACTTATCTTGGGTCCCCACACAAATCCCTCATAACAAGAAGGTGATCTCTCGGTGTGGCCTTCCTCCTGTTTGATCCGTGCCACCTGAGAGCAGTGGGTGATCTTCAGATGTGTGGCTTTGACTGGGACTTCACCTTTGCTTGAGGCTGCCACACCTGTCAACACTGTGGGCGTCAGTCCTGAGGGCAGGTCATCCTCCTGCTCAGCTCTCATGCCTAGCCTGTCTCTGTACGGCTTCCAGCAGAAGTGCCCGAGCCCTGGTTCCCATACCATTCATTAGGACATGCCCTAGAAAGATGGATGAAGCTGAAGGTCACACTGTCCACTGTGGTTGGCTGCTAGCCACATGTGGCCAGAGAACAAACATGTAACATATGCTGCGTGGGACTCCGAAACTTCTAGCTTTACCCTGTTGCCGTGATAAATGCACTGACCAAAAGCAAGATCGGGGAGAAAGGGTTTTTTCTCTCAGCCTCCAGGTCACACGTGGCCTGTTATTGAGGGAATTCAGGGCAGGAGCTTAAAGCGGAAACCTTGGAGGACCACTGCTTGCTGGCACAGGCTTCTGCCTACCTGGAGGACCACTGCGTACTGGCACAGGCCCATGCCTACCTGGAGGACCACTGCGTACTGGCACAGGCCCATGCCTACCTGGAGGACCACTGCGTACTGGCACAGGCCCATGCCTACCTGGAGGACCACTGCTTGCTGGCACAGGCCCATGCCTACCTGGAGGACCACTGCTTGCTGGCACAGGCCCATGCCTACCTGGAGGACCACTGCTTGCTGGCACAGGCTCCTGCCTACCTGGAGGACCACTGCTTGCTGGCACAGGCTCATGCCTACCTGGCTTTCTTACGTAGTCCACAATCACCTGCCTAAGGAACAGTGGTGCCCGTAGGAGGCTGAGTCCTCCTACGTCCATTAACAGTAAAGATAACCGCCATAGGCCTGCCCACAAGCCGATTAGACCTGGCATCCCTTCAACTGAGACTCGCTTGACTCCAGGCTGTGTCCACCATGATAGTGGATGTATGTGACTGGTGGCTCCGCACGGAGCAGGGTCATTCTAGGTCATGCCCATCACCTGAAAGCCTTTCTTTGTTTTGTTGGTTTGTTTGTTTTTGTTTTTTGTTTTGGTTGGTTGGTTGGTTGGAAAGTGACCAAGGCAACTGTACCAAAGTTCTGTGGAACTTGTCCCTTGTCATAGGTTCTTTGGTTTGCAAATATAGGGACAGAGGGACTGAATGATCAAAGAGGATGCTGGGAAGTGGCTGGAACTCAGGGCCAGGTTCTCAGCTCCATGTGTCTTTGTCTTTTGTTATTTGGTGCATACTTAATCATATGTTCTTCTTGTGCCATGGGGTGTGAAGTCACTGTCCTCTTTGGTCACCTCTGCGGTCTTGGACACCTCCTCTTCCTTCATGGGAGTCACGGTGTAGTCGATGTGGAGAGTATCGTCCACACCCTTCTCTCTTGCATCTGTGAATGTGTAAATAGAAAGAAATGTTTTGTATTGTTTGATAGATTGTAGGGTTTTACACATTTTTCTCTTAAAAAGTGAAACAATACATTTATTTACAAACCACAGCTTTCTTGTGAATGTTGGGGGGAAACCATGCGAGCTGTGGGTTTGGGGAGCAACTCAGATAATCAGGGTTGGCAGCCAGCACCTTTGCCCACAGGGTTCTCTGTCTGGCCCCACTCCCCACCCCTAACAGCATAGATTAGATCTTTTGGGGTCAGTCCATAGAATACATGCTTTTTGATCTGCTGTGTTACCTTGTCTGGGCTCACCTCTCTAGTCTAGCGTGTTCTCTGTCTGCATGGGGCTCTTCAGGTTGTATAATGATGGGTGCATGCCTGGGTTATAGGACGTCTGTTGTCAAATTTGTATGCTTCAACTCCAAAGCTCTTTAAAAAAAATTTCGAGACAGACTTACTCTGTGTAGCCCTGGTTGTCCTAGAACTTGCTCTGTAGACCAGGCCTTGAACTCAAACTCAGAGATCTGCCTGCCTCTGCCTTTTTAGTGCTGGGATTAAAGGCATGTGCCACCACCGTCCAGTGTAGTCTAGGGCATCTGTTAGAGGTGGGACCCAGTCTCATCCTCCTTCTCTATGGATGTCTTCAAGAGTCTTTACCTCACAGGCTGACGTTTTGCCTATTAAGCGTGGCATGCACTTTCTTCTGGTCCTTAATTAGTTTTGACTTGATCAATTGCACTGTTGTCTTGCTCTTTCTTTTTGAAAAGTATAAAATCAGTCTATGCTAACTGCAATATTGTCCTGTGAAAAGTGAATTATGTCTATAGACCTTCTTAGGTGACCTTGGTGATCTTTGTCAACAAGAGCTGTGTGTACCTGTCTCCAGGTCCCTTCCTTCTCCCTCCTCTTTCCTCCCTCTCTCTCTCTCCCTCTCTCCCTCTCTCTCTCTCTCTCTGCCTTCCAGAGGCAGGGTTTTTCTGTGCGGCCCTGGCTGTCCTGGAACTCGCTCTGTAGAGCAGGTCAGGTCTAGAACTCACAGAGATAGATCCAACTGTCTCTTTGCTTCCTGAGTGCTGGAATCAAAGGCATGTGCCACCACCGCCTCTCTTGGTGATCACTAGAGTTGTGCTTTTCCTGTCTGTATGTCTCTCTGTAATCACCAGAGTTTTACTTTTCCTCTGTTTGTCTGTCTCTCTGTAATCACTGGGATTGTACCTTTCCTCTGTCTGTCTGTCCGTCCGTCCGTCTGTCTGTCTGTCTCTCTGTAATCACCAGAGTTTTACTTTTCCTCTGTCTGTCTGTCTCTCTGTAATCACCAGAGTTTTACTTTTCCTCTGTCTGTCTGTCCATCTCTCTATAATCACCAGAGTTTTACTTTTCCTCTGTCTGTCTGTCTCTCTCGACAGTCACTGGACTTATGCTTTCATCGTATCTATTCTTAGGTTGCTCGGTTCTTCTCTAGCATTTTATTTTTATTTGCTTGTGTTGATTGCACACACTAGTTGGTTTCATCATGGCATCTTTACAGCTAAACAGTGTATTTTTATCCCATCCACCCTCGCTAGCTCATCCTGCTTCTCTTCCCACTTAGTCCCCTCCTGCTTTCACATCTCTTTATTTACTTTGACAATCCTGTGTCATTAGTGCTCTGTACATGGAGCAAGGGCACCTTATAGTGTCTACACCTCTGAAGAATGTCCTTCCCTCCCCAGCTACCGTTAATCTCCTGCAGATACTCAGAGAGGGCCTGCCCTCATGAATCCAGCCCCAATAACTGCCTTTACCTGGCAATGGATCCTGAGGGTGGTTGGCGGGAGGGTCTGCAGGTTGTTTCTGTTCCCATTTTCCCAGCCCTTTGCCAGTGACTAAGTACCCATCTATATTGTTTCTTGTGGCTGCTTAGAAGACACACATGCGTACACACGTATATATGAGTATTTTGCCTGTGTTACGATTGTGCACCATATATGTACCCGGTGCATGTGGGAGCCAGAAAAAGGCGTGGGATTCCTTCGAACTGGAATTACAGTTGGTTGTGAGCCTCCATATGGGTGCTGGGAATCCCACCCGGGTCCTCTGTAAGAACAGCCAGCACCCGTAACGGCTGAGCCCTCTCTCCAGCTCCTTAGCATCCATTTTAGAGGAGATCCCTACAACTTATTTGAGCAGTTGCTCTGGGTGGACACCAAGGCAGCTTCTGGCCATGCGCCCATCCAGGTCACACAGCAGCCCTACACTCTTTCACTCCAGGTACTACTTCTCTGATCGTCTCTGGTGGTCAGACTAGAGAAGTCTCACCTGCCCTCCACCCCGAAAAAAAAAAAGATTGTTTTTTTTTTTTTCCTTCCTTAGCTCCACGGCTACATGGAGAACAAGCCCCTGGGACTTCAGATCTTCATTGGGACAGCCGATGAGAGAATCCTTAAGCCGCATGCCTTCTACCAAGTACACAGAATCACGGGCAAAACCGTTACCACCACCAGCTATGAGAAGATTGTGGGCAACACCAAGGTCCTGGAAATCCCCCTGGAGCCAAAGAACAACATGAGGGCCACGTAAGGCTGGGGCAGTGGTGGGGCTTCCTGGGAAAGTGAGCAGGGCCTGAGTGATAGGATTGGGGCATCTCTGAGGGTACTGCCACAGCCGCTACTGGGCCTGTCCAATCTTGGAGCCACCCATCTGCGTGGTGGCCCACACCTGTAACACTGGCACTAAGGAGTGTGCATGGGGGCTGAAAGCTCTGGAGTTTGTAGGTAAAACCATCTTCCGCTACATATTGAGTCCCAGCCCAGCCTCTCTCAAAAATCAAAACAAAGACTAAGACTGGTGGGACCTAAAGAAAATTTTCAGTGACAACACAGAAGGTCATGCATGTAGCATTTCCACCACACGGCACATACATGTCAGCATCAAAGAACCTTTTATGAGGAAGTAAGCTCATGCCTACAGGAAGGCTGTGGGAGGTAGGGTACATGACCCTGGGCACTGGTCATGCTGTCCCCCATTGCTAACAGGTCCACATTCCCTTCTTTCTTCTGTCTCACGCCATAGCCCTGGGTCCTTCGAGAGATGGTCGACAGTGCCCTTGGCTTTTACAGATCTTGCTGGGCGTTTCCAAAGAGCAAGGGTGCTTTCTTGTTTGCTGAATTCAAGAGACCCTGGTACTCTGATATTTGTGGAGTAGCCCTGGCCAGTTCTACCAGCTGCCTACTTGAGTTTTCCCAGTGCTTTTGAGAACAAAATCATTGATGAGGAAAATTTCCCCAAAGAAACAATCTCCACTCAGGAGATTTTCTGAGTGCTCTGTAAAAAAAAAAAAAATAAAAAATAAATAAATAAAATAAAATAAATTCTTTTTTAAAAATCCAACCTCTTGGCATAGCGTTCTGGTTGTCACTAACCCAGGGGGATATGCAGTTCCCTGCTGTGACCACCTTAGGCGGGTTTGTGGGTGATCTTTTCTGCTCAGTGACCCGGTCTCCCCTCTGTGCAGCATCGACTGTGCTGGCATCCTGAAGCTTCGGAACGCCGACATCGAGCTGCGGAAGGGCGAGACAGACATCGGCAGGAAGAACACACGAGTGCGCCTGGTGTTCCGCGTGCACGTCCCGGAACCCAGTGGCCGCATCATCTCCCTGCAGGCAGCATCCAACCCCATTGAGTGCTGTAAGTCAGACCTCAGGGCTGGGTCTTTCTGGCGAAAGGGGCCGTACATGAGCGTCCCCGGGAATTCATGGGACTTGCAAGAATGTACAGTTAGTTGGTCTGTGGTGACCAGAGGCAGAAACTGCACCCACGGAAGTATTGGTCTCTGCTTCTATTTGCTTTTGTGGAGACTTCTGTGGCCTCATGGGAAATAAAAAATAAGGACAGATAATGGGAGCTGGAGGCTTTGCTTAGTTTAGATATTGCTTTGGTCTTCTGAAATATGGGTACATTTGCAATTAAATTTCTGGAACACACACCCCCTTCTTTCTTTTCATCCCTCCCTCCACTCAGTGAGACTCACAGTAGCACAGCATTGGCTCTGAGCTGTGGACCTGCAGATGCTGTGGGAAGCATCTGGCCCTGTGAAGGCTTGGGTCACTGACTGGGGCTGTTACACCCATTTCACAGGTTAGAAGACTGAGTATTCAGTGCCTGTGCCCGGAAGAAGCAGGGCCAGGACTAGAACTCCAGAGCCTTGCAGACAGTAGTGGTTCTCCAGCTTTCCACCTGTCCCTGGAGTCGAGGTCAGGGGTCATGGCAAGTGTTGGGCATCCACAGAACAGCAAGATTTTCTCTGTGCCCAAGAATCTTAAGAGTCTAGTAGGGATAAGGCCCCGCCCCCAAAGATGGTTGTAAAGTTAGAGAAAAATTTCAAACCTGGCATGAAGTTCTGAAGAATTTTCCTTGGGAAAGATGCTGAGCACATGGCAGAGGTCTTCCAGGCTTCACATGTGCATGTGTGTCCACATGTCTGCAGTACTGGGGACTGAACCCAGAACCTCATACATGCTGGGCACGTGCTCTTCCACCAAGTTACCTCATCAATAGTTTTTTTTTAAAATTTGTTTGATTGTTTTTTGTTTTTGTTTTTTCTTCAAGGCACGGTTTCTAGTCTTAGTTATCCTGGAACTTGTTTTATAGACCAGGATGGCCTTGAGCTCACAGAGATCCTCCTGCCTCTGCTTCCCTAGTGCTGGGGTTAAAGGTGTGCACCACCATCGCCTGGCTCATCTGCAACACTTTTAAAACATTTTTTTTTTTTTGATGAAGAGCTGGTCTTGCTGAATTGCTCCAGCTGGATTTGAACTCTTAATCCTCTTGCCTCCTCTTCCTGAACAGCTGGGATTATAGGTCTACACCACGGAGCCAGATATCTGTTATGTTTTTGAAAGTTTAGCCATTCTTTTAAGAAGAAGAAAGGAAAGGAAAGGAAACATTATTTCAGGGATTAAAAACTGTTTATTTGGCTCTTCCGGTCTGTCTTTAAGGTAATTTTATGTTATAATCGTGTTTCACGTTAAATTGCTTTCAAGACCATCTCATTTGTTATTTTACTGGGCGTGGTCAAAGCTGACTTTGCTGATCTATGTCAGTTTCCTTCAGAGGCCAGGGAGATGGTGGAAATGAGAGAAGTGGCTGAGTGAGGGCAGATAGCGGGATGCGGTGGAGACTGGGGACCAGAGGGTACCCGGACCTTCTCAGTAGGCATCGTGAACTGACAGCAGCCGGTGTTCTCACATGGCAGCATGGTCTGTATGGCCAATACCGATGCTAAAAGATTAACTGGAACAAAAACGTTTCCTCACTTAGAAACGGCAACCGGGGAAGGTAGGCCGAGGCTCAAACGTAGACTCTGCCCTTAGCGTGCAGGAAGCCCTGGCTCTGGCTTCCCAGAACGCTCACATGCAGAATTGATTAAAAATGGCCGTAAATCCAAGAGACTCAGAGGGCCAGGCAGAACCTTCGAGAGGCTTCTACTTATCTGGGTGGTCTTGAGTTGTGAACACACAGACGGAGAGCGTGGGGCCTTGTGGTACAAGGAAGCACAGAAGAACTGACCACCAGGGCCGGAAGCAAGGTCAGAGGGCCTGGGCAGTACTAATGGGAACCAGGAAAGGGCCCACGGAAGCTTGTGGCTCAGCCAGGCAAAGCTAGGGTGCTGGGAGCCTGTAATCAGAGTTGGGAGACAAGAGCCACCAGCAGGGAAGGAGAGACACAGGGTGACAGCCACCCTCTCACCGCTGTCCTCAGGAGTGCCCCTATCCTGTTTGGTTTCGAATGTCTCAGGATTTTTCTAGGAGGAAACACAGACTCCTTCGTGATTTTTGGAGGCGTTGAGCAGACAGGGCTCTCCTCTTTCAGGCCAGCAGTTCACCCTTAGGGCCGGACTGTGGTTGGCTGCACGGTAGGGAACAGAGGATGTCTGTCAGTCCCCTGCCTCCTTCTCTGGGCTCCTCAAGCCAGCGTGTCTGATGTCACCCTGAGGTCTTCAGGAGCATCGCGAACCACAAGTGCCTTCAGCGAAATTGTTAACACATCTGAAAACCCTGAGCCTTGCAATCTGTTCCTCACTGGGGTCAGCCACTCATCTTCCTCTTCCTGACAGATGAGGAGACCCAGCCTTTCTTGGTAATGTGATACACCATTTTACTCAGTAGCAAAGTTGGAGTTCCAACTTTCAGTTCCGTGAAATACCTTCTTTTGGCTTTTATAATGCAGTTTTTCTGGTGAAGCCACCACCCTCAGCTGCTGGCCAGCCGCTGTCCCTCACTTCTAGTCCCCTGTTGGTTTTTATTGCCTGCTTTGTTCTATTCTAGAGCCATGCAAAGGCGCTCCATACCTGTTAGCTTGATTGATTGGCTCAGTTTATAGCCTGTAGGGAGATAATGAATACATATTGACAATTAGTGACTCACACCTGTAGACACAGAGTGGGGAGGATAAATATTTATTGTCTAATTGACTTTATACTGTTGGGGAGGATGAGCTGGGAAGAAAAACAGAGTGGGCTGACCCCTATTTACAAGGCTAACTTATTTATTTTGGAAAGGCAAACCCGTGCCCCAGTTCAAACAAGAACATGTTTGTGAACATGCCGACGGATGCCACTGTTCTTACAGTGGGCTTGCGCCTTTGAGGTCCTTCCTGCCGACCCCAGCCTTGGGAGCCACAGCTCCCTGCTGCACAGCCTGGTACCTGTGTTTCTCAGCATCCAGGCACTTCCCAGACTGCCCTGCGGTCTCAGCTGTGATTCCACAGCAAGGGAAAGTGTGACTTTGCCCTTGGGCTGTCTGAGCTGTTGCCGTGCAGCAGCTTCCGCCTCAGGCATTTCTGCTTCCTAGATGTGGGGCCAGAAGCCTGCCAGGGGGTAACTGCTGGGTCGGAGGACCACACCTCACACATATCTCAGAGTTGCTCTCTACCCTCCATCTCCTTGGGTTCCTGTCTATATCCGCTGGTGTCCTCAGCTCTGTCATTGATAAGGGCTCAGGCCCCACCCCAGATCTGGTCTCACCCAATTTTTAACTTGCTCACGTGCAAAGACCCTACTTTCGAATAAACCCATTCTGGGTTGTCAGGTGGGGTCTGGGTTAGAGGTGGGGTGGGCACTGTTTAGCCCATTCTGATGTAGTCCTCCACTTCCGGATGCTCCAGAGTTTCCAAGGGGCTTAGTCTTCCTCCCCTTCTCTTGGTTTGTTTGCTGACTGTTCCACTCAGGCAGGTGCTCAGGCTTGACCCAAATGTAGGTCAAAAACACATGTACCTGTGCATACACACACACGTACACAAACAGCACACATATGCATGCACAAATAACACACATAACATACACACACAAATAACACATGCATGCATGTATATTCACATACATATATAAATGATATGAATGCACAAACATATGTATAAAGACCACATATACTTAATACACATATGTGCATACACATACATAACACATGCATGCTTGTACATGTGTATTTATACATATGCACACAGTGCACTCATATATACATGCACATACATATACACACATATACATATATTCATGTATATATGCATGCATACACATAAATACATATATGTATGTGTGCAATACTTTCACACATATAAATGCATGTATACATATATGTGTGTACACATGCACACACAAGCACACATAAATATATATGTATACACATTAATATAAACCTTTATATGTATACATATGCACACATAAAATACATAAACATTTATATGTGCACACATACACATATGCACACAGAAGCACACACATATACACTCTGTCACCATTTAGGATTAGAATAGAGACTTTTAGGGAGCCCCCAAGTGTCGGAAGTAGGGCATAGAGAACTTGTGAACTTCCTCCCTCCCTCCCTCTGCGTGGTTAGCTAACTCCTTACTCACAGCCTCCTAGTGGAGAAAGTGTCCCTGAGCCCAGAAGGCCTCAGATCCCTCTTTGAGCACTCACCACCACACTCCTAATGTCCTTCTAGCAAGGCCAGGCAGGTGTTTTGGGGACCTGTCATTAGGAGTGGTCTAGGACATTAAGGAAGTAAGGGACGATGCCTCCAGAAACTTCCCAGTGGGTCATGAGGCGAGAGGCAGTGTCTGCAGGTGCCTGCAGCTGGGCCCACGCAACCTTTGCAGAGCTGCCTGTGACCCACTAAGGCTCTACCCAAGACCTGTGGGTTCTCTCCAGGACCTGCGGGTTCTTCCCCACAACCACATTGCAGGAAACGCCTAAAGCAATTGTGCGCCAGGCCCTACCCACCCAGGGCGCAACGCGAATTCAGAATTGACTTTGCTCCTTTTGCAGAGTGGGAGGGAGGTGTGGCCTTGTCTCTTTGACATATGCATTTCCATTGAGGTATAATTATGAAACAGTAGGTTACACAGAAGAGTCATATAGTTGAGTGACTCTTGGCAATGGCAGAGACCCTCGTCAGCACCATTCCAACCGAAATGCAGAGCACTTGGGTCTGTCAGGTCCCCCTCAGCCCCTCAGCTGCTGCTCCTCATCAGGCCACACAGAGAGGCAGTCACAGATTTGCTACCTGTCCCAGGTCTGTGACTTTGTAGAGGAGAATCAACATGCAGACTGTGTGCTTTGGGGTTCTGCTGTTTTCTCCCAGTATTTTTTTTTTTCCCCTGAGCCTGTTTCTGTTGCTTAACTCAACCGTTTGTCCTCACGGGTGGCTGAGCGGTGTTCAGTTGTCGGAATACAATGGCTTAGTTATCAGTGATGGGTACTGGCCTGTCCCACAGTGTGGGTGTTAGGGTAAATATGTCAGCATTCTTTGGTGGACAAAGACTTTCGTTTTTCCTGTAAATGTCCTGAGACAGTGCTGCTGGGTCCTTGGTTATCACACATTCTTGCATATGTATATTTTATTTCCCATTGCAGGGTGATCGAGTGTCACCTTTGAGGCCCTGTATAGAAAGAACAAGCAATTTACAACCTGGGAGAGGGCACACAGGCCAGGCCTTTGTCAGCCTCTGCTGCCCAAGAGACTTGTCAGCTGTGACATAAGGTCACTTTGAATGACACCAGGGCCACAGGAGGGTGAGGAGAGTTTGAAATGGTAGTTAGGAATCTGTTCAGGACCCAAAGGCCTGGGTTCAAATCCAGCCTCTGCCATTTACTGACCCTTCAGTCTCAGAAAGTTACTTAATGGTCCATGCCTCAGTTTCCCTATCTGTAAAATAGGAGTAAGTATAGTATCCCCACTTGCAGGGATATGGTTAAGTGAATGTGTATGGCATAATAGCATAACTGTAATCACAGCTGTGACCCCCACCCCGTGATGGTCCAGGGTGGACAGGTCACCTGTGACAGTCCCTGTAGCCTTATGAAGCAGACTTAACCACGCCTCTGGCTGTTGCCACATCATCACAGGGAGACCACAGCCTGGGAAACAGCAGGTGCACATGAGACTTCAGCAAACAAGAGTCACCACAGGGAAGCTCAATGGTCACACAGTCTGTCACTCAGCAGAAACCAGGTTACCAGCTGGGGGAGGAGTGGAGGAGGAGTTGCCAAGAGAACTGATCTGC
This sequence comes from Microtus oregoni, assembly GCF_018167655.1. NCBI lineage: Eukaryota > Metazoa > Chordata > Mammalia > Rodentia > Cricetidae > Microtus > Microtus oregoni. The sequence continues at coordinate 1,572,538 of NW_024543079.1, forward strand.
TGGGAGCCTGGACCGGGTGGCTTTCCTGCTCTCATACACACACACACACACACACGTCCTTTCCTGATCCAACCACCTGGGAACAGGCAGGCAGAGCCACCCTTGACAGACTGTCCCCAGTGTGCCCACGGACTTGCGTGTGCCAGCCCCTCTCTAGCCTAGCCTCATCCCGTGGGCCTCTTGCTTCCTCATCCAGGAATATTGGGACATATTTGTTGAGCGATGCCATGTACCAGTGAGTCAGGCAGGCCTGATCCTCGGAGCCCATCCTCTCAAAGACTGAGGTCCGGAAAGCCTGACTGCTTACTGCACCCCTAGCTTACATAGGAAGGGGCTAAAGCCCTGGCTCTCCTCACCGTCTCAGTGACTGGGGAACCCATCCATCACCTAGGGTTCATTCAACCTCTAGGGAGAATCTTGTTGACTATAGAGATGTTTGAGAATGTTCATGGCACTGGAAAGAGAAAAATCAAGGTCAGGCCAGGAAGTAAAAAGAACAGAGTGTGGTCTCCAGCAGGTGCCGTGTGGATGGGATGATCAGGTAGGAACCTCCCTGTAGGTTAAGTGTGGTCCCCTTTCTATATGAGGAGGCTGAGACCTCTAAGGTCACATGGTCACATGGTCCCCACTGGAGCAGAACCTTCAGGGAAGACGTAGCGAATGGTCACACTGAACAGTGGATATAACCGCTCCTTCTGGCCCAGCCTAGGTCTGCTATTTGAAGAGGGGGCCCTGAGGTACCATAATCAGGGGAGGCCAGTTTGGGCTGGTTGACCATCGCTGGAGGGACAGAGACACCTCCGGCCTGTGTTTTCCACAGGGTCCTTCTCCCAGTGGCTCAATCTGAGTCTTTCAGTCTGGGTCCAAACCCTTTTCATCTGCCTCTCTCACCCATAGCCTTTCAAGTGTGTCCCTTGACACAATGTCCTCCACTCTGCTCTCTGGGCTCATGACATTAGCAATCAGAGTAAATGCCATTGGTACCATGGAAAGGCCCAGAGGGATGGAGTGGTTTCCTGAGGGCCCAATGGTAGATGCCATCAGGCTGGACCTGGAACTCTGTAGACATATTGCAGCATCCTCATACTGACAAAGGACCCTCATCTCTTAGTGCTATGTGCATCGTAGTCTAGAAAAACATATTTATAACATGCCAGGACCTGAGGTCCCCTCTGTGGTAGTGATTGGCCCATGCTGACAGAATCCTGGCTCTGCAGAGACACCTTCCCCCAGCCAGCCTTTCCTGTCTCCCTCCAGAGAGAGGCTCCTGGGCAGAGTGCAGTCTTGGCCGCTCAATCCTGTAGGCGTGGGAATAGACCCGTGAATTTTCCCTCAAGAGCTTTGAGGTGTTCAGTGCCTGGCTGCAGGTCAGCCCTGGCACTTGGGAAAGTGAACCAGTATGCCTGGTGAATTCAGAACTCATAAAAATATGGGACCCCGAGACAATTTATGAGGTGCCAGAAACCAGAGGGAGCAGCACCGAGGGCCTGAGGCCACCTGGAAGCTTAAACAGGAGCCTGGGTCTGGATTGTCCCCAAGATGGAGCCAATTCATAAGGATGGATTTGAACCCAGGCAGCATTTGGTGAGAGAACTATAGTCAGGAGCATTTGGATGGCTTGGAATCTTTAAATAGCTGAACGGGAGCTTCAGGGGCTGATGGGAACCCCTGGGAGAAAGCCCAGGAAACCCAGGACTTCTTGAGAGCCCTCTTTGGTCCTACATGCTGCTCCAATTAGCAGTAGTAGCTGGTGGAAGTTGCATCAGGCAGAACTGCGGGCCTCAGGAGGGCTGTTCTGGCTGCCACTCACCTCTCCTTGGTTTCTCTTTCGGAGGCCAATTGGACTGCTTTGCTTTGTTGAGGGGTTCTCCAAGGCCTGGGGTACTGCTTGGAAGGAGATCCCCATGTCCTCTGCCACGTGGAACGTGAAGCACGTGTGAGAAGCCATGTGAGAAGACGGGTAAAATGCACGCTTCTGGCCTCGCCCTGAGATATGTAGATGCAGGGACCCCAGGGAGTACCAGGTGGGGGCTTCTCTGGAGTTCCGTTAAGCACCGCCTCAACCTTATGCCTCTGCAGATCCGGGGAGGCCCCTTTAAGAAGCCCCAGTGCTTAGAGTCAGCCAACCTGCCATAGGGTCTCGGGAGCCTCTGAGGAGCATCGGAGACCGTGGGTGTGAACAGAACACATGGACGGCACCACACTGGTGTCTCCCGGGAAGCTGCACCCTGAGCCCACACTGAGCTCAGCACTGAACGTTCTTGCGTGCTGAGCATGCGCGGAACAAATGTCGCTCACCCCGTAGAGGGACTCATTGTACCAAACAGCAGACAGCAGTACATATACTACAGCTTATTAAGAGGTTATCACATACTGCCACGGGCCACTTCCTGGTAACACTAAATGTGTCCTTTCACGCCTGATTCCCTTTATGTGGGACAGCACCGTCAAGGCGCCAGGGCTCTGCTCCCTTTTCTGGCCGGATAATATTCTGAAAGGGCACAGCACCTTTTGCTCCTGCACAGACCCACCCTGGACATGATGGCTGGGATGAGTTTGCCAGCTGGGCTCTAACCGTGCTTACTTTATACCTGTGATCTGTATGAAGCTACCCGTGAAGCAGTCACTGTTATGAAGCCACAGAGTAGGCCTCTGAGACTCAGAGAGCTGAAATGACTTGTCCCCAGGGTTATTAAGCCAAAAAGTGGCAGATGCAGGACCCCCCCATCCTCCGCAGCAATAATGACTGTGACCCCCGGGACCATTAGGATTGTCTTTTAAATAATCACACCTGCCCCCCTCCCTGACTTAAGTCAAAATCTCTATAACTGTCACTCTTAGCTAGGAGTGACTTTGTGCCCCCCTCCCCCGTTCTCCAGAGGACACCGGCCATGTGTGCACACAATTTGGAGTATCATAGCTTGTAGGTGGGGCACTACTGGCATGCAGTGGGAAGAGACCAGAGATTTGGGGTGCTGTTGAATGTTCTAGTAGTGCACAGATTGAAGCCCCACAGTAAAGAAGGATCAGGTCCCAAGTTGGAGACACCAAAGCCGAGAATCTTCATTACAGAAGTGCAATGGGATGCCGGGCTGATTTTTTGCTCAGCATCTCTGTCAGCCTGCACATGTGTGTGCAGAGGGCCTGGGGAGGAGCCAGAAGCTTGCCTTTCCCCTTCAATCCCTTTCAGAAGGCTTGGTCACACCTTGGCTGTGACACTGAGACCTCCAGGAAGCTGACTTGCTCTCTTCACGGTTTTTTGGTAAAGACACCACCCCTTTGGAGAGAAGATGGTAGCATTGCAGATGTGCCCAGGTAGTTGCTGCTGCCTGCAGGAGACCTGGAGCTCTGCAGAGAAGAGGCTGCCCCAAATGGTGTGTTTGCGCAGTGCATGGTGATTCATGGCAAGGCCCCCACCCCTCAGAGAGCTCACCCAGCCTGGCCCTGGCCTGGCTGGCTGCAAGCCCTTGGCTGGCCGCCCCAGTAGCAATGACTCAGGTTTTCCACCTGTAAAATGGGAGGGGTGGCTCTTGCTGGCATCCCCAGCCCCAGCAGCCCCTACCATGTCCCCCCCACCCCTACTCCATCAAAGGCAAGGCTGAGAAGCCACCTCTGTAGCTGCTGTTTTCACTGCTAGTAAACCGGCCTTAACAAAAGCTCAATTAGAAAGTCAAGGGGCTTCCACACTGAAAGACAGGCTTAACAGCTCACCCACGTGGGAGGAATTAGCAGTTTTATCCCAGGCTTCTCAACATGTCCCAGAGCCCACAGGCGGCGGGGTGCGGTATTGCTCCTGAGTACCGAGCCAGGCATCAGGACCATGGGGCTGAGCTGGGCAAGTCACTAGGAAGTGGGTGGAAGTCTTGGAAGTCCCTAAGTGCACCTGCTACTCAGTGAGGCTCCCCAGCCCTGGCAACAGAGGAGGAGGGTGATCTGTACTCGAACATGGAAGGAAATGGTTAAGTTCGGGCCTCACAAGGCTGCTGCTCAGGCTCCAGACTAGCTCCCGGCTCCGGATGGGGAGGGGATGGGGAGGTCCAGGGGCTCTGGCATGGGAAGACCTGGCCTTCTGCCCAGCCTGAAACTCTAGGACAAGAGCCAGAAGCTCAAGCTGACTCACCAGGAAGGCAGGGCTGTGGAGAGAGGGAGGGGCCTAAGGGAGTAGGAGGGACCTGGCTGCAGCTAGAGTTCCTTTGTTACCTGGCTGGTGCTACACCTGCCTCTATTCATTGTCTCCTGTATCCTGCCTTCCACACAGGGCTGAGGGGTGGCTCCTGGGCCTGGGCCTGCTGAGAAGGGTTCCCGTCTCAGCCAGGTGGGGACTGGTCCATGACTGAATGAGAAACTCTGTGCTCATGTCCTCCGAAGGCTGCTGGGAGCACTTTAGCATATTGTACTGGCAGAGAGCTTAGCACTGGCCTGTCCTGCCCCAGCTTTCATTCGCTGTGGATAGAGATGAACAGAAATAGGAAAGACCTGCCTGCCCGAACTCAGACACCTCTGGCACCTCTGTCCTGGGGCTGAGGAGAGCTCCTGAAGGGTCTCTGAAAGTGAGCCTTTCTCCAGAGAAGGACTCAACAGGACGGAGCAGCGGAGGAAGTGGGGTGGGGGTCAAAGAAGGAGGAGTGTGGCCCAGAGAGAACCTACCAGAGGAGGCCAGGCTGAGTGGGACCTGAGGTCATGAGGAAGGAGCTGCCCACATAGGGAGGGGAGCAGAGCTCAGGGAAGCATAGAGCTCAGAGGTGGGAGCATGCCTCAGAGGTAGCAAGGGGGTAGCAGAGGTACCACCGTACTTACCCAGCACGTCTGGGGGCCTGGGTTCTACCCTCAGCACTGCAAAATACACACATGCAGGTACACACCGTCTGTCTGTCTGTCTGTCTGTCCATCTATCTATCTGAGAGAGAAAGACGGGGGAAATAGAAGGTTCTAGAAGTTCCAGAAACATGGTGGGAACATAGTGATGAAGGGGGACCTCTGGGAAAGGAAGCCACGAGGTCAGCTCCTGGAATCTACAGCTTTCAGTAAGAATCGCCCACAGAGCCGGGCAGTGGTGGCGCACGCCTTTAATCCCAGCACTCGGGAGGCAGAGGCAGGCGGATCTCTGTGAGTTCGAGACCAGCCTGGTCTACAAGAGCTAGTTCCAGGACAAGCTCCAAAGCCACAGAGAAACCCTGTCTCGAAAAACAAAAACAAAAACAAAAAAGAATCGCCCACAGGCTTCATCTGGCCGTGCACTCAGCTCACACCGGGCTGTGAGTCTGGGCTGAGAAGTGGAAGGAAGAAGCAGCTTGAGCAGTGGAGATCATGATGAGTGGGTGGGCTGGGCCTATCCCTGCACAGAGGAGAAGGAAGACCCGGTTTGTCTGGCTCCCACCTCTCCTGCAGGGAAGGCAGCCTGGATTCCTGCAAATAGTGCTCTGTGACAGCAAACTGGCTAAGTGGCGTGTGGTTCTTTCAGGGATGTGAAGTTTGGAGGTCCCCACTTGGGACTCTATTCCCGCCCTCTCGCCGCGTCTCTGGAGCAGATTTCTCTAGGTCACCATGTTTCTTTTCTTCTTGCCCTCAGCTCAGCGCTCTGCCCATGAGCTGCCCATGGTGGAGAGACAAGACGTGGACAGCTGCCTGGTCTATGGGGGCCAGCAGATGATCCTCACAGGCCAGAACTTCACGGCTGAGTCCAAGGTGGTGTTCATGGAGAAGACCACAGGTCAGTCACTTTCTCTTGCTTCTCTGAGCCAGACGGAACTGAGTCTCGCACCACACTCAGCCTGTTGTGTAACTTCCCGTTCTTCTGGCTCACTTCCCAGTGACCCACAGCCTCACAGGTCACCGTGGATGTGGGTGACATGCTTGGATTGGTCCTTGGATGTTTCCGTGGAGACTAAACTTGTTGCTTTTCATCAACCTTGTTTTTGTTTTGATATCGTTTCTGCACATAGGCAAACATTTTTAAAAATACCTTTTCCTATTTCTCAGAAGAGAAACTGAGTGAGTTGCTGCTTTGAGGCCGGTGTTGGGGTGCCTACGTCACTGTGAAGTGGGCACTCCTGTCACTGAGGTTTGCTGCCCAGGAGAAGCAGCGTGGGAAGAGGCTGAGCTGGAACATGAGCTCCCTTTTGGAAATGTGAGCGTTGGGTCTGATGAACTCTGACCTCCTTAGACAAACCAGGGTCTCGTCTATTGAAGGCAAGGTAACTAGGAGTGTACAGTCTTGAGGGCTAGACGGAGCAGCAGAGCCTGGCTAGGGGTAGCACGGAGGTCTCTGTTGGACTCTTGTGACTAGATGACTCACAGGATAGCCTCCAGAGGGGAAGGGAGAGCAGCAAGCAGATGCAGGAAGCCCCATTGCGGTCACCGCAGCAGGAGGGGACAGCAGAGCAAATTCTGTGAAAACTTGAGGTCTGAGCGATGGATGTACCCAGGCACCTGTGTCCAGGTGGCTGTGAGGACAGGAGACACACTGGGGTAGGAGGGGAAAGTAAAAGTGACAACATAGCCTGTCCCCAGGTGGGAGGGGCTTAGGATCATGTCCTTTCCTAGACACAGTTGACACCATTGCTGGGTAAGAGTGGTGGGGCCTTCTGTGAGCAGAGTGTGTTCCCAGAATCCCTCACTCCCCACCTGGTGCTCTGAGCTCTGCTCTAGTCCCAAGGACTGAAACACTTGCAGTCGTTGTCCAGTGTGTCCCGACAGGCAGAATTGACCCTGGTGCAAATCAGCAACATGCAGAGGTCACTGAGAAAGGTGGAGAAAGAACAGACGTGAGTGTTAGGGAGTCTCCGACCGGGTAAACAACCAGCTGCCTGTCACAAATCCATGCGCCCCACTGGAGAGCTCCTACAGAGCAGGGAGAGGCAGGGGCAGGGCTGACCCACTCCCTGCAGGACTCTGCTGGCCGAGTCTCTCTGCTTACATGGACACAGTTTTAAGTCTGTATTTTCACTTGTGCTTTTTTGCTGCGTGAACATCTGTGCCGATGCTTCCTGGTCTCTCAGCAGCTGGCTGCAAACAGGCATGGCTCATCCTACTGTAGGGTCTCACAGTAGGCTATCAGCCCATTTCATTTTTATCCATTTCCTTCTTACCGAGTCCAGGTAGAGACGTGGTTCTAATTGGTCTGGGCCTGAAGGTTAGTTTCTTTGACTCCCTTAGCAAAAACGGCCAAAGGAAAGGTCTGCTTTGGCTCACGGTTCATGGGTCCAGCCCATCGTGCGCAGTGGCCACACTGCATCTACAGTTGGGGGCGTCTTGAGGCTGGTGTTCAGTTCCGTCCTCTTAATTTAATCAGGCAGTTAGGGTGGGTCTCCTGCCTCATTTAACCTTGTCTAGATCACCCCTCACAGACACCCCTGGAGGCTTGCCTCTTAGTCGGTTCGAGATCTTCTCAAGCAGACAATATTAACCATCCCAGCGCGGTGAGGTAATCGGCTGCCCTAGTGGATGTGGGTAACAGGAACTGTTAACGCCCAGGTAACAGCACATTCTCTGGGTTGGATGCAGCTCCAGGATCAGGATGCTATCCTTGCCCGCTGTGAATATTGACAAGACGAATGTGGCTTTAAAGCACCATGGGGGAACAGCCAATAAGATCCAAACGTTTGGTTACTGATGTCCAAGGTGACAGAGCCTCTGTGTTGACAGGAACGTCTAAAAAAGGACGGGAGGATGGATCCTACTGATTCCCTGGTGCTGGGGACTGCCAGCGAGTTCCAGGTGTCTGGGTCAATAGTTTTGATGAACTGCTTCCTGAGTGGATGAGAGAGTGCTGATGGAGTGGCATTGGCTATAATCAGACTTTTCATAGACCACCAGCTCCCAAATAGTGACACTGAGACTTCTTATTAATTATGAAAACTTAGCCATATCTTAGGCTTGTTCCCAACTAGCTCTTATAACTTAATTAACCCATTTATATTGGTCTACGTTCTGCCATGTGGCTCATTACCTCTCCTCCGTGCTGTATATCCCACTTCCTCTGTATCTGGCTGGCAAATCTCCAGCCTCTGAGATTCCACCCCCACCCTCCTGTTCCTCTTTCTCCCCAGAAGTCCCACTTAGCCACTCTGACCTAGCTATTGGCTGCTCAGCTCTTTAGTAAACCAATCAGAAGTTGCTTTGGCAGATGATATTAAACAGAGACACATCTCCACCGTGTAGAAAAGATTATCCCACAACAGTTGGCTGATGCATAGCTCTCTTGGTTTCCAGAGCCATCCATACCTTGACCTCACCATGAGAAGCATTTGGCCTTGGAAAGTCAAGTTGAACCAATGGGAACCATCATAATGGCACATTCCCCATATAACCCGGCATGCTGACTTATAATTATGCCATTATTAATAAATTGGCGATCAAGGTCAGGGCTGAGTAAACCACTCTGGCCTGTGGTTTGGCCTCCCTCTGTAAGCTGGCATATCAGCCCTGCCCCTGGAGTAAGGGTTCACATGGGAGTTCTGTGCCCTGAGGGCACAGCTTGTGGTCATCGGACACCTGTGATCTTTGTGGCCTTCCAGCCTCCCCAGAGCTCTGGCCACAGGCCTTGTGTAAGGCACATGTTGTCTGTGTGTGAGTTTGGATTGGACAAGCTTAGGAGTGGGGGTGCAGCTGTCAGCTGCATGGTCCCAAGCCCGGGTTTGAGGTTAAACTGTGTGATGGTTACTTTTTAGTGCCACCTGTCACAGCCTGGAGTCACCTGGGAAGAGAGGTGGTTTGTTTTGTTTTTGTTTTTTAAAGAGGGCATTTCTCTGTGTAGCCCTAGCTGTCCTAGAACTTGTTTTGTAGACCAGGCTGGCCTTGAGCTCAGAGGTCCTCTTGTGTCTGCCTCCTGAGAGCTGGGATTAAAGGATTGCACCACCACCATCTGGCAGGAAGAGAGTTTTCATGAGGAATTGTCTAGATGGGGCTGACTGATCCTGCTGTGGGAGGATACAGTCATTATGGGCGGCCCCATCCCTTAGGCACAGGAGTGAAGAAAAAACAAGCAAACAGGCAGCATGGCTGCCATTGTTTCTCTCTGTTCTTGATTATGGATGCTGGGCCACCAGTTGTCTCAGGCTCCAGCCTCTGTGACCTCCATGAAATGACGGGCTCTGATCCACAATTGGACGCTGAGTAAACCACTCTTTCCTTTCGTTACTACATGTTGTAAGGGAAGAACAAAGATGAGCTCACCCAGAGAGCCAGAGATGTTCAGAAGCAACAGCCCTCATCCTGAGCCAAGCTCTGTTCTAAGCGTTTGCCTAGGTTAGCCGATCTGATTCCCATGATAGCCCTGCAAAGGAACTACTCTTCCCTGAGCCTACAGTGAGACTAAGTAAGCACAGAGACATTGGATGATGTGATGAAGATCACACAGTTGGTTCTTGGTGGTGTAAGACTTACATTCAGGCAGTGTGGCTCCAGGGTCTAGAAAAGCTCAGACCTGGGATGATTTGCTCTAAAGATCCCTTCTCTCCTCAAAGTATGGACTTGAACCCAGTCATAGTGATGGAGAACCCTGAGTTCTGCTGAGCTGTTGGCACAGTTTCTATTTCATTGCTGAGACTCTTACACACCAACTTCAGGACATCAGGCACCAGTGAGACACCCTGAGTATCCCCCAAGAAGTAGGCTTCCCTGAGAGGGCTGTGTGGCTCCCCTCTTCTCTGATGGGGGGACCTTGATAATTTGCAAGGTGCAGAGCCTGCTCTTTTGACCCCGGGGTTCACCTCCTGCAAGGGAGATCCATGTAACTGGAGTTGGTTTTTCCAAAACCGGTCCTGTGTCCATCTCCATGGACACTTGGCCAGTAGGCGCTGCACACAGGGTGGAGTGGCCGAAGTTTTCCAAGGCAGGGGAATCCCAGCTGCTGTTCTCATTAGGAAAGGTGACAGCGCTGGGCTAATCTTAGCAGCAGAGTTTGGTCATCGGCACCGGGAGCCTCAGCATGCTTTTTATAGCTGTCCGCTAAAACGGGCTTGGCACTTTCCACTCCATCAAGAGGACAAGCTGAGGAGGTGGAAAAACGGTGAGGAGAGGGGCCGCGGGGTGCCTGAGCTAGGAGAGCCCCGTGTTTTGGAAAGTGTGGTCCTATTTATAGTGGCAGTCATAATAAGAATTATTATGAGTTTCGGTCCTATTTTTAATTCTTCATAGGACTTGCAGGGACCCGTGAGACTCTACATTTGCCCATCCCTCTGATCTCAGCTGATCCTCTCTCGCTGGTTCCCCTGGCTGCAGAGAATCCCTCTTCATTCTGTCTTTGGATGCTCCATGCCCCTTCATGCCCCAGGACCTTGGCATGTGCTGTTGGCTTTGGAACATTCTTCCCTTGTTCCTTCACACATGGTGTCTCCTACTACAAAGAAGTCACTTTCCTTGAGAGGTGTTTTTTTCTTAAACCTTCATGGCTCAACCCCTAACCCGGTGTCATCTCGTCCTGTCCCACTGACATGCTTGGTTCTCCAGGTGGCACTCAGTGATTCCTTTGCCTGTCTGCTGTCTCTGGCCACTGGTTCCCACCTTAGACTGATGCTGATGGTTGCTTTGGAGCAGGGCCTTGCTGTTTGCTGCTGCACTCTTGACTTTGAGAACAGTCTCTGTGCATCGTGTGTGTGTGTGTGTGTGTGTGTGTGTGTGTGTGTGATGCTGAAGGAAAGTCCCATCCCCCTCTGTTGTCCCTCCAGCCTTGAAAAGTGTCTTTACTAGCCCTATTTTACAGACAAGTTGACTGAAGTTCAAAGATATCAAACAGGGAACCCTGGGTTAGCCCTCAACTGGGGAAAGCTCTGGAACCCTAGAGTGCTATTTGCCTGGGCTCTGGAGTGATTTCTCCTGTCGGGTCAGAGAGAAGTTAAGAGAATGACCAAGGACAGTTCTGATCCCATGTGTTCTGCAAAGCAAAAGATGCATAGCCTTCCAGGGAAGGTCAGGCTGGGAGGCAGGCTGTTCCTGCCCTCTCTGGGAACCCTGGCCCCTGGCCCCTGGCCTCAGGCAGAGTCGGGGGTCCCAGCAAAACATTGCAAAACAGGAAAAAATCTAAGGACACAAAAACACAAGCGGTCTGCTTGAGGAGACAGGGTTACCATGGCTCCGAGTGACTCTCAAGGCTGGCGCGACCCAGTGTTTTGGAAGGTTCCTCCATGTGACACAGGGTTTTGGAATTCTTCAGCTGGTAAGTCCTTCTTAATTCAGGCCCCTGGCCCCAGCCAAGCCACTCCCGGGCTCTCTGTGTCCCGCGGGGGCGTAGGCTGGACACAGGCCCACCTCGAATTACTCAGCTCCACAACTGAAATTTTTTGAAGCGGGTTTCTTGTTTTGTTGGATGGATTTCTTGGCGTGGTCTGATGGCAGAGGCTCCCATCACCTGTCCAGAAGGCAAATTGTTTTTTTTTTTTCTTTTTCAAGAGGAGGCGTGGGCGGTGGAATCCCCTCGTCCCCACTGAGTCACTGAAGCCAGCCGTGACTCACTTTATTGCTCCCAGGTTCCCAAAGGCTGTATCATTTGGGCTTTGTTTAATAAATAGAATTATGTATGTGCTTAAAATATATTTTGAAACCTTTTTGTTCAGAAAGTATTTTTCTGTGAATGTATGCGACAAGCAGATCCGAGGTACCTTATCAACAGCCCCTTCTGCACCTGTTCTTCTCCCCTGGGGTGTGGTCCCAGGGCCTGGGTGGGCTTCTCTGGACGATACTGACTCCAGGCTGGGAGGATCTCTGGAAACTAGACTCCAGGCTGGATGGCATGACTAAGGCTCAGGAGACCTTTGCCCTAGGTGACTCACTCAAGGCCGGTGTCATACCCTCTCTCAACCCCCTCCAAAGACATAGTCCAGACGGCAGCTCTGAAGCCTATGCGGTGACAGAAAATGCATTATTTTCAGACAGCTGCATGTGTGTCCGAGCCTATTGCCTCCCTGCACAGATCAACTTCTTCAGGGGATCAAACTGTCCCTTCTCCCACTTTCCTGGAGAGCTGATCCTACCTGTGCATCCTCACTCGGTATGGAATCTTGGGAAGAGGCAACACAGGAAGGAGTTTCCTGGTTAACTTGAGTCGAAGGGTTTGTGCCTTCAGAAATTGGCAGAGCCAGCCATGGTGGTACATGTCTCTCATCCCAGTGCTAGGAAACAGGGAACTGGATGTGGCTGAGTTGGTAGAGCACTTGCCTAGCACACATGAAGCACTGGGTTTCATCCCCGGCATGGGCTAATCACTAATCCAGACATGTTGGTGCACACCTGTAATGCCAGCCCTTGGAAGGTGGAGTTGGGAAGATCAGAAGTTCAAGGTTACCCTTAGCTATGAAGCAAACTCTAGGTTCCTTGAGCTCTATAATAGCCTGTCCAAAAACATCAAAAATGAAAAACACATCTTAAGAAAGAAAAAACTCAAACAAACAAACAAACAAACAAAAAATCTGTCCTTGATGCCAGTAGTCTCTGTGAGCCACCCTGCTGGTCAGTGGCTTAGCTTTCAGAGTGTCGGTTAAAATCCCCATTCTGTCTTCTGCTGTTTCCTTGGGACTCAGTTTCCCAAACTCTAAAATGGAGTCAGTGGTGTTTTAATATAAATCAGGAGATGGAGACTGCAGGTACAGGCACACAGTGGGTGCCCTGAAGTTAGCAGCTGCCCCCCCTGGGGGATTCTGACCTGTCCACATGGAGTCTACAAGGCAGGGCCCATCTCTTTCTTAGCTATCAGAACCGTCCCTCCTGGCACATTCTCTCCCTTTCCCATGGAGAGCCTTTAGGTTCTGGCATCCTGGCCCAGCAGAGCTCCCTCCCTTCCCCCTCTACGGATGGGGGTGCTGAGTCACACAGCTGTCCACAGACTTCCTTGAGGTGACAGAACTTAGCAGTGGAGGGCAGGGCCCCAAAACCCCAGTTTCCTGGTTCCCAAAGTGCCTGGCGTCTGCAGCCTGCAGAGCTGTCTATAGATGATGCTCAGCTCTGAGAACAGAGGCTGCAGGAGGGGTAGGGGCCTCTATGGAAGATGGGCTTCTGTACACACTTGGCCCCCAGGACTTCCACATCCACCCTTGGGTATTTATTAAGCACCTACTGTGTGTCAAGGGCAGCATGACAGATAAGGTCCCTGCCGTGTGTGTGTGTGTGTGTGTGTGTGTGTGTTTGTGTAACACTTCAGGCTTGTTTATAAGCAGGGCACAGAGTCTGCAGAAGGGCTGGGGTGCAGAATGCCTGCTTCCTGTGGCCCTCAGACAAGCCTTGAGCTGCCCTCACCCCTGCATCCCAGGCAGGCGAAAGAGAGGAGCATGCATGCTTGTAGATCGCAGAACTTGGTGTTATGAAATCTGAGTGTGACTGGACACCCCGGCTTTCACTGGTGACATCTGGCAACTCTGGGCAGAGAGATCAGAAAGGAACTTTCCAGAAGACACGGCTCTGATAAGAGCCCTAAAGGAGGGAACAGAGGATGCATAGACCCTGTTAGGAAAAGCGGCAGGCCAGGGGTCTGTCCAGGAGCTCAGACCATGATGGGGATGGGCTCTGTGGACCATGGATTTGGTGAGGAGCATTGGAAAGAGACATCCCCTCTGGGGACTCTAGGCAAGGTGAGGAGTCTAGCTTTATCCCCAGTGCAGGGGGACATTGGTGGAGGTTTCGTATAATGTGGCTACTGTTTCAAGATTGCTCAGATATCTTTAGAGCATGGACAGGAAGAGGGGCGAGTGCATACTGGGAAATAGGAGAGGCGCTGCCATAGTGGCCTGGGGTGTGCCCCACCAAGCCAAGGGAGTCAAGAGAGAGGTTTGGTGTAGGCATCTAGTGGCTTCCTCTGCAGATCTGTATAAGTCTGTCCAAGCAGTGTCACCAGGATATCCCTGACCTCCGTGCGTCTGCCTGGCAAACTGTGCCATGGTCTGGGAAGGACCCACTTTACACTGGTTAACGGTCATGAAGTGTAGGCCGAGGTGACTTCAGCAGCCTTCATTAATTTGGTGCTTGAGGGCAGAGCTGGGGATGCTTCGGGCCTGGTTTCCTGAGTGAACTGACTCTTGGATTTTCTCCACACACGTTCCAGCCGGGCAGCAGCAGCTCAGGGTCCAAGTGCTACACATCTGTGAGAGCTGGCTGGCCCCTCCTGGGAGTGATGACACCGCCCGCTCTTCCAGGCAGACAGTTGGGGCTCAGCCCCCTTCCCCAGGCCTGCTGCTTCCTGTTAGCCCCGCCCATATCCCTAACCCTTCTGAGCTGCCAGCAGACATAAAGTCACAGGCCTGCACACCAATCTCTCTCTCCCTCCTCCCTCCCATCCCCCTTTCCCTTCTCTCTGCCCCCATTTCTTCCTCCTTCTACCCATCTGTTTTGTTTGTTTGTTTGTTTGTTTAAGACAGAGTCTCAAATAGCCTCTATTGCCTTTGAACTCACCATGCAGCTGATGACCTTAAACTTTTGATCCTCTTACTTCCTACTTCCCGAGTGCTAGGATTTCAGGCATGTGCCATGGGGTCCAGTTTGTGCAGTACTGGGCATGACAATCACTCTACCAACCAAGCATTATCGCTAGTCCTGTCTGTCTGTCTGTCTGTCTGTTCATCCATCCTTCCCTCTTTCCATCCCTCCATCCATCTAGTCATCTCCTCCATCCTCACGCCATCCCATCAGCCCTCCCTCCTCATGCCCTTCTGTCCTCTGTGCACTCTGGTCAGGTCTCCTAATGAGGGTTCTCAAAGCCTGTGATGTCTGCTGAGTTGAGCCCCCACGCCCCCCCTTCCCTTTTAGCCTTGATTTTCTATCCCCAACCCCTTTGCTCAAAATGCCTGGCTCTTCCTTCTCTTCTGACTAAGGCTGGAAGGGCCTCCTCTGTGTTGGCCACCAAGCCCTGTTCCCTTTAGACTTAGGAAGTTCCCCCAAATATCTGCTCCAAGACCAAGTTCCTTTATTTCATCTCAGGACAGCAGATACACATAAAGTCCTCTCAGCCAGAAGTGTGACCTGGGAATGGCTGGGACCCAGGCTCCCTGCTTTTTAGGGCTTTGCTTTTGAGACAGGGCCCAGCTATATAGGTTAGCCTGTTCTGGAACCCACCATCCTCCTGCCTCTGTCTGCCAAGTCCTGGGATTACAGACCAGCCCTCCCCATACCTGTAGTTGCCTATGTCTAAGCAGCCATGTTTATAGACTCACAAGATGGTCTCATGATACATATACTGGTCTGTAGATACTGAGCCAGGGTGCTTCTTGTAAAATAGGGGTGTGTTTTCTAGTTAGAAAAAATATATCTACCTTATTCTAAGGACTGCCGAATATTGGCATAGCTGATATCTACCTACCCTTCTGTCCACCTACCCCATCCACCCATCCACCCATCCATCCATCCATCCATCCATCAGCCCACCCACCCATCCATCCTTCCACCCACCCATCCATCTGTCCATCCACATATCCATCTTTCCATCTGTCTATGCACCCATCTGTTCATCTGTCCACCCACTCATCCATCTCCCTACCACCCACACACCCATCCATCTACCTCTCACTCACCCATCCATACACTATCATTCACTATGTTCACACTGATCCACCCATCCATCTGCCCACCCACATCCATCATCTATCCACTCCCCTACCCTTCCATAGTCTTCCCATTCATCTACCTATCATCCACCCACAGTCTGTATGTCTCCATCCTCCTGTTTACCCTCCATATACCCATCCGATCATCCATTGATCCACTCTACATCAACCCATATGCCCACCCGTCAATCCACTCACTTGCCCATCTTTTCTTCCTTTATTGGCTATAGGCTGCCATAATGGATTCAGCCAGACCTTATCTGTGAGTTCCATCCATGACCATTCTATTCACTGAGCCAAGAATGCAAATAAGATCCCACTCCCCAAACCCAGCCAATTCTCTTTCCTTAGAGGCCAGTGTGAGACCCCAAATTCTAAAGTAGAGTGGTGGTGACATCCATGGTGGCTTGAGCTTTTGGTTGAGCATTTCTTTGAACTGCCTATCTTAATACTCAACCCGATTCTTGGAGGAAACTAAAGCACATAGAGGCTTAGGGACCACTTGGGCCACACAGGCAGTCAGTGCTGGCAGTGGGATGAACCTGGTCAGAGTGAGGTGAGCCTTAGGGAAGTCTCTGGGGTTAATTTTGAAGACGGTGCCTCAAGACAGCAGTCCTCAGCCACACTCAGAACATCACCTCCCCCATGACCCCAAGGACGTGTGTGCCTGTTAGTGTGGGTACAAGAAACAAGGGTTGCTCAAAAGTGTGGCCCAGAGACCCATAGCAGACCACACCCTCTTGAGCCCAGCCTCTGAGTGAGCCTTCAGGGTGATGGGGCTCAGTAGAGAAGATGGCTGTGGCCAGTTTTTACTTCCCACTGAAAGCTATTCTGCCACGAATAGTGTGGGCTCTGTGAGTGAGCACACAAGAATCAAAAGACAGAACAGAGAACCTGACTCAGTTGGCTTTGGTCATTGCTGGGTGCGTCTTCATTTGCACCTAGCCTCTTTCTTCTTTGTCTTCCTCCCCATTCCTCTTTCTCATTTCCCTCCTCCCTTGCCCTCCCCTCACATCCTCCCACCTCAGCTTCCCAAAGGTTGAGACTACAGGTGTGTGCCATGGCACCCAGCTTGAAAAGATCCATTAAAATATTATATATATTAAATATTTATCTTTAAATTATGTATGTGTATACATGCCAAGTGTGTGCAGTACTCACAGAGGCCAGAAGAGGGTGTTGGGTCCCCTGGAACTGGAGTCACAGGCAGTTGTGAGTCACCCTGTGAGTGCTGGGAATGGAACCTGGGTCCTCTGCAAGAGCAGCAAGTACTCCCAACCCCTGAGTTGTCTCTCCAATCCTCTAAAAAGACCCATTCTTCAAGGCATCAGGGAGTCATGTTGCCGTCTCATGTAAGAGACACCACCCCAGTGTAGATTCCAGCCAAGCCTTGCAGGTAGATATATTTATCATTGCAAACAGAAAATTCTTGATAAGCTCTGACTTTAAAATGTGTGCATTTTCAGTTTTAACTCATGTTGAGATATGTGCCCATGTTCAAATAATATATATATATGCCAGCATAAGAGCTCCTGTGAACATCTCCCATGTGCGTACACAGTGCTGGAGCCTGATACTTTGATCTGTATGCTCACTAGGAGATGTACATGGCCTAGAACCCTTGTGTTTTAAATTGGAGACAGAGACTTACCATCTTATCCAAGGCTGCACAGCTAATTGGGGCAAGCAAAGATTTCAGGCCAGGTCTGAAGTTGTGAAGTTTGGGATAAAAGGGCTGAATGCTGCCGGGGACAGAGAGGAGATGCTGGCACTGTTGCAGGGCATTTCCAAAGAGGGTTCTAGGGAGTATGCCGCACAGCTCTGCCAGTGCACTGGAGTGGGCGGGCATTTCCTCCTATACCCTCGTTGTCCCACAGCCCTCATCTGCCAGCTCCAGGGGGCCCAGCCTTGCATAGCAGCAAGGAAACCCTTAAGACAGGAAACCCAAGTCTTAAGGATAGGAGTGGACACCTAAGCTCTGGGGGGTGAGATGCCACTTAAGTGTGCCCAGTCTAGATGCCCGATCCTACCAGTTCTCCCCTCTCTGACTGGGACTCAACTCAGCTAGTGGGGTAAAGGCCAGACATGCTTTGGGGCAGCATATGTAGGAACAGGTTGAAGTCTGAGGGACAAAGGATACTGGGACCAGGGCAGGCATTAAGATTTAGTTAATAATGGTGCCCTGAGTAGCAAGGCGGGAACTGGAATAGACAGGACCTTGAGGGCCATGACAGAGCTGTGGCAATGTCACTGGGCACAGGAGGCAGGAAGGACTTGAGGAGGGCTGGCGAATCTGTCATTGCAGCAGGGGTGACTGCAAGGTCCTGCCTACAAATGTCCCTTCTCAGTGTCTCAGAGCTGGCCACTTTCCTCTGTTGGTTCTCTGGGAGCCTCTCCCTTGCTGTTTGCTTGGGCTTGACTGTCATTTGGAGGCTGTGGTTCAATAGCTGTGTCTTTTCACAAACTTCCTCTGGGCCTTAGTTCCCCTTCTGGTGGTGCTGAGCTGACTCACTTCTAGACTGTACTCAAGCTCCTATTGGCAGTTGCCTCCTTGGGTAGTCATGCCCATCGGCAAGGGGTAGGGAGGGCTCTGCCCTTTTCTCCTGGGTCTATAGACCCAAAAACCATATCTGACATAGCCTATGAGATACCCTGTCGTGAACATTGCTCTTCTGCATGTCAGGATTTCTTGTGCCACAATATCAAGGGTTAGTTCAACTTCTTGACAGTTCTTCAAGGAATTCTGTCTGCACCTCTAAAGGATGGGCTCGGAAACTGGGTCCGCCCCACTTGCTTCTTCCTTCCCCCTCTGTCTTTTTTGTCTGTTTCTTGAGAGTCACTCTGTAGCCCGGCTGGCTACTGCCTCATCCTCTCACATCCTTCTCCAAGCAGTGAGCTCATATGGAATTAAGCTCAGGCAGTGAGAAGCTGGGCAAGAGGGGGACCCCCTTACTGCTTCCCACATGGGCTTCTAGCTCAGCATTCAGGCTGCAGTCACTGAGCAAGGTTGGAACCCACAGAGCCTGGCTATGCAGCCTGGGTCTCTGTCAATGACCTTGGGTCGATCTTTGACATAAAAACAGGATAACCCTGGGCTAGTCCTGTCTGGCTCTTTGCACACTGTGGAGCCTGTGTGTTGATGGCTTCCAGCCAGGTGCCTTTGGTGTCCCTTTGGCCACCATTTCTCCTGCCTCTGGAGTGGTTTCTTCTGGCCCTTGGCAGTCATTCCAGCTGATGACATTTTTTGTATATCCCATATGGCTCTTTGTTTTTTCTTACAATATGGTCGATAGACAGCCAAGACTACGTCACCTGGTCTCTTCCATAGGGATCTAAGACCAGGAAGAATGTCTGTACTCGCCTCCCTCTGTTATCTCTGTGTGTATGTGGCGTGTGTGTGTGTGTGTGTGTGTGTGTGTGCCTGTGCCTGTTTGTGAGCACCTGCATCTGTGTGTGTACATGTAGAAGTCAGAGGTTGATGTTGGGTGTCCTCCTCTATTGTCCTCCACCTTACTTTGGGTGTGTGGCATACACATGTGTGTGTATGTGTGAGCACATATGTGTGAGCGCATACTGTATTAATTATAAACTGTCTGGCCTATTAGCCCAGGCTTATTATTAACTAGCTCTTAGAACTTAATTTAATTTAACCCATTTCTATTCTATATTTTGCCATGAGACTTGTGACTTGTTGCCTCATATCTTGCTTCCCCAGTGGCTGCTGGCATCTCTCTGACTCTGCCTTCTTTCTCCTGTCTTTTTGCTTGGGTTTCCCACCTAGCTATATTCTTCTTGGCTGTTGGCTTACAGAAGGGTGTTCCATATCCCCAGAGTCTGATGTTGGGTGTCCTCCTCTATCACTTTGCATCTCACTTTGGGAGTGTGGAGTATATACACGTGTATGCGTGTATGTGTGTGTGCACGCACACACATGCACACATGCCTGTGTGTACCATCGTAGCAGCAGAGGAGAACTTTGGGTGTCCTGCTCATCACATTTCACCTTACTGTTTTGAGCTAGGGTCTCTCACTGAACCTAGAGCTAGGCTGGTGGCTAGTGACCCTCAGAGACCCTCCTGTATTCACTCCTACAGCACTGGGGAGACAGGCACACGTGTGGCCATACCCTGCCTTTCATGGGCCTGCTAGAGTCCACGTTCAAACTTGCATACCATTGAACCACAAAGCCAGGACCGAACTGGCTGTCACCAAGAACTCCCTCTTTTCCTTTGCCGTGAGAACCTCCAGTCACACCCACTTTGTAGCAGTTACAGGAGTTTTGTTATATTGGATTTTACTTTGGAAGAGGCATACTCCTAGGCGAGTAAGTTCAAATGCTGCTCATGGCCCACGTCTCTCTGGCTAACCCTCAGAATTGGGGGTCCTAAGTGATTACAGCAGACACTAGCAGCTCTGCTCCAGGAAGAGACAGGGCTCTGAGGCCAGATGTTGGTCTGTGCTCTGTCGCGCAGCCCACTGTGCTGAGCATGCTGGAGCCTCTGCCGAGTCAAGAACCCAGTGGACTTTGACTCAGCATTTTCCAACCATGTGCTAGCTTCGAGAATGTTCCCTTTCTCATAAAACCATTTAATATTCTTCAGCATTCGTGCTCCACAAACACCCTGGAAACCCTCACGGAAATGTTTTGTTTCAGTGAGAACTGCCCAGCTTCAGTGTAGGTGGTCAGGGGAGAAATCTATAATTTGAAAATCAAGAGTTTTGTTTGGCCCCGTTTGCTGGCCTCAGATTAGGGGAATGAAGGGCCCTCTGCCCCTGAGAAGGAGAGGCCACTGCTGAACAGAGCCCTCTCACTGCAATGGTGACTCACATGGTAGCATGGAGTGGGCTAAGGGGTTCCCTCGCCTCCTGATGACCCATGAGTCAGGCACGCTTGGGCCACCTGTTCTGTCCCGATTAAGAGTGGGATAGCTAAACCATCTGTGCTCTGATGAGGGGACGCTGGTAACAAGCCAGGACCATCACGAGGCTCCCGAGACAGCCTTGGGCTTGAGGACCTTCTGGAAATAGACAAATGTGACCAGGTGCCTGGGAGAACACTGATTTTATTTTAAGAAAGGGAAATGGGCGTTTGGATGGAAAGAGATCACGGTGGCGGAGTCTGCGGTTCCTCCAAGTCTTTGCTCTTTTAATCCTGAATTTCCTACTGGCACCATGTCTCTCTCCTGCAAAGAGAACTATTTGACTATCTGGACACACACACAGCTCTCTCAGACACACATAACTCACACGCGCGCACACACACACACTTTCTCACACACAGTCTCATATGCACACACTCTTACATACAACTCTTCTTTCACACACAACTCTGTCTCATATCTACATGTTCTTTCTCACACACATACATTCCCTCCCTCCCTCCCTCCCTCCCTCCCTCCCTCCCTGTCCCCCATCACAGGCACACGGGCACACCGACACACCTCACTACAGTGATGCAATGGAGAATGTGATTTGTCAGCTCTGTCTTACGTCGTTGGCTTCTGGGTCCTTCAAAGACTGTTGTTTTTTGTGTTTTCCAGATGGGCAGCAGGTTTGGGAGATGGAAGCCACGGTGGATAAAGACAAGAGCCAGCCTGTAAGCCCCCAAAATGGCCCCAAGAGCTCAGAGTCCCTGCTGAGGTTTCTGTACCCTGCTCCCCCTTCCCCCATCCTCTTCTTCTTCCCTCCTTCCTCCCTCTTCTCTATTCCTCCCTTCCTTCCTCCCTCTTTCCCTTTCTTCTCTTCTTCCTTTCCTTCTTTTTCTTTTCTCCCTCTCCCCTTTCTATCCTTTCCTCCTCCATCTGTCCCTCCCTCCTCCCTCCCTCCTCTCTCCCTCCTCCCTCCTTCCTCCCTCCATCCTCCATCCTCCCTCCCTCCTCCCCACACTGAACATCACAGTTACTCACAAGTACAAGCTACACTTAATGAGTGCTTGCCACTTACGAAGCCCCAGGCCCTTTGGTTTCTGACCGTGACATCTGACACACTTTGCTAGACCAGCTTTCCTTGCTGGGATGAAAAGTTAAATTCCCTTCGCTGTAGATGTGGGGAACAAAGCCAGAGGGCCTGCCATGATGGGCCTGGGTGGACTTGATTGGGATCCTGGCAGGAATAGTGGCGTGCTGTTTACAGTCAAGTTCATGACAACTGCTTCCTTCTAGAACATGCTTTTCGTTGAGATCCCCGAGTATCGGAACAAGCACATCCGAGTACCCGTAAAAGTGAACTTCTACGTCATCAACGGAAAGAGAAAACGAAGTCAGCCACAACACTTTACCTACCATCCAGGTGAGGCATTCTCCCTGACACCCTTCAAGGTCACAGACAGCACTGGCCAGGGACTCAGGAGTCCCAAGGTCTGCTCCCGGCTGGGCTACCTGGGGAAAGTGACTCACCCACTCTGAGCCTCAGTTTCCTCTTGTGTTGGAAGGCACTTCCTTGTGAGAGTAGCTCCCTGTGTGGCCCACTGGTGCCAGGGGCCAGCTGCCATTGTCATGCGTGTTTTCCTTGGTGGTAGGTACGGGCATTTGGAAGCAGACAGCTAAGCAAGTGTCTCTTGCTGTTCCTCCCTGTCTTATTTTGTTTTTTTTTATTTAAATTTATTTATTTATTAAGGATTTCTGCCTCGTCCCCGCAACCGCTTCCCATTTCCCTCCCCCTCCCCCGATCAAGTCCCCCTCCCTCATCTGCTCGAAGAGCAATCAGGGTTCCCTGACCTGTGGGAAGCCCAAGGACTGCCCACCTCTATCCAGGTCTCATAAGGTGAGCATCCAAACTGCCTAGGCTCCCACAAAGCCAGTACGTGCAATAGGATCAAAAACCCACTGCAATTGTTCTTGAATTCTCAGTATTCCTCATTGTCCCCTATGTTCACCCCTGTCTTAGGTTTGACCACATTCAGGGTCAAAGTGGACTTGCTCTAGAACTCTGAGTCCTTAACTGTCCCCATATGGGTGGGATTACTAGAGGCACACCCAGACCAGAAGGTCTCATTCGTGAAATTCTGCAGAAACGGAACTAACCTCATAGAGTGGCTCTAGTTACAACTCCAAGGTAGCCAGTAGGTTAGGTAACTACAGCAGTAGTTAACTAGTAACTACAGCAGCTGGGGGAAAGCCCGCTCCTGCCCCACTCCAGGCCAGGGAAGGACCCTGCAGTCCTGGTTCTGAAACCCCACTGTCCCTGATTGGGCAGCTCAGCTTCAGCAGGGTGCATGGTAGACTTGTGAGATCCCTATGAGGGAGGCACCACAGGGACTGATGTGCTGTGCCGTCGGCAGCAGAAGTGGCTTCCCATGGGCCCCAAAGCTGCAGAGAGAGAACCTCGCACAAACCCTGCACGTGGAGCAGTCCTCTCAGCAAGAAGGCTGTCGCCTCTACGCTCCGACGTTCTCCCCCGATCTGCGGTAGCAGGGCCTCCCTGGGCTGGGTGTCAGTGCTCGGCTGGCGGAATGGAACCCTAGTAAGGTCCACCCTAAGGTCTCTAGCTGTCTAGAACTGAGACATTGGCCTTTGCATGGCATTTGTGGACATAGTCGTCTCCTCAAACCCTGACTCTGAGGAGGCTGCCCCACTCACCCTTGGTGACAGTCCTCTTGTCCGTTCATGGAGCTGTCCCTGTCTCCTGAACCTGGTGATGCTAAGGGAGGATGCTGGGAGGGGGTGGCCTGCTTTCCTCCTTGCTGTGAACAATACCCGACAAACACAACTTAAGGGGTGAAGGTTTTATTCTGACATTTAGAGGGGTACTGCCTTTCATGGTGGGGACAGCAGGAGAGGGACGCGGCTGGTCGCACTGCATCACAACCAGGAAACAGGAGACTCTTCAGTCTAGGAACCCAGCCCACGGGGTGCTGCTGCCCTCATTCAGGGTGGGTCTTCACACGCACCCCCATGGAGAAACTCCTTTATAGACATACCCAGAGGAGTGTCTCCTAGGTGACTCTAGACCCTGTCGACAGTGACAACTGAACATCGCTGACTATGTGGGACAGTGTCCAGTAGGAGGGGACACTGCAGGGAGATGATGGGGACAGATGGCTCGAGAGGCGGGGGAGTCACAGCAAGCCTTTTCCTCTCAGCTCTCACCTTGAGGAACGAGGCTACACAGACTCCAACACCCAGTCGAGCCCACCCTCCACCCATCCACAGCTGGCAAAGTCTGCAGTTCAAGGGCATTGCCAAGGTCGAGTTTCACCTGATGACAATTCCAGGGGGGATCTTGTGGCCCAAGGCGAGTGAGCCACACACCAGCCATGCTTCCACCCACTGGGCTCCTCAAAGTGCCCCTCCTCCTCGGCACACACTCACAGGTTGCCATGATTGCTGCAGCCCTGCGCTTTTCTCTCCACAGCCCCTGCCATCAAGACGGAGCCCGATGAGTATGACCCTTCTCTGATCTGCAGCCCTGCCCATGGAAGCCTGGGGAGCCAGCCATATTACCCACAGCACCCAATGCTGGCCGAGTCCCCCTCCTGTCTCGTGGCTACCATGGCCCCCTGCCAACAGTTCCGCTCGGGGCTGTCATCCCCAGATGCCCGCTACCAGCAGCAGAGCCCCGCAGCAGCTCTCTACCAGAGGAGCAAGAGCCTGAGTCCAGGCCTGCTGGGCTACCAGCAGCCGGCCCTCCTGGCAGCACCCTTGGGCCTGGCCGATGCCCACCGCTCTGTGCTGGTGCATGCTAGTTCTCAGGGCCAGAGCCAGGGCTCTACCCTGCCACACACATCCTCGGCTACCCAGCAGGCCTCGCCCGTGATTCACTACTCACCCACCAACCAGCAGCTTCGTGGCGGGGGGCACCAGGAGTTTCAGCATATCATGTACTGTGAGAACTTTGGCCCTGGTTCAGCCAGGCCTGGCCCACCTCCCATCAACCAAGGCCAGAGGCTGAGCCCAGGCTCCTACCCCACAGTCATCCAACCACAGACTGCCCTGAACCACAGAGCTACCAAAAACGGACCCCCAGTCAGTGACCAGAAGGACGCTATGCCCACTGGAGTGACAGTCAAACAGGAACAGAACCTGGACCAGACCTACCTGGATGACGGTAAGAAGCTGTGCTTGCTCAGTGTCCCTGAGGAAGGAGCCCTCCATGTCCCCATCCTGGACCCCCCCCCCCCCCCCATACAGCCCAGTCTACCCTGCTGCCTCCTTGGGCCTTAGTATCTCCATTTTAACCTGAGGGATGATATAAGATAACCTGTGTTGTCACACACCTACCAGCTCACTGCAGGAGCTTGGGGTGAGTGCTGGCGGTCATAGGTGTCCCCTCCAACCGCTGCAGTAGAAAAAGCCAATGAAGGGAGTTCTGGCCACTGGAGTGTCCCCTGAGGTCATGAACTGGGCCTGTCCCACCACTTCCATACTCTTTCCGGGGCCAGATTTAGATGAACGGCAGGAAATCAGAAAGGAAGATTTCTTTCTTTCCCGTGGAGGAAAAATCCCACTTTATGGCCCTCTTCTGTGTGTGGGGGCGGGGTGCAGAGTGAGCAGGGAGCACAGCCTTGAAAGGGGCTCTATCCGGAGCATGAATGGGGGCTGCGGGCAGCTCTGGCACGTGTTGCTGGGACACAGAGACCATTGATGGGGGGCAGCAATGGGTTTCCGTTGGGGCGAGCTCAGCTGATGGGGGGCAGGGCCAGGGAGAGGGTGGAAGAAGGCTTTGTGTGAAGGTGCCCTCAGCTTGTGGGCACATGGCCTGGACAGAGGCATGGCTTGTCAGAGCAGCTGAGACAGGGGTTAGTCTCAGAGGAAGGCCACACTCACCTGAGATGAGCAAAGGGTGCCCGAGGGCAGAGAGGGTGGGGCAGGTGGAGTAGCCTTCTCTTCCCTGTGAGGCTCCAGAAAATCAGAAATCTTGGAGGGAGGTTTCTGAAGTGGAGGAAGAAACTCTAAGTGGCGAGTTGCTCCCTGCCTGCAGCTCCAGCTCCATCCAGTTCATGGGCAGTAGCAGCTGACACAGGGTAGAGGGTCCCACACCCAGAACATCCAGGAACAAGAGTGGTTTGTATTTGGCGACACCCTGTAATGCTGCGATACCATTCCTGCCTCCCTAACTCCCAAATTTGCAATCTGGAGAAATCGAGAATTTGAAATTTTCTGGGAATCATTTTGATCCTCAAGTTTGGAATTTCAGAGCATTTTGGATTTTTAGATTAGGAATGTTCAAGCAACCCCTGAAAACACAATAACTTGGGACCGTTAACTCCCAGGAACCCAACAGGGAGCAAGGAAGGATGCCCTAGAACAGTTGCCACGGTTACCATGGAGACCTGTGGGTGATAGGAAATTATGCTGCGTTTGCTCAGAGTCTTTGAATTCTTGTTCAGCCAGGCTACCTGGGTGTTCTGAGACTTCCGACAGCATCTATCTTTGTGTGATGGAACTATCAACCAAAGTCAAAGCAACGACCTTTTGGGACACTTACTAAAGCGTGGCCCCGCATGCCTGGGCAGACCAACTCAATAGCAATGCTTTGTGAATTGATGGGGCTTGGGAGTTGAGTGCAGTGGTGAGGGACTTCTGTACGCTCTACCTGTGAATATTAGACATCCCAGTGAGAGCCAGTCTCGCTGCTTGATTCAAAGAGGGCTGTTGGCAAAGAGCACTCAACAGAGCTGCAGCTCCCACCATCCTCAGTGTGTACCTGGCCTCACTTCATGTGGAGGCAGGGGACTGACCCCATTGAGGCAAGGTGCTTTAGGGATGAGTGTCTGAACAGGGCGGGTGTTTCCCAGCAGCCTCCGTGGATGGGTTGATTTGGTCTCTGGGAGCAGAGATGTCCCCTCCCCCTCCCCATCATCTTGCGTTAAAGATGAACGCGAGTCACCTCAGTTATGGAACCTGCAGGTAGATGCCTCAGTGAGTCAGAGGTGGCCGTCCGTGTTTGCCACAGATGTGCAGAAGGGATGACTTGTGCCACAGAGGAAGCAGCTGGGTTTGGGGGTCCTATGGGGAATCTATAGGAAGGCTCACAGGTGTGTTGGGGTGAGCTTCCCTCCCCCAACATGATTCCGCTCTCAGACACAGATTTGGGCACAGATGGCTTTCACTGCAGGAAGCTTTTCTTCAGTACCCCTTCACCATGCTTGTGACCCCCCTCCCATCTCCAATCTCGGTGGGGAATCCTCTGTAGGAAGATTCTGTGGTTTTAGAAGGTGAAAAGGTTAGGGTGTTGTGGGACTTTTCAGAGCCTTGACTGTCCTGGTTGACATTAAAAAAAAAAAAAATCTAAGACCAGGAGGTGCCCTTTGAGGGGAGCCATTCCCACGGTCTCTGTCCTCTGTCTGTCCACAGCCCTCTAGGTGTGGCCCACAGCATGTCTGGTCCTGCAGCCCAGCGCTGGTCCCTCAAACACTATATTCAGATTTCTCCATCTATACTTTGTCTCCCTGGCCTGAGTCATGTGTCCCCAAGCAGCAAGGTGTCATTGGCCAGTTTGGTGCTTGGCTTGCTTTGTTCCCAAAGTTCTGCTTGGTGTGGCCTGCTGTGCTCTGGGGCGAACTCAGAAAATGTGGGTGCAGTTTGGCTTTTGTTTGCTAGGGCTTTGGATTCTCCCGAGAGACCTGGCCCTGCACCCAGAACCTTGCATACATTCCTCTGTGGTGTGGGGTTCTTGATCTGTTGTTTGGGGTTTAAAGCAGACAGACAGACTCAAGACATGCTTCCATCTGCCGGAGGGTGACTGGGTTTGGGCTCCTTTCGGTTGTCATTCAAAGGGGTCTCACTCCCTGAAGCCAGAGGCAGTGAACCCAGAACTGGCACACACTGGCAGTGTGAGCAGAGCACAGTAGACATGAGTCTCTGCACAGAGGCAAACATTGACCTTGGAAGTTTGCCCAGCCTCTCCCCTGGGTCCAAGGAGCGCCACACCCCAGTGTCTCCAAACTTGGCCCATGACCAAGTGTCCTGCCTTGTGCCCCTCTTCTGAGCTGCATTCCTGCATGTTCTTCATTGTTTGGGGCTGTTCCTTCTTGGGCTGAGAGCTCATCTGCTTTTCCCACTTTGGTGCTTAAAGATGCTTACAAAAGTCTCCTCAAAATGGGAAATGTGTAACATTCCGGGTGCAGTGGGTCCCATCCAACCGCCCTTGACATGTCATCTGTAAATGCTGACCTGCTTTGTCCTGTGTCATGGATCTACTCTCTCCCCCTGAAGCTCTAGATTGTGCCTGGGCAGTTCAGGCTGCACATGGCAGCTGGTCCAGTAACCGAGTCCCTCCCCCATCCCATCTCCATCCTCTCCAGCTCTCCCTGTCCCCCCACTTCGTCCTCCACAGTGGTCCTTGGCCTCTGATCTCCCACTGGTCATGCCCAGACCTCGAAATATTTGCTGCCTGCTGCCTGAACCAGGCACTGTCCTGGGCTTTGTGTGTGTGAAGGGGTAAGAAAGCCTTGTCTTGAAGTGTTTTTGTTATGTTCGGGGAAAGATGCAGTGTAGATGCCAGTGTCTAAGGGGGTTGAATGATGATGAGAGGGACATCACACAGGTAGGGACTGGCGGGCAGCAGGGAGGTGAGCACTGCCGTGGGAAGGACTGAAGGGAGAGCATTTCGGGGTGGGGGGATTGGGAACAGCAGGTGAAGGTGACCTGGAAGTCAGTGTAGCAGGTGATGGGGGGGGGGGGTTTCTGCAGCAGTGACCTGGATATCTTTGGAGAAGGTGGCTCTGGCTGCCCTTGGGAAACAGATGTGAGGGAGGCAAGAGTCAAATTCACGTGCCGTTTCCAGGACAACCAAAAGTTTATAGTCACCTCCCTTATCTTTGGATTTTTGTTCTTCAGTTCAGGTTCTTATGCTCAACTCCAGTCCAAAATATTAAGTGGAAAATTCTGGAAAGAAATAGTTTTTACACAATTTTTCCTATGATTCTTTTACTGTCATTGACCTGGGTGGTAAATTAAGTGTTTTCATGGGTTTGCACATTTAGATAACACCAAGTATATTCATAGGGCCCAACAAGGTCTGTAATCTGAGAACCTCAAAGTGTGGCCCTGGGGTGCACATTCATTTTAGACACAGCTGACGTTGGAGAAGGTGAATCCCCAGCAGGAAGGAGATGGAGCCGAGGTGAGCATCTTTCCCCAAGTTGGGTTGTTCGAGATGCGTCTAGAAGTGCCAAAATAGGACAAGAGTGTAGGTCACCTCCACCACTTCCTTAGTATGAATTCAGGGTGGCTGTGCTTCCGTGCCTGGATGCAGACCCTTGGGAGCAATGCCAGGGAAGCAGTGACTGTCACCTGTGACCCTCACCATTGATGACGCCTCCTGGGAGCCATGGTGATGCCACAGCTGAACTGTGGTTTGAGGGTCATCAGGCCAGCTCACCACCAAGTCTACCACAGGCCTTGGGGGCATGGGCGTGCCCTTGGGTCTTAGCCACAGGAAGGAGACTGTGGGTGCAGAAGGACCAGGGCCCAAATCTGCAGGCATCCTTGCTGTCTTTCTCCCTCCTGGGGAGAGAGGATGTGGTCTTGTGCTGGGCAGAGCCTGGAGGTGACCTGCGGGGACAGCCTAGCTTGTGCATGCATGTGACCAAGCATCTATGGGTGTCGAAAGTGCTGTTTTGAAAGCTGTTTGGCTCTTGTTCTTCATAGGAAATGCATGAGCAGTAGACATTGGGTAAAAACTGAGTATTTTCCACTGTATTTAAATATTGAACTATATTAACACCCACCCCAAATTAATAGTGTAGTGCTACAAATGGGCCACCCCAAAATGACAGCCTGGATCTTCATGGCAAGTACATTATCCACTGAGCCACCTGCCAGCACCCTGTAGACCGTGCTGGGCCCCCCGTCTCCCAGGCCACACCTAAAATAATGTTGTGTGTTTATGTAATATATGAATCTATTTCCCTCAAATATCTACTCTAGCTATAGCCTACTTCTCTATGGAAAAGTACATCCCCAAAAAGCAAGTTCGTGCCTCAAGGCTAGGAACTGACCAGCAGTTAGCCGAATCTTCCTTCTGTACTCTCTCCGCTCTTCCTTCTCCACCAGTAAATTCATATTGGGTAGCTGGTGGAGTTTTGTTTTCCCAGGGGCTTAGCACCACCCTGTGCCTCTTTTGTGAAGAATTTGTATCTTTTTTTCTCCCATCACATTGAGTGCTGTTTGGATTTGTTCCTTGGGCTTTGCCCTCTACCTTTCTGTTGGACTTGCTTCTTGCCCTGGATGCACTGGACTTGATTTTAGCACCTGGAGAAGGGCTTGGGTCTTGGGGAATGATTAAACCATCAACTTGGCTCTTTCCCATGGGGTTTTTGACACCTCTTTAATTTTTTATTGATCTGGGGATCCAGTCACATTGAGACCGTTTATAAAGGAAGGGCCAGGCCTGCTTTGCTGATCAACACTGTCTGCTCTGTCTCTGGGTGAAGTGGAAGATGCTCAGGGTTGGGCGTGAGGGTTGTCTGTTCTGGTGCTTACGAACAAAGCCTGTTGGGCTTGGACTGATGTCTGTTTTACCTTCTGTACTGCTCTGAAACTAGATCTCTGGGCAGGTGAGCCAGAGCAGGTAGCCCCTGGGTCACATTGCATCCAGTGTGGGGCACCTAGCTTGAGTCTATGGCAGAACTGTTGAGTGCAGGCCCTTTGGACTAACAAATGAGTTTTTTCTGTGGCCCCTTGATTCTGCTGTCCCAGAAAAGCTGGAAGGACACTCCTTGGCTGCTGGTTTTCCAAAAGCCTGGAGAAAGTGGAGGTTCTGTTGCACAAACTGAGGATGGCGGAGTGCCTGTGAGATTCCAGCAGCCGGGGTGCACAGATTTCTGGGAGTTGATGGCGTCTTTTGAATTTTCAGCTTTATTGGGCACCGACAAATGAACTGATCCCAAACTGATTCAATAGTTCTGTGTCTTCCTACACATGTGTTGAATTGTTGTCAGCTCTCAGATGTGGGAAAGGGGTGGCCCGCTGATATTCCCTGGGTGCAGTTAGCCTGAAAATTTTGCTTGGCCCACACACACAGTGTTTTGTTTTGTTTTTTAATATTTAGATTAGATGTCAGCGTTAAAGAAGTGAGGCATTGTTTTGGCCCCCCTTCCCTGACAGCTGTCAGGAGTCAAAGGCAAGGAAGGCCCAGGCATGGTACTGTCTTGTAGAAGCAGCCACTTGCCCAATCCACAGGCCCACCGTTTGCCTCCTGCATCTGAGCTACTTAGCAGCACAGCATCTGCTGGCTGTCCTGTGCTGACTGGCTTTGGTCACATTCCTGTGGGGACCCATAGGCATGTAATTTCAGGGGCATCATTGACTCCTGTGGCTGCCTAAGGCAGCACCTGCACAGGTGGGGATCTTGGAAGTCCTCACTGCCTCTGTCAGTCTGCTGCCTTCCTCCTTATGGCTGAGGGACCTTCAGGAAATTGTGAGCGCTCTTGTGTCTGTGAGGTCAGAGGGTCAATACTAAATCTTTCTCTTTCACTTGTCACCTTACATTTTTCAAGTCAGGGTCTCTCGCTGAACCTGGAGATCACTGACCTGGCTGGCTGGCAACCCCCAGGGGTCCACCTCTCTTCCTAGGACTGGGATTATTAGTGTATGCCAGCACATCCAGACTTTACATGGGTTTAGGGTCCGCTTGCTTGTGCAGCAGGAATTTACGCCGAGCCGCCTCCCAGCCCACCTTGTTCACTTGTGATTTTATCGTGCATTACACTAGAATTAGCTCGAGAGAGTGACCGCCTGTGTTCTAAGTTTCTTACCCCACACTGCTCCATTGCTCCTCTATTGAGCCCCAAATGTTTCACAAGGAGGGGCCTATCACAGAGTTTAGTTAACCGTTTTTACTGCAAGAAACATGAACGTGGTGGTTTGTCCTATGTGGAATTTCTCCTGGCCCAGCTTCTTTCTGCTTCTGTTGTTCTGGTGGGGGAGGTTCAGCCCGGTTCTCTGCCTCTAGAAGTAGTTTATGGTAGCATGCCAGTTGAGAGGTGTGAAAGGCTACCTCCCAGGCGGTGGTGTGTTCTCACTGGGAGGGGTGTGACTTCAGGTGACCTGTCCCTGGAAGTTAGTAGTGCTTGCTAGGGAATGCTTCCCCCAACAAGTCCCCTGGTAGACTATCAGCGCTGGGTGACACTCTGTTCCCATCCAGCCAACCCTTCCTCTCCGGTAAGCTGGAAAAGGGCTGGAAAGGGAAGCTTCCCTACACCCACAATGGGAGAATTCAGCGAGACGGGCAAGCAAGATGAATGCCCCGATTCTTCTCCATTATTTACCACTTTAAAAAAAAATAGGTTGGTTTATTAACATCCTTCCCTGGTATCAATTGGAGTTGTGTGTGCGTGTGTGACTAATTTAGAGCCATTATGAACTCATGGCCTTAACATAATTGATGTTTTAAGGTTTGAATGGCCGATTTGAGCAGGTCCTTTTGTCCCTGCCATCGGCTGGGTCTAAATAAGGACTTCCTACCCTGTCTTGTTCTGCTTAGCAATGTGCCTGAGGCATCAGGCAGGAAAGAGTCCTATGTGTAGACTGAGGCTTGCGTGTTTTATCAACTATATGAACAAAAAGAACCAAAATTACATACTACCTATTGATACTCGTTGAGAGCAAATTTAACCCAGGGTGCCTCTGCCCTTTGACCCCTCTGATTGTTTGGAGAAGGCTGGCTGGCTATAACCCCTCAGTCTTGACTCCCTAAAAGAGCCTGGAGATGTGGCTCAGTTGGCAGAGTGCGGGCAGACTCTAGGTTTTCATCTCAGCACCACATGGCGATGGGGTGTGCCTGTCATCCCAGATCCGGTGAGGTAGAGGCAGGAGGATCAGGAGATCAGCATCAGCATTGGCTTACAGAGGGAGTCTGAGGCTAGCCTGGCTTTCCTGACCTAGTCTCTAAAACTTAAGGACTTAAAAAAAATTCTCCACTTTTACCATTGTCCTTTCTAACAGTGAGAGAATTTTAATCACATAAAATGCAGGGCTCAGTTTCAGTTGCTCTGTAAATGCTCGTTATGGATAATAACATTTATAATACATAGCTATATACTCAAGGATATGTATTTTGCATATTATATGTTACATTGCAGTGTGTGTGATGTACATTTCATCCTGGGTCAAGCAGAGCACAGACTCTGGCCAGCTTGGTGTCTGGTCACTTTCTACGTAGTCCCGCCCTGCCCCTGTCTGTGACGTCTCACGCTCTGTAAGAGGTGGTTGTGCTATATAGTCTTCCAGGGTCTGGGTTTTACCCCTAACGCAGGGACGGTGTGGGGCGTTTCAATCAGTGAGTGGCTGGCTCTGATTCAGCCATGATGGTGCCCAGTCTGCCTCATCAGAGTGGCAGCTCCTGGGCTTCAGGTAAGTGTTGTGCCTGAACTCGGCATGTCTTCTTAAACACACCCTTCACTCCACCAGAGAGATGGCTCCCTGAATTCCATGCTCGTCACTTCCTTTTGTTTCTGATCTGAAACTGAAAGACGTGCAGGGCCCCACTCGGTGCTGCAGGATCAACACTGTTGGGCCTCAGTCTGAGCTTTTATAACCGACCAGGCGTTCTGAGTTCACCAAGCCTAAGGGCCAATGAAGGGCTCTTTCTCCCCTGGCATCACTAAGTCACCTTCTAGCATAGGAGCCCCTCCCATCACCCTGCACAATTCTACTTAGGGTTGGCGTCAAGAACCATGGTTTTCTGAGTTACTCACTCATAGTCCCATCTGCTAAGATGTCCTTCTTCCCCATGGGCCTGTCATTGGCTTCTTCACAGCAGACAGGGTTCTCCTGGGGCCTTGTCCCCTACATCTGTTTCTGTCTCACCATGACACACTTGTGTCAACCCTTTATGGGGGGGGGCGGTGCATAAGCTGTGCTGACTTGTTAGACCTCTTGTGGGTCCTGGAACCAGCTGACTCTCTTCTGTCTTCTGCTGTGTCTTCTTCTTCTCCATTGAGCCAGCTCTCCGGCCCCCAGAACTCCCCTGAGTTTTAGGTCAACCTTAGATCATGGACTCTTTAACACAGTTAAGGAAAAGAACTTGCCCAGCAGAGGAATAGCTCAGGGCACCGTCCTCTGCCTTATGACCAGGACACATCCAAGGAGGACAGCCCTGAACATCAATACCAGAGATTTTTCCATCTGCCCTCCACAGCCACCTGTACAATCTGTCTCTCCCACACAGTCCCTGTACTGCTAGGAGCTGCCTTCCAGAGGCTCTTTCTAGCCATATGCCCAGGGTCTCGCTCTGACCCATCCACAGCCAGGTATCTGTGACACTGGTTCCTGCTAACATGTCTCGTATGGGACAAAGTAGGGTGACATATCCAATCCTGGGACCTGCACAAGACCCGCATGCCATGCTTCTCTAGATACTCCAGAGGTGAGCTTGACTGGCCAGCCACCCATCCCAGTGGCATCTCTTGTGCACCCCAGACACACAGCCCTGCTCTTCTTTAGGCCCCAGACAGAGCTCTGGGTTATTGAAAACACTACCCAGGGTGCCTGGTGGGTGTGGGTGGCTAGGGTCAGAGGGTGCCGGAGTCAGGTCCCACAGCACCATCCTGTGTTGCTTGATTCTTGCAGATGTGTATCTTCTAGGGCACAGTTGAAGGGAGACAGTTCCTTCACCACCTTAGGGCTTGGTGCAAACTACTCCGCCCACCCCCACCCAGCAACATGCCATTGTCTGGCTAGCACCTCTGCCTCACTTGAAATTGGAGGCTCAGAACTTCTGGGTTTACTCATCCTGAGAGCTGGGGACAGTTTGGAGCAGGGCACTTTTCTCAGAAGACCTGAGGCCTTGTATGTCTGGCGGCTGGCTGCTGCTGGGGCTAGCTTCCCGAGGTCTCTGGTTTGCAGCAGGGGGTGACTCAGAATCTTATTCCACACGTGGTCAGCCTGAGACAACTGGTACTCCGTGGGGGCAGGATGTGATTTGTACTTCTTCCCCTCCCCCTCCAAAGGAAGAGGACCTGTGTGAGGTAGATGTAGACTGAGAGCCGCCATCTTCTGCCCAGGTTGCCATGTTGTGGGTAAGGAGGCTGCATCGCTGATGCCTCCAAAGCCTGAAGTTAGTAATGACTGTTGTCTTTATAGACATGGCATGGGATGAGCCTATGAAGGGACACAGCAGATTTGGACAACAGCAGTCTGACTGTGAACAGTCAGGCCGTGATGCCTGTCCTGAATTACAAGCCCCTTCCTTCGAGTGTAATGGCTGAGTAGGAGGGAGAGCTATAGAGTGAAGCTGCTAACTGGAGAGACCTGGAAACCCATAAAGATGCCAGGGACAGAGGAAGGGGAAGATGGGCAAGGATGTACACAGGCAATGTGGAGGTGACAGCAGCTCTTTGAGAGCCTTGCCACAGGCTAGCCCTGTGGCCCTGGACGGGGCAGTCCCTTAACCTTGATGCCTGCCTATGAGCTTGACTCAAGACATTATGGAGAAATGACTTGGACAAAACAGGCCTCTTGAGACTGTAGCATCAGGCAGGCTGGATAACAAGATTATAGACATCCATCTCTTTACAGTCCTGGGGGCTGAATGCCCAAGATCAGGGTACCAGTGTAGACAGCTCTGTGCCGGGCTCTGCTGAGTTTACAGTTAAACCTTTCTGCTGCATCTGTAAGAGAAACATACAGACCGCTCCTGGGCTCTTGGGAAGGCATTGTTCCCTCATGTCAACCTCATCTTGTATTTGGTGAGGTTTGGCACAGAACCTAGGGTCTTGTGCATGCTAGGGAAGCTCTCGATCCCTTAGTTTCATCCCTAGACCATAGGCCCCATCTTCAAATGCCCTCACACAGGGGCTAACAGCTCACAGTACAAACTTGGGGGTCAGAGAGAATTCAGTCCCCAGCAAGTAGCCATGAGGAGGGTTGGACAGAGTGGACAAGGGCACATGTACGCCATACTGGTCACTCCAGGCAACCACTGGGTCATAAGTACCACCGCTGGGCCAACAACTCCCATTAGAGGAGACTTAAGATGGGGTTTAGGCCTCACTTGGGTCCTGCGGGGCTTCTTTCCAGACACGTAATAAATCTGGAGTGTAGGAGGGAGGCACGTGTGCCTGGAGCCATCTGGGGAAAGGGCAGACTTTAAGTGCCCAGAACACAGGAGCGAGTGCAGCATAGCCGTGCACAGTCTGTGCACAGGAGGTGGGCTTACCTCGGCACTTGAAGTCTATGGATACCTGTGTAGGGCACCCTGTGTTGGGGACTCGGCTGTGAGCAGGTGGTGGCACTTGTGGCAGGGCATAGAAGAATCTAGAAGGTGAGTTTGAGAGGAGCAGAAACTACCCAGTTACTTAGTATATAATGGTAAGGTCTCTTGAAGTCCAATCAGGAGTTGGGGATCTCACCCTCAGTGAGGGGAGACGCTGACCTGTGATGGGCATGGGGACTGTGGGAGAGCTTTGCTTGCTGCTGTGGTTTGCACCTGCTCCTCCGGCGGGAGGGCTGAGCTGCCCTCCCCTGGCCTCCGTCCCACCTGGCAGGCACACACAATCTCAGAAGTTGCCAAGTAGCCTTTGCCTAAGCCTTTCAAGCCACTGAGATGCACGGTTTCCCAAACAATTAGTTGTTTCATCTCATTTGCGGTCACGGCTGCTCTGTGGGTTTGGATGGTTGCTTCCTGAACTCCGGTTCACAGAATCTTGCATCAGCCTTGATGTTAAGGCTTGCTTCACGGCCCGTCTTCTTGAAGAGCCTGGGGTGGGCCACAGCGAGCATGCGGAAGGGAGAGGAAGTTGGCACGTGGCTCCGTTCAGAGCCTTTCTGCTAGGCTTGCTGCTGAGACAGCTGTGTGGTCATTTGATTGACAGGAGAGGCATTGCTCAGGAGACTTTCTGCTGAGCTGAGGGAGCAGAAGCCGGCCGCAGGGTGAACTCAGCCTAGGTCTTGATTTGACAGAGAGGCTACACTTCCTGGCATTTCTTCCCGGGCTTCAAGTCCATGTGCAAGCATCCAGGTGTGGGGTGTGCTGGTGTCCTGGGAGCAGGCTCCTCCCCTGGCCTACTGGAACCTTAGGGCCATCAGACTGAGCAGGCCCCTTGACCTGCCTCTGCTTCCCTTTGGCTTCACAACTCACAAACACACAGACCTTTCTAACATGTTCTGGGCCTTCTAGCCACGTGTGCCTGTGGCTCCAGGAGTCAGGAAGCCGGCCAGAGGGCAGATCCTTGACTTGGGCAACTTCTCGTGTGTTTATTGTAATCACTGTAGCTTAAGCAAATCACTTCTTGACTGTTGAATCACAGTGCTCATGGCAGAATAGTGTGTCCTGTTTTGTCTTCCTGTAGCCTTGTAGGAGACCCCCAGAGGGGGCAGTGAGTCTCGGACCAATGGCTTTGGAGCATATGAGGAGGATGCCTCTTAATGTCCATCTTCATATTCCCAGAGCCCTCACAGGGCTCCATATAGCCTACTTCCTGTGTAACTCGCAGGGAGACAGGATAGTAGTCCTAGTTCCCAGAGGGTTCTAGAGATGATAGGTAGCATTGCTGAGCACAGCTCATGCCACAGCGGTATCAGATGAGAGACCATGCAAGAATTTGACTGTCACCGTGCTTTCATTCCAGAAGCTTCCAGAAGCAGTTAGCATCCTTGCTCAGTGCATCCTGAAGGTCTTTCAGATTTGGAAAACCCTAAATAGGAGTCCCTGGGGCTGGCTCCTGACTGAGGGCTCCGCAGGTCAGGAGAGGGGTGTAGGGTGAAAGGGTTTCCAGCCCCAGGAAGGCAAGGTTGGTGCAAACCCCAAAGGGGCTCCTTAGGAACCAGAGCTAGTACATCACTACCAGAGAAAGGTTAGTGGGGACTATAGGGCTTGGGTCATGGCAGGGACAAACCCTCTCTTGCCCTCAATAGTTTGGCCTGAGAACAGCAATTCCATTAAACCTGGAGCCTTTGCGAGGCTGCGGTTGGGGCTGCCTGCACTTCACCAGCACAGGGGGTTATGGTAAGAGGTTGGAATCACGGACCCAAGTTGAGCTGTATGTCTCAGACTGAGAGAGGCCCTGCCTCTGGCTTCCACCAACAGCAGTGAGAAACCTCATCACTAACAGGAAGAGGTGCAGCACCCCAACTCACACAGTGAGGGGTACTGCCTTTTTGAGGTGCAGACTTCCCTGCTTTGGTGTACCAGCTTTTCAGTTCATGGAGGTAGGGCAGGCAGGAACTCCGACTATAGCACTAAGCAGTTTGGTAACTCTACCATCCCCTGTGGGCTGCTTAGCTTGGTGTCATGGGGGCACACTGAAACCCTTAGCCATGTGGTATTTCTGAGCTCTTTTTCTAGGAGCGACAAGTGGAGGAGGGGAAATCACCCGCTGGTAGGCAGGGGCCTAAGCTGGAGGCTGAGGCTGTGGAAGGGCAGTTAGTCCCTCTTCCAGGACAGATGCAGAAGCATTTGAGTAGACAGGGGCCATAAGCTGTGAGAAGGTGTCAGCATTACTGGAGATAGTCATCTGCATTTCTCACAGTGGGAACAAGGCTGGTGCTTGCATTGCAAACTCTGGGTTTCGCACCACATATACTGACCTGTTGGTACGTGCCTGT
Organism: Microtus oregoni; assembly: GCF_018167655.1. Classification (NCBI taxonomy): domain Eukaryota; kingdom Metazoa; phylum Chordata; class Mammalia; order Rodentia; family Cricetidae; genus Microtus; species Microtus oregoni. The sequence continues at coordinate 1,610,552 of NW_024543079.1, forward strand.
AATCTCATCGTATGCAGATCAGAAGTTCAAGGCTATCCTTAGCTTTGCGACGCTGTCTCAAAAGAAAAAAATAGTAAATGGAACTAGAAACAGTACACTGGGAATGAGGGGAATTGGGGCTTTTGGGTCTGGTAGACAGAGGGTCCAGAAACGAGTCTGAGCCGTGTAGTTTGAGCTTTATAGTAGACATCCTAACTAGCCATTCAGGGGTGCTGGCCAGAGGTAAAACTCCTAACATGGCCATTGTCAAGGTTGTTAATGTCTTTAACACCAGAAGGAATGGCCTGATAACATTTGCTCTAGATTTTGGAGGAGCTATCATAGTGTAGACATGAAAGGCCAGACAGGGCTGTCTCAGGGCCTGGTACTCCCTGAACACTAGAAAGCAGCCCTCTGTGTCTCTAGAGAGACTAGGGAAGACAGGGTCCCCACATCTCCTACTGTCACTGTGAGAACAGATGGACGACAACAATGGGCCGTGTAGTCCCAGGTCAGCCTTGGACCCACCTCAGCCCTAGTTGGAAGTTCCAGCATGGCTTGTAGTGCTGAAAAGAAGCCCCTCCTCTCGGATGAGGCTCCAGGAGGTCCTGGCTCTCCTTGAGAGTGGATTCAAGTTCTGCACCCCCCCCCCCCCCAATCCAACAGAAACCTCAGAGACGCGCAGTTGTTTGCATCAAAGGAAGCTCAGGCCTTCGTGTACCCTCCAGAGGGCACAGGGAAGACAGGACTCTGATAGCTTGAGTGGCAAGAAACTACTCCAAGTGGAAGAGAAAAGACAATAGATGGGGTTAAAAACAACAGCAGGTCTCCTTCTCTGAAAAACAAAGGGCATCTTCATTGCTCTGAGGGGCAAGAGGCTTTGAAGAGAATTAACTTAGGGGAAACTCTTTAGGAAAGCATGGAAACCCTGAGGTGCTACATCACAGTAGGTGGATCCCTCCTGGGATTCCTTTTCTGTAGGCTCCAGGGGGAGCCAACTTTTTCTCTGAGACAGCCACAGAGGCTGGTGAGAGGCCTTCGTGTTGCTTAGGGACGTGTATAGTTCCTCGTTTTGCTGATGCATTTTTGCCTAAGAGACTACCCCCGCTTTGTATAAAGTCCCTCGTCTCAGTGGTACTGACCCCAGTTGTTGGGTTCATTCAGGCCAGGAAGTTAACACAGAATGGCCAGAAACTCTCGTCCAAGGGTGAAGCTCTGTCCTGGGTTGTGTAGCTAGGAACAAATTTGAAGTATGATAGAGTTCAAAGGTAATTTTTCCTTTTCTTCTCAAAAATGGTTTTGCACATCTTTTTCAGAACTGATAGACACACACCTTAGCTGGATACAAAACATATTATGAGACCGAGTGACTGGTCTTTGATCCGAGAAATCAAAGTGAAAGGTAACGGATTCTTCTACTTCTCCCTGGGGTCACCAGCTATGTTTGCTTACCTCAAATTTATGGTTAAGTCAGAGAGAAAGCACCAACCACAAGGCTCTCTGCTCGCTGGCCAACTGTCCTTGCAGATCCCACTCCTGACAGTGCCAAGATTCTCAGTCTGAGATGGGGGTGGATGCAGGGGTTTGCATGCTGTTCTGGGGGACCCTGCACCCTTCAGGAATGGGGGTTCTGTATTGAGTAAAAGCTCTAGGAAGCCCATTGAGCAAGAGAGTGTGTGTGGCCTTCTCTAGTACACAGATGACCTTGCTTGGCTTCCTGTCTGCTTCGACTAACTGACTTTGACCTCTGGGGCTGCAGAGAAGGATCAGGTGGCTGAATCAGACTGGTTGGGGCAAGCTTGTCTCTGACAATATAGTCCCTAGGGTAAAGGTGGAAGTGACGACTCTCTTGTGCCCTTGCCACGTGATCAGCCTGACTTTGCGGCTGGCCCGCTGAGCCCTCTGGGACAGCGATTAAGTTGGCACTGCTGGGGTGCTGGGCCATGGCTGGCTCCCCACTTCTTTTTGTCAGTGGAAGCAGCCCCTTTACCACCCAGGCAAGGTCCAGATGCCCTTGGCAGAGTCACACTAAAAATCCCAGTTAAAAAAAATCAGTGCATAAAAGCCATGCTTGCAAGTGTACCAATGAGCTGGCAGTTCAGACCCCTGGTCCCCACTTTCCTGAAGACAAGGGATAAAGGCGTCCCGATACACTACAATGCACCCTTCCTGGGAAGGCCACGTACTCATCTCAGGCAACAAGAGGATTCAGACTTCGCTGAGGTCAAGGGCATTCACTGTACCAGCCACCCCCTGCTGAGCTTTGTCCACAGCCCAGGAATCAGGCTGATAAAAATAGATGTTTTCTGTGGAGAGCAAAGTCACTTAGAAGGCCCAGGGTGCACCATGCTTCTTGGGCCTGGAAACTTGGGAGATGCCCCAACTCTCAGCCTCCCTCTGACCCCAACACTGACCTGGCCCTCGACCAATTCAGGGATTTTGTCCTTTCCACTGGGCCTGGATAGATAGCCTGGCTATGTTCTAGAGCGTGCTCTAGTGGTCTTAGGTGTCCAGAGCCCAGGAAGGGGACAGAGAAAAGATGCAAGGTACGTTTCTCCAGAAAGTAAGCCCCATGATTACATCCTCAGGTGACATCTGAGCTGTGAGTGACAGGAAAGGCCCAGTCCTTCAAGCCCAGAACTGGGCCTTGACTCTAGAGGACACTCCCCTGAGATCTTCTCCTACATCAGCAGAAGTGATGTCCTCCTGACTGGGCACAGCAGAAGAGCCGGGGTGGGGGGTGCTCCAGTCCTGTCCTGACTGCAGAGGGGCTCTCTGGCTACAGTTTGGCTGGATGATAGAAAACAGTTGAGGTTTGGAAGAGAAGCAGTGAAGCCTCTCTGTTCCTTCCTGCAGTTGCCATTCTGGAGTAAGCAGCTAAGGTGGAGGTGGCTGTAGGAAGAGCCCCTGAGAGTCCCTTCTTTAACAAATTCCTTGACAAGTCGGTTTTAGCTACTAGAATGTTACCACTAAACAAACCCAGACTAATTTATAAGTAATAGTAGTTGAGGCTCTGACTTCCCCAAAGTAGGCAGAGAAAACACCCTACTCTCTTACCTCTCGGACACTGGCAAACTATGGTGGTGAGGCTTGATCTGGCCCCCATCCTGCTGTCAATAAAGTTTTATCGCGACATATTGATGTTGATTTGCCTATAGGTGTCTCAATAGTGGAAAGAGGCCCTAACACCCACAAATCTGAAAGTAGTATCTAGTCCTTTACCAAAAGGGCCTGTTGGTCCCTGGCATGGCCCTTTCAATATTGTCTGTTGCCATTTTTTATTGCTTCATAGTATTATAGCTGTATTACCTCTATATATGAATGGTTATCTCTGCTAAGGGAAGATGCTATAATTTTGATGCATTTTAAACCTATCCATCTTCTCTTTCCTGGTGGCAGCGTTGGGTCACACTGAAGTTAGAGACACATTCATCCTTAGCCCTGTCTTTAATGGGGTTAGCAGCACTGTGACGGGCTGTCCCTCACCCATCCTGTTCTTAGAATATGGTGCTTTTGGCAGACCACCTGGCTCAAACCTGACCACTAAACTCAGACGCTAGCTGGCCTTTTCCTGCACAAAATACAGCGAGGATTCTGGGTCTCCAGAAACAAAAGGGGGTGAATGCTACACCTCACAGAACAATTTCTTGACCAGCATGTAGGCTGCAGATTAAATAAACTGAAAGAGTGGGCTGGATTCACATCTAAATCTAAATCCCATTGCCTGCTGCGGCAAGGGACCTCCAGGCTCTACAGCGCCTGTCCACAGCGTAGCCATGTTCCTAGTGCTGAGGTAGGAATTAAATAGTCCTGCCATGCTCAGAAAATCTGCATGGTCCATCCTCTTGTAGATGAAATTTCTCGGCCAGTACTAGCCACCCAAAATACCAGCTGTGCTTATGGTCCTATGCACAGCACAATCTGTGAGACTTGCGGATCCACTGACTTCTAGGGGGTGTGCGAGGGAAGCAATAGGTACTGTTGGAACAAAAACAAACGAGAAGTTAGATTTGGAAGTGGGTTGAGCCTGTGTGGAGGCACATGGACCAAGGTGGGAAGATAAGCTGGCAGAGGAAGGAGATATACAGAGGAATCATGGGATGGACAAAACGGGGGAGCAGACTCAGAACTCTGGGTCACCCTTGGGAGCCCTACCCAAGTCTAACATGGAGCCCGAAGTGTTTAGCCTTTTCGATCTGTGTCATTATGTCATTGCTGGGTATTTCCTGTGTCTGGGGCACAGGATGCAACAGCAGTAGCAAGTTGCCAGGAAGGGAGGGTACAGAAGAGCCTATGTCCAAGTTGTGGCTGGCACGGCCAGAAGAGGCAGGGATGGCATCAGCCTGGCGGGGGACACAGAGGAATAGAGGTTTGCTGGTGGCATGAATGGGAAGGTGGGAGCAGGAACTACGCATGCTTAGAGAGTGGTAGGCAGTGAGGTGGCTCAAAGGGACAGATGACAAGGTCCTCCAGGGGAACTCTGAAAAGCAGGTGGGGGATTGGCCCAGAGCAGGAGTTTGGGGTATAGGAGAATTAAATCCAGATGAAAGAGAGAGAAAGATGGACAGGAAAGGAACAAGACAGTGATGGGGCTGAGCAGGACTCTCCTTTCTAATTGGGGAAGATAAGGGGCAGATAGTCACAGTGGCCCTTGTGGACTCACTTCAAAGGGTAGTAGGCTGTCCCCTACCCTAGTGGCCTGCAAGGGGACACCTGGATGGAGAGACTGAGCAGAGCCCCTCAGAACTCAGGGCTCAAGTTTTAGCCTGACAAAGAATGATGCAATTGCCATCATCTGGTTGGTGTATGTTCTAGAACTTTCTCCCCTGCAACCAGGGCTACATAGGATTTCAGAAAGAAAAGCCACTACCACAGAGGTTGCTGACATGATAGCTGCCTCTATGTAAGTCCTCAGTGTAAAGATCTGTAATGGGAACCACTGCCTGAAGTTAGGAAACACGGCACCTCAAGAGAGGACAACAGCATATCTCCCTGGCTGTCGAGAGGTTGGCTAGCCTCTCAGGCCTGCACTCCTCAGGAGGGGGCTGACCCTGTATGAGGGCCCGTGGTGCACAAAGCAATATCTATTAGCTATTTTCAGCATACCTGGGCTGTGGGAAGGTCCATGAGGGGTTGACTGCCTGCTCTTACCCCGGAGGCTGAGCAAACAAGGAAGGCCGTTAGGATCCCGACTTTGAAAAGCTTCATGGAAGCTGCTAGTCCCTCCCTCTGCATTTGGCTTCCATTCCATCCCCAGAGGGCTGGCAGCTCCCTGGGCCCTGGCAGTGCTGTGTCAGCAGAGCCGGAATTGGCATCCTTCTTTGAGCTTCCCGCTTTAGGCCCCAGTGAGTGAGCTGGTACCAGAACACCAAATACAGTACCTGCACATGCGTTCCCAGCCAGCTGATTGTAGGAGTCCAGCCCCTAGGGTCCCATTAACAGAGCTATTCACCATCTCGTAAGTGTTCGTTACGATGGTCTCCCAAGGCTCATTCTTGAACATCCCTGACGTCTAGCGCTCTGTTCTGCAGGCCCACACATCTTCTATCCAGGGCACTGTAGTCACTGATTGGTGATGTACGCATGCTCACAGCACCAGGAAGCAGTAATATTTTTGGACCCAGTTTATAGGTTGAGAAACTGAAGCACAGAGCGGTTCTGTCAGTAAAGCCAGGCTCATGATCAAGTCACAGCAGAAGTGGTATTCTGACCCCCAATGATTCCAGCACACATGCGGAACACTGAACTGAGCCCTACCTTCTCATGCAAAGCACTGTGGGTACACCAGCATGCTCCTGACTATGACCACTAAAAGCGCTGACTGCCATACACCAGGCTTGGTGATGTCATCCACTCCGCAGTTGACATTCCCACAGCAGATTTTAGAAGTCCACTCACAGTGGTACACGCCTATGATCCCAACACTCGGAGACAGAGGCAGGAGGATTGCCTGTCGGTTCAGGGCCAGCCTTGGCTACGTCATGAGTGCCTAGACTATATGTCAAGACCCCATCTCAAACATATTTTGTTTTAAGCGAAAACAGGCAGCGAGATGGCTCAGCGGGTAGAGCGAGATGGCTCAGCGGGTAGAGGCACTTGGTGCCCAGCCCCATGACCTGAATTGTCTTTGAGACCCACATGTGGGAGAGGACAGACTTTACAGGTTGCCCTCTGACCTATTTACACGCCATGACAAATCCTCACCCCCAACACACATGCTGAATGTATAAGAGAAGACAGAATGATCCTAAAGGGACCGCGCTGCTGTGACTCCCGCGCTAGAGACTCAGAGACAAACCTGGATTAGCCCATTCTTTTTAAAAACTGTACCTATGCCCATCCCTGTTGACATGGGGTCACAGACTCACCTAGGCAGGGGCCCCCTAGGACAGAGCACCTCAGACTGCAGAACCTGGAATGAGGAAGATCTCCACAGCTTCTCTGCCCTCCACGCCATTTCGATCTCTGTCGCTCAGGAAACAGCACAGATGAGAAACTGAGGAGGGTATGGGGAGAAATCTCCTTTCCATCCTGGGGTTGGCTGATAAATGTTGCCAAAGATGTGCACTTAGTTTGGGGACAGGCTCTGCAGCCTCCCGTGTGTGCTGGTGATGAGAACAGCTTATCTCTGGGGATGCCAAGGAAAACCCGTGACCAGATCTTCCGTGCTAGGATCTCACACCCCATCCCAGTAACTCACACCTCAGATGAGCTGCCCAGTTGGCACAGGCCAAAGAGCTTCTCCATGCCAGGGGCTGGCACTATGCCCACAGTTCCTATTGGAACCACATATGTACAGGGCAGGTGACTGGCTTCCAAGCCCCTCGAGGACCCCTTCCACTTCTGGAGCCTTGAAACAAAGTCCTTGAGTGGTGGTGGACCCCTCACTGTGCCGAGGAAGGAAGGAAGGAAGGAAGGAAGGAAGGAAGGAAGGAGTTTTGACTGGGCAGTGGTGGCACACGCCTTTAACTAGTACTTGGGAGGCAGAGGCAGGTGGATCTCTGTGAATTTGAGGCCAGCCAAGGCTACACAAAGAAACCCTGTCTCTAAAAACCAAGAAAAAGAAAAGAAAAAGAAATTTTATGCAAGTGGACAGCCAGTTAGCTATGACTGTGGAACCCACCCCCACCTCACTCTGCCCCCACCACCCCCTGTCCCCCTCACCCCTCTTCCCCCACCACCCCTGCTGTCTTTTTAAGGGCCCCTGAGTTTGGGATTTTGCTTTTTGGTCTGATGTGACAGGATCACATACTCAGTGCTTTGAGGACAAGACAGGCACAGAAGCAGTTTGGTCAACACACAGTGACTTAAGGACCTGAGCTAAAGGACAGAAAGGGGACAGTGGGACACACTACCATGTGAGCAGCCAGCTTGGGAGGGGGGGGGGGGCTTGGGTAGGCGCAGTGATATAGGTAAGATGGCTAACACAGGAAGTGGCATCTAACTGGGTGCCTGGTTGGGGTGACATCTCACGTGTTTGTTTTATTCTGTCTCCCCCTTTCTAGTTAATGAAATCATCAGGAAGGAGTTTTCAGGACCTGCCCCCCGAAATCAGACCTAGAACAGCCATTATCGCAAGACGCCTTCCATCTTGGACCCCTTCTGTCTCCCCCCGCCTTCTCTGACTGGAACACTGTGTGTGGGCACAGCGAAGGCTGTTGGTGTAGGAGCCTGCTGCCTCTCAACGCTTAGCCAAGCTGATGTCCATGGTGACTGGATGAAAAAGCCACTGCCTGCTGACCAAAGCCCCGTTCTCAACTCACCAGGAAGCTGAACTTGCCAGAGACCCGGAAGCTGGCCTGGGGGAGAAAACTGGGGAACTTTGATAGAGCCCCAGCCCACGGACATGGCTCCTCTCTCTCTTGAAGGGTGTTTCGACAGAACAACCAAAGGAACATGGCCCAAGAGCCCAACTTTTGGGCTCAAGAACCCCAGGTCTCTGTAGGAGCCAAAACCGGAGCGTCTCATCTCTGCCCCAGCTGGGCCATAGCAGAGCTTTGCTTGTTTTCAGTCTTCTTTCCGAAGCCAAACTGCCTTGCCCTGACAGGACCACCTGTTCCAACTCCTGGCCTTAAGTTATAACCCGTGTACATTGTTTGCCAGCTTCTGGGCCTTTGTTTTGTTTTTCTCTGCTTCAAAGAGCCAACCAAGGAGTCCGCAGGCTGGGCCCTCTCAGCCAGCTACTCCCTAACCCTGCTGCCTGCACCAGACCTCTGGTGGGATCCAGCTCGGGCTGCCTGTTGAGAACAAAGCTTCCAAAGGCTCTTCTCCACCCTCCTCCCAGACAGAGCCTCCTCCTCCCTGGAGCCGGAAGAACCTTCTGGGTCCTTGCATTGACTGTTACAGAGCTGAAGCTACCTAACCCAATCAAAACCTGCAGGTGTTTGTCATGACTGCCACCAAACAGAACGACGGGGCTGAAATCTCCCCCTACCCTAAACTCAAAGCTGGAGCGCGCTGGCATAGCCCCATTGTTCTGTTTCTTACCTGGATGCAAATAACGTCACTGTGGAATCCGAGACGCTGCCATGTGAGCTGCATGCGTAACTCAGACCCCAGCATGTGCCTTCGTGTGATCAAGGCTGGCTCGTGTGTCCTATGGTGTCCTCTGCTCTCACGCCACAGGTCTCCACAGTCTTCCTCCCCTGGTGCAATTTTTTTTTTTTGCTTTCATTTTTTTTGTTCTTCCTTCCAACAGAGCCGCTTGTACACACTGGGCAGGCATGTCAATGACTTTCTTGGCTCTGTCTGTTAGGTAGAGGGCCCAAATAGCAAGCCACAGTGGCTAAATACCCATCGTGGGTTTCTTACACTCTGGCTTTGCCAAGGCTGTCCAAGGGTAAATCTTCTTGGGAGCTGAGCCAGCTACAGCTAGCTCTCCAGACAGAGACCCATACCCAGGGCTTAGCTTGAGCATGAAAGTGTGACTTCTTGGCTAATATAGCCTTTCTTTCCCCTAGCAGCAACACCGGGCTCCCTCCAGCCACCCTAAGCATACACCGGAGCAGAATTCTCTTTTGAACCCAGAATGTCCACAAGCAGTTGGGCACTAAGCCTCTGGTCCGAGGCACTTCCTGAACAAAGGAAGCCTCTGTGAAGCAATACCCACTTCTCTGGGGAAGGGTGACAAGGGCTTAGAGATCAGTTCTTACTTGCCCTGGCTGGGAGCCACTTTTTGCACATGAGGAATTGGGCCCTTCCTCGGATTATCTCAATGTTTTACCCAAGTGCCTTCCTGCAATTGTAGTGAGCAGTTCAGCTGCATTGTGTATGGTGTGAGAAAGGGCTAACTCGCTTCCTATTCATCTTCTAACCATGTCAGCAAGAGGGCTTCCCGTAGTTCAGACTCCTGTACCTGTGTGTGTGTGTGTGCAAGAGGGCTTCCCGTAGTTCAGACTCCTGTACCTGTGTGTGTGCGTGTGTGCAAGAGGGCTTCCTGTAGTTCAGACTCCCTTACCTGTGTGTGTGTGTGCGTGTGTGCAAGAGGGCTTCCCGTAGTTCAGACTGCTGTACGTGTGTGTGTGTGTGTGTGTGTGCGCGCGCAAGAGGGCTTCCCGTAGTTCAGACTCCTGTACCTGTGTGTGTGTGTGCGTATGCAAGAGGGCTTCCCGTAGTTCAGACTCCTGTACCTGTGTGTGTGTGTGCAAGAGGGCTTCCTGTAGTTCAGATTCCTGTACCTGTGTATGTGTGTGCGCATGTGTGCAAGAGGGCTTCCTGTAGTTCAGACGCCTGTACCTGTGTGTGTGTTCAAGAGGGCTTCCCGTAGTTCAGATGCCTGTACCTGTGTGTGTGTGCAAGAGGGCTTCCTGTAGTTCAGATGCCTGTACCTGTGTTTGTGTGCAAGAGGGCTTCCTGTAGTTCAGACTCCTGTACCTGTGTGTGTGTGCACGCATGTGTGCAAGAGGGCTTCCCTTAGTTCAGACTCCTGTGCCTCTGTGTGTGTGCCCTTCCCCCTAGACTACCTTAGCTGAGTAGTCTAAGAAACCTTCTCATACACAAGTAGATCAGGAAACCAGGAGAGAAAGTAGCATTTGTTCCCAGACACAACAGAGAAAGTATACGAGCAGCAGACAGCTATCAAGGAGGTTTGGTCAGTCGCAGACGCTAGAAGGAAACTTGGATAGTAGTGATGGCTTATTCACCATTCCCAGAGTGGGAAGATGTAGTCTAATCTAAGTCCGTGAGGGTGGGTGTGTTGTATGTAAGTCTGAAGGGTCGAAGCAGAAATGTGTCCTTGTGAAATCCGCAGTGACGTTAGTGTGGCACTCGGACGGGTTCGTCTTGCTGAATGTGGTACTTAACTCTTGGAAGTCCGCACATCTGCCTGATTGTACAAAGACAGCTGCTGGGGAGTTTATATATCCACCCAGATTAGGATGGTATTAAACTTTATTTTCTTACCTGGACTTTGGCGCTTTTTAATCTGCCCTCAAAATATCTCATCCCTGTTGGAGTTAGAACACATTTATAAATGGTCAGATGTCTTCTTAAGTTTTTTTAAACATATATATCTTGATTTTCTGTAAGAGAAATGGTGTATTCTTGAATTGTTTTCTCATTCCAGAAAAACAAATCCAAAGGCTTGGCTTGGGTCCCCATCAGGACCTCGGGATGGGAGAGAGGGAACTGGGACGAGAGAGCATCTTTTTCTTGAGAAAGATACCGACTCCTTCGACCTCAAGCCTGGGTTGTCCCTGAGAATTGTACACAAAGGGTTTAGTTGGTAGTTTTGATTTAAAGCCACCAAATCCTGTCTTTTCATGGATTGACAAGATCCTAAAGGCAGGCTGATGCTGTCAGAACCAACTGTGTGGAGTCCTCACAGGAGACCCCCCGTGCGGCATCCAAAGGACAGCCACCTTTTGTCCAGCACATCACAGCCATGGACAAAGTGAGCTGGTTCCTCCCAAGACCTGGGATAGCTCGTTCACGTCCAGTGGTCTGGTCATCTGTTGCATCACCATCAACCCTCAGCCAGCAGTGGCACCGCCACACAGAGAGGTTGGAAGCAATGTGCTTTGATTGTCACTCAGAACCAAAGAGAGACTGCATTGACAGACTATCAGAGAGCTGCTGTGTTCGTTAGGCACTCCGGAAAAGACACAGAAGTGGCCAGGCCAGGCCAGACATTCCTGAACAATGCGGGAAGGGCAGCCTTGAGGAACCTGACACACCTTTGGCCATCAAGCTTCATGGACCCAAACCAGCCAGAGCGAGAGCTTCTCCTGCAGTCCTGCCCGCTGCTAAAATGAGGCGACATCACCTTCACTGCTGACCGACTCACCCGTGCCTTGACATACAGCCGCCATTCTCGTCTTAACCCGGTTCGTTTACACCTAACTCCAGTGTTGGGCAAGAGCGGTGCTTCCCTGAGCTGCCCCTCTGGGATCACAGAGGGGTCCTGGCAGTCAAAGGGTTAATGCTGTCTCTAGGCAGCCCCTGGGGCAGATGGGAATAAAGTTCCCCCGCCCTTTCAGGTTTTGGTCGGACTGGGTGCTGATGGTGCAGTTGCTGTGTGACTAGGAGCCACAGCATTCTGGTTGGCCAGAGCTCACTGTGGGAGCATCCCAGCCATCCTATCAGAGAAGCCCCTGCTCCCCTGTCACCTCTCAGCCCTCACAGGGAGTCTCACCATCCTAGAGGTTGCCCCGGTGATGCCTGAAGACCAGGGTTTGGGAAAAATCCCGACTGTCTTGAGGAGTCAGAATATATCGCATTCCTATGCAAAATAATTTTAATCTCCAGTTTCATGTAGTTTATTTTTGCTATATGTAAAGTATTTTTATACGGCTTGTATGATGACAGCTTAGCAATAAAACAGTTGAGAGCAACTTTTCCCTGGCTGTGTCTGCTTCTCTGGGAGGCAGGGTTGCAGCAGCCTCAGAAGTGGGGTTTAGATAGCAAGGGAGTTTTCATGTGTGCACAAAGAATATCATCTCAAGAGGAACCTGCTGTCCACTTACCCAAAGTGACAGTGCCACAAGGTCAACTCAGATCTGCCCCATCCTCTCTACCCAAGTCTCTGTCATCTTCCAGGGGTCACAGGCAGAAACAGACTTATGAGTCAGCCTTAGGCTAACTTCCAGAAAGTCCTAGAGCATCTGAAGTCATTTGGGGGCTTTCTGCTTGAGCATCTTGCAAATTACCAGAGAAGAGAGGAGGGATATTTTTAAACCTGAAAACAAATATTCCAGAAAGTTCTAGAACTTTCTATCTGCCTTCCTGGTCAGAACAGCTTTTCCCCTTTCAGAGTTAAAGGGCTCCAGGGACGTGGAAGGATTTGCTATTTCTTGAGTCTTGATATTAAACATCTTCTACCCTTGAGAGCTTTGCTCTAAAGTCCTGGGCCCTGTACCTCTCCACTCGACCATTTTCTGCTCCTGGAATGTTCTAGACTCTACCCCTGCTCCTTTCAATGCCAGCAACCAGCAGGACCACGTGGACAGGTGTCCCGAGGCCTGACAGGAGCTTGCATGGGTCCTTGTGGCTGCAAATACCTACCCTGCCTGAAAGGCCACAGGGCCCTCTGGTGGCTTGGATCAGAAGCCCAAAGAGTCCCACAGTCCAGAGGGTCCAGATTCCAGAAGTATCCAAGTATCCATGGCTCCACGTAGCTAGTGTGGATTCCATTTTTGTACGTAGGACCCTGTGAGGCAGGGTCTACCCAATGCCACTTATATGCACTCTTGGGAATGGCTCGTGTGATTTGAATGGGTAGGAAACCCCCACCTCCACATCACACAACCAGCACCACACGCTGCAAGCGGGCTCTACCCTTTATGGTGTTTACTGAAACCATGAGCAACTGGCTTTCCTTTGCTCACTTCTGAAGCCCTTCTGTGCCTTTCCTGAAGGGCAGCAGCAGCCAAAGACGAGGATAAGACTATCCTCCCATTCTAAGTAGACCTGCCTTCTGCATCACTGAGTGAAAAGGTAGAGCGTAGCCAGAGGCAGGAACATCTGGGAGAGTCCAGAGTGAGCATGATCCTGAGCCTTAGGGACTGAGGAGAAGGGAGAGCCAGAGCAAGAGGCCAGGACTGTAAAGAGTAGACCAAAAAAAGAGCCAGATAACCAAAATGGATGGATTATATGGGGAAGGGCAGCTCAGCCCCTGGGCTGGAGAAGTTTAGGGTACAAGTGGGAACTGAAGGATACTGGGAGAACGCGGTGGCCAAGTCCTCCCAGCTCGATATGTTAAATAGATACCTCAACTAGCCATTTGTCCTGGGTTTGAGACTAATCATCTCCATGCAAACTTCACCTGGCAAACATAAATTTGACCCATTCTTCTATTTCTCCTGCTGCAAAATGCTGGCAGTAGTTGGCACCTCCCGGGTGTCAGGAACGTGAGAGAAGCTGGCTCATATTTTCTGTCAGTTCCCTGTAGCATCAACAGCCCTCCGTTTTCGGTTGAGCCTCGAGCTGCTGCTGGGACCTCATCTACCGTGAGGTCTGGAAAAACATAATAGAGGTTTGGGGTTGTTTGGTAACCAGACCATAGGAGCCAGAAATGAGTCTCTCCATCTTTCAAAACTCCCAGAATGTGAAGTACCTGTTGTCACTCAGGTGACTTGCAGCAGCCAGGGGCAGTTTTTCAGCAAGGGGAAGCATAACTCTGGGTTGGTAACAGTGGGGACTTCAGAAGACTTAGGGGAGAAAGTGGACGGACACCGGCGCAGCCCCTTTGGGCTCATAAACCAGAGGGAAGCACAGAGCCAGGCTTGAGTCTCAGTGAGAAGGTTGGAACCACAGGAGTCACTGATAAAGGAAAGTGAAGGCCACAGCCCCGGCGAGGCCGGTGAGGAACAGGCCTCATGACATTTTGTGGTACAAACATGAGTAAGTTAGGACAAAACTTTCCTCCCAGAAGGCCACTCTCTCAGCCCACCTGTCCCCACTTCCTGGTAATGCTCAGAAGTTGAGGTATGCGTACATGCTCCCCCCGCCCCCCGAGACTGCCCTGCCCCAGCCTCTCCAAGAATGCCTTCTTCCTGCCTGTTCTATACTCTGAAATTACAGGTGCATCACGACCACCAGATGCACTGCCAGGGCCAGGCCATCTGGTCCTTAGCCAGATTTCAGGAAGGGACAGTAAACTATAACTTCCATGACAGACTTGCCAAGTTCCCTCGAGCCCCCAACTCCCCACCCCACAGAGTAAACCCACAAGGGTCTGTCTCATGGCCTTTGCTTCTAATGACACGAGGGCAGGCTTTCCAGGACCGCCTTGGACAGGGTTGCACAGCTCCCCTTCCCCGGTTCCAGATGTTAGTACATCTGTGTGGCTTCACGGTGCTAGCCACAAGGCATTTCTAGTTAACATGCCCGAGATTCCCCGTGGATTCCAGACATGCCCAGCCACCATCTCTGCCCCTCGCAGCTTTCCTTCCTGACTCTCAGACCACACCATCTCCCAGTTCAGTTTCTGTGTTCTTAGTGCCAGAAGTGCTCCCCTCCTAATTCCGGAAGAGCTTATAAAAAGACACACACAACTCTTCCTACCTGACTACCAGGTACCATGTGAAGTCCACCATGCTGAGCCCACTGTGCATGGGAACTCCGGGGTCGACTGTTTCACCTTGTGGGTCCTGGGAGAGAAGGACAATGCTTGCCTTGGCTTCAAGCCCAGCACACAGTAGGACCTTGGGGGATGGGGTGTGTGAATGAGCAGTTGCGACCAGCTTTGGAGTGCACAAGAGGCAGGCCGCAACAGGAAAATTAATAACTTCCTAATATTTAACCCATTTTTTCAAAACCAAACAGTGGACTCAAGAGAGGCCTTGTCCCAGCCCCACGGGGCTCGGTGTGTTCATTTCTGGTTACACAGTGGTTGTTTTCTGGCAAGAGCCAGCTCCCTTCGCTGCAGAAAGTAATAAGGACGTGACTCCCTCGGGTCCCCAACCTGCCAAGTCGTCATCTGCTCCCGGCAGCATACAGTCACCTGTGGCCCTCCTGCCTGTAAAGCTCTCTCTGCTGGAGCTCAATGGCGCCTAGGGGACAGGCAAAGGAAGGGCAGGCAACCAGTTGCTGTTTACCAGACAATGTGAAACTGAACTTCCCCAAGGAGGACGGTCCATAAGGTGATCAATGGGGCCGCAGTGCCCACTGCAGGCTGCATGAGAACAAGGCACATGGCCTCCCAGGCTCTCCTTTATCCCAGGCTCTCCTTTATCCTCCACCTGAGGCTAGGGGTCCCCATGGCCTCTGAGGACCACAGGGTCTTCTGCATGACTCCAGCCCTTCCTGAGGCCCAACCTACCAAGATTGGGTTGGGACGAACTTTAAGAGCCGAAACGCGCAATCCTGGATGCCGTGGCCTCCCATCTCCCAATGTTCATAGCCTCGCCCTGTTTCTTTGCTTTTCATTCTGTTCATAGTAGGCTGTCAAGTTCCCCTTCCTGGCTTCCATGAATCCTTAGACCCCACTCTCTGCACCTCTCCTCTCCAAAATGCCACCTTTCGTCTCCTGCCTCATACAGCCCACAGTAAACAAGATCATGCTCCCCTCTCTGGAATCGTACCCCATCGGCTCCCAAGCCCACCCCACCCCATCCACACTCCCACCTTTACAGACCTCAGGGACAACTGTAGGACACTTAGTGCCTAAAGCATCAATAATTTATAGTCGTGCAGGTCCGGAGATCAGAAGTCCAAAGTAGGGCTCACAAGGAAGGTCAGCAGGTTAGGGTGTTAGGGTGCTCCTAGAGCCTCCAGGGAGGACTCTTTCCTGCTTTCTCGAGCTTCTTGGGAATTAACACAGCTGACTTCGGGGCAGGTCTCCCAGCCTACTTCATCTTCTTATGGTCACACAGGGCACACCTGGGCAGCCTGGGTCATGGGGGGCACACCTAGGCAGCCTGGGTCACGCGGGGCACACCTGGGCAGCCTGGGTCACGCGGGGCACACCTGCATAGCCTAGGTACCCTTCCCAACTCACGTGATCACATGAACTTACTATCCCTTGATATAGAAGGCAGTAGACCCACAGTTCAGGGACCACGGGGGGGGACATCTGTGGGCTGAGGAATACTCTCTGCCAGCCAGAGTGGTTCAGGGCTGCTGGGGCTCTGAGGGGTAGTTGTCTCCTATTCCTTTCTGGACTGTAAACTGTTCTCACTGGACCGTTCTTCTTATTCCCTAATGATTCTCACGCGGGTCCTTCCTCCATCTCTGTCCTTGGTGCTGGGTCATACCATCATCAGAGAGGTCCCTCCCACACTCTGACTCTCCAGGTCTCATCTTCCTCTTATCCAGAATGCCTGTGCTCTACACAGGGGTCTCCCGGCTCAGTGTGCACCACGGCCACCTTGGAGGCTCATAGGATACTCCCACGGCTTCCGATTGTCAGCAGAAAGTCTGGGGAGGCCGAGGAGTTTTGTTTCCAACAAGGTCCCAGGTGACATCCTAAATGCATGAACAAGCCGGGCAGTGGTGGCGCACACCTTTAATCCCAGCACTCGGGAGGGGCAGAGGAAGCCTGATCTACAGAGCTAGTTCTGGGACAGGCTACAAAGCTACAGAGAAACCTTGTCTCGAAAACAAGAACAAACAAACAAAAAGGGCATCAACACTGACCTCAGGCTGCCGTCTCCCTTTGGAGCTCCAGCTCTTGACAGTGTTTTTTCTACCATCCAAATCCAGTCACCACACACCCCTGGAGCCGGCGATGCACTGACCCTCCGCCATTCTTCCCTGAACTTCTATGTCTCCCAGAAAAACCTGCACGCTTCAGGGCTGTCACGTAACCCCAGCTGCTTAAATCTCCCAGTGCACCGTCCCTTCCTGCCCACGTCCCTGGAAGCTAGTGAGGCATCAGCCTGAGAACTCCTGTCCATGCTGCAGAACTACAGACCACTCCTCCTTGTCCTCTGCTCTGGAGTCTTCTGGAGGCACTCACCTCTGCTCCCCAACCTCACTTGGCCCCACCCTTTCCTGATCATCACCTTGCATCCTATAATGAACAGATCAGAAGGCACCAGAAACAGTCTGCCTGATGAGCTGTCTCCCACAGGCAACACCCCCACCCCGCCCTCGGTGGCTCCTCTCTTCCCCCAACCCTCGCAACCCACCAGAGGACAAGCAAGCAGCTGCTTCTGCCTTCAAGAAGCAGTGTGGGTTGTAATCCCCTTCATTGCCTTGTTGCCTTCCTACAAAACACCCCATGGTGCCACGCCAACATGCTCCATCCAATGCCCCACCTCTTAGTTCCCATTTTTTTTTTCCTTTAGAGCTAGTATCTCACAGCCCAGGCTGACCTCAAACTCACTATGTAGCTAAGGATGGCCTTGAACTCCTAATCCTTTGCTTTCAGTTCTGGGATGGTAACTATGTAGCCCCACAATTGCTATGCAGTACTAGACAGCAAACTCAGGGCTTCATGCATGCTGAGCAAGCGCCCTAGCAGCTGAGCCCCAGCCCCAGCCCCAGCCCCAGCCCCAGCCCCAGCCCCAGCCCCCAGTTGCTCCAATGGTTGCACCAATACTAATATTTGATTGGGTTGGCTGTCTCACCACACATGTGGATGTTTAAGGGAACAAGTTTGTAGATCAATTGTCTTTGGAGGGAATGAGCTCAAAGACGCTCCCCGACCTCCAAGCAGGACTTCTCAGACTGCTTAAGATATTGATAACCACAAAGGAGGAACAGGGGAGGACGAGAGGGGGAGAGGGAGAGGGGAGGGGAGGAAAATGCTGTAACGAAACCCATTACTTTCTATGTTTACCTAAAAAGCAACAACAGAGATGGTCTCACCCAGGGTGCTTGATCCATGGGACTGTTTGGAGGAGTATGTGGTTCAGGACTAAGGTTGGAGATGCCAAGGTTGGTAATGTCAGCCCACATGACCATCACAGAGAACCAGCAGGCTGTGAACCACAGCCCTGTTGGCAGATCTGCCCCAGAGTTTGAGGGAGGGACGGTCAAGCTCACCAGTAACCCCGCCTCCTGAACGTACCTACTGTAACCCCCACCCCAAGTCTTGCATTTACAGACCAACTCACTCTTCTCTTGAAGGTTCCGAGATCTGGAGTGTCCATCGGCTCATGAGATCAGCAGGGAGTGTGTGGATGTCTCTTGGTGAGTGTGTGTGTGTGACTGGAGTGTAGGGGGAGAGTACTGGGGGGGGGGGAGACGCTACCATGCCCCAACCGTAAGGCCTCCACGTACCTCCCTTTGACCCCACTGATGGCATCCTCACACCGGCTCTGGGAAGAAGACCTAGGCAGTAGATCCTCTTGGTAGGAAACTGAGGCTGGAGGGCGAGACATCACTCCACCACAGTCTGCTAGCTGGTGAAATAGAGAGCAGAGCCCGGCACACCCACCTGTGTGGTCAGGAGGCCTCACCTTGGCCATCCCAGGAGCCCTGTCACCTACCAGGGCCACCACTCCCCTGGAGTCTCACAGCCCTGCTGACTCCCTCAGAACACCTGGGGCAGTCCAGACCTTGTATTACCAGGCACACTGGAGACCCACCTCCCTGACCCATCCTCATGAGAGGGCGCGTCTAGCTGCAGTCCTCCACGCTTGAACCTGTAGCCATGGTCAGCTGGTTACCCTAGAGCTTGTGCTGCTGGGCAGGTAGCTAGCGATTCTGCTGGCTGGTAAAGCTCGTTTAACCTTGAGCCTCACCTGGAAAGGGAATCTAAACCATCTGTTGCCTGGGCAGTAACTCTGGCCCACATGTGCTCAGACCATCATTGATACTACCTCTGAGGGGAAATTTTTTTTTAAAGGAGTTGAACCCTGGGCCTCAAGCCGTGAACTACCTCCCGAGCACCATTTGAATTTTTTGTTTGTTTTCTGAGACAGGGTTTTTCTGTAAGGTCCTGTCTAGGAAAACTCTCTGTAGATCAGGCTGGCCTTGAACTCAGAGATCCACCTGCCTCTGCTTCCCAAGTGCTGCCACCGCTGCTCTCCAGCTGGCCTTGACCTTACTCTATAGCCTGGATGGGCCTTGAACTTGCTTTCTTCCCCGCCTCAGCCTTACAAGTGTCTGGGGTGGCAGACCTGTGCCACCTGAGACTCCTAATAGCAAGAGCCCCCTGTATAATTCGGGAAACTGAGGTCCAGAGGGTGGCAAGCACAGATGTATTTTTCATGCAAGCCACAGATACTGACTAATTATATCCAGATGCCCAGAGCCTGTGTTTTGAACAAGCTGGGTGGCTAGCCATTATCCACAGGTGGTACCAGAGGCATGGGCATGAGCAACCCTGCCATGGAAGAAGGGGTAGCAGGAGTGGGTGGTCAGGGAGGTACAGCTAACACCGGCTCTGCCTGGTCCATGATCCTGCCACTGAGGCTTATAGGCAGCCTGAAGGAAAATGCCTTTCTCACTACCCAGGTGAACGGGTGGCTCAGGGGACCCAATGCATGACCACGCAGCTAGCTGGGAAGTGTCACCAAATTTGCTGTACCAGCTCCTCACCCTAACCACACTGCCATAGGGGGAGTGGCCTGGGAGTTTCAGGGATCCATAGGTCTACCTGAAACACAACCAGGAACTTTTTTTTTTAATAACCATATAAGAATTAGGAGGAGGAAGCAGCCTGTCATCTCAGATCCTCAGAGGCTGAGGCAGGAGGATTCAAAGTTCAAAGCCAGCCTGAGCTACAGAGAGAGTGCAAGGCCATTATGAGAAACTTAGACCCTGTCTCCAAACAAGAAAGGATAAGGATATCTCAGTGGCAGAGGACTTGCTTAGCATACGCTAGGTCCTAGGACTTTCCCAGGACCCCCACCCCCGAATCCTGGGGTGGAGCAGGTAAGACAAATGGCCAAGGGGATCTGTTTTCAGGGACCTTTTAACACCTGACTCTGGCAGGACCCAAGAGTGACCAGAAAGGACTGGCACTGGCACAAGACACCCTAAGACAAAGGAGACTTTTGCCCCAGAGGGACAGAGGGCACTGGATAAGAGACAAAGACAGGAGAGAGAGGACAAAAGAAGAGAGGGGAGGAAATGAGGGAGGGGGAGGGATATTTGTCCCCAAGGGACAAAGGACTATTTCTTAATAGAGAGGAGACGGACATGGCCTATAACGGTTTGTAGAGGTGAAAGGGAAAACTCCATGGTAGGATGAGGTGTTTTGTTTTATTGGGCATGTTTAAGTATGTGAACTAAAGGGGGCTTTTTGTTTTTTGTTTGCTTTTTTGTTTTTGAAGACAGGATTTCCTGGAACTCACTCTGTAGACCAGGCTGATCTTGAACTCACAGAGATCTGCCTGCCTCTGCCTCCAGAGTGCTGGGGTTAAAGAGAGAGGCACATCTTCCTTTAAAGCCACACCCAACTCAAAGTGGGCTTTTGCTCGCTGGACTTCCATACTTTGATAGCTGAATCTTGGTAGTCAGTCTCTGGAGGAGGAAGGAGCTTTAGGAATATAATCTAACAGATTTTAGCAAGGCAGAGAGAATGGGAGAGAAGGGCAAGGCCTGCTAGAGCCCTTCAGGACCTTAGAAACCTGACCCCCTTCCCGCTCAGCTGTAGGAAGAGCCTGTGTCTTTGGGACATCAGTGTACCCAAGTAAGTTTATTGTCAGATTTTATGCTCTGCAGTGGCAGCAGACCTGCATCGCAGGGAGCTTCCGCACGCACCAGTGTGGGAGACGCATCCCCAGGGCCCAGCTACCTGCGTGTACTGATGTTTCCTTCATGCCAAACTTGAACTTGGAGGCTTCATTCTAAAATGAAAAGTGACAAGTGGCCTCGGAGAAGCTGGAAGAAGGCTTCCAGTGGTGTCCCACTGCCCCCTAGAGGAGCCAGCTGGGAACACAAACCCTGTGCTCAGCCCTGTCTCTCAAGCCCCAGGAAAATCTTTCTCTGGACTCCAGCTCCCTCTGTATCCCCATGCTCTTGTCCCCAGAGATCAACCAACCCCCTACCCTGCACTGTGGGTCACAGATCAGACACTCTGCAAACATCTGTTCAGTAAAGGGACATGCTGGAAAGGAAGGAAAGAAAAAACTACTGAGCTGTTCTGAGCTATGGTCCCATCTCAGTGGAACAAGGTGTCCCAGGAAACTTGGTGAAGAAATGGCATTGGAGCCAGAGGTGAGGCACACAGAGGGCTGTGGGAGACCCTGCGCGGACAGCGGAACAGCTCGTCATGCGCAGGGTTGCAGGCTGTCACTACACTCCCAGCATCCTTCCCGTGTACCCGCCAAGCTCTGATTTCAGACTCACAGCAGAGTTTCCTGTTTCCCAGCTGCCACCTCAGCCTCTGTCTCCCCAGTTCCTTCTCCCTAGAGCACCCCTCCACACCACATCCCCATCCTCCACCCACTGCCCAAAGACTGAATTGGTCCTACTTACCCTGTACTGGCCTTGCAGGTGTTCTCTCTCTCTCTCTCTCTCTCTCTCTCTCTCTCTCTCTCTCTCTCTCTTCCCTGTCTATCTATCTACTTATTACACAGTGAATTTTTCTTTCCTCCTTTTAAAAAACAGATAAAAATTTAAAAATTTGCATTAAAGCTTCTACATTTTCACATTGTTTTAAAAGGTACAGAGGCTTTCATCTGATGCCTCTGAATCTCTCTGGTGACAGGGAGTCATAGTTGAGGAGGGACAGCCCCTTAGGTGCCCAGGGTATCCAAATAGCCACTGTCCACTCATTTCTGTTCTGATGTTCCCGTTCATCTAGGCCCTGTGGGTAGTGTGGGATGGGGCACCTCCACACACATGTCCATGGGACAGTTGCACCCACATCTTGTGTGAGCCCCATATGAGGCACCAACATGCAGAAATGGACAGGACAGACTGTTACCATGGATGCTCCTATTCAGCCCTTAGGATGCAATCTGTCTGCCACCTCCACAGAGAGCAGGACTCTGCCCTCCCCAACTAGAGGCCACCCCACTGCTCCAGTTCCTCTATGCCTTCTTCTGCAGCCCTATCTGCATTTCCTCACCAGGCTCATCTCCCTTCCCCATAGAACCTCCCATTGTGCATGGGAAATACAGAAGTTCCATCAGTATGTGTAGGATGGATGAGTGAATGAATGAATGAAGGTAGGTGGATGGATGGATGAATGAATGAGTGGGCACAGGTGCTGTTCTCAGGAAGTCCGATGAAGTGGGTCAGATGATGACAACTCCCCGGCTCCCCATACTCACTTGGGACCTATAAAGGTGGCTTGTCTAGAAAAAGGGTCTTTAGACATGTAATATAGTTGATGATCTCAGGGGAGGCCATCCCTGATCATTCAGGCAAACTAAATCCCACAAGTGGCCTTATGAGAGGAGGGGGACACAGACCCAGAGACAGGAGTTCCACAGCCACAAGCTAGTGAGGACCAGGCCTGGTGATGCAGGCTCTCGCCAGCTCCTGGTGATGCAGGCTCTCATGACAGCTCCTCTGACACAGAGGCAGGAACAGGAAAAGTTCAATGCCCGCCAGGGCAACCTGGTGAGACCAGGTCTCAAAATGAAGAATGAAAGGAGGGTTCCCTTAGTGTTTGCTCAGCTCTCACGAGGCTCTCCCTAGAGTCCATCTCTATGTAATGCTAAAAGGCTGGGGTACGTGCTGGTGGGGCGCTAAAGGAAGCAGACATTCTTCTGTGAAGGGAGCATGGTTTGGGATGTCTTGATTTTTGGGCTCCTCACCTCCAGCAGGGAGAATTTAGGCACCTTGGTTGGTGGGGGACTTGTAACAGCAACCCTGAAACGAACACACATTGATACCTTTACTATCTGCTGGGGATCTGGGACACTTGCATATTCATGAGGTCTCTTAGGAAGGGGGCTTCGGTCTAAACCTAAAATGTGTATGTTTTTCATATTTGCACACTCAACCTGATGGGAATTTGCAGCGAGCATATGTTGTACCTTTGTGTGTAAAAGTTTTGTGCTATGGGAGTTTCCACAAGGATGTTTTGCACAGTGGTTCTGGTTTGAGGACATTTTGTATTTTCTGTTTTCAAATGGAGGGGTCCTCAACCGTACTTTGGTCAACCACAGGTAATTTGTCAACACTCAGACACCTCCCAGAGAGCTACGAGTCACTGAAGCTATATGATAAACTATCCTCTGGCTGAGCAGGGGGAGTCAAGTCCTTCTGCCTGGCTGGGCAAGCCACCACTCAGACAGCAGAAGCAGATGCCACACTCCCTACAAGTATGGCCATCAAAGCACCTCTATCCATCTCATCTCAGCTCTCCACTCAATGTGAACTCTGCCAAATGGACCCCTGACCCCCTTCCCTGAGCACAGGAGCTCTGATTCCCTGTGGAGATCCCCTGACTCCCACTCCTCATCACCCGAATGGATGCTCTGTGTCTATCTCAAGGTGAAATGTACTATCTGCCCGGGGTCTGTCCTGTAGCCTGTGGGTCTTAGGACACTTGGTCCATGCTACCCCCATCTGCTAACTCAGTCACACTCATAGTCAGTCTGGAGCTGGGATACAGACAATGACACTCTCCTCAAGCCACACCTTTATACCCTCCTCTCCACACAGCCAACTGCTTACCACCTGCTACCTTTTCCCCAGAACCACTGACCACACACTCAACTCGCATGACTGTTCACAGCCTCCACTCTCCCTCCCTACCCTCCATGGGTTCACACCTTCTGCCTCAGGGCTGAACACAGCTCCTGAGAGGACTGGATGTAGCCACTCACACCTCCAACTCCAGAGGCAACTCCAGGAGCTGTTTAGAATAAAATGAGGTCACTTAACGCAGCTCTAGCTGTGTGATCCAGCAGGAACACTTGGTGACGGTGGTCAATGCTGATAATGGTGATGATGGGAACGGTATTGATGACTGCCATTGTCATCAATTATAATCATCATCCTCATCATCATCACCATCATGACCATCATAATCACCATCACCACCATCATCATCATCACCATCACCATCATCACCATCATCATCATAACCATCATAACCATCACCACCATCACCACCATCACCACCACCATCATCATCACCATCATCATCACCATCATCATCACCATCATCATCAAGTCCAACGCTGGCCTGGATCACCTGTGTATCCTAAGGCATGACAAGGAAGATGTCCCCAATCATATCCAGGCCAGCAGTCTCTGACAAGCTCAGGAGAAGGACTGTGTCCTAGGCAGTGGTGGAGCATGCCCCCTGCCCTGGCTTCCATCCCCTCACTATCCTTTCTCCATCAGAGCTGAGTTCTGTGGTATTGGAGGATGTTTCCAAAGTGATGTGAACATATTTCTGAGGTCTGCGTCTAATCAAAACCACGACTCCCGAACGGTGGCCTGGTTTAGAGAGAGAAGCCCGATGAGTCACCGTCCCAGCCATTTGAATGAAACAAAGACACAACAAGCGGGGCTTTCCTCCTATGCCAGAGTGGATGACCTCAGCCTTACAGAGACGCAGCTGGAGTGAATTAGGGGATGGATCCTGGGTTCCCCAGATAGAGAAGGCAGCTCAGTATGACCCATGAAGAGGACCACAGAGACACGGAGTGAGCCTCACTGGGACTCAAGCAGAGCAGGCAGCAGGGGTGACATGTAGTACTACTTCATTCATATTTTAATAAATAAAGCTTGCCTGAAGTTCAGAGAGTAAAACAGCCAAACAGATCAGCTTTACAGACCAGGCAGTGGTGACACACATCTTTAATCCCAGTAGTCACCCTAGTTTGCCATAGAAATGCGTGGTAGTGGTGCACGCCTTTAATCCCAGCCCTAGAGAGGAGTATAAAACAGGAGGAGACAGCTCTCAGTCACAGTCTCATTCTGAGATTCATGGAAGCAGGATCGCCATTTTGGACTGAGGTAGAGGTGATAGCCAGTGGTTGCTGTTTTGCTCTTCTGACCTTCAGGTTGAACCCCATTTTCTGTCTCTGGGTTTTTATAAATCATGCTACAGTGATAGCCAAAACTCCAAGTGGTGTGGGAGGGCCTTCTGTCTATGTGTTGCTTTTATTGGTTAATGAATAAAGGAACTGCTTTGGGCCTATAGCAGAACTATAGGGGAACAGAGCTAGGCGGAGAAAACTAAATGGAATGCTGGGAGGAAGAAGGCAGAGTCAGAGAGAGATGCCATGGAGCCACCCCTGGAGATAGATGTGCTGAAACTTTGCTGGTAGACCACGGCCTCGTGGTAATATACAGGTTAATAGAAATGGGTTAAATTAATATGTAAGAATTAGCCAATAAGAAGCTAGAACTAATGGACCAAGCAGTGATTTAATTAATACAGTTTCTGTGTGCTTATTTCGGGACTAAGCAGCCAGGAACCAACAAATGGCGCCCTCCTCCAACACCAGGTGCCAGGAGACAGACGGATGACAGACCAAGGGAATAATCTAAGTGGGAGAATGGAAAAGACCCCAGAGTTGGAGGGACTTGATCTCCATGATGTGTTTAGGAACCTGAAGGGCCCTGTCAGTCCAGGTGGATAAACAGGTGTCAGCAAAGGTCACTGTCAGCAGGATCCTCCATCTTCAGGCCCACCATCCCCGTTCCCTGAGAGGGGACAGGCAAACCCAGTCACTGTCCAGGCATCCTGTGCGCCCTTTGCGATGCCACATCTGCTGAGTTCTCCAGTGCAAGGGCTCCTTGCAGGCAGACTGGCCCTGGGAGAGAGCAGAGGGGTGACTCCGGACTTCTCTGTCACCTTACCATAATATCTTAGCCAGAGTCCTCGACTCCAACTCAGAGTCGCCCAGAGGTGCCATAGCACGTGTATGATTAATATGTGATTTTGAAAAACTTTCCTAAAATGATAACAATAACACACACATATGCACAAAACATCTCATAATAAAGAAAAAGGGCACACATTCTTCACATGTGCGCACACATGTATGTGATGCATTGCATGTGTGTGTGATGAGTGTGTGTGTTTGATGCATTTATGCATGTGTGTGATGCCGTGTACCTGCGCTCACGGAAGCCAGATGCTGCTGTTGGGTGTCTCACTCTTGCCTCATTCTCAGAGCAGAACCTCAGCTGTAAACATGAATAAATCAAGCAGCTGTAGTCTCACTAGGATGTTCTGGGACACAGAGCTAAACCTTTGACTACTGTAGACTGATTCTCAAAACCTGACAACCAAAAAGGTGCATGAAGGACCAAGGAAATAGTATTCATTGGCGGATGGACCTGTGGGAGGGAAATGGGTTGCCTCATCTTCGAGGGAGGGGGCAGCCGAGCTCTGAACCGTACCCTCTTCCTCTCCCATGGAGTTGCCATCTGAGCACACTCACCAGTATCTCTGCTGCTCTCCTTCCACGGTGGCTTTGAGGCCACAAGTACACAGGCTTGTAACACTCTCTCACGGAGTACGTGGCTTGTGAATTTTCAGATTCTTCCACGTCTGGTGAGAGCAGTTGTTTTGCTCAATTTGAACCCTCATTGAAAATATTTTCCCTGCAGAACACAGAAGCGGCCTCTTTGTTTCCTGGCATTGAAGTTGAGGCAAATCTGGTGAGAAGCAGACTTTCAGTCCTGTGTAGTTGACCACTTATGACAGGATTGCTTCCAAATGGGTGGGGGTGGGGCTCTCCATTCTCCATTGTTACAGGGCCACCATTGGCAGCTGGTGGAACAGAGAGCAGAAGACTCCAGGTATGACATGGGATGCACATGTACTTAAACATGTGTTTGTATGTGTGCAAACATGTGTGCATATGTGTGTACATGTGTAAACACTCATTTTATCGACTCCCTTGATTCTTCCTCTGAAAGTTCTCAACATCCTAAGGTTGGAATTCCCAGATTTATCATATCATCTCTGTCTCAGTTTTCCACTCCTCTCCCAGTGCGGCTTGTCCCTTCTCCACTCTGGGATCCTCTCACCTTCGCCTTTCAGATATCTAACTGTAATGGATTAATTAAAAATGCTGTGGACCACCAGCAGCTGCAACAGCAGAAACACTGCATGTCAAGAGGCAGCAGTAGGTAGCAGGTCCCAAGAGCAGTCAGTTCCAGACAGGGATGGTGCACAAGACCACGTTCAGGGCAGAGAACCACGCGGTGGGCAAGAGACAGACTGATAGGCATGCCATACAGAGTGAGGTTGGATATCTATTTAGTGGATTATGGAGGGGAAGGGGAGAAATGCAGAGGGGCAGAGAGAGAGACGAGAGGGAGATGGAAAAGGAAGAGGCTCAGGCTGCAAGCTGGAAGGAAGATCTGCCTGCCTCAGTAGATGAGGGAGGGAGTGGGCATGACTTGTCTCTTAAAGAGACAGGACAGACTATTACACTAATTGTATCACCATCTACTTTAAATTTCATTGGAAAGTTCTAAAGTGATTATTTTTCTTACAGTCAAGAACTGTTCCTTTTGCACAATAACCTGTTCTTGTTTTATTGATTCGAATCTCCCAAATCCTCCTTGAGATACAAACTAGAATGAAGGCATTTGGATTTTTGGGTTTGGTTTGGTTTGGTTTTGTGGGGTTTTTTTCTTCTTTTCCAAAAATGGTCACTGCCATTGCAGAGTGAAGAATTCAAATTGTTCGTCTGCTTTGATCCTTCCATGTTAGAATGTTTGTTTCCTCCAACTGTCTTATGATGTGTATTTATAATAAGGGAGCCAGCTGTCTGCTTTTGTAAGTGGCATGGTCTCCTCTTTCTTCCCTCCTTAGACGGGCAGGAAAAATCAGCATTCATGTGACAGAAACACCAACCATGGAGGTTTCCCAGAGGCCCCAAGGACAGAGAGTATATGGGCAGGCCAGGGAGATGGCCTTCCCCAAGCAAAGATTAACGAAAGTCTTGCTTTTCTCACACAGAGGGGCATCTGTTGTATTTCTTGGTCTTTTCTTTGCTGTGCCCAAATGCCTGAGAAAATAATTCATTGGAGGAAAGAGTCCTTCTGCCTCACAGATCGAGAAGGTTCTGCCCCATGGTTCACACCAGCACAGGGGTGGGATCAGATAGTGGAGGCCGGTCTCCCTCCTAATTCCCACAGCCTTCCCCATGGCATTACCTCCGGGACATCAATCATTGACAAGGAGTGTGTGAAGGACACTTCACTGTCAGACCATACCATCTGCTCTTCCCAAGGGAAAGAGCTAAACAATGACATCAAGGACCCAAGCACCTCTTGCTCACCCCTTTGCCATAGGAGCAAAAGTCATCTCAGAACCCCTGGGGTGTGTCTATTACTAGCTCATGGTCTCAGGGAGGACTAGGAGAAGCAGATGGTGGTGTTTGTTGTTTTGTTTTTAGAAAAGATACCTCATTTTGTAGTCCTGGCTGTCCTGGAACTCCAGGCTGGCCTCAATCTCACAGAGATCCGCCTGCCTCTGCCTCCTGAGTGCTGGAATTAATGGCAGGCACCACCACACCCAGCAGGACGGAGCTTTTTAATCGAGCCCTGCACCTGGAATGTGCATACTACAATGTGCCATTGTATATGGGCAGACAGAAGATGGGACTTTGTAGCTTTTGTGCCGGGAGGGGCTGCTTGCTCTTCCTTACCAGTCCCAAGTCTACAGCAGAGTTCTCCATTCCCTCCCTTCTGCCTGCCTGGGGCAAGGAGGTGACTGGTTTCCACCTGTGTCCCCTCCCTTTCTTTACAGTGACAGAATTTCCACAGTGTGAGGCAGCACTGTGGCATGGGAGGGAAGCTACCTGCCTCACCCTCCTCTAGCTGTGTCCACATGAGCATGCTTTGACCAATGGGATAGATGCAGCTGCAGACCATTTTGGGAGGTAGAAAGACAGCAAAGAGAGAGAGTGAGAGCGAGAGCGAGAGAGAGAGAGAGAGAGAGAGAGAGAGAGAGAGAGAGAGAACTTGTTATATGTGCACATGTATAAATATGTTCACCTGCGCAAGCATGTAGAGGTCACAGGAGGCCACAGGCTGTCTCGCTCTATCACACTCTTCCTCCCTGCAGGCTCTTGCCCTGAACCTGGAGATTCAGTAAGCCCAAGCCATCCTCCAGTCTTTATCCTCAGCACTACTGAAATTCCAGTCATGTCCAGCTTTTTACACGCATACTGGGGATTTGAACTCAGGACCTCAAACCAGTGTTGGGGACCAGCCTCGACAAAAATGCCTCTTGCCAGGGTAGAGGCGTGGGGATTTAGAAAATATTAGTAAAGAATATGAAGACGCGAAAGAAAATAATAAAAGAGAGAAACATACAGGATAGTATCGGGAGGGAATTCCAACTGCCTAAAATACCCCTGACCCAAAAAGGTAGGAGTAAGGGAAAAAAAAACCTACATTAATATGATACAAGGTACTGAACAAATCAATTGAAAACATTCTGTTGCTAGAACAAAATAAGTCACACTCACACCCTAGACCAAAACACTCTGCAGGCAAACCACTCCCTGGGTGGAATCCCGAGTTATCTCCATGGAGGGAACTGGAATTTAGTTGCGGCCTTAGACTTTTGTTGAGGTAGGCACAGATTTACTTCCCTATTCCTGGAGCACAAGGTTTGGATATTAGCCGTACCTGTTGACAATAACCTTGAGAGAGCACAACTCTCTGACCAACTTCAGGGTGGGACCTTCGCTTGAGGCAGAAGCACAAAAACCTCGCAGGAACTAGAGGTGAGTTCCCACTCTCTGACCTTGGTCATCTGGAAACAGGCTCACATTTCAGGGCCTCCACAAACCTGCACAGCGAGTGTTCTTCCCCAGTGAGCTATCACCAGTCCCCATTTCCCCCTGCATCAAGAAAACCTTACAAGGCCAGAACAGGGACAATGATGAGGAAAGCCCTGCCCTGCAGGCAACCCGGGGAAACAACACCACAGCTTTTCCAGCTTCTCAGGCCACCGGGCTGATTCCCCCACCCCTCTCCCTCCTGGTTAAAAATAGCCCCCTGATTTGTGGCTGCCCTGAGCACACCGCAGACCTCTGGAACGGCTGTCCTGTGACATCACAAGCCTGAGTCAGAAGTACTGATGGGGGCCTGAGGCACAGCCTCGGGTGAGAGACTCCTAAGAGCTACTGAGCCCAGGAATCTTTGGGGACAGGGCCCCTGTCCCATCACAAGACACCTGGGACCCCTCTCTATAAAGGTCTATCACAAAGGAGGTGAAGGGCATGGTGGCCACCACTCTGGCATAGCACATCCCTAGTCCCTCACATACGTGGCCTCTCTGTCTCCACTATGGAGCTGCCTCTGCTGACACCCAATGTGGTCATGGTTGGTCATACTCGGAGGCCCTGGACTTGCCTTGTCCTGTGAGAACTGTGACATATGGCATATACATCATGCCAGAGATCCCTATGGCCACCTGAGGGCCTTCAGTTCCCAGGGTTCTGACAGGGTTGAGCATGTCCTGGTTCAGGACTCAATGCTTTTATTTTTACATTTATTTGTGCATGTTTGCTTCCATAGTCTCCCATGAACCCCACTTACAGGGAGGAAAACTGAGGCTCAGGGAGGTCAATAGCAGAACTATGGTTCAAGTTCCTAGTGGGGAAGCCCAACCTCCCCTTGCCAGCATGCTAATGCTCACACTGAAGGGAGTCAGGAAATGGCCTCTCAGGAAGGTCACCAGTCTCCTCCCCACTGGAGCCCCAGAAAGTGCCACCATCTATGTCTGTTCTGGTGCATATGACAAGCTGTCTCCCACCCTAGGTCCCTCTCGTGTCCTTTCCTACCAACCAGTGAGGCCTTCTGGGCTGGAACCCTGGAAGGGGCTGTATGAACTGTTGGTGATTGGAAAAGTCATCATGGGTGCCCAGTACTGTCCCCACCCATCAGCACCCAATGGTGGGAGGTGAAGGAAGAATCCTTAGAGAGCTGGGTGAGGGGCTGTGGGAGGTGCTGAGACACCCAGGGCCACCTAGAGGCAAGGTGTCAGGACCTTAGCTGGGCCCATAGGCGTCTTCTGCCAGGGAAAAGAGTCCCGCCCTTTCTAAATTGTGTTTGAAAACAAAGAATACATTAGAGAGGGAACAAGCCTGGTTGTTTTTAAAAGTCAGAGAAATAGGCTTCCTTCATGCGGAATACCTTTACTGGGACCCCAGGGAGCCAGCCAGGAGCCCCAGCTGCCCTGCTAAACTTCACCGTCAAGAGGAGGCTAGGAGCCAAAGAAAATGTTGGGATATGGTCTACAATTGCTGGTACAGCCGGCAGCGAGATGAACTGAATGGATGCAAACAAATACAGCCCTTCCTGGGGCAAAGTGGGCAGGGGCAAGCCTGGCCTGGTGCCACCCACGCCCTCAGCCCCTGTTCTGGGCCCCACTACGGCTGTTAGGGTCTCAGGTGTGCACACATCAGCTCCTTCACTTTCCAGCCAATGGAAAGAGGAACTCACAGGGGCCCCTGGGAAACGTGGGACAAAATATGCCATGCAGGGCACTGAGCTGGGTATTCTGTTCTCTTCCGGTTTCCCTCGGGTTGGCATCCTGTGTCAGGAGCCATTTCCCCCAAAAAGTATTGCAGGGACCATTGTCCTGGGGATGTTTGCAGAGAGCCCCACACCCCAACTGTATTGAGAACTGTTTGTTGGCAGAGCCCACCCCTCACCCAGAACTATCTTGAGAGCTATCTGTTAGCCGAACCTGCCCCACATTCCAACTATCTAGAGAACTGTTTATGGTTGGAATCACAAAAGGAACAATTCTGCTTGCATAGAGAACACTAGGTGTGTCAACTCGTGACCAAGTGTCCACTTGTGACCATTGCTGCCCCGACTCAAAGATCCCATTTTCCTGCTCCCTGCCCCCATTCCAAGCCAAATTCCTCATCCAAGGGCTATATAAGCTGCTGCCATTATGCTAATAAACAGAGGCTTTGACAACAGATCTTGTTTGGCCTCGTTCCTCTCTCTTGCCCATGTCTTTTTCAGATAGTGCCTCTTAGGGACCCTGGAATAACTGATCAGCCAGGCGGGTTACAACCCTAGACTAACATCCTGCTTCCCCACTAGCTGTAATAAAAAATTAAAATTTCAAATTGCTGGTGTTGATTTTTTTTTCTTAACTATCTGCCTGCAAACCACAGGCCCCTGGTACTGAGCGGAGACCATGGAACCCATTGGCGGCAGGGCTGTGAGCTTTCGAGAACAGTCTGCACTGCGCGTGTGGGTCTTTGCAGGCAGCAGGACCCGGCCAAGTGACCCTAGCTGACCTTTGGATCCTCAGGAGTGTAGCAAGAGAAGAGAATCTAGAGTCCCCGCTGTTTCTCCCGCCAAGCCCTTCCCTCTGCCTAGTGGGTGACAGGGAAGACACACTGGAGGAAGGGGTTTCCCTTCAGGGTTTGTTCCCTGCTTTGCAGACCCAGAGCTGAGTGCCCGCAGAGGCTGCAGGCACCCGAGCTTTCACCCTCCATGGCCCAGACTCCCTGGCTCCCTCCTAAGAATGGGGTGATGAGGGGTCATGGAGTCAGGCTCCCCTGTGTCTGCAGTACTCAAGTCTGGGACCCACAATGTCACCTACTGTGATACCTCTTCTCTATCCAGAGGGTCCCTCCTGGGGATGCCTCTTCCTATGCTGGGCCACAGCACTGCTGAAGTGGGTCAGCCTTGAACTTGAACTTTTTAATTTTTTTTCCCCCGAGAGACAGGGTTTCTCTGATCTTTGGAGCCTGTCCTGGAACCAACTCTATAAACCAGGCTGGCCTTGAACTCACAGAGATCTGCCTGCCTCTGCCTCAGAGTGCTGGGATTAAAGGCACCACCACTACCACCACCACCACCACCACCACCACCATCATCATCACGGATCTGAATTTTGAAATCCATCACTGGTGTGGGCTGGATTCTAGTATCCTACCTAGACCAGAGTGGACAGATCCTGCCAAATCCCAGCCCAGCCTGGGTTAGCAATTCAAGAGGTACTGGAACATAGTGTAGCCCTGGGGGAGTGTCACCTGCAGCTTTGCTCTGTCACAGTGACCTGAGTTCTACATTGCTTCAGAGGCTCCTGGGAGTCACTCCTGAGCCTTCACCTAGTCTGCGTGCTGACCCCAGATCTGAGAAGGGCCCCTATGATGTGAAGTCATAGGCGAAATGGTGCCGAGAGGAAGGGAACAATAGTACACAGTCTATGGTCCCCCAGTGTGCGCCACTACATTGCAACCGGAAGAAGAAACTCCCTAAGGCTCTGCCTCCAAAGCCAGGCATGGTAGCATAGCCTATCAGCCCAGCACTAACCCTAACCCTATCCTACCCTAACACTGACATTCAATGCAGATCAGCAAGTTCTAATCTAGACAATCTAGACCTAGAGACTCAGAGATGTGGTCCAGTGTACTTTAGCAGGAGGCTCAGATGACACTGGGGCACAGGCCAGGGGTAGAGCTTGTAGCCCAGGGTGATGAAGGTCATGTCTGGCCCCACGACCTCCGGAGAACCCTTCAGTGAACACTACTAGGGGTCAGCTAGTGGCCAGGCACTGCCTGGATTCTGAACATTTATATTTTAAAAGTCACAAATGAAACAATAAAATAACAAATAAAACAAAATCCGAAAGTTGTGGCTTTGGGTTCACTTTAGTTTGGGGACTGTGGGTGTGTCTCAGTATTGGGGAAACAGATGTCTCAAAGCAAACAAAATTCAGATTGTTCCTGAAGCTAAAGGCTCAGGAAAGAAAAGGGAGGTGTGGAGGTGTCGGGCTGGGAGTAGACAGGGGAGATGTGGAGGTGTTGGGTGGGAGTGGGCATGGGAGGTGGGGAGGTGTGGAGGTGTTGGGTGGGAGTGGGCATGGGAGGTGGGGAGGTGTGGAGGTGTTGGGTGGGAGTGGGCACGGGAGGTGTGGAGGTGTCGGGGTGGGAGTAGACAGGGGAGGTGTGGAGGTGTCGGGCTGGGAGTAGACAGGGGAGATGTGGAGGTGTTGGGTGGGAGTGGGCATGGGAGGTGGGGAGGTGTTGGGTGGGAGTGGGCACGAGAGGTGTGGAGGTGTCGGGCTGAGGGTAGGGGGCGCTGTAGACCACAGATGAGGAAGCTGAGACATCAGGGCTTGAGGACCAGGGAGAAGGACCATTTCAGGCCACTTGTCACCCTCTCCTCCTCTAGTTCCCATCCCATCGGTGTACAGGACTGGTCCTGTCCCCACCCACAACCTGTTTTTCATTCAACTGTGTCTTAATAAGCAACAGCTCTGTCTTTGTTAGGGTTTCTGTTGCTGTGAAGAGACACTATGACCATGGCAACTCTTATAAAGGAAAACATTTAATTGGCTCACTTACAGTTTCAGAGGTTTAGTCCATTATCATCATGGTGGGGCATGGCGGCTTGCAGGCAGACATGGTGCTGGAGAAGGAGCTGAGAGTCCCACATCTTGATCTACAGGCAACAGGAAGTGAACTGTGATACTGGTGTAGCTTGAGCATAGGACACCTCAAAGCCCAGCCCCACAGTGACACACTTCCTCCAACAAGGTCATACCTACTCAACAAAACCACACCTCCTAATAGTGCCAGTCTGTATGAGCTAATGGGGCCAACTATATTCAAACTACCACAAGCTCTGTCTTTTTGAGTCTGCATCCCAACCAGGGCTGCCCAGATGAGGGACCATGACCCTAGCAGCTCATAGTCACAGAAGTCTCTTAGAGTCCTGTAGGCTACAAGTCTGGTGCCAGGGACCCAGCCACTAGGTCTCTCTCAGGATGGGTTTCTCTCCACTGTGGTGGAGCTGGGTTCTTTGGGGTCCGCAGTTCATCAAGTCACCACCTCAGCCTCCATCCCCATTTTCATATGACATCTGCTCTTCATTAAGGATGCCTGCCATTGTCCCCGTGTGGGGAGGGCTCACCCCAGGGGCAGAGTGAACTTAATTCAGTAACACCTGCATAGGCCCCTGTCCTAGCAAGGCCACATTGTGGGTGTGGGGACACACTCTGGGCATATTTAGTAGGGGGCCTCTACTCAACCACTACAAAGCTGAGCCTTGAACTTTCGGCATCACCCTAAATCCCACAGTGGTCCTTCTTGTTGCTCGCCCCCTCTCCACCAGCAAATCCCCTGACTCAGTTTTTCAATGCACCTCAGATATCAACCATGGCACTCCTCCAAACTGATTGCTCTTCCCACCCTGCCCTCAGCCTGCCCTTCACACAACTGCAGAATGACTGGCTCAAGTCAATTGGGCTTGACCCTCTTCCACCCAAGCCCCAGGAGCTTCCTGCATCAACAGAAGCCAAGGCTCAAGGTTTTCCAAGGCCCAGGCTAACCCTCCATCTGCTTCCCCTCCCCCGCCAAGCTGTTTTCTTTGAACACCAGTGTCTCTGTCCCAATGTCACTAACACACTGGACAGGATGGAAGGGCTTCACGGTGTCCCTGCCCCAATGTCTCTGACACACTGGACAGGATGGAAGGGCTTCACGGTGTCCCTGCCCCAATGTCTCTGACACACTGGACAGGGTGAAGGGACCTCAGGGTGTCCCTGCAATGCGACTGGTGTCAGGAACACTCTCATGTAGCATGGCAACCAAAAATGTCCCGAGGGGCTGGAGAAATGGCTCAACAGTTAAGAGCACTGGCTACTCTTCCAGAGGACCTGGGTTCCATTCCCAGCACCCACATGGCAGCTCACACCTATCTGTAACTTCAGTTTCAGGTGATCCAATGCCCCTTCTACCAGCTATTTTACATCTCCAGCGTCAATCAGTTCTCAAAATCTGTCATCTCCACTAGAACGTGAATCTGCAAGAGGACCTTGAGGAGGCACCACATCCTCCTCTTCCTGGGACAACGGGACCGGAATGTGGCAAGTGCCAGAGTGTGCCCAGTCGACACGCAACAAGCCTGAGCAAGGGAATCCTCTGTATACACAATACTTGGGGTGACCCCTTTCCTGAGCATGCAAGCCACTTTGTCAAATCCTTGGCCTCCACCTGGTAGGGGAGGGCAATGCCACCTACATGTACCACCACTATATTGTCTCCCACTCCCAATTGCCCCCAGCTAAGGTTCACTGGTGTGGAGACCTGGGATGACACTACAGCTAAGTCCCATCAGAGCTGGCCACTCAGAAGCTTGAGTCCCAGTGACTGGCATGGGACATCAGACATACGAGCCGGGTTAGTACCTACGTCAGGACCTTGAATACCAGGGACATGAGTGACTGAGCTGGATTGCAACGTGGTGACTCCAGCCCACAAGCATGCTACCAGCCTCTGCCCGCTCCTCAAACCCAGAACTCATCCCCCTGAAGCGGTGAGACGGACACCAAAACCCTAAGTGATGTCATGATTCTCTGGCCACAACTTAATCAGCTCAAGAAGTGTCCTGTTTCCGGGCTCTGTGGGAATGGGCAGAGGCCATCCCCGAGGCTGCCTTTGACAGAAACACCATGCCATCTGGCAGCCGCTGCTGGCTTCAGAAGGGCACCCAGACTGAGCTTGCTTTCTTTGAGTGGTTTCTTCTTTTCCATGAGACAACCAGAGAGAAACGGTCTCCAGAGCAGACACCTCCCTGTGCTCCGCGGTGCCCGGGACTGCCACCAGGATTTCAAAATAATACAGGTACAGTATAGAGATGACATATACAAAAGATAACATAGAAGTCACTCATGACGTACAAATCACAGGTATCAGTCATGCGTGGGCATACATCCTGCTTTGTCTTGTTGGAGGTGTCTTCCTGCGTTATCTCATTTAACTGCCACAGCAACCTCAATGGGGGTGTTTTACAGATGCTATTTTCCAGATGAGCTCACGGAGAGGTAAGGGATTTTCCAGGTGCCTGATCCAGTATCTCTCATCTCTCTCTCTCTCTCTCTCTCTCTCTCTCTCTTTCTCTCTCTCTCTCTCTCTCTCTCTCTCTCTCTCTCTCACACACACACACACACACACACACACACACACACAGGCACTATCATCCATGTGGTCCCTGACCACAGTGGCAGGTGTCTCTAAATGTCATCTCTCCCTTCCCACTCACACCCTGTCCCTGGGCTGGTATGCACACATGTCCCTGTCCCCAGGACCTCCTCTGGTTCTGTGGCCTGTATTGCACACCATGGGCAGGCTACAATCAGCATCGTTTGTCTTAGCCCTGAAATGCCAGTTGAGGTTCCTGGGGTTCTGAGGACAGAGTCTAGGCCCCGAGAGCTCACAGTTCCCCTCTTGCCATATTTCATTGACTGCATTCCAGGAGAGGACATTTCCTGCATGCCTGATGCGTGCATTTCTTAAGCACCTACTATGTGTCTGCTCTTCACATTCTAGTAGACATTCTCCAGTGGGCATTCAGTCTGTGAGACGCAAGGAGGTCCAGAGACATCACCCCTGTTCTTTCCGTGTTCTCTGATGACATAGGCTAGTCCTGCCTTTCTGTGTTGGCTAGCTAAGCGTGAATAACAAATTCCCCCAAGTACAGTAACATTAAATTATTCATTTTATTTCTCTTTCTATCCACAGGAGGAAGGTCCAGGTATGCTTCTTCAGGCTCCACGGGTCTCCCAGGGCAGAGTCAACGCCAGACCTGACAGAAAGAGACCTAGCTCCTTCCTTGGGCCCTACAGCCTGGGGGTGAAGGGGAGGGTGGGGGGACAGGACTTCCTCACCATGTGGTCCTCTGCACAGCAGAGTTTGATTTTGGCAGAAGACACTGGAAACCCAAGTACTTGCTAAAAAAGTCAAGAGCTGATTTCCTTGCCTGTAGAAGGCAGTTTAGTCCCGACACGGCATGACTGTGATGTCATTAATGCCCGAAACCTCTGCTCCACATGGAATCTCCATACTCAATGACAAATCACGGCCCCAGATGAATGTTGTACCTCACTGTCCAGCCATCATTGTGACATTCCAGGCGGAAGAAGGAACATGAGGGCTGAGCTCCCACCAACAAGGGACGCTCTCCAGAGGGCTTTTCCAAGACCCCCCTCTGGTGACTTCCTCTCCACCTCGCTGACCCCCCAACTGCAAACAAGGCTGGTGTTCTGCACTTTTAGCAATGCATAACACAAAGTGAATAAAATCAGGATTCTGTTTTCAAAACGGGACGAGACAACTAGCCTTCATGTCTGTGTTTGCATATGGAGTTGTAGACAGCCGATTCTGGGCATGACAGACATTGCCACCTTTGTCACAGCAGCCTGGACTTCCCAGAAGGGACCCTTCAGACCTGCCTGGGTGACCGTCCCTCACAGGAGAGGGTCAGTAGACCCCCCCACTGGTGATCCCAATCGCTCATTCTTCTATCTCTGTCCCAGCTGTATGAGTTTCTGTCCGAGCTGCATGTGGCCTCATGGTCTCACGGTCCTGGGAGGTGTAGACCACATGGAGCATGGATGGTTAAGTGAATGTGGGTGTTGGGCAAGTGGGGTTCTGTCCATGAAGCTGCAGGAAAGTCGTCACCCATGTTGGGGTTAGGCTTTCTGATGATGGGGTTTTCCAGGGGTCACTGATCCCCCTCCAAGTGACCTCTCACTGGGGAGGCCAGTGTTTCCAGAGCTAGTTGGGGACTTGGACTTGGGCTGCCACTGGTATCCAGTCTAGTAAGTACATCCTTGTTTTAATTCCTCCAGGGAAAACTCATACAACAGAAGCAAGGCCCTAAAAGGCTTGTGTTGAAGTCTTGATGTCTGGCTGGGGGCACTATGGGGATGTCATGGGGTGATTGGATCATGGAATCTCTGAGCTCACCCCTGACTCCATCTATTGATGAGTTCCTGCCTAGGGGTTTCTTAGGAGGCAGGCCTGGCTGGAGGAAGTTGGGAGCTTTGGAAGGATCATGTTCCCGGCCCTTCCTGTCTCTGCTTCCTGTCTACCACCAGGTGAGCGGCTTTGCCCCTCGGCGCTCTGTCATAGACGTTGTCCTCATCACAGCCTCTCACGGTAGAACCCGCAAACCTCTGCAACTGTGACCCAGAGTAACTCCTGCCTTTGCGCCTTCACCCTCAGCTTTTGTTCTAATACTCTGACAGGAGTTGGTCTCTAGATCAAGAGAGCCCTGAAGGAAGGGGGCACCATGCTGAAGTAACCCCACTGCACCTCGGAGCCATGACACACTCTGTGAAAGCCACCGGTGGGCCTGGACTCTCAGGAATGTAATACCAACTGTTTGGGAGGCCGAGGCAGAAGGATCATAAATTCAGGGCCTGTCTAGGTTTCAGGGCTATAGAGAAAATCATTGGGGATCTGCTTTCCTAATGGTGGTCATGTTATTTAATTCCATGGTGCCTCAGTTTCCCCACTAGGAAAGTGGACTAACACAGAGACATCATGGTTAAGATCACATGTGACAGCTGGAGCATCAGAGTACCATATCTGGCACCAAGAACGCATCCAAATGTCACCCAATATCTCTGTTTTTGTAGCCTGAAGAGAGACAGTAGAACTCTCCTGCCAGGGCCTCGGGTTGCCCTAGGATGCTTCGCTGGCTTTTAAAAAACCCACCATTCTGGATCCCATGAGGTTGGCAGGAGGCCCAGAGTGAATGTGGGTAGCATGCCATTGTGCCAGGAGGACCTCCCTCAGCCCGCTGCATTTTTCCACTCGCTGGGTCTGGATGACCACAAGTCATGATGGGGCTATAGACTGTGGTCCCTGAGGAACGACATGTCCCAGGCAGAGCATACCAGGCTGCCTGTGGTGACTCATGTGTGTGTCTACGGGCAGCAAAGACCAAGGCTGCCACGCTTGGCTGCCAAGTGGGTCTCGGCTATTCCTATGTTGCTGGGGGCCAGGCATCCCCGGCTGACCTCTGCTCTCAGAATCCTGGGCCTGTTCTGTATGGCAACCTGGAACATCAGACATGCTCAGTGCCCCATCTAATCCCTGAAATACACACACTGATGTCTACTGTGGACACCTCAGGTCCTTGTTCAGACCTAGGGCCTCATGGGGCTCTGACTCCTCAGAGGAAATAGTCCCATGACACCCAACTCCAACTGTCCCATCACAGGCTGATTCCATGCCCTTGAGCAACCCATGCTATCTCCCTGGGCCTCAGTTTATCTTTATCTATCCAAATGGGATGGGCTTTGTGTCTGTCCTACTCGGTGAGGTCTGTGACCATCACTACATGAACTGGACCATGGTCCTCTGTGACTGTCCTCTCTTCTGCCATTTCCTGGACCTCCAGGTACAGCACCTTGTCCCCTCTCTGGCCTTCTCTCTTGCGTCTGCCCCCTTTGCCTATTCTGGCTGCTTGGGCCTCTATCCTAATCCCTGATTCATGTGACTACCTGCCTTGGTACCTTTAGTACCTACTCATCCTTGACATGGAATACAGCTTCATAGTAGGTGACCAGAGAGAACAAGAAGTAACGAGAGCTGTGACTTCACCCTTTGACTGCCACTCTCTCAGCTGGTCGTCCCTGTTCTGGACAGATACCAGCAGGAAGGATGGCCAGGATTATCATGGAAGCCGGCTGTCATGGCAGTCCTGGTTGTTTTGTCAATTTGACACAGCTCTCGGGAGACAGACAGATGTGGTGTGAACCTTTAGAACGAGCCTGTGGAGAAGCCGCTGTGGCTTCACGTTATCAGGAAGAGAGCAGAGAGGGCAACAGCTCTGAACACAAACTCACTGATCATAGAAGTTCCAGAACATCCACCATGCAAGGGGAGACAGACATGGCAAGTGGTACTGGGTTCAGAAAGGCAGGTACCCATCCCTACTACTAAAATTCACAGGACTTATATTTTACCCAGAGTGGTCCTGCCCGTACTGTCTGGTCCCTAGGGACAGAGACATCACCCGTGCACGCATGCACACATTCATCCGTGTTGGCCATCTGATAAGAAATCCAACTAATGGGGCTCACAGCTTTACGGGTGCTCTAGCATACCCACACATTCATTTCTGGCATGCAGGTGTGAACGGGAACTGTATATCCCTGTGATGCACATATGTAGAGGCCAGGTGTCAATGGCATGTTCTCCTCTCTCACTCACCACTTTGTTTCATCTGGGGCAGTGTCTGCCTCAGGATTTCTATTGCTGTGAAGAGATAACCATGACCACAGCATCTCCTATAAAGAAAGACACTTAACTGAGTGACTTATAGTTTTACAGGTTTAGCCCATTATCATCATGGCAGGTCATGGGGGCGTGCAGGCAGACATGGTGCTGGAGAAGGAGCTGAGAGTGGAAAGGGAGCTACACCTCAATCCAGCAGGCAACAGGAAGTGGTCTGAGACACTGGGTGTAGCTTGAGCATATATGAGAATTCAAAACCTACCTGCTTCCAGTGACACACTTCCTTCAACAGGGCCATACCTACTCCAATCAAGCTACACCTCCTAATAGTGCCACTCCCTATAAACTTATGGGGGCCAGTTACATTCAAACAACCATAGTGTATCTCTCACCAAGCCTGGAGCTCACTAATTGGCAAGGCTGGCCGGCCAGCAAATTCTAGGATTCTCCTGTCCACGCCTCCCAGCTCTGGAGTTATAGGTACATGCCACTGCACCTGACTTTTTTCTGTAGATGGTAGAGATTCGAACTCAGGTACTCATAATTTTGCGGCAAGCATTTTGCTCACCAAGCCACCTTATCTCCCCGGCCCCTCAGCTTGAAAACAACGCTACCTTACGTCATGACAAATTGCTGTTTGAATTATTGGAGGCCTATGGCACCATCTCTGTGCTAGACTTACAAATCTTGTCCCCAGGCAGTGGGGTCTTGTTTGGTCATTTGTTTTGTCCCTGCAGTGCTGGGATTCAAACCCAGGGCCTTGCGCATGCTTGCCTGTGTTCTGTCGCTCACTGGGCCTCATCAGCACCTCCTGGAGCAGGCAGTTTTCATGCCATTTTATAGGTGATGCTGTGCAGCCTCGGAGAGCGTGAGGTACTTGCCGTAGACCCCACGGTCATTTCCGTCTAGGTTTTCTGGCCTCTCCGACTGCATGAGCACCATGTGGACATTTAAAGGGAAAGTTAAGAAGCCAGGTGTCCCAACCCACTGTCCACCATTTACTGTTCAAGGTACTAACTGGAGGATTTGGATGATGTGGATTCAGTGGGGTTGGGATTCCCAGGAGTCTCTTCCCTGCGTAGTTCTGGTTGACATGGGGCAAGGGAACCTTCCAGGGGAGGTGAGGTGCGGCTTGTCCACCTGGGCATTCTATGGCTGGCTTACGAATTGGCAAGGACAGCTGGGAGTCTGTGGTCCACAGCTCTTGCAATCCTTTATCAGGTTCTCTAGGTCCCTGTGACACAGACGTCACTTTCAGGGGTGATGGCAGGAGACCAGGGAGGTTTTAAGGGCTTAGCCTCAGGGCTCAGGTTTGTCCTGGCTCCTCTCACTCCTTACCTGTCCCTCCCTCCAGCTGATGTGAGGACCCAGCACCTCCCAGCCTCAGGCACCGGCTCCTGCAGGCCTAGGAGCTTAGATTCTGCAGTCAATTCTTCCAGTCCATTTTCTTGACACCTAAGCCCTGACAGGTTCAGGAAGGCTGTCCCCTCATCCCTGTGCTTCCAATCCGAGTGGGCCTGGCCAGTTCTCGCTGGCCCATTGTTTTCCGATGCCTAATCACACATTGAAACTTAGAGGTTTAGAAACCACCTTCGAGACACTGATGAAGAGCGTGGGGAGACAGTGGAGGGACTCCCTCTGCCTTCAACCCAGACATCTTGGGTTTCCCAAGGCTTTTGGCAGTTCTCCACAGACCTGAACCAAGACTCGGAGAGTAGGGAGATCTCTGAGCTGGCCGCCAGGGAAGTGGCTTGTCTAGTGGAAAATCCTGAAGCCAGCCTGTGCCTGGTGTCGCAAGGCTGTGGCCGGCCTGGAGGGATGCGCCACACCACAGGAAGTTACGCGTCTGGCTGGGTACTGCTAGCGCATACGATGCGATGCTTTTAAACGTTTCCAGATGCTCGGAATATGAGCAACTTCAATTGTCTGACCACAAGTATCGCATGCCGGAGCGTGTACGTGTGTGGACGCGCATGCGCTAAGATGCTTGGACCAGAAATAACTCACAAAGCAGAAAGAGCAGTCACTTAGTCCGCAGTCAGGCTCCCATCGGCCTGAGGAGAGTCTGGAAACTCTCGAATCCCTCTGCATTCATACTGACCGGATGCTATTTCACAGCTGTGGTGGCCCTGGTCTGTCATCCAAACTCCTCAGGATTCTGAGGCAGGAGGATATCATGTCTAAGGCCTACCTGAGCTGCTGAGTGACTTCAAGGCCAGTTTCAAAAGTAGAAAAGGCTGGGTTATAACGTGGCAGTAACGTAGAAATACCAAATAATAAACCTTACAACTACTGAGGCATTCAGTTACCCTGCTATGGCTCTCAGTGATTCAGTAGGTAAACTGAGGCTCCAAGCCCTCCACAAGAGAAGTCAGTCCTAGAGTTCCAGGACCGTCCTATCCCAGTGTTTGTCAAATGTGTCTCGACCCCTTTAGGGGTCAAACGACCCTTTCCCAGGGTCGCCTAAGACCATTAGAAACACATACTTACATTAATTTTGTTTTTGGTTGTTGCTTTTGTGTTTTTGAGACAGGGTTTCTCTGTGTAGATCTGGCTGCCCTGGAACCCACTCTGTAAACCAAGTTGGCCTCAAACTCAGCAGTCTGCTTGCCTTTGCCTCACGAGTGCTGGGATTAAAGGCGTGCGCCATCACTACCTGGCTACATCATGACCATTAATTTACAGTTAAGGGATTATGAAGTAGCAACAAAAATAATTTTGTGGTTGGGGGGTCACCACAACATGAGGAACTGTGTTAAAGGGTTGTAGCATTGGGAAGGCTGAGAACCACTGTCAACCTGAAAGGGGCAGGGCCTGTATTGGTTCTCAAGGCCACTGGGGGTCACTGTTGAGTTACCTTGGGTCCCGGTCTCCAGGTTGACTGGGGGCATAGAGGATGTGGTATGTGTGGTGAGTGGCTGGGTCGTGGAGGGCTGGGAGTGGGAGGCGTGAAGTGAGGATGGTCCAACAGGGTAGACTTGCAGAAATAGCCCTCACACAGCTTCCCGAAGCTCTGGCCAGGCCCTCCTCCCATCATGATGACTCCCATATGGCTTTTTTGCCCTTCTTGGTCGTGGATAGCCACAGAGAAGACCACAAACCATGTTAACAGTTTGTCTGGCTGTCAGAGATGCTGGCAACCAAGCCGATGAACACAGCTCCCACGACCACTCAGGCAGCGACATTTGCCTGGTGCCAGGCCTAACTGGGCAG
The DNA here is from genome assembly GCF_018167655.1 of Microtus oregoni. NCBI lineage: Eukaryota > Metazoa > Chordata > Mammalia > Rodentia > Cricetidae > Microtus > Microtus oregoni. Next base: position 1,654,528 of record NW_024543079.1, read on the forward strand.
GTCACAAACATCCCTATCAGTCTCCCCTCCACTTGTCCCCTTTCCACACAGTCAAAGTCCTTTGAAGGAAAGCTTACTGCAAGATGGCGTCAGAAGGAGGCCTGTAGGTGTGAGACCTTGTCATCATTCAAAGGATAGGACGACCTGGGGCCTGTGTGGTTCAGTCTTGATTCAAGCCTTTTCCTGCCATTGTGGAAGCTTCTAGATACCTCTGCCTCACTGCCATGCTCCTGCCTCAACGCCACACCCCTGCAGGTCATAGGGAAGCTTCACCAATGTCCCCTGCAGGATCTCTCACTGTATACTCATGCAGCCACCACGCCTGCTTCCTGCAGGGCTGTGAATGGAGCCCAGGGCCCCCAACATTCGGCGAGCACTTGACTGACCCATTTTTATTGATCCATGTCCCTGGCTCAGCCCCCCATTTTCTAATCTGGGTCCCAGGACCTGGCTCAGCATTCTAAGTCTTTGATTGGCTTCGATTATGTAACATGGTCCCATACCGGTTTGTGCAATCTCTCCCTCTTAACCAAGTGTCTTTCATGCCCCTCCCTCTTCTGGGCTCAAGAACACAGTGTTGAACCTTGAGATCAATGCTGTTCCCCGAATGGAGTTGACTTTTACTGCAGGAGATAGAGCAGGGTGAATAATCAAATATTCAAATAACCAATTACCACTCCAGGCGGTGGTAAGTGTGGGCAAGGCAGGAGAGAAAAACCGGGGGTTTTAAGGATGACATTCAGAAAGGTGTCCACAGGGGCTCCTCTGGGGGATAGAGACCTGAAAGCAGCATTCGTGGCCAAAGGTACATCAAGTTCCAAGGCACTGAGCCCCATGGTAGAGGGAGCCCAGTGTGTCTCTGAACTCCGGAGGGAGCACTTGAGGCTGCAGCTTTGAGGAGGCGGCAATGGGTGTTATGCAGAGCCTGTATCACACAGAGTGTTGAGAGCTTGGGCTTTACTATACGGAAGCCATGCCTGTTGCTTACTCCCCCCACCCCCCTCTCTCTCTCCTCTGGCTGGCCTGAAACTTGTTGTACAGACGACACTGGTCTCAAACTCAGAGATCTGCCTGTTTCTGCATCCCAGTGCTGGGACTAAAGGCACACAGTCAAGAGGACATGCCTGACCCCTAGCTCTGAAGACAGCGCTTGGGTTAAAGGTATTGGGGTTCCTATGACACCAGGCTGGGAGTACGGGGACCCTCTAAGTGAACTCAGTGGGAGACGGGGGTCCCCTAAGTGAACTCAGTGGGAGATGGGGGTCCCCTAAGTGAACTCAGTGGGGGGGGTACGCTAAGTGAACTCAGTGGGAGATGGGGGTCCCCTAAGTGAACTCAGTGGGGGGGTCCCCTAAGTGAACTCAGTGGGAGATGGGGGTCCCCTAAGTGAACTCAGTGGGGGGGTACTCTAAGTGAACGCAGTGGGAGACGGGGGGCATACTCTAAATGCACTCAGTGTTGCCCCATTCCCCGAGGGCAACTTCTGCTTCCTTCCTATAGACCCGTCATGGAACAGCTCTAGAGAGGGGCTGGGGTGTTGGGGGGAAGTGACTCACCTCAGGGCCTGCCAGGACACTCTGCAGTTGCGGTGTCTACCATGTGCCCGTGAGCTCACAGTGCGCCACCTCAGGAGCAAGACCACAATAGGGTGGTGGGTACCTAGGAACCAGTCTGCCCTGGGGCCATGAATGATCATTCTTTATACTTACAGAATTAGGTCCCTCAGACAGACGCAGCTTTCCTTATAAGTGTGTTTACATGTGCATGCCATGACACGTGTGTGTGTGTGTGTGTGTGTGTGTGTGTGTTATGCTTCATCTGGGCCAATTCTATCAAGAGAACACACCAAGCCAGGTGCATACGTGGAAGGTGTGCTGGCTACTTTTACATCAACTTGACACAAGCTAGAGGAGGGGGAGCCTCACTTGAGCAAACGCCTCCGTAAGATCAGGCTATAGGCCAGCCTGTAGAGTCTTCTTCATTAGTGATTAATGGGGGAGGGCCAGTCCATTGTGGGTGGGGCCATCCCTGGGCTGGTGGTCCTGAGCTCTATAAGAAAACAGGCTGAGCAAGCCATGGGGAGCAAACCAGAAAGCAACACCGTCCATGGCCTCTGCACCAGCTCCTGCCTCCAGGTCCCTGCCCTGTGTGAGTTCCTGTCCTGACTTCCTTCAGTGATGAACTATGGTCTGGAAGCAGAAGCCCAATAAACGGTTTCCTCCCCAGGCTGCTTTGGTTGTGGTGTCTCATCACAGCGACAGCAACCCAGACAGGGACAGGAATGCTCTGTCCTGAGACTGGCCATCGTGCAGGTCCTGACTGGGCTGACCTCACGGTCACTAAGGACTGGCTTCTCTGATGCCATCACTGTGGAAATCACCTTTCCCAGGCTTCCAGGTGCTCTCATGGGTCAGCCGAGCTGTACATCGACTCTGAGCTATCATCCCCATTTGACAGAGAAACCAAGGTTCTTTCCACAGCAGCTTTTGACACCAGCACCGAGATTAAGAAATCACTTTAGAGCTGGTAGACATCTCAGTGGGTAAAGGTGCCTGTTGCCAAGCCTAGTGACCCAGTTTGATCCCCAGGTCCCACCTGGGGGGAGGAGAGAACCCACAAGTTGTCCTCTGACCTCCACACACACTGGCACACACGAGCCTCACACACACACAATAAATACATGTAATAAGATAGATCAGTTCTTCTCAGGGCCCCAGAGAATTCCTAATGCCCATGCTTCCCCTTTCTTTCCCCTCCTTTCCCAGCCCAGGTTCAAACTTGCAATCCTCCTGCCTCATCCTCTTCAGCTCACAGATTATTGCTCTGTCATGTGTCTGGCCCCATGATTGATTTCGTTGCGGGATATTTGAACACTGTAGGCACTGATTGCTGTGATTGGTTTAATAAAGCGTGGAATGGCCGACAGCTCTGCAGGAGAGAGTAGGTGTGTATGGGCATGCAGGTGTGTGTATGGGTGTGCAGATGTATAAGCATGCATGTTTGTGTGTTGCATGTGTGTATGCACATGCATACATGCATTGGTGTCCTGCACTGAATACCTATCACCTTTGTCTGCTGAGACCTCCAGTCCACCCTGTTCCACGCCATCTGAAGTGATCTTTAGGATCTGATTCTGGGAATGTGAGCTGCTGGTCTTTAGTTGGGCTGCCGTGTGTCCCAGGCACTCTGTCTCCTGTGGTTGTGCTGGGTTCCAGCATTGCTCTGTCACACACAGACACCAAGACACATCTTCCTGCCTGGCTCCTGAATACTGTGACAGGGCAAGCTTTTCCAGGACATGGTGGGGTGGGGAACAGGTGCTGTGAGGTGGTCCTGGTTCCCCACCTCCACCTCCAAGCCCATGAGGGTACCAGGGCAATTGCTCCACCACTGAGCATTCAGCCCCAAAGTAGCCCTTTAGTGAATACAAAAACTAACATTCACTACAGCATTGACAAGCCCTCTGGACTAAAATGAAAAGGGGGGGGAGAGGAGAGGAGAGGAAAGGAGAGGAGAGGAGAGGCAGGCAGGAAGAAAGAAAAGAAACAACAATAAAAAAAACCCTCATTTTAAGATGGAGTGGGCTCAGGCTGCCTCAACCTGGAGAGAGGCCTTGATTAGATGTCAAAAACCAAGGCATCCCCTGATCTAAACAAAAGCTGATTTATGCAAAATGCAAGCTCATCACAAGTCAATTAGGGCTGAGACAAGCTTTGGGGACAAACATCCTCTAAGCAATTCTGTTCTACCCCTACTACAGCAGGGGTAGACGCGGTGGGAAGGTTCCTGCCCATCGGATGATGAAGAAAATGTTCAGACTGTGGCTTTTCCGCTCAGTTTCTAGAGTTCCAAACTCATCCGTGGACACCTGAGAACCCTAAGAAATCTTAGCTGAAGAGATGTCTTTAAACCAAATTAAAAGGAAGTAAAGTTCACAGTGGAAGCATCCAGCCCCTGGTGGGATGGTCCTTCAGCCCAAAGCTAGAGGCTGGGCATACAGCCTCTACAGGAGGCTGGCATGACTCCGTTTCTGTCCAGGTAATGCTGGGCATACAGCCCTGTCCTTTAAAATGAACGGAAGAAGGGGACCGAGCTGGCAGAAGTGGGAGAACTCAGTACACAGTGTGGGCCTGTCCAGGTCTCCTAAACCTTGGAGATCCAGGCACCACCGTGGATCTATCCATGACCAGGGAGGGACAGGCAGGCTGTCACACTCGGAAGGATGCAGCACTTCCTTGAGTGGCCAACAGAGGGCGAACGTGCCTTTCCAACACCGGCCTGGAGGTGCAGACTTCCCTCCTCACATCGCATGGGGACCTTTCTCAGGGGAGCCTGGCCTGGAACCTCTCGTCTGGAGACAGCCGTCACTGCTGTGGATGTCCTTGCAGGGGTCTAAATTTTCTGGGCACGCCTTCCCCTGCCCCGTTTGTGGTGTTTTCTCTGCTGGCCCAGAGGGCTGCTCTGGGCTTCCTTGTGCTTTTAGGTCCTACTGGGTCACATCAGGTCAAGGAAACCAGTCTTTGGGATAAGGGATGCTCTGCCTCCTGCCTGAGATGCCCAGTGACCCGACATAGCTGACTATGGCTTCTACTGCCTGTCTGCTTGGCCGTGGCAACAGACACTCCCACCCCACCCTACCCTTATCTGGACCCTCCACTGCATCCCCTCCACCCTCTTAACTTGCATGGCAACTGGATGGCACTGAGACACACCACATCAAGGGCCAGATGACTGACTGCCACTAGTCCCTCTGTCTAGAAAGTTCCTTAGCTGATATCCAAACAGTGGCTCCTGTCCCTCCTGCTCGGCTACCTCCTCTGCCACTCCACTGTGTCCCTTGAGTTGCTCTCCTCACCCCTAACAGGACAACGGCCTTCTTCATTCTCGGTCAGACCTATTTCTGGAAGCCGAAATGCAGTTAGACTGCTGCACAGGAACCTTGATCCGGGGCCTTAGGCCCCTTCAAACAGTGTCTCTGTGATTATAAAATCCTGGCAGCTCATTGGGTAAAGGTGCCTACTGCCACATCTGATGGCCTGAGTCAACCCCAGGATCCACAAGATGGAAGGGGGAGAACCAGCTCCCACAAATTGTCTTCTGACCTCCACAAGCATGCCAGGGCACGTGCATACGCACACAGACACCCACACGCACGCACACGCGTGTACACGCACACACACGTGCACGCACACACACATGCACACATAGACACCCATATGCGCGCACACATGTGCATGCACACACAGACACGCACACATACATACACATGTGCACGCACGCATGCACACTGTGACAAAGAATTCACCAGTACTGACAGTGCTGGTGACACCCCTCTTTCTGTCTCTCCCCTCCCTCCCAGACGCAGCCATAGTCTCTGAGGTCCCCATTCATCTTCCACTTGAATGCGATTCCTGGCATTAAAGTTCACCCCGGGGAGCCTTTGATTGAATCCAGAAGAGTCCCTCTGAAGATGATACAGAACAGACTGAAGGCTACAGCTGCCTGCGGCTCCTCTTTAGCTCGAGAGTGAACCTTGATTCCCCAGCTAGCAGCCCCTGAAGAGCGAGGAAGAGTGACATTTACAGAAATTGACTGCCTCTCCTCAAGTTCAGACTCTGAGTGGGAAATGGCAGCAGAAGCTCTGGGGACAGGCAGGGTCAGCGCCACTGGCATCCATACTTTCCAGGTGTACATGGAGTGCCAGAGCCCTGGGCACTCTGCAGCTGGTCCTTGAGAAAATGTCTCCCGTGGAGGCACAGTGGAATGGGGGTGGGGTGTGCCCATAGTCACAGCACTCGGGGCTGAGGCAGGAGGAGCCCGAGTTTGAGGCCAGCCTAAGCTGCTAGGGAGATGCTATCTCAGAAACAAAACACAAATCAATAAAAAGAAAGGGCCTTGTAAGAATGGAGATCTGGCCAGGCGGTGGTGGCACACACCTTTAATCCCAACACTCAGGAAGCAGAGGCAGCCAGACCTCTATGAGTTCTCTGTGAGTTTGAGGCCAGCCTGGTCTACAAAGCAAGTTCCAGGACAGGAAGGATGACACAGAGAAATTCTGTTTCGAGGGAAAAAAAAAGAATATGAAGAATACAGATCTGAATTTCATAGTAACAACAGCCTCAAGGGTTTTTGACTTATTTGAAATGTGCAAATATAACATTTAGAAAAGCTTAAAACATTTGTAAAATATGACTTATAATTTAAACCATGTGCTAAGTTTTAAGAGTAAAATCGGAGTGAATCCGTTCCCTGAGGACCATTTTCTTTTGCTGACACATGCAAGCGTCCTCCCAAACTTCCCAATTCGTCTCCAACCTGGGTGTCTCTCCTGGTGTTACAACTCAGCTTCAGATGGTAAACATTCTCCATTGCTGTAATAAAATACCTGTGGCTGAGTCCTTTAAAAGGAAAACGGTGTGTGTGTGTGTGTGTGTGTGTGTGTGTGTGTGTGTGTGAGAGAGAGAGAGAGAGAGAGAGAGAGAGAGAGAGAGAGAGAGAGAGAGAACTTTTAGAGACTCTCATTCCTTTGACAGTTTGATACAGCACAGGCTGGACTGAACTCCTGACCCTCTTGCCTCTGCCTTCCAGGTACAGGAAGGACAGGTGTGGTTCACTGCGTCAGTCACAAAGTTGCTCCACCTTGTTTGATTCAGAGACCATCCGAGGAGAGTGTGGGGTGCATGTATGTCAGATAGAATGTGGGGTGCATGTATGGACAGAGTGTGGGGTGCATGTATGTCAGATAGAAGGTGGGGTACATGTATGAACAGACAGAGTGTGGGGTGCATGTATGGACAGACAGAGTGTGGGGTGCATGTATGGACAGACAGAGTGTGGGGTGCATGTATGGACAGACAGAGTGTGGGGTGCATGTATGGACAGACAGAGTGTGGGGTGCATGTATGAACAGACAGAGTGTGGGGTGCATGTATGGACAGATAGAGGCAGAAACACCAAAACAGGGATCGGGAAAGGCTGGTATTCCCCCCTCCCCCAAATAAAACAGAACCAGCTGTGGTAGTTTGAAAGAAAATGGTCCCCAAAGGGAGTCGCACTATTAGGAGGTGTGGCCTTGACGGAGGAAGTGTGTCGTCGTGGGGGTGGGCTTTGAGGTCTCCTATGCTCAAGCTGTGTCCTGTGTCACAGTTACTTTCTGTTGCCTGCAGATCATGATTTAGAGCTCTTAGCTCCTCCTCCAGCGCCACGTCTGTCCACCTGCTGCCATGTTTCCCGCCATGATGACAATGGACTGAACCTCTGAAAGTGTCAGCCAGCCCCAGTGAAACGTTTTCCTTTATAAGGGTTGCCGTGGTCATGGTGTCTGCCCCTTGGCTCAGCCCGTTCTCAAAGCTGTGGTGGAGTATCATCTCCCCTCTTACTGAGTCACCCATCTTCCCTGGGACTTCCTGCACCCCAGCCCTCCCTCCCATCAGTAGCCCAGGATAGCTCCCAAAGTGGGATCACTACACCCACCCTGAAAGTCTGGGCCCAGAATCCCTATCCCAGGATCTATAACAGAACTGCACATGCCAAGTCCCTCCGCCACACGAGGTGACTGTTCACAGGCTGCGGGGGATTCCACGTTGGCCCTTTAGGAGCTGTCATTGGCCCTGTCACCCTCGTCAGGGTTGGTTATTGTGCCCTGGCAATGTCAGACACTCATCATGGGAGAGCTGGAAGAGAGTGGGTGGAAGTTCCTATCATTCTTTTCAACTTTCCCAGAGATCTAAAATTGTCCCCAAAGGTCACTGGGGGAAGGGGAGAGTGGGATTGAATAGGTTTGAAGACGAGTGGCATTTGCCACATGGTCTGTGTACCCCAAAGTGAGTCGCTTGGCCCCTCAGAGCCTCTGCTCATTCGCTGCTATGATGGGCATCTAGGGGCTCAGGAGAACAAACCCGGTGACACAAGCGGAGGTGGCTTCTGGGAAGTCTCCCAGCCCTGGCTGAGGGTCACAGCTAAAGGGGGGTGTTTGGAGGGAAAGAAATGAAAAGCCACAAGTTGGTGGGAGGCAAGTGGGTGGAGTGGGGGATGGGAGGAGGAAAGAGACAAAGAAGGGGAGAAAGAAGGGGAGGAGGGGAACAGGGGAGGAGGAAGGGGAGGAAGGAAGGGAAGAGGGAAGAAGGGGAGGGGGAAGAGGAGGGGAAGAAGGGGAAGGGGAGAGGAGGGAAGGAGGAAGGGGAAGAAGGGGAGGAGGGAAAGAAGGGAGCAGGGGAGAGGGGAGCAGGGAAGCAGAAATGCAGGGGAGGAGGAAGAGGAGGAAGGAGAGGAAGGAGGAGAAGAGGAGAGGAAGAGAAGAGAAGAGGAGAGGATGAGGGGAGGACGAGAGGAGGGGAGGACGGGAACAGGGAAAGAGGGAGGGTGTGAGAAGCCAAGGAAGTCCTGACACAGGTGTGGCCAGGCCATGTCACTGACCTTGTTTCCAATAGGACACTGGCAAAGCCTTTCCCCTGGTCAGGCTGGGAAAGGTCAAGCCTTGCTCTGTTCCAAGAATCAGTGTTTATGAATACGGACCAGTGTGAGCCAAGGCTAGCAACTGCGCGGTTGCCTCCTCTGGGATGTTTACAGCCCTTGAAGTCCCCTGGTGTCCTTCCGTCAAAGTGTGCACAGCCTGCCTGACCCCAGCTTTTCTGGTGTGCATTATCTGCCCTTCATTCCCTCACCACCCCAGTCAGGTTTCCAGACTCATCCGTGCAGATCGCTACGGGAGGGCGAAGCAGGGGCCGCTAGACTCTGGGGAGATGAAGTCAGGTCGCCAAGTGCTGGTAAACTACCACCATGCTGTGGACCATGTAGAACGAATGTTTCAGGTCTCGGAGCCTGAAAGCCCAAAGGCCAGGCAGATTTTGAGTTTGTTGTCTAGTCCCCACCTCTAGGATGTCACCCTTGCCTAGGTGGGGTCAGCTTCCCTCCAAAAGAGCACGTCCCCCGTCTCCCCGGCCCCAGACAGGTTCCACTGCTCTTCTCATCGCTTCACTGACATTGGCGCCCTCTTCTGGAATCCACGGGCACTGCATGCACATGCTGAGTGAGGATGGAACCCAGGATTTCTTGCCCGCCAGGCAAGGGCTCTCTGAGTATAGTATCTTGGCTTGTCTCTTGAATCATCCACCTGGTTTGAGGGTAGAATAAGCTGACTGATCAGGCTCACTTCCCACCTAAGAGTCTCAGTTAAGGCGGGGCAGCCACCATCAGTAAATACCCCCGGGACCAGGCCCAGAATGGGGTTTCCCACGCACCAGGCAGGCAGGACCCAGGAGACACCTGCAGTGGCAATCTGGGCTCAGCCCTCTGTGCTCCGCTTGGGAGCTGCCGGGCCTCACGGGTCCGCTGCCGTGGAGCCTTGCAGAGGAGCTGCCTGGGTGGCATTTGTGGGATGAAGCCAGCGTGCGCATTTGGAGATAGCAGTCGGTTCCATCTCGTGGATAAAAAAGGAAGGCATGAAGGAAATGACATTTACGTGCTAGGAAAACCATCCTGCTCCAAACTGCCTCAGAGGAGGGAGCCTGGACGTGGGCGGCGCCTCCCCCTCCTCCGGGCTGGGGAGCAGCTGCTGGGCTGCCAGCCTGGCATCCCAGTGCCCAGGGCCACCCCCACCTCCATCTGCTGCAAGATGCAAATACCAGCCTGTATGCTCACAGAAATGGGGGAAAGAAACCAGTGTCTGGAAGGGAAGGGGCGCTAAGATTCGCTCCTGGGGTTCTCTTGGGACCAGTCCAGGGCAACCTGGTCACCCTTAGCTGGGGAGAGGCCAGGCCTGGAACCTGTGGGGAGCTGCATACCCTGGCAGGCTGTTTACACACACGCCCAGCCACCAAACTGAGTCTCAGCTTCCCCACCAGCAAAAGGGAGCCACGCCTCTCCTCTGGGCAGTCGTCTGTACACACAAGGGTGTGCATGACTGTTTGGAGCCAGTGATCAGGAACATGAGCCTTCATCCTGGTCCTTCATCCTCCGAGAAGGATGGCTGCGGTGGTTTGAGTGAGGATGACTGTCATCGGCTCATGTGTGTGAATACCTGGGTCCCCATTGGAAGAACTGTTTGGGAAGGACTAGGAGGTGTGGTCTTATTGGAGGAGGAGTGTCACTGGGGGTGGGCTTTGAGGTTTCAAAGACTGTGTCATTCTCTGTCCCTTAATGCCTTGGGATCAAGATGTGAGCTCCCAGCTGTTCGGCTGGCTTGCCTCTGCTCCACCATCACAGACTCACCCTCTGGAACCATGGCCCGATCCAACGCTTTCTTTCATGAGCTGCCTTTTGTCACAGCAATAGAAGAGTGATCAATTCAGTGGCTAACACAACTGTGGGTCCCCCACGCTCAAAGTCACCATGTACACAACTGGCGTCTATAATCAACTCCAGGCTTCCCAACTCCCAGCTCCATCACCAACACAATTCATCTCTCATTTCTAGAGTTCCAAGTCCAGGGCCACCATGTTCACCATCCTTCCTGTCACCTCAGCTCTGACCAGGACCAGTTCTCCTTGTTTCAACGGTCACCTCCTCAGGGAAGCCCTCCCTGGCCTCCCTCGAAAGCTCGCCAGTCACGCCACTACAATCCACCCCGGGCTCTTCTCTCCCAAACAGCTGCTGTTTATGTATCTTATTGTTATTTATTTATTAAGACAAAGCATCATGTATCCCAGACTGGATGAGAACTTGGTAGGTAGCCAAAAAGAAAAAAACATCTAACACCCCCATTTCCCCGTCACTACCACCTCTACCTCCCCAGTGCTGGGATGAGAGGCCACCAGGCCACCATGCCGCCATGCCTGATTTAAGTGGTCTTGGAGACTGAATCAATGCTTTGAGCATGCCAGACAATCTACCAGCTAGCCAATCCCCAACCCTCCCCATTGGCCCTCTGAGTAGCCTTACTCCTCCTAAGCCAACAATTTCCCTTTTGTGCTTAAGGCATTTTGACACAAATCAATCATTTGCCATTCAATTGTTCCCACTCAGAGCAAGCTCACGCCTCACCCACCAAGACCTAAGTAGAAGCACCTAGAGGGACCCCAGAGGTGAGGAGTGCCTGACAGGAGGAAAAGTCTCTGTCTCCAACTCCCAGTGCCTCAGGGTCAGAGGACAAAGCCTGTACCAGGCCACTACCATTCTCCCATGACCATAAAAGACCACAGGAAAGAACAGATCCAGTCAGCAAGCAAGAGCCTTTGTTTCAGAAGTCCAGCGCCTCCCCTACCAGGGCCCCTCAGGAGGAAGCTGCCTGCCGTGAGAACCCAGAGGAGAAACGTGAGGCGCTGTGTGTTTCGAGCAGTACCTTCCTCAACCTTCTTTAAGGAGCCGAGCATCGCCAGCACGCACGCACCTCCCACCTGCCATCTGTCCCAGGTTAAGTCTGGCCTACCTCTTGGGAGCTGGCAACTCTGAAAATGGTCCTCAGGGGCCAGCAGGGCCAGCCCAGCCCCTCTAGCTGGCATGGGCTCATGCGAGCCCACAGAAGGAACCAGTTCCAGAAACACAGCCCCGTGGGGGTGTTGCCCAACCCCCACCACGCTGCAGAGCATAACAGCTGGGATGTAAGATGCTGGAAAAGGCCTCATCAGTGTGACAGGCGTCAACTCTGGGGAAGAATGACAGCCCCAGCTCTCCGGGGACCCTTTGACATGAGAGATGGTCCTCTCTCTCCTCCGGGGCTGGGGCCTTCTTCCTCCTGGGAGGAAGGAGCTGACTGATGTTGCTGAACCTCACCCTGCTCTCTGACTGTGGTTTCCCCAATGCTTGGGGTGGGAGGGGCTGGAGACATTTGAGGAGGAAACATGACAGGAGCTGCCTGGGGTAGGGTGTTGAGCATCTAGCTCTAGTCTTGAGCTCCCCCCAGCCCCTTCACCCCACAAACAGCTCAGTGCTGGAGAGATCCAAACTTCCACCCCTATAGGACAACATTTCCATGGAGATACCCCAAGAACCCTGAACTTGATGGGACTGGGGTCTTTAAGCAGGATTAGGTGTGTGGGGTCATCTCTAACCCCACCAGCCCTCTCTTCCTCGCTTCCTTCTCCTCCTTCCCACCTCACCTCACCCCACTTCCCAGCACTGTGAATGACATTTCCAATCTCACCCAAGCTCCAATGCATTCTCCATTCCTCTCCCTCTGGCCCCCACCCAGGCAAAACATCTCCATCATACTTAATCTTCGTTGTCAATTTGACAGGATTTAGAAACACCTGGGAGGTTGGAGAGCTCTCTTTTGGATGTCTGAAAAAGCATTTCCAGAGAGGATTACCTGAGGAGGAAAGACCCCCGCTGACTGGCAGCACCATCTGCGGTCTGAGGACAGAGAGCAATAAGAAGGGAAGAGGGCAGCCAGGTACCGACATTCATTCCCCTTTCTTTATTGGCCAGCCATGTGGGGAGTGCTCCCCTCAGCCACAACCTCTCACCATAATGGGAGTGCCCCACTCAGCCACAGCCTCCACCATGATGGGAGTGCTCCACTCAGTCACAGCCTCTCACCATGATGGGAGTGCTCCACTCAGTCACAGCCTCTCACCATAATGGGAGTGCCCCACTCAGTCACAGCCTCTCACCATGATGGGAGTGCTCCACTCAATCACAGCCTCCATGATGGAAGTGCTCCACTCAGTCAGAGCCTCCACCATAATGGGAGTGTTCTGCTCTGCTCAGTCACAGCCTCCCACCATGATGGGAGTGCTCCACTCAGTCACAGCCTCCCACCATGATGGGATGAGCCATGAGCCAAAATAAGACCTCCATCCTCAGACCCTTCTATCAGGGACTTTATCAGTTATGACCAAATGCATGATGTAGTGGGCCCCTGCTGCTTCTCTTCCACCTCACTGTGGCTTTCCAATCTGGCATCTACAGCCCAGGTTATGCCATCAGAATCCTACCAGAATCCCCCGCTTCTGCTTCTGGCATCTCTCCTCTAGACAGTCAGACTGGTCCTGCTGAAATCCAGGTCTAATCCCTGTCTCTTCTTCCTCTGGCTCCTACAGGGACCACCCGGCAGCAGAACAAGCTTCTGCTCCCCACTGTGGCTTACAAGAGATGCCCACAAAGCTGGTTTCAAGTCTAGCACAAGGCTGGTCCTCTAAACCACTGTACTTTTTCTGCCAAGGACACAATTGGGTTTGGCGGGCCACATGGTCTGTGGCAGGAAGAAACAGTAGGTATATGTGCATGAATGGCTGTGGTTGTGTGTCAATAAAACTTTATTCACAAAAACAAATGGTGGGCCAGATTGGGACCATGAACCACATCTTGCCAGCCTCTACTTTAAAGCAATGAGCAAATTACTAAGCAGAGGCATCACCCATGTTAAAGTGTTGGAAAACATGAAGGGATGTGGCTGGGTCAGAACCTAGCACTCGACTGGGGACCATTGTTAAGGGATCAGCAGCCCTGACCCATGGAAGGAGGCTACACAGCCAAGACCCTTTCCTTTCCAAAGGTCTGACAGCACATTATGATATATGAAGAAGGTTCTGGAAATGAAACCAAATAGAGGACCTACTGTGTGCCAGGCACCAACCTTCATGATTTCAGTGCTTAAAATCTCAGAAAGTATCTATGCCCTGAGGCAAGGCTCCACTTTTCAAGGACATGAAGTGAACTCCACACAAGGACATGAAGTGAACCCACCACACACCTGTGGGACCTTGTGCAGGCTCTAGGGCCACCTGGGGACCCAGAAGCACACTCGCTTACAAAAGCCACATGGCCCCCCAGAGTGAGTTGTTCCTGTCCTTATATGCTGACCTGACACTCAGGGGGGATTTGGAGGTATCATGCATCATGAGTTCCTCTAACTTCTCTGGACCAGGTCCCCTCCATCTCCTTGATGAGACTCCACTGAGGGACACTGACTCCTTCTTTGACCTAGATGGGGCCTTCACAGGATCCCAGTGTTAAGTTGGTTATCCTGGGCCTGGTTGAATGCATAGCAGAGCAGATGTGTCTTGGCCAGGGACTTAGACTCTTGTCTCAGCCCACTGAAGGACCCTTGTCCTAAGATACCCTCAGCTCCCCTTCCTCTGGGGTCTATTACACACATAGGGCAGTGTTTGAGTTAGATGTGGCTACTTATTCCCCTTTGTGCCTCCCCACCATCTCCTTGGGAGTCCTGTGCTCATGGGGTCAGCCACAAAGAATGACCAGGAGACTTATATCCTGCTGCACAGATGGCTTTGAAAGGAGGGGACACTGCTTCTTCTCCCCTCCCCTCTCTACTCTTCTTCCCCGATCACAGATGCATAGAAGCTATGATGGGCCAAAGGAGTATGAAGAGGGCCAGAGGCAGCACGGAGCCACAACAGTGAGGGAACCTGGGCCTCGAAGCAACAAAGCCACTATCCTTTCTTGGATTGCCTCATTGAGCCCCACTGGTGGAGAAACCATTGATTGGGTTCCTGGCACACACACTCCTGTGGTCACTCATGTTTCCTGTAGTACAGTGGTCCTGGTGCCTTTGGGACTGTTCACTTGGACTCAGCCTCAGAAGGAAAGCACATTGCCAAAGCCGAATCTTGGGCAGACCAAACAGCCTACGCAAGCCAGTTCCAGGATGGGCGTTTGAGCTAGGGATGGAGAAGAAAACCCAGCCCGTTCCCGCCTATGAGGTTGCACAGATGAGAACTGTTGTCATCAGCTTTGTCCCAGGCAGAAAGAGAGACCAAGCCAACACAGAAGCAGCTAGGGAGAACGAGAGGGAAGCCAAGGGGCTGTTGACATCCTCCGTGGTTTGCTTGAATGTGAACCATCAAGTTCTCTTTTGCTGTGCAGCCAATTTCCCAGCCATCTGAACCAAAACTGCTCTAATGCATGCACTGTTGGGGCGTGCCGCATCTACTTCCAACAATGACACAAGTTCTTCTCTGAGGGCCTGCCACTGGTTGGTTTACCTGGGCTGGTCTGCCACTTGCTATGAGCCCCCTTCCCCTAGGACAGCAAGAAAGGCTTGGTGGGGGCTGGAGAGATAACTCAGATTAAATCACTTACTGCTCTGGAGGAGAACCCAGGTTTAGTTCCCAGCACCCACACTATAGGTCACAACCATTTATAATTCCTGATCCAGAGGATCTGGCGCCCTCTTCTGGCCTCCACGTGCACAGACATCCATACAGGCAAGACACTCATATACATAGAAAAATAAAAATAAACTAATCTTTTAAAAGAAAGAAAAAACGATTCCTCGATGAAGTTGAAGAGGATTAATGATGACATCATTAACTGCCACAGAACTGGCAGTGGCACTGGTCACGGCCTGTCTCACATGCCATTTAGATTTATCCATCGTGTCTCATTTCCTAATGAGACGTAAAGTTCCAGGAGATGAGCATTATGTCCCAGGAATCCAACCGACAGTGATTAATGGCACTGCGGTCCCCTGAACCCTGGTGGGAAGCTGGGGACATAAACGGTGATGGAAGGGGCTGCCAGGTTCTGGGAGGCATCAGGAAGAGTGGACGGTGACCAAGAAGTGTGCAGACAGGCAGGGCGTTGGGGTTGATTGTCGAACACAGCCACATGGCAGGGGAAGACGAATGCTTGGTGAACAGAAAGCGCAGTAAGAGCCAGCTTTAGGAGCTGTGGTGGCACACACTGTGACCCCAGCACTCAGGTGACTGAGGCAGGAGGATCACGAGTTGGAGGCCAGCCTAGACTACACAGCCAAGCTTATCTCAACAGAAAAACAAAAACAAACAAACAAAAAATCCAAAACCATCCAACTTTAGGCTGGGATGACCCATAGGTCTCCTGGTTCATTCACGGCCCTGGCAGTCATCTGCAACCCCCTCTTTCCCCTGCACGTTCCCAGCATCCTCCCTGAGGCTCTTGGCACCCAGAGATAGACTTTTCCAGGTTCCCATGCCAGGAATCACATGCACACTAATTGACTGGTCAATATCACATACTTGCTTGTGAGCCAATGACCACGCAAGGAAATGGGCCCTGTGGACCAATCAGAAGTCAGTGTGGGTGGAATGGGAAGGGGCAGACACTCCTTAGTCGACACTCAGAGCCATGACTGGGCTCCCCACTGGGGCTGGTCCCTGAAACCTCTCTAGTGTCTTACTGGACTACAGTCCTCCTATATGCTCAGGTTTACCCCCCCAGTCAGAATGACAGGAGCAGAGAGGTCACCCCACAACTTATGTGACATCACATTTACTCATCAGGGTCTCCCCTGGCCATTCTTGCGGAGGATGGTCATCGACACTTGGTGGACTCGGATCTGAGACCTGGGGAGTAGCCTGAAGCTGAGGGTCAAAGTGTCACCTTGCTGTCCTGGGTTCCAGTTTGAACAAGCTTCAATTCTACCTTGGCCTGGGACTCTACTGGGTGGATGGAGCTTTGAGGAGGACAGGGAGAGAAGCCCCTTCTTGTCCTCACACGTCTACCTCCAGTCTGTCTTAAGTACAGTCATGAAGTAGCAATGAAATAATTTTATGGCTGGGGTCACCACAACACAAGGGACTGTATTAAAGGGTCGCAGTGTCAGAAGGCTGAGAACTGCGGACCTAGATGAACAGTTCTAACGGTCACCTCATGATATGTGTTGCTGATGTGAGAACAGCATCATTTCTGGACTTCGTGGTGCTTGCCTTTGACCCCAGTACTCAGAAGGCAGAAGCAGGTGGAGATCTGTGAGTCTGAGGCTAGCCTGGTCTACACAGTGAGCTCCAGCCCAGGCCAGCCAGGGCTGCACAGGGAGACCCTGTTTCAGAACCAAACAGAAACAACAGAGGACCTATCTCCAGACCCTGCAACCAACTACTGTCTGCTTTTTTGTTTCTCTCAGAGGAGGGTGAGAGTCACAAAGCATGTCCCCTCCAGGTAGGGGTTGTACAATGATGATGACCCACTAAAGCCAGAACCATCCAGAATATCCCTCTACTAGTCATGTGACCTTTTAACTGGCTTCTCCTGCTGGCCCCACACCTGCCTGTTCACTGGAGGCGTGTGTTTGCCACTCTAGGCTTCCATAAACTCAGTGGTCCCTTCCCACTCAAGACATTTGCCACTCTAGGCATCGATAAACTCAGTGGTCCCTTCCCACTCAGTGGCAGGGCTCTTGGGGGCATGACCATCGTAGATAACATCATCACATCACAAAGTCAAAGTGGCAGGTGAGCACAGGTAGGAACCCAGACTTAGGGAGAGCCAGGCACACATGACCTGCGATGCTACATAAGCAACAGGTTTCTTGTCAAGAAACAAAAGCCAAATCCTATTATACAGATCCAGTTCTGTCATCTTTCCAGCTCCACATAGCTCAGTATTGACTTTAGCCCCAAAGCGCGCGTCCTTACAGGGACAGAGGCAGCCTCTGCATTCTTGGAACCCTCCCCACAGATGAAGCCCAGCACCGCACACGACAGAGAGAAAATCGAGAGTCAGGAGGGGTGCTCTCCTGCAGTAGGGTGTTTTCTTACTGTTAGAGATTTTATATGTGTGGTTGTGTAGTGAGAAATATATAAAAGCCTGATGAAGCTAAGGGTTAAAATTTTCTCTCAGCAGTTAAGAGCACTGACTGCTCTCCCAAGGGAGCTGGGTGTTTTCCAGCACCCACGTGGCAGCTCACAACTCTAACTCCAGCTCCAATGCCCTCGTCTGGCCTCTAGGAACTCCTGGCATGCATGTGGTGCACAGACACGTATGCAGGCAAAACACATAAACACAAAAGTGATTTATTAAAAAATTACCACCCATGCCAGGTGTAACAGAGCTCACCTTTAATCTCAGCACTAGGGAGGCAGACACAGGTGGATTTCTGAGTCTGAGGCCAACTCTGGCCAGCCAGAGTGACTTCTAGGACAGCCAGGGTTACACCGGGAAACCCTTTCTCAGAAAACAAAACAAAATGAAACAAACATTGTTCCTTAAGCTCCAAATGACACAGGGATGACTAAGCCCCAGTCTTCATTGTTTTGTTTCTCTTCAGAAGAACAGTCTTGGGGTAGCTACAGCCTCTTACCTGAAGAGGCACCCAGCTGACCCAGGGCTGAGGACAGACTTCCAGCAGAGTTTCAGCCAGAGCAAGTGACTAGATGTCATGTGTACAGTTTTCAGGTCTTCCCTTCACAGGAAATTCCTGTTTTTAACTCTCTGCCTTTGGTCAGAATGCAGACACGATGGCAGGAGCCATGAGAGGCACCATTGTGGAAGCCGGTAGGACGAGAGAGAAAGAGCCTGGGTTTCTGATGGTAGCAAAGACGCCCTACTGGCCCCGTATGCTTACACAGACTGCCAGCCAAAAAAAGATATGTAGGCACCACTATTTCAGGATTCCTTTTCAGTAGCCGACCCGCGTGCTGAATTTACACATTTCCTGAGCTTTTATAAGACGGCTTCAGCTGCCTCAGAGGCAGCCGCCCCGAAGAATGCAGGGCCTTCCCTCTGTCCCCCATTCATTCAGCAACTGTTCCTGTGTCTCCCTGTGCCAGGAGCTGGGACACTGAACAAGGAAGTGCCCAGATGGCTCACATTTCTGCTGTCCCCCTTCCGACCTGGGATCTGTGGCTTCTCTAGCCTCACTGTGGTGCTGATGGCAGCCTGCACTTACCCTCCAGTGGCCGTGTCTTGGCCTGTCTGTCGTTCCTTCTGGCTGCCCCACTGGCCTGAGAGAGGCCTGCCCATGGACAGTGGTCTTGCTTCTCCTCTGACCTTATCTCTGTACAGTCTGGGGCAGGTGGGACTTCTGTGGTCAGCTCAGCTCTGGCCTGCACTGTCCCCTCCGTGTCCTCTGCCCTGCACCCTGGGGAACCTGCCAGGTTCCAAGTTCAGCTCTGGGTCTTTGGCCGTGACACTGGGCATCCAGATCCCTCCCCTTGCATTCACTGCCTTCTCTGTCTCTGAGCTTCCTAGGGACTGAGGACCGGAGGGCAAGAGGGTCAATGCGTCTCTACTGTTGAACTACCAAGACTGACCCGGATGGGCTCCAAGGGCTCCTCGTGGTGATGGGTGAGACCTGGACCCACTGGGGTAAGAGGCTCTAGGGTGGTGGTTCAGATATCCCCCATATCAGATATTCACATTATGATTCATAATAGTAGCAAAATTACAGTTATGAAGTAGCAACGGAATGACTTTATGGTTGGAGGGGGGTCACCACGATGTGAGGAACTGTATTAAAGGGTCGCAGCATTGGGAAGGCTCAGAACCTTTAACCTAGGGCCCTGTAAACCTGGAAGCCCCACGGCTGCTTTCTTGTGTCCTTGTCACATTGATGCTCCTGAGACTTCTTCAGCAGGACTGCCCAACAGCAAGGGAGCCATTGCTGCTGATGTGCCCACTACGGAACCACAATGTCAGTGTGGAGAGTGGCTCTTGATGAGCATAGTCCCTTTATGTCCCCAGGGTGGCACATAGCAGCCCGACATCTGCCAAGGTTCTGTGTGTGACATGTGTATCCCAGGAAGCATGAGACCACGGCTGTTGTCATCTGCTTCTCTTGTCATCACACTCTTCCTGGGACAGAGTCACAGGCTCTCGGAGCTCACACACCCCTCCTGAGATGGTCACAGGGGAGGGCCTTGTCTGAGGCTTCCTTCTGCCTCCTCAGCATCACTGCCGGGGGTGGGCGGTACATCTGTTAATGGCTGTGTCTATTAAGTCCCCTCCCTTGCCAGGAGCTCCAGGGAGACTTCCTGACTGGGTAGGAACTCCAGCATCATGCTTAAGATAGGAGGAAGGGCTAGTCAGAAGGATTAACTGGAGTTTGAAACCAGTCTTTGGTGTGAGAGGTCCTTCTGTCTCTGTGTTGCTTTTATTGGTTAATGAATAAAGAAACTGCCTTGGCCTGTTGACAGGGCAAAGTTTAGGTAGGCGGGGAAAACTGGACTGAATACTGGGAGAAGGAAGACAGAGAAAGAGATGTCATGGAACCGCCTCCGGAGATAGATGTGCTGAAACTTTGCTGGCAGGCCAAGACCTCATGGTGATGCACAGATTACTTGAAATGGGTTAAATTAATATGGAAGAGTTAGACAATAAGAAGCTAGGGCTAAGGGGCCAAGCAGTGATTTAATTAATATAGTTTCTGTGTGATTATTTCAGGGCTAAGTATCTGGGAACTAACTAGTAGCCCCTCCTCCAACAAGCCTTGGCTATACTGAGCCATGGAATGTCCCACACATTCGCAAGACGGCCTGGAAATAGCAACAACAAAGCACAGATGGGGTTAAAGATGTGCTACAGTCCAGGAAAAGGAGCCCCAGAGGGCTTAGTGAAGACCCAGGCACAGCTGTGGGGTCTTGGGAACAATGAACTTCTCCAGGTTATGTAGACAAAGAGACTTGGAGAAAAGAGAGACATAGACAGTAGCAGGAATGTTTCTTCCTTGTCCCCCTTTCCACAGGCCTGGAGGGGACACAGGAGTAACCCTGATGGGAGGGTCTCATCTACTTGTTGGCACTGTCCCTGAGACCGTAACAGAAAGTTCACACAGTCAAGGTCTGGAGGCTCTTGGTTCTGGAAGCTGAGGTCAAGCGGTCATGTCTGGTGGGGTAGTTCTTGCTGGCAGCTTCCCTTGTCCCTGGTGGGGTTCCCTGAGTCACATCAGTTACTTTTCTTGTTGCCATGACAAAGTCCCTGAGAGGAGCCATTTCAGAGAGAGGATTGCTTTGGGCTTAGGGTCTGGGCCGCTCCACTTGGGTCTTAAGGCTTCCTGGGAGGATAGGGGAGACTGTACGTAGTGTGGTGAGAATGTCCTCTGTAGCCTCGGGCATCTGAACACTTGTTCCCCAGTTGGTGGCGCTGTTTGGGGAGACTTAGAAGGCATGGCCTTGCTGCAGAAAGCACATCCCTGGGGCTGCGCTTTGAGGTTTCCGAGATTCTCATCACTTCCCAGTTCACCCTCTCTGCTTCCTCTTTGTGGTTTAAGAGCTGAGCTCTCAGTGGCTGCTCCAGTGGGCAGGCTGCTGCCTTTGTCAAACTTTCCACCATAACGGTGATGGAGTTCTCTCTCCAGAATCGTGAGCCACAGACAAACCCCTCTTCCTCCAAGCTGTGCTGGCCATGGTGCGTTATCTCAGCAACAGGAAAGCGATTAACACACCAAGGAGACTCTAAGGACACGAAATGCCATCTGCGGCAACACAGTAAGAACATGGCAGTGACTTGTGCCACCAACATCCTTGATGTCAGAGGAACACTCAGGACAGCTGGATGGGGAATGACTCACCTATAGCTTAGGTGGAAAACCAGATTCCCTCTGGACTGACAGGTCTTCTTGAGAGACAAAGACCATGTGAGAGGCCTGTGGAAGCCACTGCTGTGTCATTTGGCCTGACATCAAAACACACAGCTCAGGATGGGCAGTGGAAAAGCGTGGTCACAGCCCACTGTGAGCGTGGCAGTTCGGATGGGATCCTGGCAGTCGGGAGCCAAGGAGTAGCGCAGGTCACAGTAAGCATATATCAGTTTACAGCCCCGCTCTCTTCTGTTTCCAGTCTACTGGGAGACAAGCAGCCTTTCCCCCCATGTCTGTCCCCACGGTGGTCTGCCTCACTGTGGGCCAAAGTCAGCAGACCGTAGGCTCAGAGCCCTTTGAACCTGGGAACAAACTGAAGAATTCCACTCTTCAAACCCTTGCATGTATTTTGTTCACAACTCCAGACAGCTAGCTAACGGTGCCCAACAGCTGGTATCTTCTGCGGTGACTCACCACAGACCAGACAGCCAGGCTCTGGAGAATGCGTCAGGCCCAGTGGGCAGACTCCCAATTTGAACACCGAGGTGCATGGATGCCATAGCAGCCCACTCCTGGCTACCCATAGGGCAGAAATACATTCCCCAAAAACATGTACAGAGGCGGTCACATCTGTCACAGCCACCAGTGGAAAAGGGCCTGTGTCACCATCAGTACTGGGTGAACATACAGCAAAGAAACAGGATGTGGTTCTCAGCCAACACCTAGTATGTGGAGGCCAAAGGTGCTGCCACCTAGGGGGCACAGGCCAGAAGTGCTGCCACCTAGTGGGTGGAGGCCAGAGGAGGCATTGTGAGACATGGTGTGTCATATATTATACCAAGCTAGGCCAAATCTTGTGAGACATGGTGTGTAGTATATTATACCAAGCTAGGCCAAATCTTGTGAGACATGGTGTGTAGTATATTATACCAAGCTAGGCCAAATCTTCACCAAGAGTCATCCTATCAATGTCCCCCCAGGAGCGTGATCTTAAGAAACTATGTTCTAGGTACTCTCTGAGGGTCCATAAAGCTGCACCCAGAATCCCAGTGCCAGGGGTTGGCCACTTCCCTATGAGTTGTTGGCCAAGGAGGCTCCAGAGGCCCCCAAAACAATACAAGCAATCACTACCCCTGTTAGTTGCTGACCAGAGGTCAGTGGTAAGACCCTACTGCTGAAGATACCAGGATGCTGGGAAATCAAGCCTGTAGGGAAGCTCCCCAGATGAATTGTTTTCACAGTGGGAGAAGGTGCCGTGTGGGCTGCTGGGGGGACTTGTTCTCAACAGTCTTAGCTGTGGACATGAAGTAGCAACTTGGTGACTGGGTAAGCAATCTCTTTCTGGCTGGATTTGATGCCACTCTCATGAGAGAGGCTTTGCATCTGGAAAACCTCATCAGAACCTTGCCTTAGGAGTTCTCAGGCCCTAGTGGGGAAGCCACCACTGTCGATGGGGTAAGTGGACTCAACGTGCCCACCCCATTGCTTGACAGGCACCTATGTTTATCTCGGTAGGTTTATGCTACTGCCAGCACCGGGCAGAGAAAACCTCTCTCTGCAACGGTAACTGCAGAGACCACATCAAAGACTTGAGAGTTAGCGGCCGGCCATTGAATGCTCCGCCATTAGCAACCATCTACCTCACGCCCTCCCCGGCTCAGGGGGCATTGAGGAAAGGGGGGGGGCAGAAAGAACGCCAGAGCAGAAGAATAGAGTGCTGTCAAACACCGGCGCCTGGCATGGCGTGGCCACTGCGCTCTGGACCCCAGCAGCTGTGCTGACCTGCAGGGGATCATCACAAGACTGAGCCATGGTCACGTCATGGAGGGGAGGGGCTCCGAAGGTGTCCTCCCTGGCCCCTGGGGAGCTGACTGACAGTGAAAAGAGAGCTGTAACCACTGCTGTGTTGCTGTGCTCGTGTAAATGACCCTAATGGAAGCCATTTGATCTCACACGCACATGCATACACACATGTTCACATGTGTACCACACAAGCATACACACGAAAAGGGAGATGTAGTGGTCTGCGCGAGAATGGCTCCCGTAGGCTCACATGTTCAAATGTGTGGTCTCCAGTTGGTGGAACTGTATGGGAAGGACTAGGAGGTGTGGCCTTGTGGGGGAAGGTGTGTCTCTGGGGGTGGGCTGTGAGGTTTTGAGGGACTCATGCCAGGCCCAGTGTTTCTCTGCCTCCTGTTTGTACATTGGGACGTGAACTCTCGGTTGCTGCTCCAGCACCATGCTTGCCTGCCCGCTGCCTGCTGCCTGCCCACTGCCTGCTGCCTGCCTGCTGCCTGCTGCCTGCCCACTGCCTGCTGCCTGCCCGCTGCCTGCTGCCTGCCCACTGCCTGCTGCCTGCTGCCTGCCCACTGCCTGCTGCCTGCCCACTGCCTGTCCACTGTCTGCTGCCTGCCCATTGCCTACTGCCTACCCGCTGCCTACTGCCTGCCTGCTGCCCACTGCCTGCCTGCTGCCTACTGCCTGCCCACTGCCCACTGCCTACTGCCTACCCGCTGCCTACTGCCTGCCCGCTGCCTACTGCCTGCCCACTGCCCACTGCCTACTGCCTACCCGCTGCCTACTGCCTGCCCGCTGCCCACTGCCTGCCTGCTGCCTACTGCCTGCCCGCTGCCTACTGCCTGCCCACTGCCCACTGCCTACTGCCTACCGCCTGCCCGCTGCTCACTGCCAATAATTCTTGTCTGTGTTAGTCATACATGGCTTAGTACCTTTTTCGGCAAGGCAGTCACATCTTGCTTGCTCTATGTCTGGGTGACGACTGCAGACTGAAACTTTCCTCTTCCCAGAATTCTCATTGCCCTGCCTCTACTTTCTGCCTGGTCGCTGTCGCCCCGCCTGGCAATGGCCAATCAGCATTTTATTTTATTTTATTTTTTAATATTTATTTATTTGTCATGTATACAATATTCTGCAAGCCAGAAGAGGGCACTAGACCTCATTACAGATGGTTATGAGCCACCATGTGGTTGCCGGGAATTGAACTCAGGACCTTTGGAAGAGCAGGCAATGCTCTTAACCACTGAGCTATCTCTCCAGCCCCAGCATTTTATTAAAAATAACACAAGTGACAGGATAAATGACCATTGTCCCACAGCAATGGCCTGCCTCTTTAATTAGCATACTGGGGAGGGGCAGCCAACTGAACGCAGGCTCTAGCCCCAACAGCTTCACATCAGATGAGACCAAGACCGGAAAAGGGGACTGGCTACACTATCATCTTCTCTTCTCACAGTGCAAGGTGGCAGAAGAGATTCCCCCGGGGACAACACCCTGTTCCCAAAAGCAACGATCTCAGCTCAAGGCTGCAGTGGAGCCTGAGCAAAATGACCCTCTGCATGTAGGACCCCAACATGAAGCCATCAGCCCAGGAGGTTGGTCCTCTGCTTCTCATTTGGGAGGGCCACTGAGAGACGGAAGCTGGGAGATGCAGTGTGGTGGAATGCTGCAGGCCAGAGGACTTCTTGCCCTAGGCTCGCCAGGTCACCCTGGGCTACTATGCTCACCTACTGGCCCTTCCAGACAGCTGCTAAGGAGGAGGGTGGGAACTGGGAGGCAGAAACATTTTTGCAAAGCCCTGTATCTCCCAGAGAAAGACAAACCAACTGGTGTTGGAGGAGGCCGCTTGTTCATTTCCTGACCGCCCAGCCCCGAAATAATCACACAGAAACTATATGATTTAAATCACTGCTTTGCCCATCATCTATAGCTTCTTATTTGCTAACTCCTACATCTTAGTTTAACCCATCTCCATTAATCTGTGCATCACCACGAGGTCGTGGCCTACCAGCAAAGTTTCAGCATGTTTCGCCGGCAGTGGCTCCATGGCTTCTCCTGACTCTGCCTCCTTTCTCCCAGCATTCTGTTTAGTTTTCCCCACCTACCTCTAATCCCTGTACAGCCCCCAAGACAGTTTATTTATTAACCAATGGTATTCACATCATACAGAGGGGACTCCCACATCAAACTGGGGCTGGCAGAGTCAGACTTGGGCCCCTGTTAATTGTTAATGGCTGTGTGATCTTGGACAAAATGCTTGGGTTCTCAGGGGGTGACATGGAACAGAAGGTTGAAATGGGCAAAGTGGCCACACTGAGCAGAGGGACTCTAGAGAGCCCTGCCTGCAGCTGAAAGTTTAGAGAGAGAGTTTATATTTCATAGAGGGAGTATCAGTCAACTTACGCTGTGTAACAAACACGTTGCCAATTTAAACAGCAGACATGGTGTTATCCAGGGCTGGTGCCAGGCACTTGGACTTTTGTGAGGGCTCTAGAGGGTCCTGGCTGCAGAAGGGAGGCTTCCTTTCCTGACTCCTTGCTTTGGAGGCCTCTGCTGGGTTCACAGATGGCAACGGAGCTTGGGGCCCTTTGCCCATCATGTGGGTGCTGTGGACTGGGGTCCATCTTTGTATACTCCTTCCATTTTTGCTACCCCATCTCCAGATGGGGTTAAAGCTTCAAAACTAAGGGACTAAAGGGGGCAGGGTAAGAACATACTCAGGGCCAAGTTCTCATGACAGTGAGAGAGCACCAAAGGTTCTGAAATCCCCTTCACTCCCCCGGCCTGACTCCCTCCTTGGAGGACTGGCACACACATTTCTTAGACTTTCTGTGGGTTTTTTTCTTTTTCAGATTAAGATAATTTCTCTCCATAATGTGCACAAGGGAGGAAAAGAGCCCTGTTCCGAAGGCGTTCCCAGCTAAGAGCAGGCAGCTCATTCATCTTTATTATGAAGGTTCCAGAAAAAGGCCCGGCAGCTATAACTCTGTCATCTGACTCCTGAGCTCAGGCCTGGGCGGGATCAGCTGCCAGGGCAGGTGAAGGCCTGAGCCAGACACCAAACCAATGGCACATATACACATGCACACGTGTGTGTGCCCATATGTACACACACACACACACGTTTGTATATGCACAGGACCCATGACCCATTTCATTCCTGCAACCTCCCCCTGTCCTCTGGGCATCTGCAGAAGCTGAACTGGCCACATCCCTACTCTGCCCTGCACCAACAGACATCTCAAACACACCCCCAAAGAAACATGTTATTTTGGGGTTCAATGGGCCTTTCCCAGCCTAATCCTGCTACCTTTTCAGGCTTCTGAGGACCCAGAAAGGTGGTCCCACCGCCTGGCCTCAGCCAGAAACACTGGCTGCTGAAGCTGCAGGGCAGCAGGCACACTTAGCAATTCAGTATGCAAACAGCCTCAGCCTAGATCAAAGCCCTCGGCCCCGCACACCCCCACAGAAAGGCTGCGGCTGGGGGACAAATTAGACTTAGACATGATGTGTGGCTTCGGGGCCAGGCTGGGAATGTTTAGAACCCTGATAGGAGATGAATCGCGACCCGAGCAGCGTGGCAACTGGAGGCATAAAAAGTGACTGGAGCATGGCAGGCTTTTCACGGTGAGAAAAACAAGGCATTTTGTTCTTACTGCAGTGTTTAGGAGGAAGAAAGTCACCAATTGTCAAACTTTCTTTTTCAAAAATGTGTGTGCATACGTGTGTATGTGTGTTTCATACACATTACATGCTACAGTGTTCTCTCCTTCTGCTATGCGGGTCCCAGGGATTGAACTCAGGTCATCAGGCTTGGTGGCAACTGCCTGTACACCTAGCCACCTCACCTCTGTCCCCTTTCTAGACGCTCTCCAGTCTTCTTGATCTTACGTGAATGGAACTTTTTACCAGGCTGACGAAAAGGGGGATCTGGGCCCTGCCCAGCCAGGAGCTGCCACAAGGCACCTGCACCCCAGGGAGCCGACTGCAGTCCAGGTTCTGGGCAAAGGAGCCGTAGATGCTCCAGTCACAGTAGCATCTGTGACACCAACCCGGGGACCAAGAATGGAAGGCTGTGAGGAGCCAGAGAGAACCTGCTGGCCCTGGTCACAGAGAGCCACCAAGTCTTCAGGCTACCCACGACCCAAGCATCCTGATACCCAGGCTGCCTCCCACCCTCCAGTTATGGCACTGATCTGTACCTACCCACTGCAGCCGAGCCCTGCATTCGAGACATACCAGAAGCAGCCAACTCTCAACTTTCCAAAGCACCTTGGGCCTCACAGATGCCTCCTGTCCACTGGACCCCTCTTCTAGCTTAGGCCACATCCCTCATGGGCACCTGCACCCATGACTGCTATGTTAAAAGGGAATTTAAGGCCCTGATACTGCTTTGCCACCTTGGCCCTCTGGACAACCCAAAGTGACAGCGAGCAAAGCAAAAGGGATCCGAGAGAGCTCCCTTCCCTGTGCCACGGTGTCACATGGCTAGGGAACGACAGATAATCTCAGCCCTGGGCTGGGAACCTGTCGATTCCCACATGGCAGAGACCACAGGTGACGTCACTGATGTGGTCTAATGAGCAAAGCGCCTGAAATTAAGGAACGCCATGCAGGCTTGTGAAGTAGTCGCTTGGCCACCTGCCACTCCGTAACTCCTGAGGGGAACAAAGGGCATCTTGGGAAAGTTGATTTATGTGGCCAGCTGTGTGGGCACCCAGGCTCCCAAGGGCATTGACATCCTGTTGCAGGAACCCATGAGCAAGATGCCTTACAGGGCGGGCAGGATTCAGGTAAGAACCCTAAGAACAGAGACATTGCACTGGGTTATCCAGGTGGTCACAGCAGGGTCCCCAGGGTCCTCATTTATAGAGACAAAAGATTAGAGTTCAAGAAGATGGAATAGCAACAATGTGGGGGTGCATGGGAGAGAGACGGGTATTGTCTTTGTTAGGTCTCAATTGCTGTGAAGAGACACCATTTTCACAGCAACTCTTCTGAAGAAAGCATTTAACTGAGTGACGGCTTACCGTTTCAGAGGTTTATTTAGTCCATTATCATAACAGGGAGCATGGCAGCGTGCTGGCGGGTGTGGGTCTGGCTACAGTTTGACCAAAAGGCAGCAGGAAGTCAACTGTCCACCACACTGATGGAAGCTTGAGCAAGAGCGACCTCAAAGTCCGCCCCCACAGTGACACAGAAGCTTGAGCAAGAGTGACCTCACAGTCCGCCCCCACCGTGACACACTTCCTCCAACAAGGCCACACCTCCTAAGAGTGCCGTTCCTTTGGAGGCCTGCCATCTTCTTTCAAACCACCACAGCTATTAAAATATGCAGCCCTATAGGCTTTGAAGGTGGAAGAGGTCATGAGCCAAGGAAACTGGGCCTCTGGAACAGAAGTTCTCAACCTTTGGGTTGCAAACCCTTTGGGGGTCACCTAGGGTTTCCAACACCATTGGAAAACAGAGACATTTACATCATGATTCATAACAGTAGCAAAATTACAGTTATGGAGTAGCATTGAAACAATTATGGGTGGGGGGGGGCTCACGTGAGTTATTTAAGGGTCACAGCATTAGGAAGGTTGAGAACACTGATCTAGAAGCTGGAAAAAATAAGAAAGTCGCTCTCTACCTTCCCAAAAGGAACACAGCCCTGCTGACCCTGTCTTGGCCTTTGACCTCCAGGTTGCGAGCCACCCAGTTTGTGTTCTTTGAAGCCAGCGGCTTCGTCACCGCCACGGAAGACACTGTGTGTGGCTCCTGTAAGCTCACATCTCAAAAGCAAAGGGTTCCCAAAACTTCTCCTTCAGCCCCAGGGCCACCAGGGAAGCTGACTGTCACCACCAAGTACCTGGGGTGACTAGACAGACGTGGAGCTAAGAGGACACACACGTGTTGGTGAGTACACACGGTAGGAAGTGGCCCACGGACATGAACCACAGGCTCAGGCCAATGAGCTGTCTGCAGCTCTCTGTGTGGCCAATCGCTCCCCACTTCTCCGGCTTCAAGAAGAGTAGCTAGACTCGGCCCAGAGTCACGCTGCGCTTGCCCTTACCCTGGTTCTTCCAAGAATAGCTTCCTAACAACAAAGATAACAGGGAGGATTTATGGAATTGTTTCTGCGAACCAGCCTCAGTCCTCCACATCTGGCATGGGCTTCCCCCACCCTCCTCCTCCATCCCTCTCTTCCCTCTCTCCCTCCCCCACTCTCTATGGTGTTGGGGACAGAGCCTAGGTGTCCTCTCTCCCTAAGCCATGCTCTCAGCCCCTCCTTTCATGTTTAAAGTCTCCATGCTGGGCAGATCCGTTCATGTCTATTACATACCAACGGCCGGTTTTTGCAGAGACAGTTTCTCGTACCGGCTGACTGAGTTTGGCTCTGTCCCCCCTCCTCATAGCCGGTGCCCGTAGTGGGTCAGGGTTCACTACGTATTTGCTGAACGGGAAGTGCCTGGTGGGCGGTAGGACAGCTGGCCAGCTACCTTGCTGTCATGGAGTTGGGAAGGGCTGTAATAAGCAAGGTTGAGCTTCAAGAGGCAGGGCTTTTGGGTCAGAAGGAGGCGGCCATAGGGAGAAGACTGATGAAGAGAGACAGGAATGAGTCAGAAAGAAGACAACTCTGCTCTGGCTGCAGCGTGAACCTGTCAGGAGAGCAGGACAAATGGCACTGACTTGGGCCTGAGCCCTGGGAGCCACACCCTGGGTGACTTTAGACATTGGACATCTCCTGGTCTAGAACCAGAGCCCTTGACGATAGTGCAGCAGACTCAGACCGTCCCAGGACTCCAGAGCAGCTCCCATTGCCTCTCAGCTGCTCTGGTCTCCTAGATTTAGCCCTGTGCTTCCCTGGCTCCCCTCTCTTGCCACGAGGACCCCAATCCTTGCCCAAATCCACCTCCAAAGACCCCTTTTCCATCTAGATCATGTGCTCAGGCACACAGGGCTAGGCTTGGATACATCTCTACTGGGTACACTCTTCCACACAGTAGGAACACCCCTACACACACACACACACACACACACACACACACAGTCTGCTGGGGAATATTCAATCACACTGTGAACCCTGAGTTTGCATTTGCATCAATTAGATAAAATTAACCCTGGACCAGGAAGCTGAGTTAGCAACTGGTTGACAGGAAGTAATCATAGAGCATCAAAGAGCATCTGGAAGAGATAAAAAGATGCGCTGGAAATAGCAGGGAGGGATTTGGAGTAGTGCGGCTTTTTTTTATTTGGCAGAATGGAAGGATGCCCTATTTGGGAAATGCCAGCAAGGAGAGAAGGTTATCTAGGTGCTACTCATCCTCTGAGCTATCAGATTTTCACCCCAGCCTTTGAGTCTCGAGTCTTATTTATAAATAGAACGATGGAATTTAGTTAAAGCTACCTTTCTAGTGGCAGCAGCATTGGCAGAGCCAGTGCCTGTGGGAACAAAATTCCCACCAGGCTGCGGCCTGAGCGGCCAGGCTGCTACCAGAGAAGCAGGCCAGTAGCTACGGTGTCATAAGTGCTGGCTGAAATAGCAGAGATTAAGGCGTGGCCACTGTGCCGAAATTAAAACAACAAAGGTTTCTTTTCTTTTTTTGGGGGGGGTGGTTGTTCAAGACAGGGGTTCTGTATGTAGACCTGGGTGTCCTAGCACACCCCCTCTGAGTGCTAGGATTAAAGGTGTGCACCACCACTGCCCGGCTTCACACAGACTACCAAGACCAATTTCTGCTGCTCCACAGTGAAGGACCCTGGGAAGTCAACCATGGTCACCATAATGGAACAAACAAGAGCCAACAATGAATGGAGGACACGATGGTTTAAATAAGAATGGCCTCCGTTGGCTCATATTTGAATGCCTAGTCATTGGGGAGTGGCACAATTTAAAAGGATTAGAAGGATTAGGAGGTGGGGCCTTGTTGGAGGATGTGTGTCACTCAAGTTGGGCATTGAGGTTTCAAAAGTCCATGCTAAGCTGTGTCTCTCTCTCTCCTCTTGGGATCAGGATGTAGTTCTCACTGACTGTGCCAGCATCACGCCTGTGCCATGCTTCCTGACCTCTGATAACGGACTGACCTTCTGAACTGTAAGCAAGCCCCCAATGAAATGCTCTCTTTTAAGGGAGTTACTGTAGTCATGGTGTCTCTCCACAGCAATAAAGTGACTAGGACAGAGGGCTATCTCCTAGGGATGCCATTCGCCTCATTAACTGGGCTTCTTCTTGCCCCAAGTGACCTGCTTAATTAACCACAGACCAGAAGGAAGGCAAGTCAAGGTCCCAGAAGTGTGTACCCCTCACAAGAGCTGTGTTTCAGTTGGTAGGTTCCTCAGCCAATACAAGGACCCCGAAATGAAGCCCTCCAAAGGGCTTAGGGTATATGCACACCATTACTTTGGGGTTAGGAAGCACCCCCTTAGGGTGCTAGTCTTGGCTGTCTTTCAATAACCCCCTTCATACCCATTCTTAACTCCTCTACAGTTCGTCCCATCACCAGTACACCCCACACAGACAGTTTTCACCCTAGACCTCCTCCGCATGCTGGACCATTGTGTATCAGCTGAGGGGAGCCCGAACCAGTCCTAACAGCTTCCTAAGTCAGTCCTCGTGTTTTCCCTGCCAGGGCTGGATTTAGACACCCAGCTTCCCTCTCTTCCATGCATTATGGATGAAGGCTATTTCTTATTCAACAGCCAAGAATCACTCTTCCATCAAAATCTGCTTCTTTTCCACAGCCCCAGAAATCAAAGCCTCTGTGAACTCTCATTTCTTGGCCAGCAACCCTGAAGGACCAGCTAGATAAGACTCCCCAGAGGCATGAAACACAGCCAGGCACATCCTTGGGACACACTTGGCATTCCTTCTTCTTATCTTTTTCCCACCCATTCTTTCATTTAGTGTGTGTGTGTGTGTGTGTGTGTGAGTGCGCGCGCGCGCACGAGCACGTGCAGCAGCAGCAGCATCAAGGGTTCCTCAGTTTTTCTCCATTGTATTTTTGGAGGCAGGGTCTTTCACAGAACCCAGAAATCACCAATTCAGTCAGACTAGCCAGCAAGCAAACACCTGGGATGCTTCTGTCTCCACCTTCTCAGCCCTGGAATTACAGGATGTCCAGTGTTTTATGTAGGTTCTGGGGAATCAAACTCAGGTCTTAATGCTTACATGCAAGGTACTTCATAAATGGAGCCCTCTCCGCAGCCCTAGGGAACTGACAACTCAAAGCTTGCTCTCACACCAAATAGTAGGTGGTGATTATGTAGCAGAATGGGCCGGAGGACCTGGGGGCCAGGTTCAGGAGGTGGTACCTTCTACTGATGATTCAGTAGGTCAAAGCCATGGCCATGGTCAAGGCTACAGGGCCCATGGGGGTAAAGCTGAAGACAAGGAGGGGAAACCTGTCACCAAGCTGGGCCACCTGGTCAAAGACATGAAGATCAAGTCCTTGGAAGATCTACTTGTCCTCCCTGCCCATTAAGGAATTTGAGATTACTGATTTTTTCTCTGGGAGTATCCCTAAGAGATGAAGTTCTAACAATCATTCCAGTGGAGAAGCAGATTTGGGCTGGCCAGTGGATAAGTGTCAAGGCTTTTGTCACTATTGGGGACTACAATGGACATGTTGTTCTTGGTGTTAAGCTCTCCAAGGAGGTGGCCACTGCCATCTGAAAAGCCATCATGTTGGCCAAGCTTTTCACCGTCTTTGTGGGGAGAGGCTACTGTGGGAACAAGATTGGCAAACCCTACACTTGCTCCATGCAAGGTGACAGGCTACCGTGACTCTGTGTTGGCATACCTCGTCCCTGCCCTGAGAGGAACTGGCATCATTTCTGCCCCTTTCCCAAAAAGCTGCTGCTGTAGGCTGGTACTGATGATTGCTACACATCAGCCAGGGGCTGCACTGCCACCCTGGGCAACTGTGCCAAGGTCACCTTTGATGCCATCTCTAGCCCTACAGCTACTTGACCCCTGACCTCTGGAAAAAGATTGTGTTCAAAACCCACATTAGAGCCGGGCGGTGGTGGCGCACGCCTTTAATCCCAGCACTTGGGAGGCAGAGGCAGGTGGATCTCTATGAGTTCGCGACCAGCCTTGTCTACAAGAGCTAGTTCCAGGACAGGCTCCAAAACCACAGAGAAACCCTGTCTCGAAAAACCAAAAAAAAAAAAACAAAACAAAACAAAACCCACACTAGAGTCTCCATCTAGAAGACCCAGGCTCCAGCTGTAAATAACCATATAAGGGTTTTTATAAATAAATACATAAATAAATAAAGTGAATTAAGTCTGTTAATTTTTTTTTTAAAGCTTGCTTTCCCGTCTTTCTCCTGGAAACATTGTAATAGAACCCTAGATCTTAGAGACCCTCAGACCTTAGCTCAACTGACTCTATGATGAAGGTACCTTTCAGGCTGTAAAACTCATAGACAGTACCACCAGTCAAAATTAAAACAAAGGCTTAATCCATCAAAGTCCATATAGTTCTGGGAAAGTCTCTAAATGTACTAACTTTGCTTTTTGACTTCTGTAGCTCTGCTTCTGGCTAACTAATCTTGTTAACTGAAGTGTGTCAACCCAGAACATGGTTTTGAGCTTAAAAGTTCACCCTGAGAAAGGCTCAGTGCTACAATTGGATCCTGAGCACCCAGTGTAGTCACTGGCTGGCTAGTAAAGACTTTCTGTTGTCTCATGCCCATGCAGTCTGCTCTGTTGAATACCCCACAACATTTCTGGAGGCCCCAACGAGATTCCAGAGACCAGAATTCAAGACACCAGGGATCTCAGAGCCCCTAGGAACAAGGAAGAGTGTGGTGGTCAGGGACTCAAAACCTGAGATGTTACAGGTCCCTCGGGCTCTCTTTCAACAATCACTGCCTAATGTTTCAGAGGAGTCTGATACTTCCACCCCAAAAGGAAACAAATTATAAAGCCACCGGTCTGTCACCTCCAGAGGTAAGTCTGTTTGAACACATAGGAGAGGGTGGATATGGTTGCTGATTCAGGGTCTATGATCCATGTGGAATATCACTCGATCCCTCTGTTCAGGTGTCTGAATGTGTAGGACTCCCCTGGTTATTTTTACTCTGTGTGTGTGTTAGTGCATGTACACATGCACATGCGTGTATGTGTGTGTGTGTGTGTCTATCTGTCAGTTTTGTTTCCCTGTATTGACCCGTGACTTTCTCTGGTTTGAGACACTCCTCCAACCCATCTTAAGACGTGTGTCCCCTCCTGTTGGGAATTTGAATCCTTTGGCTCTGACACTTCACCCATAGAAACCAAAACCCCTCTACCTGTCCCATTCCGGGAGCAGAAGTGCTTGCTTGTATTGTTAGTTGGCTCCTGCTCACGGTCAGGGTTGGTCTGTGTGTGGAGATGGGTCAGGCAGATAGCCAAAGGGGCTCTGAAACCAAGTTGGAAAGGACTCCACATGGTGATTCTCTCCACTCCTGTGGCTGTGAAGGTAGCTGGCATTACACCATGGATCGACCACACCCAAGTCAAGAAAGTGAAAGTCTTGAATGCTGCTTCCAAACTATGGACCCAGGGAAATCTTAATCTGATGCACATTGGCCCTTCACTCCCTAGCCCTCTACATCCTCCTGAGTCTTGTGTTTTGCACTATGGGTATGAATACAGGTCATGGTGTAACCCCCACCACTCTCAGGCCTGGACTGGAACTGAGGGGAATAGATACATGGAAGGCACTAGCTAGTCCAAGTACAGACCAGCAACCCATATCCCGTATTGACCTTTACTTGCAAATGCCCACTTTAAGTGTCTGGTTGTATGGGAATTTATCTTTTGAGATAGGAATACAGAGTTTATAATTCTATGCATATCCTAAGGCTGGGTCCCCTAGTTGCCAGAAACAAGGGAGTTTCCTTTGTAAAAATTGGGGTTGTAAAACTGAGGCTTCCTATAGAGATTCTTTTAAAAGATTGTGGCGTTTGGAAAACAGGGGGAGCCTGAGGAATCAGACCCCACCGCAGGAAGGGAACCTGGGGATAGAGTTACTCATTCCCAGCCAAAATCAGCCAGGATTGCTGCTTGTGCTCAGACACGGGGCCGTACTGCACAGGGACAGGAACTAACCAGACTGTCAACACACTGACTGACAAAGCTCACGGTCACTGGGGACAGCCCAGAATAACATCAGAGGACAGACAAGGTACCGAAACTTGTCTGATATCCAAAACCTTTACCCAAGACACTTTCCCTTATTCTGACGCCTGCTATTCTGCCTTATGGACTAATTCACACGGATAACAACAGATTACCAGAGCCCTGAGGCCACTTGGTGGGCGTGTTCTAACAGTTGGCTAAATGTGCCTCTTCTGAGACTTCCCAAACTAAATAGACAGGTTGATCAGGACCTAGAGGTATTAAGTTTCTGTGTCTAACTTAAAATAACAGATTCTTTTGCAGAAATGGTCTTATAAAATTGAAAAGCTTAGACTTATTTCTTATAAGATAAAGAAAACTATGTATGGTTTTGGAAAAATCTGTTATTTCTATGCTAATTGATTTAAGAAAAAGTCTTGCCATGATTGGAAAAAAAAAACCTCAAAAAGAAAAAGAGACACAGACATAATCAGATAATTGGGTACCAGTCTCTGTTGTCTTGGTACCCCTGGCTAGCCACTCTGATATCAGCACTGGCTGGGCCTTTAATTCTCATTCTGATTGGATTAACAGCAGCCCTGCATCTTAAACTAAAACAGGATGAGTGCGTAATTTGACTTATTCACTGAGAACAATGGGAATATAATAGGGCCCAGACCTTAGTGTAACTGACTCCATGATGGAAATGCCATTCGGGCTGTAAAATTCACCAGAATGGAAACAAAGAACTAATCCATCAGAGGTCACCGTTCTGGGAAAGTCTCTAAGTGCACTAACCTTGCTTTTTGGCTTCTGTAGTTCCACTTCTGGCTGACTGTTCTTGTCAGCTGAAGTATGTCACCCAGACTTTTTTGTTTGTTTTATTTTTTATTTTTTTGAGACAGGTTTCTCTGTAGCTTTGGACCCTGTCCTGGAACTAGCTCTATAGACAGACTAGGCTGGCCTCAAACTCACAGAGATCCGCCTGTAATGATTTTAGTCACATAAGGCTGATACTTCCAGGTTCTGGAGCCATGCACTTGCAGACGGGCCCTCGGACGGAGGTGCCTGAATGTTAAAGGGCCCCACGTGACTCACGTGTGCGCGTGTGTGGTTACATCCGCTATGACTCAGCTAAACCCTTGCACGCATGTGTGAGCTGTCATCTGCGTCATCTGCATATGATGTAGTCACACCAACCCCCTGTGTGTATGCGCCAGGCAGCTTTTACAAAGCTGGACGCCATCTTTCTCTCTCTCTCCACACCATTCCCCAGGCCTGTTCGCACCCTCTCTAATAAACTCCTAAGCGGGTTTGCTGTGTGTTCCGTGTCTCCTCCTCACTTGCACCAGGTAATTTCACCGCCTGCCTCTGCTTCCCGAGTGCTGGGATTAAAGGCGTGTGCCACTACCGCCCAGCCAGACATGGTTTGGGGGCTTAAAATTTCACCCTGAGGAAGGCTCAGGGCTACAGTGGGATTTGTGGGTCGTTTCCTAATATTTGATACTGATATTAACAGAAGTGGAAGGAACTGATAGAACCCCAATGACTTTGTTCCAGCTCCTGATCTTGGTAAGGCCAGGTACAGCGTGGTCACGCCTGGTGAAAGGAACCTGCAAATGTCTGACATGTTTGCCACGGTGTGCCGGCTCAGCATCGGTGCTTATCAGAACTCAGCAGTCATTCCACTCTCCTCTCTGCCACCACTACCTCCTGGGACGAAAAGCTGTACTCAGTGACACTTCTGACATTCAGACCATCTCATTAAACACATCCTAGCCATCCCATTTCCACTTACATATGAAATGTCACTGTTTTCTATGTAAATGTGCTCCATCAAGCATTTGGGGCATACACTAAAAATGTTATTTATTGGACAGAGGTGTCTTGTATTTATATTTGTGAAAGCTGTGGACTTCGGTACAAATGTTATTTTACTTAGCCATCAAGAACAAGAAGCATGTGGTACCACCATCTTATAGTTGAGGCAGCACAGGGGACAGAGGAACCAGAGAGCTTTGGAACACAGCAGCGGGCCTCTGGGAAACCTGGGAACAAACCGCAAAGTAGGAAGTGCCTGAGATTACAAATGAGGACTAAAGAGACAGCAGCCTTAAATCCACGCGATAAATGAGCCCTCGCTACGGAGAAATGAACGAAACGAGGACTTTGGAGGAAAGTAGATCTTCGAGGTCGCGGATAAATCACACAGACTCAGAACCCGGGGTGGCGAGGGCAGAATGTGACCTCAGAGGGGTTGCCCTGCCTGCCACCATCGCTCATCTTGCCAGTCAGGCTGCAGGCAGCGGCGCTCAGCGGCGCCACCTGCAGGAGGGACCACACACTTCTGCACCATCAATCATTCTGATCCCTATGGAGCGGGTGACCAAGAATGAGTCATCTGTAGTTGACTGACTGAACGTGACTCTCTGAGCCCAGGCTTTCCTGCACCCTGCAATGTAAGCTTCTCCTTTTCTACTCGCTTCCATATCACCTACCTGTATGTCAAGATTTTTTTAAAAAATCATTACATTTTTATTTATTGCACACATACATACATGGCACAGCCTTTGTGTAAAGGTCAGGAGGAAATTTTTGAGAGTTTGTTTTTCTACTGTGTGGGTCTCAGGGATGAACTCAGGCCGTCAGGCTTGGCAGCAACCACCGCTACCCACTGAGGCATCTTGCCAGCCCAATGTTTTATTTATTAATATCCCCCAACTCCTAACAGGATACTCCATGGGGACAAGAACCATTGTTTTGTTGCTTGAGATGGGGTCTTGCTATATCCCCAGGTTATATACTGTGAATTCATGCTATCTCCCAGGCTGGCCACAAATACACAAACCTCTGCCTTGCCTGACCCTGTGCTCAGAGCACAGGCGTATGCTGCCACGTCCAGCTCCTGGCAGGGATTTCTATGAGACCTGCTCATGGCTTCATCTCCCAAATCAAGAAGCTCTCTCATATTTGAAAATCCTGGCTGAATGTGTGAGCATTTGAGCAAGAGAGTAAGTAGTGAGCAAAGGAAGGAAGGAGGGAGGGAGGGAGAGAAGGAAGGAAGGCAGGCATGCGGCTCTCAGAGGCACATGGAGGTGTCTCCTGGGTGGTTCCAAATCTAGACAGAACTATCACAAGCAAGTTGTCCACGAAATGGGTTGCTGGGACATGAGAAGGAGGGACGGGCACTACAGGTGAGGGCAGGCTTGGCTTCAGAAGGTATGTTCTGGGGTAGCTAAGACTGGGGTTTGAGGAGCAGGTGGCCCTGGGGCTTCTGGTCCTCTGTCATCTCTCCATGCCTTTCCTGATAGGCCCCACATGAAGACACCTGCAGGTTCTAGAGCCCCTCAGTCATCTCCCACGAGGTAACCTTTCCTCTGCCTCTTGTTTCCAACTCCATTCTTGTCAAAACCACAACCTCACCTTCTTCTCAGACATGTGAAGTGTGAACTTCAAGGCCCTCAGTGAATGGCAGTCAACAGGAGCAACCGTCCCACCGATGAGCCGGGAAGAAAGTCTACTGTTCCCAGTTAGAGTCCACGCCAGAACAAAGGCCCCAAGAACAACTTATATTCAGCCCCTCCCTCCTCCCCCCCCCCCTCCCCGCCAAAAAGACCAAAATGGCCCGAGGAAGTGGGAGGGTTGTCATATGGCAGCCCTACCCAAAAGCATCTTTTGTCCTTTTAAAAATGTACTTTTCAAGTGCACATTCTGGGGGACAATTGGCCTGGCTCCTGAGGCCCACTCTAATTGTATGTCATTTTATAAATACAGTAATTAGGAATTGCTAAGCCTGCTAATAGAAACAGAATTGAACCTTTCTGAGAAGCAAAGGCTTGGGAGGAAAGATCCTGGTGCTTTTGAACACATGGACCTCACACCTCTCTTCCGGGGATGAACTTCTAGAATACAGAGGAGGCCTCAGAAACCAGCCCCCCTCGGTGGTCACCGGAGTGAAAGCCTTATTCATCGGCTCACTCTAGCCTGAGACATTCAAACTTGGGGGACAGAAGGGACGTGTGATGGCTGCCGACTGTGCCCACTTTATACCTGTTGGGGGATTGAAAGTTTAAATTTTTCACACAAAGATAGGGATTTTTTTTTTTTCTGGCCAGGCATGGTGATGCATGCCTCTAAGCCCAGCACTAGGGAGGCAAAGGCAGGCAGATGCCTGTGAGCTCGAGGCCAGCTTGGTCTACATTGAGGCTCTTTCTAAGAAACAAAAGGGTTGTCAGCCTCGTGTGGCCCCTCAGAGGTCTTGCACTCCCATCTGATAACAGTGGGCTGATATCCCGCTCCCACAGCAGCCCTAGATGATGCAAGAATCCCATTTGGCTGTAGCCTGGGCTCCTTCCAATTTCTGCCCCTCCTTTCTGCAGCAATGCAGAGGAGAGCCTGGTACGAACTCTCCAAACCCCCTACTGGTGATCTGTATCTGCTCTTTTCCTCTCGGAAACAGGCTCTATCCACGCTGCCCTGCTGTCTGGACAGACGGGTGCTCTCTGCTGATTTTGTTTCCCAACAATGAAACAAGCTACATAAAGTGCGATAAAAGGGAACGCGAAGTCTGCTACAGTGAGAAACTGTTTGCTTAGAGGCAACAGCGCTGGAATCGGCAGCGGTGGCAGCGGAGGGGGAGGAGTGGGGGGGCGGGGACGGGGGAGGGGGGCTTCCTAGCTATGGGGCCTGGAATGAGCGGGCTGTTTGCTGTGGGAAGACATTCAAAGCCAGGCACTGGGAGCTAGGAATGTAAGAGCGAGGGCGGGGGGGGGGGGGGGGGGGGGAGGCTGGAATGGAAACAGCTCCTTAGACATCCAAGTGATTTCAGTTCAAAACAATGAAGAAGGAACGTTGTCCTCCCAGGCCAACAGACCTGCTTTTCATCTGCTGCTTCAAAGGACTCCAAGCAGGCTCCTGGAGTCCACAGCCCTCAGAACCCAGCCTCTGGGTCTGGGCGTGGGAGTGGAGTGTCTTCTCCTGCCCCATTCGCTCTGTTTGTAGCCCAGAAACATTGCCTCAAGCCTAGTCTTCAACCACACCAAGGGTGACATCTACCCCAAGCTTTTTCTTTAAAAAAAAAAAAACAAAAACAAAACAACTTTTGCCTATAAACATGAACTGTTTGATTTAATTAAAAACATACTTAAAACTAAAGTGTCCCCACTAATGACTCCTGAGCCAAAACCATCACAGAAATCAGAGCATAACGGGGTTCCACTGGCTCCCTGAAGGAGGTAGACAGCCAAGCAGCCAACTATAGCCTGGAGGATAAAACAGAAAAATCCCCGACAGCCTGGATATAAGGCAAAGAGGCTACTGCACAATCTTTAAATCGTACAAGATGATTTTACCCAGTCTCTTGGGGTCTCCCACATGTGGGCCCCGGGTCAGCAGCTCCTGGGAACTTGTTAGCCTACACGCCTGACCCCACAGACCTAAGAAGGAGGAACATCAGGCTGACTCTGAAGCTCAGGGAACCAACTTTTGGGCAGGGAAAGGGCTCAACATGTGAAGTGCTTGCTGCGTAAGTCTGAGGACACGAGTTCAAGCCCCAGGACCCACCTACAAGCCAGGCATGGTGGATTATGCTTGCAGTCCGCACTGAAAACATCCTAGTGACAAACATCCTATTCTAATTGGTTGCACGCTTAGTCAATGAGAGATGCTGTCTCAAAAAACAAGGCACTGGAGAGAGATGGCTCAGTGGTTAGGAGCACTAATTGTTCTTGCAGGGGACCTAAGTTTGGTTCCCAGCACCCAATAAGAGGGCTATAGCAATGCATAGCTCCAGTTCCAGAGAACCTGATGCCTTCTCAGACCACCACAGGCACAAGGCACAGATCTGCGTGCATATACATACATGCAGACAGAATACTCATGCATATACATCTACAAAACTTAAAAAAAGAGCAGGTGGATAGCATCTGAGGAATGTGTCACAGAGATTGCTCACCGATGTACATGCGTGTGCACAGACTCAGACACATGTGCCTCCACCCACAAAACAACCAGTTCACTCAGCTTTCTGGTTTCTCAATTTTTTCTGTTTATTGTGTTTGGATGGGTACATGCATGCTGTCGTGCACCTGTGGAGTCAGAGGACAACCTGTAGAAGTCACTTCTCTCTTGTGGGTTCAGGGATTGAACCCGCGTCGTCAGGTTTGGCAGCAAGAGTCTTCGCCACCCACCTTTACTGGGTGAGTCATTCACGGCTCTGTTTTTATGCTTAAGTGAAGCCAAGATTCTGAAAACTTACATCGGTTATGGTTTCTACCCCAGAAGACACGATTTCTTCCCAGGGGTAAAGGTATCCTAGAAACTACTGTTTATTGTCCTATAGGAGATGAACCAGCCAAGTGTCTGGCTTTGCACTCGGGAATTCGTTTCTGGACGGACTTGTCTCGTCCTCTCAAACCCTGCTTCCAGTTGCCAAAGTCAGCCAGTTCCATCGGCAGTGCGTCATTGGTGAATGGGAGCGTGACCACCGAGTGCGAGAGTGAAAACCCTGTCAACTGGACTGAGCGAGGCCTGAGAGATCAAGTGTACTTCTGGGTGAGGATGAGGGCAGATCTGGTCAGTTAAGGATGGGGACAACCCAGAATGTGGGCAACATCATCCCGTAAGCTGGGGTCCCAGAGGAATAAAAGAGGAGAAAGCCTGAGAGTTTCTCTCTCTCTCTCTCTCTCTCTCTCTCTCTCTCTCTCTCTCTCCTTCCCTCCCTCATCTCCCATGAGGTGCTCTGCCCAACCCCACCATACCCATGACCCCATGACACCTCCAAAAACATGAACAAAACAAATGCCCCTTAAATTGTTTTCTTCAGCTGCTCAGTCACAGAAATGGGGGAAAAAAATGACTGTTACTCTGGACATTCATATCAAAATCACACTGAGTAATTCCAGCAATCAGAAGGTTGAGGCAGAAGATTAACACAGGCTCCCAAGCTCAAGGCCAGCCAGGGCTGCAAAACAAGCCCTAGCCTCAATAACTCAAGAACAAACAAACCAAGAAACCAAGTCATCAATTTTATGGAAGGAAAGGATCTAGGTTCAGTATGATGCCAAAAATAAATAAATAGATAAATAAAGTCAGTGATTTTAGGAGAGAAAAGACCTTAGGTAACTTTAAAGTCTGAAATTAATTGGGGAGGCTGGAGAGATGGCTCAGTGGGTAAGAACACTGGCTGCTCTTCCGTATGATTAGGGTTCAGTTCCTAGGACCCACAGGGTGACTCACAACTGTCTATAACTCCAGTTCCAGAGATTCTGACACTCTCTTCCACCTCAGTGGGCACCACACACATGGTGCATAGAACTACATGCCAGAAAAAGACTCATACCTATGAAATAAATATAAATAAATGTAGATTTTAAATTAAGGGCTAATAAAAGGGTGGGCTAAGGCTATCGTTGTGGTATACAGCAGCCACCTAGTCCTATGTTACCCTAAGCTCAATCCCCAGTAACACACACACATGCATGTATGCACACACAAATCATATCTTGAACTTTTTGAAAATTAGACATTAACGGAAGGAGGATGCAAAACCCCCTTTCTGCGTCCCTCCTCACGTCACTTTGTCCCGTGTTTGTGCGCTTCCCACGCTGGGCTGAAATGAATGATTGCAGACCCAATGACCAGACATTTATAAACGCCATCTTCAGGGATCAACTGTGATGGGCAACCTGGTTAAATTAAGAAACACCTAGGGCATATCTGTGCCGGCTTCTCCAGAAAGGGTTGGCTACGAGGAATGAGATCCACCCTGACTATAGATGGATCATCCTGGGGGCTTAGGTCCTGGACTGAACAGAAAAGGAACAAGGAAAAAGCCAGCTGAGGCCTGGCCTGGTCCTCTTACTGCCTTCTGATATGAACAAGCAGCCCCATGAACTGCCACAGCCACAGCCACTGCTGCCCTGCCTTCCTACCATAGTGGTCTGTATCACCTCCTACTATGAAACAAAGTAAATCTACCTTACAAAAAGGTCAATGACAAGTCATATGGTCTCTCTACCCACATCATCATGGCTGTAACCACTCAAGGACATTGTATGGTCTCTATGTACATCATCATGGCTGTAACCACTCAAGGACATTGTATGGTCTCTCTATGCACACTATCATGGCTGTAGCTTTCATAACCACTTGAGGAGATATATCATATTATTTCCCCTACTCTACAAATAAGGAAACTAAGGCACAGAAAAATTGGGGAAGATGTCACCTGTCGCACAACTTAATAACCGTGAAGTCAAGATGGAGCCCCAGCTATGCGTCTTCAGATTCCTGCTCTTACCACTGACCACCTCCACTGCCCCCATAGAAGTGTCCTTTCTCAAGACAATCCTGCTTGTATGAGGAGCAGGCAGTGCCTCCTCAGGGACATGCTCACCACCTCTGATCCCTGCCCTTCAGATGCCAGCCACTCCTCCCAGGTATAGTCACAGGGAGTTATGACCCTCAACCCCACTCAACCCATGCTCTACCCAAGGGTGGAGACAAGCTGTTTTACAGCCATTCCAAGGACTGTGTAAGAGTGTCCTAGGCCACCCTCCAAGGAGAATGACTCTCCCAGGACCCAAACAGCCTGTACCTGGTCCCCCCAAAATCAGCCAATAATGGCATCCTCTGTGCTGTTAATTGAATTGGGAAAGCAGGAAGAAGGGAACCCTGTGAGGAGAGGAAGGCCTGAGAAAGGCCTAAGCCCTGCAGGCTGTGCTAGACAGCTTCCATAACTGTGGCAAAATACCCGGGAGGACCAATGTGTAAAGAGGAAAGGGTTTATCAGTTCATGGTTTTGGAAGTTCTGTTCCATGAGCACCAGCCCTTTAGATCATCCTGTAGATCAGATATTTCCATTATGATTCCTAACAGTAGCAAAACTTACACACATGAAGTAACATTGAAGTAACTTTATGGTTGGGGGGGGGGGGGTGTCACCGCAACATGAGGGACTGTATTAAAGGGTTGTGGCAATGGGAAGGTTGAGAAACACTGCCTTAGAGCCTATGATAAGACAAAATGTCATGGTAACAGCAGGTAACAGGAAACTTGCTTGCCCCAAAATAGCTGGAAAGCATGGGGCAGGTAGAGCTTCACACTCCCCTTCAGGGGCATGTCCCCAAGGATCTAACCCCTTCCCATAAGCCCCGCATCTTAAAGGTTTCACTACCTCCAGACAGCAGCACTGAAGTAATAAGGGCGGCGGGGCTGCATTTCCAGCACCCTGGCCACCTGCTCGGCTAGCTTATGCCCCAAAATAATTACACAGACACTGTATTCTTTTAAGCACTGCTTGGCCCTTTAGCTCTAGCACTTACAGGCTAATTCTCACATTCCGATCAACCCATCTCTAATAATCTGTGAGAACCGGTCTTACCGGGAAAGGTTCAGCATGTCCCACCTGGCGGCTTGCTTCATGGCGTGTGTCTGCCCAGGAGCCGGGAGCATGGTGTCTCTCTCAGGCGTCTGCTCCCAGGAGGAGAGCAGAGCTGTGGAGTCTGACCTCACTTCCTCTTCCTCCCAGCGTTTTGTTCTGTTTACTCCACCCACAGGGCCAAGCAGTTTCTTTATTGGCCAATGACCTTCCTCCATCATTTCCCCTTTTTTGGTTTAAACAAAAAAAAAAGGCTTTAACTTTAACATAGCAAAATTACATATAACAAAACA
Source organism: Microtus oregoni (assembly GCF_018167655.1). Classification (NCBI taxonomy): domain Eukaryota; kingdom Metazoa; phylum Chordata; class Mammalia; order Rodentia; family Cricetidae; genus Microtus; species Microtus oregoni. Next base: position 1,699,265 of record NW_024543079.1, read on the forward strand.
GTTATCAAGTAAAAGTTACAATAATCTTTATCATAACTAAGGAAAACTATAACTAACTAGTCTTAACTCCATCAAAGACTCCAGAAAGATACAATACTACCTAAGCAAACAAGAAAAAAGCAACTTTTAAAATTCTAGAAATGACAGAGACATCTCGTTGCCTGGACAGTCACCCAAAGTTCCTCTGTACCGTTGGGGCATCCATCTTCAGCCTTCAGGCCCATGGTATCCAGCAGACATTTCCATAAAGCAGGAAAATTCAAAGTCAGTTCAGTCACTATCTGTTGTGTCCTGCAGAATGTCTCTCAGACTCTTTCATGAATCAGGAACCCCGAAAGATCATCTCACCTTAGGCAAGTTCAGTAGTCCTCTCTCTGTGGGTTCTCTGTGTCCAGTTTATGCAATCCTCCAGGCAAGAGCAGTTTCTTACCCCAATGGCTATCAAACACCATAACGAGCCTCTTCGATGCCCATCTTCCTCTTGAAGTAGATTGGTGCTGCCAGGAGCAGAGTGTCTCATTGTCATGAAAAGTCCTCAGTTATTAAAACATTAAATGTCCTATTCTGTAATCTTTGAAAGACATGTCTATCTAAAATATATCTCTATATATCTAAAAAAATCTAACTAACATGACTACAAGCTTTACTATTATCAATGATTATCCATTAACAACCTATATTTCTTAATTATACAGTACATATTTAAATGAACTACACAATCACAATACCTTAATCAATATCAGAAATACATATACATATAACAGAATTGACCGTAAATCTCTAGCAAAATCTATACTAATGCACATTATTCATACCTATATCATATCCCCCTTTAAGTGTAAAAGAACATTTATAAACATTTTTTGGGAATATGGGCGCAGTTATTTCTCTCCAAACTGCTTCCTGCTGAATGGGGGCGTCGTTAATTAGGTCTTTCATGGTATAACCTGTCTGCTAGTTTCTTCTCAGTTGGCAGTTGAGCGAAGCAATTTTCTGAAGATGTTTACACCAACCCTTCAGGAGGGCGTGGTCCATCATACCAAATCGGAATAGAAGAAATGAACAGCGTCTCATCCTCTGTGAAAACAAAATAAGAAACTCCTTTCCAAAGTATCATATCCTTAGATCCAAACTCAAAATATCTATGTTGGATTAGTTCAGAAGCATTTATAAACAAATATCTTTTAGTAGCTTTTGCTCTTTCCTCAGCATTCAAATAATTCAAAGAGAGCATAATAGCAGACAGTATCAAAATTCTCTGTGTATTTTCCATCTTTGTGCAGCTTTGTTTTAACCTCTATTTTGTTTATTTTTACTTTTAACTCTTTGCTTTTTGAGACAGGTTCTCTGTATCTTTGACCTGAAGTAACTCTGTAGACCAGGCTGTCTTTGAACTCAGAGATCCGCCTGTCTCTGCCTCCCAGGCATTGGGATTAAAGGTGTATGCTAAGACACCTTGAACTCACAGAGAACTGTTTGTCTCTGCCTTCTAGGCACTGGGATTAAAGGTGTGTACTACCACACACAACAATTCTCTTCCTTTTTTTGTTTTTTACTTTAAGAACTTCAACTTTTAGTCTGCATATATTTTTAACACACTGTAAACCATTTAAAAATTTTCTTTGTCTTTGAATCTCTCTTTACTGTATATCTCTCTTTTTCTGACCACAAGAGCCTTTAATTTACCAAGCAATGTCAGTAGGATTAAAGGCGTGGCTTTGCCGGCTGGATCCAGTCCATTCCTTAGCTTTCCAGCCTCATGGCTGAGGTACTGGCTGTAGCCAGCAAGGGAGCTTCAGCAGCCTGTGCTCACAAACCGCACAAACCGCTGGCATAAAAGAGTCAGAGTTTGTCCTGGCAGGACAGCCCAGAAAGCTGGCATTTTTAAACGGCGCAGCTTTTTTCCTGCTGCGGCTGAAAACCGAAAAGCATGTGTTCAGCTTTTCGTCAACACCGTTTAAGTGTTTGGTGGCAGGACCTCTTAATGAGCTGCAGGCTTTGCAGCTAAAGCTGAGTCAGGAAGCCTCTCTTAGATGAGGCACTTGCTTGCCTCTGGCAAGCAGAGCAGACCCGAGAACACAGCGAGTCTAGTTGCCATCAAACTAATCGTAGCACTTTACTCCAAATGCTCTGTTCAAAAGCTCTGTCTCCTGCAGGAGCCAGACAGAGATGGCAATGGTGGCACAGCCCCAGGAAGTCGCGCTTTAAAATGACACAGCGTTTTTTCTGCTACTGTTGCCGAATCAGGAAATCTCTCTACAGCACGCCACCAACAAACAGCAAAAATCTGTGTTAAACTCTCTTTCCCTTATTTTTAAGCCTTCTCAGTTTTTTTAAGTGGGTTTAGCCCCACGTTGGGCGCCATATGAAGTAATAAGGGCGGCGGGGCTGCATTCCCAGCACCCTGGCCACCTGCTCGGCTAGCTTATGCCCCAAAATAATTACACAGACACTGTATTCTTTTAAGCACTGCTTGGCCCTTTAGCTCTAGCACTTACAGGCTAATTCTCACATCCCGATCAACCCATCTCTAATAATCTGTGAGAACCGGTCTTACCGGGAAAGGTTCAGCGTGTCTAACCTGGCGGCTTGCTTCATGGCATGTGTCTGCCCAGGAGCTGGGAGCATGGTGTCTCTCTCAGGCGTCTGCTCCCAGGAGGAGAGCAGAGCTGTGGAGTCTGACCTCACTTCCTCTTCCTCCCAGCGTTTTGTTCTGTTTACTCCACCCACAGGGCCAAGCAGTTTCTTTATTGGCCAATGACCTTCCTCCATCACACCACGGCTCGAGACTCAATCTTTCCTGAACCTTGGGGGAGTACTGAAGACAGAACCCAGAGCAGGGGCCTACAGCTCACCATTTTCCTCAGCAAGAGCCAAAGCCGATACCTGAGAAAGCAAGAAGTCGTGAAACACAAGGTTGCCTCTCTGTGTAGATCACGACATCCCAGATACTGCCAAGCCCAGCCCTTGGCTCTGATTACCTGGTAAAGGATACTCAGCGCTTTCACTCTCTGGTTAGTGGTGACCAGCGGTCACTCCTCTCAAGATCAGAGCACAAAGACTGCTCCCTAAGCTCTGTTTCCCAGAGGAGGTTGATTCTAAAGGTCAGAACCAGAGTCCAGGATCCCAGAGTTATCAAAAACTCCCGAGGAGCAACGGGAAAGGTCTCCCAACCGTCAGTGCACATGGAGTATGAAAACAGCTCAAGTATCTGAGCCCAAATGAGGACTTCCACAGTGGAGAAAACACCCATTTTAACTGCCCATAATAAACACTCCCCAGGGAGCTGGAGAGATGGCTCAGTGGTTAAGAGCATTGCCTGCTCTTCCAAAGGTCCTGAGTTCAAATCCCAACAACCATATGGTGGCTCACAACCATCTGTAATGAGGTCTGTTGCCCTCTTCTGGCCTGCAGGCATACACACAGATAGAATACTGTATACATAATAAATAAATAAATGTTTAAAAAAAAAAACACTCCCCAAAGAGCAGCTGAGGGGAGGGGGTGGGCTCCTATGGGCCAGTGCAGTGAACAAGGGGACACAACAGAAAGGTATGGCAACCATCACCCTGGCTGACAGGACATCACAGGTCTCACATTGGTTGGTCTCCATGATACACTCTAGGGAACAGTCTAGCAAGAAAGGAAAGGAGGGCCGGGCGATGGTGGCACACACCTTTAATCCCATCACTCGGGAGGCAGAGGCAGGCGGATCTCTGTGAGTTCGAGACCAGCCTGGTCTACAGAGCTAGTTCCAGGACAGGCTCCAAAGCCACAGGGAAACCCTGTCTCGAAAAACCAAAAAAAAAAAAAAAAGGAAAGGAGGGCTGGAGAGATGGCTCAGTGGTTAAGAGCACTTGTTACACTTGCATAGGACCGGGTTGGCTTCCCAGCATCCATATGGTTCACAATCATCCATTGCTCAGTTCCAGGGAATCCCACCCCCTCTTCTGGGCTCCGCAGGCCCTGCACACATGTAATAAACATATATACATGAAGGCAAACCCTTATACACATTAAATAAATAAATCTAGAAAAAAATGTTTTAAAGAAGAAGAATTTTGTTTTGTTTTGGTTCTCTGTAGCTTTGGAGCCTGTCCTGGAACTCGCTCTGTAGACCAGGCTGGCCTCGAACTCACAGAGATCCACCTGTCTCTGCCTCCTGAGTGCTGGGATTAAAGACGTGCGCCGCCACCGCCCAGCAAAGAAGAGGGGTTCTGCATGGGTTGTTTGTTACCCTCCTGGCACTGAGGAGTCTGCAGTTCCTGCCAAGCTGTGACAGGATGGCCTGGGTAAGAGCAACAGAGGACTCCCGCCTCATGCCTTCCCAGGCTGAAGGACTTCATGACCTCATTGTTGTAATATCCTGGGTCCATTCTTAGAACTCTTTATGAAAATACAGTTCCACTTCTGGGTGCTGTTCTATGGTGTCAACTTAAGCTCAACATGAAAAAGTCTGTGGCTTCGGAATTCTGACAGAGACACGCGGCACAGGCGTGTGCCAACGCCAAACACAGCAGGCAGATCCTATTTCTTACAACGACCTTGTTTATATAGCTCAAGCCGGCCTGACTTGTGATCCTCCAGCCTCAGCCTCCTACACCATCACATCCAGTGCAGCAGGCTCCTCTGTAATGGCACAGAACTGGAAACAGCCCGCAGACAATGAAGAGGACCAATAAAGAGGGATGTATTAACTATACAAGCTGCCACTGCATTATGAGTAGTGTAGTGAGACATTCAAAAACAGGAAAATTAGTCCAAGCCTGCTAAATCAGAGACAGGCACTTTCGGAGGAGGTACCGCTAAGAACAATTGCAGTGGGTTTTTGATCCTACTGCACGTACTGGCTTTGTGGGAGCCTAGGCAGTTTGGATGCTCACCTTACGAGACCTGGATAGAGGTGGGCAGTCCTTGGGCTTCCCACAGGTCAGGGAACCCTGATTGCTCTTCGAGCAGATGAGGGAGGGGGACTTGATCGGGGGAGGGGGAGGGAAATGGGAAGCGGTTGCGGGGACGAGGCAGAAATCCTTAATAAATAAATAAATTTAAATAAAAAAAAAGAAGTGGACGTGTAAGCTATGGGATGCTATGAACATTCTTGTTTCCGTCTACACAGGCGTATTCCTATGTAAGAATCATTTGTCTACACAGGCGTATTCCTATGTAAGGATCAACAAGCCATACACTCAAGAGTCATGTACTTGAAAGTATATGGTTTTGTTTTATTGTTGACATTGGTTTTTAAAGTCCTAAGCGTAACTGTGTTCATCCCACCCCAAGACCAGGAAAAGAGACTTATTTTACTCCTGTGGGGGGAAAAATGAATACAGCTCATCAAGAACTCAAGCTTCCAACAGCTTAACTGGTTTTGTTCTGAATTATAATATGCAAAAATTGGGCTTTGTAAATGGCGAATTAGCCTGCAATTATTTGCTTTGCAGAATTGCGCACCGTGGGGTTTCTCCGGATGGCGGGCTCACATAGGTGCATTTTAAGACGTAAGAATGAAGTTGCCAAGGGCGATTTAGTCACCAGTGTTAAACTGCGGCAGAAGCTCAAAGATCTATCTTTTCTGTGTGGGGGCAGGCGGGTGAGTGAAAGGAGGAAATTTAGGCTTAATCCCCCAGACTAGGGCTCCCCGAAACTGCAAGAGCCTGGCATCTCCAGCTGCTGTGTGCTTTGAGTATTGCCCGATGTGGGTGGAGGGAAAGCCCGTGGAGAAGCTTGGGATAAGACCGTGGGAAACCCAGCTGTCTCAGAAACACAATGCCTCAGCAGGGAGGGCTGGAGACGGCAGAGGAACACCCTGTTCCCAGCTTCTGAGTGCACTGGAGTTCTCAGAGAACTGCAGGTGCAGTAGATGGGTAGGGCCTGAGGCTCTGGGAGGGGCCTGGGTGCTGGAAGGAGCCTGAGTGCTGGGAGGGGCCCGAGGGGTGGGAGGGGCTTGAGGTGCTGGGATTTTTCTTTAAGACCTCTAATGAGGCTTCCAGTCACCAGCACACCACACCCTAGACAGAAATTCTGCTAGGCAGGAAAGTATCGTATGTGGCCTACCCTCTTAATCCCACAGCCACAGTCTAAATGCACATCTCCATCCCCAGTGTCCTGGTAAGGAAACTGAGGCTGAGAACGAACTCCAGCTGTGTCAGGGAGAGAGCAGAGCTAGGGCCTATGAAACCCTTCTCCACTGTGCCCCAAGACCCACCCTAATGCTCCGAGGATGGACATTCAGCCAGAGGCTAGTCAACAGTTCTGGGCCTCCAAGTGTGTTCAGCTAGAACCCGGGCACTCTTGTTGGTGACAGAGAGGAGAGCTGAAATCCTCCTCTTCTGCCCTAGGCTGAAGCTCCAAGAGAACACAAGATGATTACTGGTTGGCCAGAGGCAGACTCTATGCGGATCCCTGTAGTAATGGGGGCGGCGGGGCTGCGTTCCCAGCACTCCGGCCGCCTGCTCGGCTAGCTTATGCCCCAAAATAATTACACAGACACTGTATTCTTTTAAGCACTGCTTGGCCCTTTAGCTCTAGCACTTACAGGCTAATTCTCACATCCCGATCAACCCATCTCTAATAATCTGTGAGAACCGGTCTTACCAGGAAGATTCTAGCCTAGTCCATCCTGGGTTGGAGCTTCATCCCGGGAGCGGGGCATGGCGTCTCTCTCAGGCGTCTGCTCCCTAGAGGAGAGCTGTCAAGTCTCTGACCTCACTTCCTCTTCCTCCCAGCATTTTGTTCTGTTTACTCCACCCACAGGGCCAAGCAGTTTCTTTATTGGCCAATGACCTTCCTCCATCAGATCCCCATTTCCCATGCATTACCTTGGTCCCCAGGAATGGATCTGCCTTTCCCCATAGAGTGGTGGAAAGCCGTGTCTGCTGCTCCCAGGCCTGTAATCACACAGCCCATCCCCGCACCTTCCTTCACAAGCTGTCATCCCCAAGGTGAATTCCTCCTAAATGGCTGATCTCAAGGAAGCATTCAGCAGAACAGCCATTAGCAGGACTTTGGAACCTGTGATGGAAGGAGGGTGGCTAATGGGTACAGGGCCCAGAAGGGTAGGAAAAATAACTCACTATGCTCTACAGCATGGTGAGATAGTTATGGTTGGCAAGCAATTAAGACATATTTCAAACGAGCTCTGAGAGAGCCTGAATGCTCCCAACACAAAGAAGTAGCATCTCAGGTGACAGATATGACAGTCACCGTGATCTGAGTAGCATACCCTGTATGTACATACTAAATGTCTCACCGGACCCTATAAATTCGTCCCATTGTTCCTGGAGTTGGTAGGGTCAAAGCCTAGACTGTGGGGATCTGTCTCAGTTACGGTCACCATTACTGTGATGAAACCAAAAGCAACCCGGAGAGGAAAGGGTTTATTTCACTCACAGTTCTAACAGAGTTAGTTCATCATCAAAAGCAGTGAGGGCAGGAACCTGGAGACAGAGGCTGATGCAGAGACCATGGAGGGGACTGCTTACTGAATTGTTCATCGGGGCTTGCTCAGCTGCTTTCTTCCAGAAGCCAGGACCACCAGCCTGGGGGCAGGGCAGCATCTATAATGGGCTGGACCCTCCCTCACCAATTGCCTACAGCTTGATCTTATGGAGGCATTTTCTCAATTAAGGACCCCTCCTCTCTGACGACTCTAGCTTGTGTCAAGTTGACATAAAACTGTCCAGCACAGGGCCCCTGCAACCTAAGCCCAGGCAGCTATATCCACTCCATGGATTAAAGAGACAGTTATGATTGGCGAAAGGCAGAGGAAGCAGATGTTTTCAGTGTGACCATGTTGGGAAGAGCACATCCCCACCCCCAACTCCCACCCCATCTTTGACGTCCTGACACAAGGTTTAAGTTTAAATAGAAGGTATGAAGTCTGCATTATTCAGCAGTTCTGGTCAAGGTGTTGTCCTGCCCCTTAGCCACTCATCATAACTCAGCTTTAGGCTCTCCTGAAATGTGGTTCCACAAGTTGGTACTATAATGCCTGTGTTACTCTCTACAGAACAGTTTGCCTTACTGTACCATTCGTGAGCCATGTTGGAGCCTGGGGACCATGATATTATTGGGCCCATGGTAATCTGAGAGGCCCATACTACTACCCAGGTCCATGGTAACATCTGGGCTAAAAGTGCTACTTCTGGATCCATGGCCCTGATTCAGGTGGGGTCTATATTGATGCCCATTGCCCATGTTACCACAGGGACCCATGCAAACCATGTAGTAAAATAAAGTAAGAGGGCCATGCTGAGCTGTCCCCTCCATACCCAGAGCTAGCCTGGCCCCTCATAGGTCCTGGGATAATGGATTGATAACCCCTAAAAGAACAGTTGTCCCAACTCCCCCCCCCCACCTCCACACACTTGGGAAAGCTGGCCCCATCCTGTAGTCAGAGATTGTTTATTCATTTCTCGGCCACCCAGACACAAAATAATCACACAGAAACTATATTGATTACAACACTGCTTGGCCAACAGCTTAGGCTTCTTATGAACTAACTCTTACATCTCAAACCAACCCATTTCTACCAATCTGTGTATCGGCACAAGGCTTTGGCTTATTGGTAAGAATCCAGCATCTGTCTCCTTCGGCAGCTACATGATGTCTCTCTGACTTCACCTTCTTTTCTCCTCTATCTCTGCTTGGAATTCCCACCTTGCTCTATTCTGCGCTGTCATAGGCCAAAGCAGCTTTATTCGTTAACCAATAGAAGCAACACATATACAGAAGGATCTCCATGTCAGACATGTATTACTGAGGCTCCGTGAGGGGGAGGGACCCACCCAAGATCTCACAGCTTTGGGATGCCGAGGATGACAGTACAGTCAGAACCTTGCTCCAGGGTCTGTGTGCTCAGCCCCTAAAAGGATCTGTGTCTTCTGAACATGAGGGAAGGCCGCATAAGGTAGGCCCCAGAAAGTCCTCTGCATGCATCCCAGCACCCAAGGACCCAATAAGATAAGAATCCCCGGAGCTATTGGAGAAGTGCATACAATCAGTTTTTCAGATGCTTGTATCTTGAGCAAAGTGCAACCCTCTCTGCAGAGGCCACAGCTGTGTCTATACTATGGGCTTAAGTCATGTTTAAAAAAAAAAACAAGCAGAAAAAATAGGCTGGGAGGAAAATGCTAATAGTGGCTGTCTTTGGTTGACAAGACAATAGATGGTTATTTTTTCCTCATTAGTGTTTTTCTGTATTTTACCATTTCCCCCAAGGGAAAAATGTCAAAAAGATGGGAATCAGATTCTGCAGGGCACACCCCCTAATACTGCCTGTCTGACCTGTGTTATCCCCACCATTCTGCTACCTGCCTAGTCTTTAAAGGGCAGTGGGGCCCCAATGCTCAGAGCCCCTGCCTCGGAACCCAGCCCTGTGGCCCTCCCATCTGCCCTCCCCGACTCTCCCCAGCCACCACTTCCCTGCAGTTCCCTATCGCTCTTGACATTCAATTTCATCCAGACAAAGAATGAGATGGGGATTCTAAATTGGAACGCACAAATGACATTCCTATTCATTATTTAATCTGCTCTCAGATTGGAGTGAACATCTCCAGGGGTAATTACTACCCGACTCCAAATTCATTTTTAGGAAGCAGTCACCGAGGCCTGCACAGAAGGTAAGGACACGATTCAATATTTATGAGGCAGTGTTTCCAGAGAATCTCAGTCCCAGGAAGAATCTGGGGAAATGGCACCCAGTGTGCAAGGAAAACATTGGCTTTGTCTTTCAGCCTGTCAGGACAGAAACGAACCTTTCCACCCCCGACGTGCACACACTGATGGAGCCCTATCGTCGCCCACTCTGGGAAGGGACCAGGGTCTGGAGATAGCACCAACGAGGCCTCTAAGTAGTGAAAAGAGCCTGGGGAGGTGGCCTCTTCAAGGACAGGCAAGCTGCCACAGTTCCAAGAAGGAATTCAATGAGTAGACAGCCCTCCATTTCCACCACAGCGGGTGCATCGTAGGTTTTAAAATGTGACTTTCAGTGCTAACCAACAGTGCTGAAACAGATTAGCTAATTGCTATCAGAATGAGAACCTTCGGGGTTTGTCGTGATATCTTGTTGATGTTTTAGCAAATAAAGCCTGCCTGAAGATCCGAGTGCAGAGCTAAACCACTAGTTAGCCATAGAGACCAGGCAGTGGTGGCACACACCTCTTTAATCCCAGCACTCAGGAGACAGAGGCAGATGGATCTCTCTGTGAGTTCAAGGCCACCCTGGGCTATACAAAATCGATCCAGTCCAAAAGAGAAACAGAGTTCACGCAAAGGTTGATGGAGGAAGGTCATTGGTTAATAAAGAAACTGCTTGGCCTGATGGGTTAGAACATAGGAGGGTGGAGTAAACAGAACAAAATGCTGGGAGGAAGAGGAAGTGAGGCAGACATCATGCCTCTCCTCTCCAGAGCAGACGCGATGAAGCTCCGACCCAAGATGGATGTAGGCTAGAATCTTCCTGGTAAGTCACCATCTCGGTGCTACACACATTAATAGAAATGGGCCAAGCAGTGTTTAAATGAATACAGTTTCCATGTAATTATTTCGGAGCATAAGCTAGCTGGCGGCCAGGAGCCAGGCGGCAGGAATGCAGCCCGCACCTCCCCCTACAAAAGGTGATCGCAGCACTTGGGATCCCAAGCTTTTATTCCTAGTACTAGGGAGGTGGAGACAGGAGTGATATGACTGGGCAGAGAGAGGAATATAAGGCAGGAGGAGACAGGAGCTCAGAGCAGTCTGAAGCAGTAGCCTGAGGACAGAGTCTAAGGACAGGATCGCCCCCTTTGGTCTGAGCATCCATAGAGGTAAGAACTCTCTCTAGCGTCTGGCTGCTCTGCTTCTCTGATTCTTCAGCTTTCATCCCGATAGCTGACTCTGTGTATTTATTTTGAAGAACCATTAGAATTTGTACTACAGGGGTTGGCAAGATGGCTTAGTGGAGAAAAATGCTTGCTGCCAAGCCTGACAACCTGGGTTTGATCTCCAGGATTTACATGGTGGAAGAGAGAATCAACTCCTACAGGCTGTTCTCTGCTTTCCACAAGCAGCATGTGTGTGCCCACAACATACACACCCATACACACAGAATAAATAAATTAAAATGAAATGAGTTTTTTAAAAATAGACACTTTTGATTTAGGAAAGGCCTATCTAAAAGCAAACAAACAAACAGAAATAGAAGAGGAAGAGGTTGAGGAGGAGGAGAGAAGGCTAGTTCCATCCAGGACAAAAATTCACAATATATACCTGCCAGAGGATAAGTGTGATGCTAATCTTGGTTGACAATTTGACAACATCTGGAATCAAATAAACCCCAAGCAGCTGGGGACACCTGTAAGGGAGTTCCTTGAGTGGATCATTTGAGGTGGGAAGACCCACCCTAAATCTGGGCCACTCCTTCTGGTGACAGCCACGGAAAAGGACACAGAAGGAAGCGTTTGCTCTTTCCCTGCTTGCCCTCTGTCTCACTGATGACTTTTTCTCTCCTGCTGCATAGGCACACGTTCACTGGTGTTAGAACCTCTTCCTCGGGATTCCGCGTCGACTGGAGACGGGCAGCTCTCTCATCCTCCAGGGTCCCAACCCCAGATGGAGGGCTGACACTCCATCTTAAGAACTGAACACTGGATTTTTGGTTCTTCTGTCGCCAATCATTAAATCCCTTTAAAAACATATGTTTATTCTATCAGTTCTGTCCCTCTAGAGCAGTGGTCTCAACCTTCCTAAGACTGTGACCCTTCAATACCTTTCCTCATGCTGTGCTGACCCCAACCATAAAATTATTTCGTCGCTACTTCATAACTATAATTTTGATACTGTTATGAATCGTAACATAAATATCTTATATGCAGGATATCTGATATGTGACCCCCAAAGGGGTCATGACCCACAGGTTGAGAACCACTGCTTTAGAGACTCCTGACTAATACAATGGATATCAGAAAACATAACTAATTCTCCCAGGCCCATTATAACACAAAAGGCCAATCCCAGGATGAATGAAGGCCTGCATAGACACTACAGGAAAGATATTAAAGATGCCAGCAATGTTATATGTGGGAAAGTGGAGGAAGGGAAGAGGAGGGGAGGGAGGAGGAGGGAAGGTTCACAGAGGCAGAACAGTATCAGGTCTAGGCTGTGGCCCCTTAGTACTGGTTCTCAACATGGGGATCACGACCCCTTTGGAGGTCAGCCGACTCTTCCACAGGGTCGCATTTCAAATAGCCTGCATATCAGACATTTACATTATGACTCATAATGGTAGCAAAATTACATTTAGGAAGTAGAAATGAAAATAATTGTATGGTTGGGGCTCACCACAATATGAGGAACTGTCTCAAAGGGTCATAGCATTAGGAAGGTTGAGAACCACTGCCCAGAAAACATCTAGAAGTCAGTGAGTGGTGAAGCCCAGTGCTAAAGAGTGAAGGTCAGCATTTTAGCCAAGCACAGCCCCTGTGGTGTCTCCCCATTGCCAACCACCCTCCCCCTGTTCACCCACGGTGAAAGCTGCTGAGGGTGCTGCATCAGGTGAGCATTTTAGCCAAGCACACCTCTGGGTGTCTCCCTGTCGCAGGCACCAACCTGCTCACCCACGGTAAGAGCTGCTGAGGGTGCTGCATCAGCTGAGCAGTAAGCGGGATGAGGGCACCTGTAGCAAGCTGCATGGTGTCACACCTGATGGAGATGTATTATCAACTCCTGAGATGGCTAAGGCTTGACCTATGCTATGATCACTCAATGATTATCAGCTGCCTGCATATGTGTGAACCTATGTGCCAGTGCCCACCCGGCAATCCGGGATTGGCAGCCCATGCCTACTTAAAGGCTGGGAGAGGTTTGCCTGGGGAGAGGAAAAAAGGAGAGAAAAAAAGAGAGAGGTCAAAGAGAGAGGGGAAGAGAGAGAGAAGTGTAAAAAGTCCTGGAATAAAACTGCAGTGAGAAGAGCTCCGGTGGTCGCGTCATTCCTTGCTGGACGAGGTGGGGCGTGACAGGCAGCAAGGGAGACACAGCCAGGGCTAAGGTCCTGGGGCAGGGAATGAAGGACAATGAGGATGAGGGGCTGTAATGGAGAAACAGGCAGAGAACAGGCGCTAGGCAGGCTGGGAGTGTGCTGGGGGAAAGAACTGGAATTTGGGGCTAAAGAAATGGCTTATGTGGATAACAGCACCGGCTGCTCCTCCAGAGGATTTGGATTCAATTCCCAGCACCCACAGGGCATCTCACAACTGTCTAGACCTCCAGTTCCAGGGGCTCTGATGCCGTCTTCTGACCTATACAGGCACCACACGTATGTAGCATACAGATATATATGCAAGCAAAATAGCCATATGCAAAAATGTAAAATACAAAGAACTGGGATTTTATCTTAAGAATAGGACCAAAAGATCCTGAAGTGTTCAGAGAGCAACATTTACCTTCTGTGCCCTGGGGACAGGGGGTGAGAAACGAGGTCAGCTTGGCCTGGTAATGTCTATTCTGTGCCCGCAGAGCCGAGGGCGTGCCTCTGCATTCTCACCACACAAGGAACGTGGTGCTTTGTATTCCTGAGGCAGGATGGATGGGGCAGAGGGAAGCTGGAGCCAGCAAGGCTGGGCTGCTTTTCTATTAGATCAGCTCTGAACAGATGGAGACCTGGAGGGAAGGTGTCGGGTGGAGGGGGGGGGGGGGGCTGAGGGCAGAGGTGCCCTGGGAAGCAATGGGGGAGAAGAAGCTGGACGGCGTTGTTCACCTGCAAGGGGAAGATCCCAGTGCCCATGGTGTCCTGGGGAGGGCCTAAGGGACAGGCTGGGATGCGCCAGGAAGGAGGGAGTATCACCCATCTGCATTCTGACACATCTGATCCATCCACTCAGAAAACACGGGCCACACTGATGGGAACTAAAGACCTTTAGACCTCTCAAGTATTCAAAATCACCTAAATTATTTATCCTGGACTGTCTGGGAGGCCGGGGATGGAAATGTCTCCTAACACATCATGGAGTGTTAACAAAAACCCCAGCAACTCCTTCCCTCCAAATAGCTCCAGCCCTCCCTCCTCTCCATGCCTCCTGCAGCGACACCTTAGTCTCTGACAGCTCTTGAGGTCTCGCTGCTCTCTGCCTCATCCCAGGCACTCAAGAAGCTGAAGAGCAAAAGCACTCAGAAGGCAGGCGGGCTGGGAATTTCAGGCCATCCTGAGCTAGGTAATGAGTTCACGGCCAGTCTGGGCTCGCCGTGTAGGTGAGTGTGAGTGGTAAAATGCTTGCCCGACCATTTCATTTCAAATGCTGCAAGAAGTAACCCCCTCGCTGTGGCCACCCCACCTCTCTGTCCTCTACACATCTCAAAGTCGTCCACATTTTTAATCTCCCCTCCCCCACTCCATTGGACTGATTCCACTTAGGCGGACTTTCCCAACTATCCCCAGGGACAGCTTTTGTCCAGGTCTCATGACTTCCATGTCACGAGCTCCTGGTTAATGTTCTGTGGACACTGAAGCCCACACGCTGAGCTCAGGGCAGAGCAATCTTCCCTTGTTCAGGTGAGAAAATAGGGTGGTTCACAAAGTCCAGGAGCCACCTGCTAGCATAAATATCTATGAGGTATCAGGAGCAAGACAGGCAGGCCAGGGACTCAATGTGAGTACCCCCAGAAGGCTCTGGAAACCATAATGTAGACTGGGCAGAAGAGAAGCCCATTTGGGTTCAGCATGCTGGCTGAATCACTTGCGTCCCAGAAGCCAGCCCTGAGCTCTTCACTCACAAAGGGGGTTGTAACTATCCAAGGAGGTGACACACCTCTACACCACCTTAGCATGCTGGGTAGTGGTAGGAATAACTGTCTGGGGCACAACCCCATGGGCTATCCCGCTCCCAGCCCTTGGTGGCATATGTCCCGAACAGACATCCTCATGACAGTGTCCTCCGAGGAATTCCCAACACCCAAGCTGTTTTCCTTTGGAAAGTTTTGCCACACAGAAGAGGAGAGAGCAAGCCTCCCCCACCTCTGTTTCCCTTCTGGAGGATTTTTGTCTCTCCCAAACCTCACATTAAATCTCCACGGGATTCCATCTGCTGCAAACCGCAGCAATCGGAGCAGAGGGGCACGGTGGTTTGGAAAAGGCAGACCTCAGCCATCTCTCTTTTTAAAAAGGTCTCTGGGGAGATGATTAGCAAAGGCGAGGCTGCTAAGGGGAGACAGGAGGGACAGCCCCACGGCTTTCCAGATGTCTGCAGGAAGCTGACCGTGACTTGGACCTGGCGTCCGGGCTGGGTGGTGGGTATGAAAGACAACGCTGTCACTGCTAACACAATGCAGCCACCAAGTCTGCGTGTGGCCTACCAGCCAGCGTGCCACAGAAAGTATGGCAATGCTGCCACAGGGGCACAGCCTCGCGTGATGTAGGAGGTCCCACAGCCTCGCGTGATGTAGGAGGTCCCACAGCCTCGCGTGATGTAGGAGGTCCCACAGCCTCGCGTGATGTAGGAGGTCCCACAGCCTCGCGTGATGTAGGAGGTCCCACAGCCTCGCGTGATGTAGGAGGTCCCACAGCCTCGCTGTGATGTAGGAGGTCCCACAGCCTCGCTGTGATGTAGGAGGTCCCACAGCCTCACGTGATGTGGGAGTTCCTACAGCCTCGCGTGATGTAGGAGGTCCCACAGCCTCCCTAGCTAGGCCAGTCCCTCACTGTCGGACATCCCATGCACGCAGCTCTCAGCTGAGCTTGACTGGGAACATGGTGAGATCAGATAAAAATGGACACTGAGGAAATACCTTCTAGACGCCAGGAGCTACATGAGGGTGGACAACACCCCTCCCCCTCTCCCTAGCAGCTCCCCCTCTCAAGGAGAGGTCAATCGCCACTGTCATTCCTCCTTAGAAACCACCCAGCTTACGTCTTGAGACAGGGTCTCTCGCTGAGACATGGGGCTCGCTGATTAAGCTAGGCCGAGCTAGATGGCCAGGGAGCCCACAGACCCTGGTCTCTGTCTTCCCAGCACTGGGGTTACAACCATGTGGCCCTAAGCCTGGTTTTTTTCCTCGGGAGCTGGAGATGTGAATGTATATCTCACGTTTGTGTAATGAGCATTCTACCAACGGAACCGTCTCCCCAGCCCCACACAGATATGTTTCTTGATGCCTCACCAATTTTCTTTCCAGATCAGGATAGCGTCACCCTCTTTGTCTTGAGGACACCAAAACTTGGAGATGGGCAGTGGGACAGGTCCTGGGACCATGCAGTCACCATCAGGGATACAAACAAGGTCATTTGCCTCCAAGGCCACTTGGTCCAAGGGATACCAACTCGAGTGCTCTCTAGGGCAGGTGGGGAGGGTGGCGACTGAGAACGCACCCCCACTGGTTTCTGCGGTGCTTGCTGGGCAAGCAGTCGCCCCAAAGTATTTTTTAAATGATGTGAGACATTTAGAGAATCATTTTAAAATGCCAAGAACCTTGGGCAGAAACATACAAAGCGCGTCCTTAACCAGAGGTGCACTCTGGGAAAACGGGCACCATGTGACCTGCCCCATCCCAACTATCTTGAGGCATCCGTGTGACAGAGCTGAGGGTCAACAGCAGAGCCACCATGCACCTGCCTCTGTGTGACCTCGGGCAGCCCATGACCTGCTCTGGCCCTTTCCTCTCTTTGGGTAAATGAAAGCAACAGTACATACCGCTGAGGGAGACGGAGCCAGTCAGGTAGCACGTGTCACAGGATTAAAACACAGCCCGGTACAAGACAAACACTCTGTATTTTCTTGTGGTTGCCATGACAAGTGCTTGGTAACATATTAATATTTTATTATGAAGTTGCAATGTGATATTGAATCATATTCAATTGTCTTTTTTTTCCCTCGGTCTCCACAAGGCTGTTGGTGGGGGAGAGTCACCCGCAGCTTAATACACATCAATGAAGAATCCGCTTGCTCCAATTCCATAATTAATACCTGTTGTGAACGCTGCCCTCTAGGCAGAGCATGTTTGCCACCAT
The DNA here is from genome assembly GCF_018167655.1 of Microtus oregoni. NCBI lineage: Eukaryota > Metazoa > Chordata > Mammalia > Rodentia > Cricetidae > Microtus > Microtus oregoni. Next base: position 1,716,243 of record NW_024543079.1, read on the forward strand.
CCCTGTCATCCCAGCAGGCACAAGGACCCTCAGAATCCCCTAGGGTTCGGGTTTGTTACCCCATTTGTAGAGGAGTCTGGGAGCATCTGATCCTTATCTGAGACCCCAGCCACACATTGTTAGCCCCACCCAGCTTCACAGCATCTGCCTACACATGGTATCTGGAGGTCCTAGAAGTGGAAGCTTGGCTAAATGGGGGGCAGGGAATAACTCTATCTATGCATCTTTGGGGAATTCTTCACCCATGCTGATATAAGACTTTTCAGTTGTAACATGAAGGGCCTGTTTGTTGGGGTTTCTGTCCCGCCTGGTTCCACACAGCTGGCAAGCCCCAAAGGAAATCACACAGATCTCTATAAGATATAAAGCTGACTGGCCCATTAGCTCAGGCTACTTATTAGCTCTTGTAGCTTATGTTAACCCATTATTCTGATCTATTTTTGCCATATGGCTCAGTACCTTTTTCAGCTGGCAGGTCACATCCTGCTTCCTCCGTGGTCTGTGCAGGACTGGGAAGAATCAACTTCCTCCTTCCCAGAATTCTCCTGTTCTCATTTCTACTTCCTGTCTGGTTTTCTCACCTATACTTTTTGCCTGGCCAATCAGCATATATTTAAAACATGATTGATAGATTACAGACAATTCTCCTGCACCATTCAGTGATACAGCTATTGGGGAATTCTGTAAGCCTCCTTTCCCCCAAACCCACTGGACCTGTCTGGAACCATGTCATGGAACCCTTGATGCGGTCCTAGCTTGCTCCTAGCCCCAAGAACATCCCCTTCTTACTCCAAGACCAATGCCTGCTCCCCCGACACCCAGGAAATGTCACTCCCGCCCTCTTAAGACTGTGAGGTAATAGATTTACACTGATTAAAGTCATTAGGATTGTCATAATTTGTTACACAGTAATATGCACCCAGTACAGTAGGCTGTAACCAGATGTCTGACCCTTGGGTAAGACAAGAAAACAAAAAATGAAATATACGAAACAGTGGGTTCGTGGGAGAGGTTTAAAAACTGGGGGAGTTTCTCTGCCTTCCCCACACCCCCCATTTCCTCCACAGTCACCCTCAATGCCTACGTCTCCTGGTCACATCTCCATGGATGCCTTCCAATATTTACAGGGTTATTTTTTTGCTATTGTTTTGCTTTTTAGCACATGACCATGGTTGGGTCTATCCAGAATGCCACTAATCTGTCACATGGGGACCCAAGAGAACACCTAAGTCAGATGCATAACAGTCTGGCAATGTGCTCTCAGATGTACCAGCCGCCCGCTATGCCTCAGCTTAGGAAATGGTGTCGCGGTGTTGAGTCCTGTAACCTCTGTGGCAGTGTGAATGAGACGTTCCCCATAGTCTCGGGTGCTTGAACACTCAGTTCCCAGTTGGTGGCGCTGGTTGGGTAAGTTTAAGAGATTTGACCTTGATGGAAGAAGTGCACCACTGGGGGTGGGCTTTGGCATTTCAAAGCCACAGCCATTCCTAGCTTGCTCCTTCTGCATTCTGCTTGCAGTTCAAGTCATGGGCCCTCAGCTGTCCCTGACACCATGCCTGCTGCCACACTTACCTGCTATGATGGACTCTTATTCCTCTGGACCAAGAAGCCAGACAAAACCTTTCTTCTATGACGTCTTTAGTCATGATGTCCTATCACAGAAACAGAGAAGAGACTGGCACACCCTCCCTCTGGTTACTGTACCCGAGTCCTGCCGTGGCTCTCCCTCCAGATTTAGGGGATGTTTCACAAGCTGTGCCACTTCTTGAGAACCTGCTGTGCACCCAGAATTGTACTAATGTGTCACCTCCCTCCACTTATCGACTCTTACACAGCAGCCCCATGGGAAGTGCTGATCTGATTTGATTTTGAGACTGAGCCTCAAGTAGCCCAGGCTGACCCTTGAATGGACTGCTTGGAAATGACCTTGATTTCTGGGTCTCCTGCCTCCACTTCCTAAGTACTGGGATTAAAATCATTTCCCACCCTACCCAGCTTTATGTGGTTCTAGGGCTCTAACTCAGGGCTTTGTACATGCAAGACACACACTCTCCAACTGAGCTACACCCCGACCTGGTGATATTATCTTTGTTTAAAGGTGAGAAGCTCACACTGACTGGGCCTGACAGCGGGAAGCCATGCCCTTCCTGCTCCCAGTGAAGTGCTGGTTTGTGGGATTGTATACATCCACCTCACTCTGCTAGGATGGCATTTCTCTTGGTTGTTGGAAGCGTCTCGATTTCCCTTCCTGTCTTGCAAAGCATAGACACTATCGTTTGCTCCACCTGTTTAACAAACGTCATCAGACCCTCCGAGCTGTCAGCAAGGACTTTAAATGGGAGCATTCCCAGCAGCCTTTGGAGAGACTGCTCTTGTCTGGTTGAGATTCTAAGTCACCTGACTATCACTATGCAATATTTATTGACTACTTACAGTGCCTATGCCACGAGGTGTCAGGAATTGCCTTTGGCTCTAAGAACCTCACGGTCTGACTGAGCAGTACATGCCACTTAGGACCACACTTTCCCACAGGGTCAATAAAAATGGCAGGAAAATCTACTCTCGGAATCATGATCCACCCAGCAGACATCTAACCATCCAGGCGGTCGATGGTGCTGCACCCAGCTGACGGACCCTAAGACAGCTGTGAGGATGTGTGTCACACGCACTGGAGAAGTGGGACAATGTCCCCAAGCCATGCCAAGGCTTCCATGTCATCTGCAGTTTGTCTTCCAGCATCCCCTGCAATATCACACAACTCTCAAAGGGGAAACTCCTGGGGCAAAAACGTAATAACGACGGAGATAATAAATTACATTAGGCAAGGAAAAATACCTTCTCAAACACGAACTACTCAACAACTCAATCCTGAGAAAGCTGTGTGGGAGGTGGGCTTGGTGAGGTGCTCAGGTGACATACTTCGGGTGTCACCTATCTCTATAGTAACGTGGGCACTAAGACACCATTTTCTGGCCAGTTTCCCCAAAGCAAGTAGCTGTGTGGCACACACTCCATCCACAGTTATTCTCAGGTGAGACGAGAATGTCTCAATGGCACTTAAGGACCCCTCTTTCCTTCCTGACCCCTGTCCTTTCCTGATTTCTCCCCTCCATCTCTCCCTGTTGCGAAGAGATCATTTGAAGGAAAGGTCTCTCCCTCTAGGCACTGTATTTGTGATTCTTCTGTGAATTCCTCTCAGAAAATCCCAGGTTTTCTCCAGCAATGTTCGGCTTTTCCTTATGGATCTGGGAGAACGGTTTACATTTAATATTAAAGGTAATAAAGGTTTTGTCAATTAGGGAGAAGGGATTTCCTACAGCTGCGATTTTTCTCCCCGTTTGTTTCTGTTAGGTCTCACAAGCAAAATATTCAGAAATGAGCTCAACCTGGATTGTAAGAGGATTTCTGGCCATTAGATATATGCTAGCATGCCTCAAGAACTTGGGAAACCGGTTCCTGTTGTGGGTGGAACAGTAGCTCCTTTCATTCACCCTGTGGAATGTTTGTTTAATGATGCAAAGATGTGTTGCATTCTTTTATGCTGCATTTGTTTAAGTCTGTGAAGCTGCATTACTTTGCTTACCTAAAATACCTGATTGGTCTAATAAAGAGCTGAATGGACAAGAGCCAAGCAGGAGAGGGACAGGTAGGGCTGGCATGCAGAGAGAATAAATAGAAGAAGAGGGAGGGGAGAGAAAAAGAGGAGGGGAGGATGCCAGGGGCCAGTCAGTCACCCTGCCCTCCAGCCACCCGATCAGCCACAGAGTAAAAAGGAAAGAAGGATATGTAGAATACAGAAAGGTGAAAAACCAGAGGCAAAACGTAGTTAAAGAGAAATACAATATTCTAAGTTAGAAAAGCTGGCTAGAAACAGGCCAAGCTGAGGCTGAGCATTCATAAGTAAGAATAAGTCTCCATGTATTTATCTGGGAGATGGGTGGCGGGCCCCCAAAGAGTAATACAAAACAAACAAAACAACAACAACAACAAAAAAAAAAACAGTTACAGATTCAAAGGGAATCATTTCCCTCACCTCTGGCGGAAGGGACATTTGGCTCCCTGATATACGTCCATGTGTGTGCGTGTGTGTGTGTGTGTGTGTGTGTGTGTGTGAGAGAGAGAGAGAGAGAGACAGAGACAGAGACTGGTGTTTATTAGCATATTAAAGCCCATGCTGGCCTCCAGGCTCCTCAATAACACAAGTACCTATTATACATTTCAAAGTCCATGCTAGCATCCTAGCCTGTCTGACCTTCTCTCTACCCTAGCTCCCTCCCTCCCTGCCTCCACCACCCATCCTTCTATCTATCTATCTATCTATCTATCTATCTATCTATCTATCATCTACCTACTATCTATCATCTACCTACCTATCTTTTACTCTAACCCATTCTCTCTTAGTCTCTCTTGATATCTTGCTATCTCCCCTAGTCTCTCCCACTCTCCTGCTTCCCCGGCTATGCCTGATCTGGCCATGTCCAGTCTACTTCTTTCCCTCTCTGCTCTGGACTCCTTCAGGTGCCTCTGGCTGTTCTCTCTCACATCCACAGGAAAAACCTTAACTGGAGAGGCCATGTCAGCAGCTTCTTTACTGCATCCCCTCACAGTTTCTCCTGGCTTTTCCCCAGAAGCTGCAGTCACCCTCCCAAACCTGTGATCACTCCAAATTCCAGGCAGAGCAGGAGCTTGAGACAGATGCCCCAAGGTGGAGCAGTCACCTGCTGGGGACCTGATATTGGATGCCCCTCTGTATACTATGAATATGTTTTATTGTCATTGGTTAATAAGGGAGCTGCTTTGGTCTATGGCAGGGAAGAATATAGATAAGTGGAAAATCCAAGCAAAGATATAGGGAAAAAAGAAGGCAGAGCCTTGCAGAAGTCAGCAGCTGCCAGGGAAGCAAGAGGTGAGGTAACAAGCCACAAGCCTCATGGTAAAATACAGAATAATAGAAATGATTTAATTTAAATTGTAAGAGCTAGTTAATAGTAAGCCTGAACTAACAGGCCAAACAGTTTGTAATTACTATTAAACCACAGAGTGGATCTTCAGGAACTGGCAGTTAGGAGAGAAACCTCCATTTACAGTGATCAGCTTGTCCCCTCAAACAATAAGGAATTCTTCACTCTCCCTTACAGAACCAGTACTGAGATGATAATGGCCAACCTAGACCACACTGACCTTGGACAAGACAGATGGAGCCCTCAGTCAGGGTGGGCAAGGGTGGGGAAAGCCTGAGTTCTTGCATCTCTCAGAGAGCGGCTAACCACCAGCCATCTCCGTCACAAGTCCTTTGGGCAAGCCCTTCAACAAATGCCTCCTCCCTCCGGCCCAGCTCTCTGTACATCCCCAGAGCTCTTGGCCTCTGCAAGAACAGCTTCCATGCGAGGTGACCCAGACTGACCTCTTTTCAAAGCTCCTCCTTGCTGAGCCTTCTATTCCCACATAGGCTGCTACGTAGGCTGTTGCGTGTCTGCTCTGAGGGCACAGGGACCCTCCTGCACATCTGCCTGAGGAGATCCTGCGCAATGGCCTTGGCCTGATACCCTGACCCCATACACCATGTGTCCTCAGCCCTTCTGCAACTTTAATAAGCAGTTAGCTGAAAAAGCGCCCCCCTCAGCGGCCAGCCTCTCCACTCACAGACCCCTCCCTTCCAGATGCATAGTGACTGTAGAGTGCATTTTAATGAACAAATGTTTCCATCTCTTTCAAAAATCAGCTCTGTAACCAACTGGTAGAATGCACATAATATCATAAAGAACTTTTAAATGCAATAGCTGAAACTCTGAATCAGGGAGGGAGCTTCCTCAATGAGTAAAGGCAGTTAGACAACCTTGTCTGCTAGAAGAGATGACGTCACTTTAAAGTCTCCAGCCTGGTGGAGGATCAGGGCTGCACCCAAGTGCTCCTGACCCGCTCCTGGACTGTGAACGACTAACAGCACTGACTTTGCTTTTTCCATGATAAAGATGGTGTTTATTCGGGCTGTAGTGGAACTCATCTTTAATCCCAGCACTCAGGAGGCAGAGGCAGGTGGATCTCTGTGAGTTAGAGGCCAGCCTGGTCTACAGAGAGAGTTCTAGGACAGCCAGAGCTGTTACATAGAGAAACCCTGTCTTGAAAAACTAAAATAAACAAAACAAAAAAGAAGGTGTGTAAGAGCAAAGCGATTCTAAGGAGAGAGACTCCTGTCAGCCACCAGAGGCTCAAACAATGGGTCCCACAAAACTGGGATTTCCCTGGTGTCCCATGGGAGCACGGTGTCACCACAGAGGCCTCTTCTCCCCAGGAAGAGACTTCTCACCGCTCAGAACACTCAGGCTACCGTGGAGACTGGAACCTGCAGCTTACTCTGGCAGAAGGCTTCCTCTGGCAGGCGGCTCTCCACAAGTCTATCTGTAACTCAGCGCAGTAACCGACTTCAGACTTAGGGACGCCACATGTCGTGAATTTCCTGACTACTCGACCTGGAGAGCAGAGTGGGAAACTACTCAGATGTTCCCAGACCCAGACCCCGGCCCTGACTAGGCTGTGGCTCTCACCGATGCTTCTCTCAACTCAAAGACCACTTGGGTAATTTACTGAGTTTAATCCTAATTTTGTTTTGTTTTGAGACAGGGTTTCTCTGTTAACAGCCTTGGCTGTCCTGGAACTTGCTCTGTAGACCAGACTGACCTTGAACTCACAGAGATCTGCCTGCCTCTGCCTCCCGAGTGGTGGGATCAAAGGTGTGCGCCCCCACCACCTGGCTAAATCTAGTCTCATCCTGACTAATAATTTCCACAAAACTCTCAGACGTGTGGGGCGGTTGTATCAGGAGTCTGTTTTCTCCTGTTACCATTGAGTTTTGGAGACCAAACTCCCATCAATTTTGGTGGCAAACACACCTCACCAGCCTAAATTTACTTTTCTTAGTGATAGTAAAACAAACAAGTCAATATTTTTTAAGTTTTAAGGGGCTGGGGAGATGGCTCCCAAGTCAAGCAAGTATATGAACTAGGTGTGCAAGCCTGGGGATAGGGACTCGTATTCCCTGCAGGGCTGGGTGAAAGAGGCAGCCAGCCTGGCATTCAAACCTTCAGGAGAAAGACACTCAACATCACATCAGCCTGTGGCCTACACATACACACACACATGCACGCACACACACTCACATACACACATGCACATACATGTACTCACACACAATAATGCATACACATGTACATACACATGCTCAAACACATGCATGCTCACACATACATGCACATGCATGCACAGGCCCAAACATGCAAATACACATGTGTGCACACACACATACACACTTATCTCTCCCACACATACATATGCAAAAATAAATAATAGTGTTTTAAGTTTGTTATTTAAAATCGTCTTGTACACTCGCTGTATCCACATTATACCCTAGAATCCATGTGTCCCTTCCCATGTTTAGGACACCACAGACTACCACGGGGAACCCTAGAGACCTCACGAAAGAATCCACTGTCTGCCGCTTGGCAAAGCCGTAAACCCAAGCAGCTGACCCTGCTGAGTGGAGCCTGCAACAGCCCTGCAGCTTTTGTGTAGACTCTATGGCCTCAGTGCACATGCTGCCAGGGCTAAGAAGACTTCTGCAGGGCATTGGCTGTGTGCACATTTTGAGATGCGTACATGTCCACCCATATGCCAAGGGTTCTCCACGCGGTGAGGGGCTGCCACCATCCTCACTTCAGAGGTGGGAAGTGGAGTCCAGGGAAACGCTGGACTGCAAACAGCCGATTTCACTCTGCCACGCTTTCCCCACCAACCTGCCAGCTCCCTACCGTTCACTCTTAGTCAAAGATTTCATACCCGAGAGCCTGGCTATTAGGAATAAGAGCTGCATCTTCCGGCTTCCCTTGAAGCTAGGCGTGGCCATATGACTAAGTGCTGACCAACTAGGATGTCTGTCAGTAGAAGCGTAGGAAACTTCTACGTGGGAACTTCGAGTGGGGGAGGAATCCTCCAAGAAAGTGCATACATCCGGCTCTGCCCTTTCATCTTCCTGTTGCCTTTTAGCATTGATGGCAGGAGCTGCAAGAGTCCTTCTGGGCAGAGGTGACTGTCCTGGTTGTCAACTTGATGTAAGTCAGAGCCACTTGGGAAAAGGAAGCTCAGTTGAGGAATTGCCACACCAGATCGGACTGTAGAGAACGGGGGCATTTTCTTGATCAGTGATGGATGGGGGAGGACCCAGCTCTCTGTGGGTGGGGCAACCCTGGGGCAGGTGGTCCTGGGTCTCTAAGAAAGCAGGCTGAGCAAGCCAATGAAGAACAAACCAGCAAGCAGCTCTCCTCCGGGACCTCTGCATCTGCTTCCTCTTTGAGCCCCTACCCTGATTTCCCTCAGTGACAGGGTATGGCCTGAAGCTGCAGGATGAGATAAACCCTTTCTTCCCCAAGTTGTTTTTGGTCGTGATGTTCGTCACAGCAATAGAAACCCTAACAAAACTTTTTTTAAAAATGGAAGCCATGTAGGATAAAATGATAGATTAGGTGGGTTCTGGGTCTCTGGGGGACATCATGAAGCAATATTGCACAACCAGCCCGGCACCACCTCTCTTTGGACTATTGTAGGAGAAATGGCCTCTGCCTGGTCGAAGCTCGGGTCTGTGGTCACAGCCCAGGTTTTTCTTTAGTTACTAACAAAAAGTCACAGCAAGAAAGGGAATCCGCGGTGTCTCTACAGCCTCGTCTCACAAGGCAAGCTCCTCCCCCATTTTCTTGGAAGCAGGACACCTGGCTCACAGTGGTGCTGTGGGACTTGAGAGGCAGCTGGGTTGGGGTTCGCAGGTGGCACTTTGTAAACACCTAGTCTCTCAGGTGTGCCTGTCCCTGCATCTGCAGTACCCACCACCCACGAGCCATCTGCCTCCTCTGACAGCATCAATTAACAGTGTGCTTCCTGCAAGCCGGATCCTCCCCAAGAATTACAAAACAAAACAGAAACAGCCCTCTCAAGTGTGGGACACTGGTGGATGCCAGATCCAAGCCAGCCAGACTGGCAGGCGGCAGGCTCCTTCCTCCCTGAGCGTGCCCGAGAATTTGGGAATCAGCAACGACTGTAAAGCCTGGGAGATGAAAACAAGTCCACGCCAAACAATGTCCACCCAGGGAGGGGAGAGAGAAGAGGGACAGCTTCTGGCAGGGACACGGGGAGCAAGCAGGGAAGTCGCCAGTGGACAGCAGCAGCTGAGAACTGACATTTCTGGAACCATCTCCATCCAGCATCCACAGAGCACTGGGGTCACAAAGGTGGCCCAGTGACAGAATCCACGGCAGTATCTCCTCATTCTCAGTCTACAAAAGCTGAAGTCCTCCTAGGAGCGCCATTCCCAGCTCTGATCCCGCTCGACCTCTTCCTGGATGACTTTTTAAAAATTATTTTTAATTTTTATCTTACATAGGGCTGTTACGCCTGCATATGCAACATGTGTGTGCAGTACCCTGGGAGGCCAGAGGAGGGCATCAGATGCTCTGAGAACTGGAGTGACAGATGGTTGTGAGCCGCCATGTAGGTGTGGAGAACAGAACCTAGGTCCTCTGCAAGAGCAGTCAGCACTCTTGGCACTGAGAAATCTCTCCAGCCTTATTCCTAGGCAACTTTTGAAGGCTCTGGTGATAGACAACACTAACCATTGATCCTAACTGCCCTCTCCATCATTAGCACCAATAGGGAGACAAGACATGGTTGGCCCAGTAGAGGGAACCACGATGGATTACATGTCAACATCCAGACCTTTGTCCATTGTGTCTCATATGGTAGGAAATGGGCTTGTTTGCGACTGGGTGGCTGTTATTTATGGAGTTTTTCTCTGAGATTTCCAAGTAAATCACTTACGCCTTTCAGAAACCTCCTACCTCTGTGTCACCAAGAAGGAAATGGAAGTGTTCCTGTGGGGAGAGTTATTTTTATATTTTCTTATATTTTTGTTCTTTGAGGTAGGGTCTCCTATCACTGGTTGGCCCCCAGCTCCTGGTTCTCCTGCCTCCACCTCTCATTGGATGACAAGCGTGCACTACCAACCCAGGCTATGGTGATTTCCCAAAGCCACAGAGCTGGCCAAAGCCAGGGCTGACCCAGTGAAGCCCACACTGCCATGTGATATGGAAAACACAAGGTCCAGAATGGCCGGGGCCGTGCAGACTAAATCTCTGGCGAATCTGCACGTCCTTCATCTCCTCTCAGTCAGCTCCTTGAATGCAAAGCATGTGTTTTCTACTTTCCTGCAGACTCTCCCATTTCCAGAGAAACCTGTGCATGTGGCAGGGGCTCAGCTCTCGTGGAATGGAGGGAGAGGTGCTGTGAGCCACAAGCATTGCACAATAAAAGTACAGCTGACAGATCACTGGACAAACTCATGGGGTGCATTCCATCCAACGAGGAACCCCATCTGCAGAGCTTCAGGAACACCTGTCTTTTGGATCGTCACTGTCAATTCTGCAGAAATCTTGTCAGGCCATGGCTCTTCTCCCTTTCATAATGGAATTCAATCCAAAATGTCCCACCAGTATATAAGTCATTGTTTGAACCTGAGTTTTCCTGTACTGGCAACTGGATGGCCTTTCCCACACTGTGGGGCCCTGGTGTGAGTCTTCACTCAGCCAAACCTTTGTTCTCATAGTCAAATCTACATAAAGCCAGCCCCACAATTATCCTATTGACAGGACCTATTGAAAGGAGCCCTGAGCAGGAGGCACTGAGCAGAGAGACAATGTGTCTGCTCTTATTGATAAACAGGTCTGGGCAGCCCTAACATCTCCAACAGCACACTCAGGAAGATGAAACCTACAGGAAGATGTAACCTACAGGAAGATAAAACCTACAGGAAGATGTAACCCACAGGAAGTAGCCACCCTGGCAGAGGAGAAGCCTAGAGTAGCTGTCCTGGCAGAGGAGCGGCCTGGAGTAGCCTCCCTGGCAGAGGAGAATTCTAGAGTAGCCACCCTGACAGGAGAGAGGACAATCTAAAGAAAGATACATGAGCCCTTCCCTTGGAGGGAGGGCTGTCTGAGGGAGGAGGGCTGTCTGAGGGAGGAGGGCTGTCTGAGGGAGGAGGGCTGACTGAGGGAGGAGGGCTGTCTGAGGGAGGAGGGCTGTCTGAGGGAGGAGGGCTGTCTGAGGGAGGAGGGCTGACTGCAGGCTCTAAGGAAAAACAATCTGTCAACTCACAATCTGAGGCCAGAAGAGGGAGCCTGAAGCTGGTATTAAGAACCATGTGAGCTGCCTTGGGTTTGCTGGGAATAGAACTGGGGTCCTCTTCAAGAGCAGCCAGGGCTCTTAACCACTAAGCCTTTCTTCAGCCCATGCCCACCCCACCCAACATGGCTTTCTTATAAAGAGTCTGCCATGCTCAATAGAAATGATGCCACACATCATAAAGCTAACATCAGGATGCGGATCACTGAAAACAGCATTTGTCTTCCCACATCATCAGGCTGGAGAGGCCTGGCCTCATCTCCCTGTCCACAGAGTGGAGGCCGAGCTCCTGCCGCATCAGGGAAGGACTCTGACGTAGAGGGTGATGTATCATTCTGGGACCCACAGTTACCACACAGTCCAGCAACTCTGACTCCAGGTGTGACCTCAAAGCGTTGGCTGAGGCCCAACCCTACCCTTATACACAAGTGTTCACAGTGCATGGCAGCGAAAAGGCAAGTGTCTGTCAACAGAGAAAAAGATAAACAAAATGCAGTTTAAGCATAAGAGGGGATATCATTGGGTCACAAAAACTCAGGAAATCTCGTGCACGCTGGGCCATGGATGAACTTCAAGAACATGATGCCAAGAACAATTCAGAAGCAAAAGGAAGAGCACATCAAGATTCTATATGATGTTTGGGCTTTTTGTTTAGTTTTGATTTGCTTTGGTTTTTTTTTTTTTTTTTTTTGATACATGGTCTCCGTAGCCCTGGTTGTCCTGGAACTCACTATGTAGACCAGGCTGGCCTGGAACCCGTAGAGATCTTCCTGCCTCTGCCTCTGCCTCTGCCTTCCGGGTACTGGGATTAAAAATGTGCCCCACTACACTCCCAGTTCATGACCCTTGTTTGAAGTCAAGTTCACGGAGACAGAAAACAGACCAGCGGGGGGGGGGGGGGGCGGGGATGGGGAGCAGGGTGTTGCAGGAGGTGGGGAGGCTGGGAAGCTGTGTTTTATGGCCACAGGAGAGAAATTCTGGAGATGGATGGTGGTGGCAGCTGCACAGAAGATGTGGAGGGACTTAGCACATCACACACTGTCACTGGTAAACTATATATAACACAAAACAGCAATGCTTGCACATATCAATATTGTCTCTATTGTGATAAGTTGTAAATATTGAGTCAATTTTAAGAAAGCAAGAACTTTAAGTGAACTCTTGGGAGACCCCAGGACACAATGGATATTTTCAGACTGAAATGTCCCCAGACAGTGGACCCCAGCATCCAGGAGCTCCAGAGCAGTTAGCTGCCACTCTTACTTGAGGCTATAGGGACAGCAGCTGTATCCAGGGGCTGTGGGGATAGGCACGAAGCTGTGCACATTCCCTTGGTCTGCAGGCTCCTCAGGGCTCCTCAAAGGCTGCCCTGGCTCTCCAACATGCGCCCTCCAAGCCCACACCAGACATGAATCATATTAATATAGTTATTAATCGGTAAAATCACTTCATTTTTGCTGCCATGACAAGCAGATACCACCATTACTTTCTGTTCACGAACGGGGAAATGGAGGCAAAAAAAAGCCGACCGACTTACCCGTTATCCAAGCTGGCTCCCATTGTCTCCCTGAGACAAGCAGAACACAGCACTTCATCAGAGGACTTCCCAAAGGAACAGGGGGGTTCACTGGGCCTCTTCATGTTTGGGGGAAGCTGGGCCTCACCGAGGCTGCTGTGGCTCCCTCAGAGTGAACACAGGCCTAGGAGCCCGTATCTTTCCCCCCTCCACTGCTGCAGGCTGGAAAGCTTCTGCGTTTCCCAGAGGAAAGTCAGAGCTCGCTGCCCTGGGTCCCTATCTAAGCAGAGACTGGAAGTCAGGTCCAGTGGCTCGAAACGACTTCGCCCCCAAACCCAGAGAAGCTCAGCCTAAGGCCAGCTGGTATCTGGAACTATCTAGAGATGGTTTTGATGGTCCTGGCTTGAAGGGGCTTTACAGGCTTCAGGTGGTTTCAGCGCGAGGGGTAGCCCTGTGACAGCCACGGGTCTCAGAAACCCACTTTTGCGAGGTGGGAAACCCTGCAGAAACCCCAGATGGTGGCTAAGGGCCAGCAAGGCACCTCGGCGTTAGATTTTACAATTTCCCCCGAAGTCTGAAAATACCCACGTCAGCCTTGGCAGGCCCCAGGCGGTGAGAACGCTGGTGGGTTTTATTTTCTTCTCCTTGGCAAGATTGCAGGTTCTAAATTATCACAGACAAATATTCATCTGCCTTGCAATCTAATGAGTTTCTGCTCCTTAGCCACTTCCTGTGCTCTGGGTATGAAACCCTGCTGGGTCACCATCAAGAGCTGATGCAATGGGTCCCACTCCAAGGTGAGGCCTGAGACCAGGAGTCCAAGGTCTGGCCCCGCCTGTGGCGATACCTCAGTGAGACTGTCCCTGTGAGCTTGTCCCCTCTTCGGTGGAGATGGTGAGCCTCACTCAGTCCAAACGCCCAGTACCGCGGAGCTAAGTGTTCATTTCAGCTCCCAGAGCCCATGCACGAGATTGGCCTCTGACCCCAGAACAAAGAAGAGCCCACTGGAGGTCCGGTGCAGACCGGCACACAGAAGGCTACGGAAGAGCCCAGCTCAACCCGGGCTTCCTCAAAGGAATGGAGGCTGTGAAAGGATTGATTTCAACTGGTCAGAGGTCAGATAGTGGAAGGTTTGGACTGACTTCGGTAAACAAGGTGGTCAGCCCACCCACCTTCTACAAGTCTCAGCTGGCAGCTGTCTAACGAACTCACCCGGCAGAGCTCAGAACTGGCTAGTTTGCAAGTCTGCTTTTCTGCCCCAACTGTGACTTGTCCCCAAACCTGGTCCTTAGGGAAATCTTCTGTAAACCCTCTGCCATACCTGTCCCTCGGACACCACTCGGGCTGCTCCAATTTAGGGTACCTAGGGGGAAATTCATGTTGTTCAAGTAAATGTGATTTCCTTTGACTCCCATTTCTCCTTTAACAACAGCAACAACCAAAACTTGAGGGGAGGTAGGCTTCACTCCCATCAGCCCACGCATAACCTTCGGCCGGGACAGCTGCGCTGCATGTAGGCGCTGGGAAGCCGGTGCTGAAGGAATGCACCCACCGTGCTTCTTGCTACACCTTGATGTGCACAGGTGGAATCGGTAGAGTAAAGCCCAGCTCTGTCTCTTACCAACTGGGGGAACTTCTACACGCTCTCTTCCCCGCTGAACCCCCAGTCCTTATCAAGGGGCCACAGTTACACGTCTCACGTTGGAGGAAGGTGGGGCCGTGAGGTCACTGACAGCCTGGGCACACTTAATGTGTCGTCACCATTCTTGGCCACATTGGGGGTACTCCACTCTTAACCCATCTGCACCTGGCGTACTTTCGGCATGGAAGTTTAAAGGGTACAGGGACAACCACAGTTTGCCTCTTAGGGTCTGGAGAAGGGGTTCTGGGTACGGAATGGCCCATGACATTGTTTCCAAAGCCCTCTGCAAGCCTGAGTTCACCTGATCCTCACAGTGGCCGGAGAAGGGCCACTCAGTCGTTGACTCCTCAAACCATGGGTTCTCGACCCCCCTGGTGCCAAGATCCTTTAATACAGTTCCTCAAGTTGTGGTGATCCCCAACCATAAAATTATTTTCATTGCTACTTCATAACTGATTTTGATACTGTTATGAATCATAATGTAAATATCTGATATGCAGGATCTCTGCTATGTGACCCCTATCGAAAGGGTCACTGGACTCCCCCAAAGGGGTTGAGAACCGTTGCTTTATGTGGATGGGGATGCTGATGATCAATGCACAAAAGAGAGCCACTCCAAAACACTGCTCCTTCTGTCTTCAACATCAGACAGGACCCCCGAGAATTGGCTGGTGGGTGGCTCAGTTGCTAAACACTTGCCTCCTAGGGACAAGGGACTGTGTTCAGTCCCCATAACTCACGCAAAAATGCCAGGCAGTGTGGTGCACACTTGTAACCCCAGCACTAGTGAGGCAGAGACTGGGGAACCCCTGGGGCTCAACTGCCAGTCAGCCTTATCAACTTAGTGAGCTGGGGACCAGCACTGCTGGAGCCTGCCTGTGGACTTGCCATCTAGACCCATGGGCCCCACCTGTCCTGCCCTTTCTGACCACCCTGTGTTTTCTGCCACACCACAACTGTGAGATGCTCAGTCCATCCCGTCAGATAGACAGATGTCATGCAGAACACTGGGCAGCGGTGGCGCATGCCTTTATTCCCAGTACTTGGGAGGCAGAAGCAGGTGGATCTCTGTGAGTTTGAGGCCAGCCTAGTCTACAGAGCAAATTCTAGGACAGCCAGGGCTACAACAGAAAAACCCTTTCTCAAAAAAGAAAGAGAGAGAGAGAAAGGAAGAAAGAAAAAAGAAAGAGAGAGAGAGAGAGAGAGAAGAAAGAAAGAGAGAAAAGAGGGAGGGAGAGAGAAAGAGAGGGAGGGAGGGAGGGAGGGAGGGAGGGAGGGAGGGAGGGAGGGAGGGAAAGATCTGCTAGGCCTGGGTCTTCCTTCCTCCTTCCTTCTCTGTCTTCCCTCCTTCCCAAGGATAGCCATGATATTGATGTTCATGACAACCATGGTCTTGCCAGTTTTAAATTTCATATTAATAGCTTTATGTTTATATTACATTTATATTAACATGGGCTGGACTCCTCTATGCCTCGCTCGGCTCATCTGGTTTTTGAAGTCTGTCTCATTGTAGTCACTGGCTCCATCCTGTTTAGACTGGTGAACTGTTAGGGGGCTGTTTGAGCTCCCTGAGAAATTTCTCTGGAGGGGGGTTGTCCGCCCCCCCCCCCCAGCTTTCAGACCCAAGCATGTTGTCTCACAATATCCTGCAGCAGCAGAGCCCCTTGTCTAGGGATGAGCTGTCCCCCAACTCTGTGACAGCAGGGGAAGGGAACAAGGAAACAGCTCCAGAGCCCCCTGTGCCCTAGAGAGCAGCCGGCAGGTCAGCCACTCCCGACAGGGGTCACCAGTGTTGCCCCACAGTGTGAAGAGCCTGCAATGGAAGGGAGAAGCTGCAGGCTGAACAATGGAGAACAGCTCAGCCAGAGACTCCAGCTGATACCCAGCTGTCCCGACTGTTTCTGCTGATGTTGTGGTGTTTTCTCTGGTGCTGTTCTTTCTTATACTTCAAAGCCTCACCTGCAGAGACTCTGCTCTGAGCTCGCCTTATTGGGAGCTCCGGATGGCCGCCGTAAAGGAGCCTCCTTCCTGATGAAGGATCTGAGTACATGATTTGGTGATGTTGCTTTTCCTCCCCGCTCTGTCTCTCTCGATAAACTCATTCAGAACTGAAACTGGTGTGGATCGTGGTAAAGTTTGAGCTGTTTGTGTCGCTGGTGCACAGATGTGTGTAATTTCGTTGAAGACGAACAAGGAGAGAAAACACTGAGCCAGGAGACATGTGTGTGATAATCTTTAACAGATAATGCCACTGTTTTACAGTGTTTGCATTTATGAACCTCAGAGCAACAGGTGAGAGTCTGCAATACTTCATATCCTCACTAGTACTTTGTATTGTTGGTCCATTTAACGTCAATCATTCCAGGAGACCTGTAGTACTACTGAGTGTGTGTGTGTGTGTGTGTGCATGTGCGCACATGTGTGTATGTGCGTGTCTGTGAATATGTATACATGTGTAGTTGTGTACATATGTGTATGTGTGTATGCCTATGTGTACACGTGTATGCATGTGCATGTGCCCATATGTATACATATCTGTGTACCTGTGTGTGCGTGTGTATGTTTGTGTATGTGTGTATGTGTGTGCATGTGCATGTGTGTATGTCTGTGTGTGTACATGTGTACACATGTGTAGTCCCATTCACAGGTGTTTCATTCAGGACTAATGTTCTCTGTGCCTTACTGAGAACTCCCTCATTGCAAAGTCCTGAGATGTTCTCACTCTAGAGCAACTTTGAGGGTTGCATATCAGATATTCTGCACACCAGGTGTTTACAGTACGACTCTTAATAGTACCCTAGTTACAGTTATGAAGCATCAATGAGATAACTTTATGGTCGGGGGTCACCACAACATGAGATCTGTCTTAAAGGGTTGCAGCCTTAAGAAGGTTGAGGTCCGCTGCTCTAAATCTTCACCTTGGCAGACAGCCCCTGAGGAGAAGAGCCGAACGCAGAGAGAAGGTGTGGGTCCTCCAGAGGTGTGACCTGCTCCTCGCTCTCCTCATTCCCAGGAAGCAACTCTCCAGTGTCCCAGCTCCAGTCCTGGTATGTTCCAGAACATCTCTCTGAGGGGATGATTGTTACCCTAAGGGGACAGCTTGGGTGTGAGGAGGAGCCCCACCTCTGCACCTGTAGATCCCTGCTTAGCAAGAGGCAGGTCTGGGCTACAGCATGGACCGCCATCTAATAATAATAATAATGCCTCCAACGCTCTTATCTGATTGGTAAAGCTGATTAATAGAGCATGATGTCGGCTCTGTTTACAGCAGTGACATACGATTTTCCTTTTTAATTAAATGTATATGACTTATGTTAGCAAAATATTAAGTCAATAATAGCCTGGATTGTATATAAATACAGCAAAACAATAGATCATATGTTAGTGTGTTAAAGTCACATGTAAGAAAAGTGAAATTTGAGAGGCAGACACTAAAGCAGGTTCCTTTACACTGGACGATCAGATACCAATTAGAACAAAGATGTGACCATGGGAACCCAAGAAACAGACACCCCGGGGCCCCTACCACCTGACCAGGAAGGCACAAAGGTGGGGAAGAGCAGGTAGACGTTGGCACGTGAGTGCCACCAAAGATGTGAGGGTGACTGAAGAGACAGCACGCCAGCCTCTGGCCTCCACACGCTCACCACACACACACAATGGAGAGAGAAGTCAGACCTCTCAGGGTCACTGGGTGACTTACGAAGCAATGCTTTCTTGTCCTCCAAGGTGCCCAGCATGCAGCGCTGCACAAATGGCTGCGTCCTTGTTGTTAAGGGGAGTGGGCAGATTGGGGCTCCACCGTCTGGGTCCCATTGTAAGTAAGGAACCCCAAATTCTGAAATCATAGAGTTTTCCCCCAAGTCACCCACTTGACATAAATAAGTAAATGACTGTATTTAAATTTTATTTTCCATCTGCCTGGTTCCAAAACCCATTCCAGAAAATGGACGTTACTACAAAGTAGTGTAGTGCTTGGGGTCTTAGATGGTCACGTGGCAAAGCTTTGGTTGCCAACCAGTGTTTCAAATGACAGGCAGAGGGCATTTTAGGAGATGGGGTGTAGTTGGAGGAGGTAGGTCCTGTGGAGTGTCCTTGCGGAGATGTTGGGAGGCCTGATGCCAGCTTCCTCTTTGCTTCCCGAAGATGATGGAGTGAGCAGCTTAGTCCCAATACATGCTTCCCGCCGTGACGTTTCCAATACATGCTTCCTGCTGTGATGTTTCCAATACAAGCTTCCCGCCATGACATTTTCAATACATGCTTCCTGCTATAATGATTTGTCGCTCCACAGCCCCAAAGCAGTGAGGCCAAGCAGCCTCTGGCTGAACCTTTCCTCCTTTATACTATTCTGACCTCAGGTATTTTAGTGCAGCCACGGAAATCTAACACAAGCAGATGCTGAAGATGAGGGATGGTCACGAGCCTCTTTATATTTAGGCTTCTTCTTACCTTTGTTTATGTATTGTGCATGTGTTGTATGTGGATGGTTGGGAACACCCTCACACCACAGTCAGTTGGTTCCTTCCACCGTGTGGGCTGGGGCATTGAACCAGGTGGTCAGGCTCCACAGCAGGTACCTTTATCCACCAAGGCATCTTGCCAGTACTGGGGTCTAACGATTAAAGAGCCAGGCATGGCAGTGTACACATGTAACTGGAGATGGAGCAGGAGGATCAGGAGTTCAAGACCAGCCTCAGCTACATAGGAAGCTCAGCCTCAGGAAGGCAAAGCAAACGCGGTCAGAGGCTCTCCTGGAGAAGGCTTGTGTGTCTGCTGAGACCTGAGATTAAAGATAATTACTTGGTGACAGGCAAGGCATAACAGGAAGGTCACCTGCAAAGGCTCATGGGATTAATGCACACTAGCTGTTGACAGACAATCTCTGAAGCCGCAGGACCACAGACTTGATTACAGTGGCCGTAGCAGGCCCAGGCCCCAGACTACAGAACAACAAAATGTACTTTTCAATGATTCTCTGATGATTTCACGTAACTGCCTCCAAGCAGGGCGGTTAGTTGGATAAGCATAGATCTTCTGTACCTTAATGCCATTTCCTCCGCCACAGGCCACCTCGGGTCTACACACTAAGGAAGCCACTGCCTCTCGTCCTGCCACTCCCTAGGATCATGGAGCTGTGTGTGTGTGTGTGTGTGTGTGTGTGTGTGTGTGTGTGTGTGTGTGGTCTGTCTGTCTGCCTACCTGTCTGTGGTATGTGTGTGTGTGTCTGTCTGTGTGTGTGTCTGTGTGTGTGTCTGTGATGTGTGTGTGTGTCTGTCTATCCTTTTATGTGTCTGCCTGTCTGTCTTTCTGTGTGTATATGTCTGTGTGTCTGTATCTGTGTCTGTGTGTCTGTCTGGTTATGTGTTTCTGTGTGTTTGTCTGTCTTTCTGTGTATGTCTATATGTCTTTCTCTGTGTGTGTGTCTGTCTTTCTGTTTGTGCTTATCTGCATGTGTCTGTCTGTCCTTCTGCGTGCCTGTGTCTATGTGCCTGTCTACCTGTCTGTCTTTCTGTCTATGTGTGTTTGTGCACACATGTCACCACACCCAGCTTTTGAAACTGGTTGCTGGGATCAAACTCAGGTCCTTCTGGTTCTATATCAGGCACTTGCCCGCCGAATCACCTCCCTGGGCCCGGTTCTTTCTAATACCTGATGACATCCTGCTAATGTATACAGCTAACCTGACTGCTTCCCATTCAGCCGAGGCTGACCAGTGAACTCTGACCCCTTAGTCATGCTCAGATGCAGCCAGTGCTCTTTTTCTTGAGTCATTTATTTGAATAAGTCGTGCCTGTCTGTTTGCATCCTGTGGTACAGGGGCAGGGTGGAGGAGTTGAGGTGTGGCCGCAGACACTGTGTCCAGCAGAGCCCTTTAAGAAACCACTTGCTGGCCCTGCAGGGGTCTCAGAGGAAACCAACCATTCTACAAGGTCCAATAGCATAAGACTCTGCCTAGAAGGCAATAGGAGCCACTGAAATCTCGGAGGGACAGAGTAAGCTGACCAGTGCTGCAGCCACATCAGAGAGCAACCCCATGTCCTTGTCATCCACTCTGCAAGAACGGATCAACTTCTTGCCCAACATACCAGCCAGCGGGCCCTGCCTCACAGTGGACTCGCAGCAAGGCTCCTAGGTGCCCGGAAGTCTAAAAGGCTCATCTGGTCGTGCGTTCAAATTCCACTTCTCAGGTTCCCTCCTAGGTGGCCTATCTTGCTAAACACCTCTGGGGTTGGAAAGGCAGGCAAGCCAACTCTCCAGAGAGCCCTGGGAGGAGAACCAGGGGCCACAGTTGCGGAGAACAGGTTTTTCTTGTTTGAAAGGCAGTGAGGGAAAGCAGATGGATGGAAGTTTGCTCTTGCCCTAGATATGAGCAAGTTCTGCCCCACCTGCTTCAGGGTCTAGCAAACAGAGGCCATTTGTATTACAGTCTCATTTGAGCAAATCTTCGCTCTAATCAGGAAGGTCCACACCCAAACAGCCTGTGAGACATCGCAGAGGTTCTAGGGACAAAGCCATTTGCCTCGAATGACAGCAAAGTACATTTGAACTTGACAGAATTTAATTCCCTCTTCCAGTTCAATATTCCGAGTAAAGATTTTGAACAGCAAAATTGGATTTACAAGGATGGGAACAAGGTTTAACATGTGCCACAGCTGGGCAGAGCCAACCGCTCCATCAAAGGCTTGCTGCCTCATCACAGTTGAAACGGCTCCCAAAGGACACAGACCCTTTACAAGGAAGAGTGGACAGAGCTCAGGGGAGACCAGAAACACTCTATTCACAGGGCCTCTGTCCTTGAATACAGACTTCCAGGCCAGCATAGCCTTCACAGACGATCCAGGCAACTAGGGTTTCCGAAAACATGAGCCAAGAGGTGTTTTTGCGAACAGAGGCGTTCAGCGGTAAATAACAAAATTGCCTGGCACAGGAACACATGACAGCGGCACAAGCCCCTTGTCTTGTCGCTATGAAAAATGACTCACGAAATTGGCTTGTGCAGGAGGAAGGGTTCACAGGACGAGGGTTCAGCTCCACCATGGCAGGAGAATGGATGCAGGAACTTGGGCAGCTGCTCACAGTGTATCAGGTTTATTGACAGTTCATATCATACTGCTACACAGAGGTTAGCTGATCATGCAAACTCAGGAGTGAGGGAGAGACCACCCAGTGTCACCTGCCTCGGGTGAGGGGCAGCCAGGTATCCCGACTGTATCATCCTCTTAGCCCTAAGCTGGAGGCTTCGCTCTGAGGACCAGAGAAGCCCCACCCACATCTGGCTCACACATCATCTCTGACACTGTTCACCCAGGGCCTTCTGGGATGTCTGTAGCTGGAACTCACATTCCCACCCTTGGATAGCCAGGGAGTGAAATGGGGTCACCTGGGATTTTTGCCCATGAGATCCACCTCTTTCTTTTCTTTTCCTTTTTTTCCTTTAATTTTTTGAGACAGGGTTTCTCTGTAGCTTTGAAACCTGTCCTGGAACTCACTCTGTAGACCAGGCTGGCCTTGAACTCACAGAGATCCACCTGCTTCTGCCTCCCGAGTGCTGGGATTAAAGGCATGAGCCATGACTGCCCCGGTCGAAATCCACCTCTTTCTAAAGCCTGCATATGTGTGCTTGTAACAGACACTCCATCTTCATAGCATACTCATGTAGATTTGAGTTTTTCACAGACATTGTCCTCTTCATTCCCATGACAGTATCATGGAGTAGGCAGCATTGCTATCACCAGCTTCTGACAGGAAGTAATTTAAGAAGGAAGGAGTCGGATAGGTTCATGTTTTAAGGACGCTGAAAAGTCTGTCATGGCAGGGAAGGCGTGGTGCTGGGAGCAGCTCACAGCTGCCGCAGTGGAGGACAAGGCTGCTTCCTGACACCTGTACAGAGAGGATGCAAAGAGAGACCTGAAGTGGGGTGGGGCTACAAGCCCACAAGGACACCCCCAGTGACCCACTTTCCCCAGAAGGTTCCACAGCCTCCCAACACAGCGCCCCCAGCTGGGGACGAGGCCTTCATACTTAGGAGTCTATGGGGGGCAGTCCATATCTGCACCAAGAACCCCACAGATCACACCTCTCCAAGCAGGAGTCACACCCAGGTCCAAGCTGACCCCAGCACCTGAGCCCAGGACCACCGGGCCCCGCCTTGCAGAACCTGCCCATCCCATCCCTTACTGAGAAAGACGTTCTAATTGTGTCACTCGGTCCTTGTTTTCCCTTCGCGCACACAAAGAATTTAAAAAGCACCAAGCTCAGCCATAACTCCGACATCCGAAGATGAGTATTTTACTATTTCCTCTCATTTTCACACGCAGATAGAGACACAGATACAGATGATCCTGTTGGCTTCTTTGCAAAAATGAGCTGAGACCATGTGCACTCTTTTGTAACATATGTTCTACCCGGTGATATATCTGGACCATCTTACCATAGCAACACAGAAAAACAGTGCTTCACCATGGCACGCCTGCCCAAGACTGCAGCCTGGGCAGCAACCAAGAGCCAATAACTCATCCCCTCGTCCTGGACATTGAGCTTGTTCCAAACACAGACCGAGTCCTAGAATGTGCATCTCAGTGCTCAGTCTCACTCTAAACGCGGTGGGTGCTGCAGAGGCAGCTCGGCAGTTAAGAGCACTGACTGCTCTTCCAGAGGACCTGGGTTCAAGTCCCAGCAACTGTATGACAGCTCACAACTGTCTGTACCCTCAGTTATTCTCACACAGACACACATGCAGGCAAAACACCAAAGCACATAAAAATAAATAAATAAATCTTTTAAAAAAACTGTGTGTGTGAGCATTTGTGTATAGTGTGTGCATGCACGTGTGTGTGTTTGTGTGTGTACAGTGTGTATGTGTATGGGTGTGTGTACAGTGTGTGTGTGTATGTGTTTGTTTGTGTATATGGGTGTGTGTGTTCATGTGTCTGTATGTGTGTATGGGTGTGTGTACAGTGTGTGTGTGTATGTGTTTGTTTGTGTATATGGGTGTGTGTGTTCATGTGCCTGTATGTGTGTATGGGTGTGTGTACAGTGTGTGTATCTGTACGTGTGTATATATGGGTGTGTGTATGTGTGTGTGTGTTTGTATGTGTGCAAATGCAGGCACATGCATGCTGTGCTGTGTATATGGACACATGGGGAGAGAAGCAAGCTTTCCACTTACATGAGACACAGTTTCTTGTTTGCCACTGCACACACCAGACTGTGGTCTGTGAGCTCCCAGGGACCCTCCTGTCTCCGCCTAGGACTGCAGACAAGCACTTTCATGCCTGACTTTTACATCGATTTGGGGGACTTCAGAGATCCTCACACTTGGCTGGAAAGCCCTTTGCCCACTGAGCCATCTCCACAGCGCTACCTCTTGCTCTCAAAGAGGACCTGGGTTCGATTTCCCGCACCCATATGGCAGCTCCCACCCACCTGCAATTGCAGGTCTAGAAGATCTAATGCTCTCCTCTGGCCTCCTTGAGCACATGGCACGCATGTGGCTCACAGGCACGCATGAAAATAAAACACACATACATACAAAATAAATAAAAAATAAGTAAATCTTTAAAAAAATCATGCCCTCTCTTAGGGCAGCTGCACGATCCAGGCCACTGCCTACAGGTTGTCTCCTACCTCAGCCTATGCAGGGAATTGTCTTTCCTAACCATGGGCAATCTTACAGGCCACACAAAAGGTAATAATTAAAAAAAAAATCTTGCTTTTTCTTCAAGACTCAGATTCATTTGTATCTCTCTCTCCCTCTCTCTTCTTCTCTCTCTCCTCTCTCTCTCTCTCTCTCTCTCTCTCTCTCTCTCTCTCTCTCTCTCTCTCTCTCTAAGTCACTGAACCACCTCCCCAGCCCCACACATCTTGCCTTGATGTGCTAAACTTTTATCATCTAGGAGGTTGAATGTCTTCTATTCTCAGATAACTCAAATCTATCTCCAGCCTCTTTGTGTTGCTACTATGGTAGCCCAAAGGGCCCAAAATTCTCCAGGCAAGGTTCCCACCAGCATTTGATTTCAGAGATGTCTAGTGGGTTGGTCTCAGGCAAATGGTTATCAATATTCCCTGGAGAGTGGCGTCCAGTCAGGTGGACATACCAATTGGTTAAACGTGTGTGGCCCCGTAACTCTGGGGTGGCCTTTTATGGCTCTCTGGTTTCTATCAGCGCTGCCTTCCCTCCTGATCAGCTCAGCTCTAAACACAGCTGCCTGTGTGCCAGGCGCTCAGCCCCACGACTGGAGTCTGGGCAAGAGATACACGTGTTGTTCTTTCATCTCCTGTGCACCGGGAGTTGGGTAAAGTGCGCTCAGCTGTAGACTCGCCCACAGGCTGCTCGTGCTACCGCACTCTGCACACTGGAGAAATTCGCTCACTCTAGGTCTGTGTGGAAGGCGTAGCACACCTGATGATGCTAGGGTGTCTAGAGGGAGATGCCATGTGACCCTGCCCAGTAGCCCGCTGCCTTCTCACAGAGACGCCACCTGGCTTCCTTACCCAACTCTCTCCACTTCCACTTAGGGAATAAGCGGAGCTCAGGGCCTTGGTTCAGGTCCCACTCTGCCAGGTGCTGGCTTTAGCTCCACCTCATTCAGGGGCCTCAGTTCATTCAGCAGCGAAGTGGGGACAACAGTAATGTCAACTTCACAGTGCTGTAGAGAGACTGAGAACACACTGCTCAGCACAGCCTCAGGAACCCATCGGTTTTACTTCAGAGCTACTGACAACCGCTTGCATTCCTTGGTAATCGCCCCCAGATGGAAGCTGGGAGCCCCTGTATCAACTGCATCTGTGGCATTGTGGCCAAATACTATGGAAACAACTTAGGGAGAACTGTTTTGCTTCGTGGGTTCAGAGGTGTCGGTTCATCACAGCAGGGAGGGCAGGGCAGAGCTGAGCAATTCACCTCTCGGTGGCCTGCAGACACACACAGAGAGAACCAGGAAGGCTCTGGGACAAGGCGCACCAAGGACCACCCCCTGTGACTGCTTCTTCTAATGAATCCCACCTCCTGAAGTTTCCACAACAACCCCCCCAAAGAGCCACATCACCTGGGGATCAAGCGCCCGAAACACATGAATTTAAAGTTCAGTCTGGGCTAAGGAGTTGCTTGGTTGGTAAAGTGACTGCCACACAAACAAGGTGAGCTGAATTCAAACACACAGAACTGCTTTTAAAGCCAAGCACAGGGCACCTGCTTAAAATCCCAGTCATATGCCCAGCACGCCCCCAGCCAGTCTAGCCCTGCTTGGCGAGCTCCAGGCCAGCAAGGGACCCTGTCTCAAAACAAAAAGGTAGCTAGTGCCTGAGAACACCTAAGGTTGATCTCGGACTTCCACAAGCACATGTATGCACCCCAAAATCTTTGTATGAAAGACACACTGTGGCCTTACATGAGTCTCACAACTGAATCAATTTTCTGTCTCAAATCAGCTCTGAGAATCATATTCTGGAAGGTTCTGGGGCAGGCACCAGCATCTACCTGTAGGAACTCATTAGGACATTTTTATACGGTCTGCCCTTGGAATGGTGTTCTTTTATAAACCTAAGCAATATTCCCCAACTTAAAATGTCAAGCATAAAACGCCCGTAAACCAGAGCTCGAGTACCCAGCGGGCCTCGTTCTGCCTGCGCCTGACTCTCTTTGCAACTTGGCTTGCATTGAGGGAGGCTTTCTCACACGGGGGCTTTTCCGGGAAGTCATGATCCCCAGTAAAGCCAGCCTAGGGCTATAGTCCCATTGCACCCAAGACAGATAGATAGCTATGGGGTTCCCAAATACCATGCACTCCCACCCCAACCACAGCATTGTGCGAGGCTCTTTCTGTGCCTCGGGACACACCGTCAGGAGGACCAGTGCTGACAGCGGACAGTCATGGGAAGCAGTCAGAGGTGACTTGGCAGTGCAAACTGAGCCCACCGACTGGCTTCTGAGTTCCTGTGCTTGGAAGACCCGACCTCCCCAACGCCATAAAATGTGAATGACAAGGGAATGAGTGGGAACAGAAGAGACTGAGTCTAAAGCCGGAAAAACAGGGTCCTCTGCAATCAACTGGATCAAAGGGATAATGGGTTTCAGATTTGGGCAGGGAGCAAGTTGGCACCCCTGGGCAGCCCTGGTCCCTGTCCCTGCCTCAAACCCATTCATTCTGACTTCACACAACTGTTCTGAAAACAGCCGCAGCCGACAAATCACAGACACAGCCTGAAGGAAGTCCTCCGGGAACAGTGCAGACGTCTAGCGAGTTCTACACAGTCCTTAATAAAAGATGAAGATGAGTCCACAGCGGTGCTTCTGAGCTGCGCTGAACCCTGGGTGAACCACCGAGGCTGGCTAGAGATGAGTGCAGACGTCCACAGAGAGAAGCAGGCTTTTCTAAAGATCAAACAAATTGGGGCGTGCTTAAGACTCTACACTGAGAGAGGAAAAGCGGTACCTCTGGCGCACGGTCAACTTTTCCGTGCATGTTATAGTATTTTAAGAAAAAAGCAGAATACCCATAAAGCATCAAAGCACTTTTCTCCTCCTCACCCCCACCCTCCTCTTCTCTTCTTGGCAGCCACTGTGGATGGTACCCAGAACCTCTTGGTCCTAGAGACCTGACTGGAGTCGTGAGAGAATAAAGAAAAGATAGACACACAGACGCATACAGAAGCTGGCACCAGCTGGGCCACGCGCACTCTGCTGGAGCGGTACTGGCTAAGTTGGATCCAGAATCTCAGGGTGTTCATTATGAGCAATAAGCAGGGGGGGGGGGGGGGGAGCTAGTCTTGGTAGGTGTCTGTCAGTGAGCAGACTCAGGCTGTAAAAATACCAAAGGAAGCTGCAGTACCTAGTCTTTGCACACACGGCCAGTTGCTCATAAACACTCGTTCTTGCACATACTGTCAGCATTCGCATGTGGACCAAAGGAAGGCGATTCTATTCCCCTGAGCCTCATGGGGGACAGCTGGGGGAGACTCTGCCACCCCCATGGTCCTGGGGCATCGAGTCCTAAACATGTGTGCCCATGTCACCAACACGCATGCACTCAGGACTTTATCCTTTTTTTACATATTCACTGGGGCTTCTTAGCCTCCCATACTATCCCCTCCTCCTCCTGCTCTTTGCAGTGCTGGGGATGGAACCCAGGGCCTCGGATATCCGAGGCAAACACTCTAGCACTGAACTTCATCTCCAGCCCTCTTCTTGGGTCTCATGAAGTTGCCCAGGCTGGCCTTGAACTCACTCTGAAGCCAAGACAGACTCTGAACTTGTAATCCTCCTGCGTCATTCTCCTGAGCAGCTGGGATAACAGGCTTGGGCTACCAAGTCATGCTTCTGTCGAGATGTTTTAATTCTTCATAATGAACATGTAATCTGATAATGGGAGAAAGAAAGGAGAATTTATAATGCCTCTAGCTATAAATAAGAAGATACTTCTGATATTTTCCCCAATGCCGTATGTATAATGTAATAAGCCATTGTTTATTGAGGGCGTAGTATGTGCTTTAGATTATTTTGTTTTCTAGTGGTGACAGCCACAGACACATGCATTATTGTTGTGTGTTCACTAAGTGGGAAATTGAAGTTTCTAGAAGCTAACGTCCTGCCTACAGCTCATTTCACATGAAGGGATGGAGCTGGGTTCAAATGAAGACCTAGCTGCTGCTAGCACCTATGCTGCTGTTGCTGAGGTCTCCCCAGAAAGCGGTTCCTCAGACAAGCTGCAGAGAGCCCTTATAGTCCTGGGCATTCAACAGTGTGTGTGTCCTGCAGTAGGTTCACCGAGTCTCTGAGATTCTTACTGTGGAAATTCATTCCACCGAAAGCCTTGGGGTACCAGCCTTAGGGTGAGACTTCTTGTCTGCAGACTGTGGCCACTTAAGGAGGGAGGGGGGTCACACACTGAAGACTGGGTTAGGCGGCATGAAGCAGTGTATGGTCGGTTTCAGAAGGACTCTGCAACTTATACCTTGTTCTGTATCCATGAGTCTGTTTCCCCTTTACACCCCTTATTTTATATATATATATATTATAAATTTATATACATGTATGTGTGCATGTATGTATGTATATATGTATCTTTGTGATTCACACTACAGCTTCTGACTTAATCATCCTGTCTGTCTTAAAGAAATGGCTTCCGTTTTGCAAGCTGCTGTGGGTAAGAATCGGATGTAGCAAGCAACCCAGTGGTTCTGAAGAAAGTTTCCACGTTTGTACCCCAGAGCTTTCCAGACAGATCCAGGAGCAGTTGGCCCCTGGCCAGGCCTGATGGGTTGTCCCACCATGTCCTGGGCTGTCTTTGGTTGCTACCAGTTATGGAGGAGAGAGACTTGCTCACACAGGCTGCCTGGTGTAGCAGATGGTCCCACGGAATGAAGGATGACTGTGATTCACAGTTGGCAGCAGGAACCACACGTGGGGTCTACCCACACTGGGTCCAACAGGTTTCCGATGTCCCTACAGGAAGGGTGTTACAGGTCTGACTTTGCTGTTGGGGTGAGAAGGGACTCACAGCTGCCTGGTTCCCATAACTTCAATCCCAGGGTTTACTGCAGCACCCATAGACTGCACACCCCGTGGAGAGTTCAGAGTTCACAGATAGCTGGACCCTGGATCTGGTTTCATTCAGGTTCTGGTGGGAGCAATCCAAGGAGAGGGGTAAACATCACTACAATGGAGGAGCCGCTTTTGTGTAATGCATCTATCTCTGGAAGCCCTGTGACGACCCTTGCTGGAAGGCTCAGAGGGTCCTGCACAAGCAGCTCAGGGTGGGTGTTGCTCAGAGAATACCCTGTCGGGGGTCTTCTCACCCAGACACACAGGCAGGCTTCATCCAGCCTTTCTCTGCAGGTCTCATGAGTCCCCAGTACACAAGGCAGACACTGCCATTATCCCTATGTGATATTTGAGGCAGAGAACACTTAAAGGACCTGTCACTGTCAGGTCCACAGGAAACTCCAATTCTCCAAACTCCAAAAGACAGTCCAAACATCCAGAAGTAAACTCAACCTGGACTATAGTTATAGGAGGATTTCCGGTGGTTAGATAAAAGCCAGCATTCCTCAGGAACGTGTGGAACTGCTTCCCACCAGCCCAAAGCCCACTCATTTTCCTTAGCTCTGGCAGAAGGGATAGATACCTTAGCTCTGGCAGAAGGGCTGCATATCAACGCCCATGCCAGCTCCAGGCTCCCTCAGTATCACAAGTGGACTTTGAAGTTTACTTCAAAATCCATGCTAGCATCCTTCTCACCTCCCCGGGCTTCCCTCTACCCAGACACCCCTTTATTCTCTTTACAAAGGCAAGGTTTCCCCTGCCCCTCTTATAGTTGCCTCTAGCTCTTCTCTCTCTGCCTCTGTCTGTTTCTGCTTGTTTCTCTGTCTCTCTGTCTGTCCACCTCTCTCTCTAAAAACCATACCACAGAGCGGTCCTATGTGCAAGTTCCTTACTGCAGCCCACTTGGCATACTTGGAACCCTCACACACAGTCAACAGCCGGGAATCGGGGAGCTGAGAGTCCAGTCCAAAAGCTCTGGTTCCAGAGACCTGTGCTAGACAGCACCCCTGAACAGTCTCTCCTGTCTCTGCCTCCCTAGTGCTGGGATTAAAGGCATGTGCCACCACCACCCAGTTTGAATAATGTATTTCTTACACTCTGACTTTGCCTGGTAGTTAAAATGCTGCCTAGACCTGCATCCTCATTCAAATCCTGGCTCTGCTGCCTCTGGCCTATGACTTGGGGTAATTTCTGTGCCTCAGTTTCCCTGTCTCTGAGATGAAGAAAGCATGTCCTACCCAAGAGATATATTGTAAGGTTGGAAGAAGCCATTGCAAATTGTCTGCAACATAGAAATGACAGACGAGCTTCCTGCTGGCCTCCTGCTTTCTCGGGCCCAGATGGTGTCTCTACCGTAGAAGGTACATGGGGACCAGTCACTCACCTGCCCATCCCCGGGCCCCTTGCCTTGGTATCACCCTGAACTTGGAGATCCTGACTTTAGCTCTAAGAGGCTTCCACGGGCTGAAGTTCTGTCGTCACCCTCTGTGGCAGGCAAGCCGCCTGCCGTGGATAAACACACTTAACTTTTATGGCTATGCAGAGCTCTCAGCATAAACCATCATCTTGGGCCCACAAGAAGAGGGGGCTGGGACACAGACCTAACCTACCATGGCAAAGCTGAGGCAGATGGAGGACTGGTAGAGCGTGCAACCACACTGCAGGTGGCTCCCTAGCTAGGTTACAGGTCGCTGAAGGCTTCCAGCTGTCTGCATACAGCGCTTCAGGCAGGGCACATCCTCCTGTCTTCACCCATCTCCTTGTGTCCCCTGAGTTCCTGTGACATTGTGAGCATTTCCAACAGGGGTCCCCACCTGATTCCCCCTTCACACTATGCTCTGCATGGGCCTCCTCGGTGGCTTTCACAGTCCAGTCTGAGCTTGTCCGAGAGCTGCTCCCAGGCTCTATGAACTCAGAACTACTCTGGGGATGAGCACCACTGGCCAGGCCTGCAGGGCCTCTTTTGACTTTGGCTTCCAGTCTCAGAGAGCCTGGCTCTGCAACCTTAGTGAAGTTTTCTTTCTGTTTATAATTGAAGCATTCACAAATGGCTCTGAAGTCCCCCAGGTTGGCTAGCCCCAAACTCATTCAACAATAAAAACAGGCAGAGGGTCTCCTGTGCACCAGGCTTTGCCCCCAGGCCCAGGGGCTCTGGGCCACAGAGGCAAAAAAAGAAAAGTTCCAAAGTCCCTATGCAGGTCCATCACAAAGATGGGGCAGGGCAGGGTAGGGCAGGATTACAAGGAACCCAAGCTGGCTTCACTGTTCTGTCCTGATTGATGGCAGAGCCCCAGGCAGAGGTCCTCCTAAGGGCGGACAAGAAGCCAGGGAGACCGT
This sequence comes from Microtus oregoni, assembly GCF_018167655.1. Classification (NCBI taxonomy): domain Eukaryota; kingdom Metazoa; phylum Chordata; class Mammalia; order Rodentia; family Cricetidae; genus Microtus; species Microtus oregoni. The sequence goes on from NW_024543079.1 coordinate 1,747,503, forward strand.
TCAGCGGTAAAATCACGTGCTGCCAAGCCTGACGACCTGAGTCCATCCCCAAGACCCACATGGCGGAGGGAGAGAACCAACTCCTCCAAGCTGTCCTTTGAGCTCTCCATTTGCATCATGGGTCTCTTTTGTAGTCCAGGCTGTCTTTCAACTTTCTATATAACTAAGTAACATTGGCTTTGAATTCCTGATCGTCCTGGGTCAGCCTACAACTACAGGATGACAGGCACTATCACACCAGCCTAAACCTTTCTGTGTGTGGATTGATTATCTCAGGCATTCTGTCAGGGTGCTGGAAACACAAGACCTAAGGCAGGACAATTAGGAGTTCTGGGCTAGCCTGGGATATAGTGAGGTCCTATCTTAAAACCCATACTGGGGGTGTAGTTCAGTTGATAGAGTATTTGCCTAACATCAAGCCCTGGGATTGATTCCTCCCACCACGTAAAGTAGGCACGGTGGTTTGCACCTGTGATCCCAACACTCAGAAGGTAGAGACAGGAAGATGAGAAGTTCAAGGTCATCCTTGCCTATATAGTGAGCTGGAGGCCAGCCTGGGCTACATGGGATCTTGTAAACAAACAAAGCTGTTCCTGAGCTTGCTCGGTGGCAGCTGGAGCCTGGTCTGTGCACATCTAGAGGACAAGAACTGGGGGGGGGTGGGGGGGGTGGGCTACAAAAGCACTTGCAGAGGAAAAGAGATTGGTATTGTTTTATATAAAGCATAGGAAAATACAAACCCTGGTGATGAGCAAGCTCTAAAATGTCTTCAGCAACAAAGGGTCTCTTAACTCTGTCTACACATTTACACATACACACTCACACACACTCACTCATAAACTCACACACACTTTCTCTCTCTGTCTTTTTCTCTCTCTCCCCCAACCCCCTTTACCTCTGCCGGAAGTTCACTTGAATGTGAAACTAAGGGTCGGATCTCAGTCCAGTCTCTCTGGCCATGGCTGTGTGACTCCAGGCATGTTACCTCCCTCTCTGGGTTTCAATAACCCCATTAGGAAAATGAAGAGGTTGATTTACTTAGTGATGGATCCCATATGGAGCAGGTGGCCTCCCCATGTAACCAGAGACTATGGTTTTGTTTCCCAGCCGTTCAGACCCAAATAATCACACAGAAGCTATATTAATTATAAGACTGTTTGGCCAAAGGCTCAGGCATATTTCTATCTAACTCTTACATCTTAAATTAACCCACTCCTATTAATCTATATATCACCACGAGACTGTAGCCTACCGGTAAGTTTCTGGCATCTTTCTCCTTTGGCAGCTACATGGCATCTGCCTGACTCCGCCTCCTTTCTCCTAGCATTCAGTTTAGTTTTCCTGCCTAGCTCTATTCTGCCCTGCCATAGGCCAAAGCAGCTTCTTTATTAACCAATGGAAATTAAACGTATTCACAGCATACATAGGGGAATCCCACATCACACCCAGGTGTCTCCTCTCCCTGTGGATGTCTAGGTCCCCCGAGTTGATACTGTGTGGCAAGGACCCATCCTCTGTGCTCACGGAGAGGCAGGTATGTGGAAGCTTTCACCACTTGCCTTGGGGTTACAGAGCTTGTGAAATGGAGTCCCCCTCCCCCTCGAATTTTACAGCAGCAGTTGCACCTCAGAAGATACCTCCATCCAAGAGTTCTGAGCTCTGGCTTACAGAGAGGCACTGATGTTTCTCTTTGCTGTCTTTTTGCTGTAAAAAGGGGACAGTGACATCCTGACCATCTCATAGGACTCAGAGAGATGACACACAGAGAGATGGATTTAGAAACTGTAAAGTGATCTGCACGGTGGTGGTGCACGTCTTTAATCCCAGCACTTGGGAGGCAGAGACAGGCAGATCTTTGTGAGTTCAAGGCCAGCCTGGTCTACAGATCTAATTCCAGGATAGGCTCCAAAGCTACAGAGAAAGTCTGCCTCAAAAAAAAGAAGAAAGAAAGAAAGAAAGAAAGAAAGAAAGAAAGAAAGAAAACTGTAAAGTGCTTTACCATACAAACTACCATCACATGCTCACATCCCGCATGGAACATGCTGGCAAGTGGATCACAGGAGTGATACCATCTGCCTGCAAATGATGGGCAGAGGAAGAACTAATCTTTATCCAATTATCTTCTCCGGAAAGCCTGACTCCCTCCTCCGGCTTCTACAGTTCTCTCCTAATTAGTGGTAAGAACAGGCCTTGCTTCCGCAGGCCCTAGGCTGTTATTCACCAAGTGTTGCTCCCATTGTAGTATGCTAATAGGCTGGTAATTAAAAGCTTCAATGCTGTTTAATAACTGTGCTGAGTTCAGGGAGGATAATTGCTGGATGCCCCTCCCACAGCTCTGGAGTCTAGGCATCTAGGGAGGTAAATGACATAGCTATGCCCGAAACCTCCCTCCTGGGTGCTGGCCTCTCCTGGCCGCCTCCCTCAGAGGGCTCCCAGCCTTTCCTTCCTCCACCCGTTTGTTCCATTGTTTGTCTAAGACAAGTTACAGATAGCCCGGGCTGGCATTAAGCTTGCTAGGTCGCTGAGGATGACCTTGAACTCCTGCCCTCCTGCTCCCACCTACATGATTACAGGTGTGTACCACCACGCTTGGTTTAGACAGTGTTGGAAATCAAACCCAGGGATCAGGCATCCCAAATACATACTGTACTGGACTGTAGTGGGAATTCACTCCACCCATGACCTTGGACTATCTGGCCCAATAGAGGCGGTGCCTTTTGTCTGCCTATGTGGCCTTTTATAAGGGAGGAGGGAGGAGGGTCGCTCTCTATTGGGTGGTGAAGACCGAGGGTGTGAAGCAGCGTGTGATTGGGTGTGAAGCAGCGTGTGACTGGGTGTGAAGCAGTGTGTGACTGGGTGTGAAGCAGCGTGTGATTGGGTGTGAAGCAGTGTGTGACTGGGTGTGAAACAGTGTGTGACTGGGTGTGAAACAGCGTGTGATTGGGTGTGAAGCAGTGTGTGATTGGGTGTGAAACAGCGTGTGATTGGGTGTGAAGCAGTGTGTGATTGGGTGTGAAGCAGTGTGTGACTGGGTGTGAAACAGTGTGTGACTGGATGTGAAACAGTGTGTGATTGGGTGTGAAGCAGCGTGTGATTGGGTGTGAAGCAGCGTGTGATTGGGTGTGAAGCAGTGTGTGACTGGGTGTGAAACAGTGTGTGACTGGGTGTGAAACAGCGTGTGATTGGGTGTGAAGCATTGGGTGTGAAACAGCGTGTGATTGGGTGTGAAGCAGTGTGTGATTGGGTGTGAAGCAGTGTGTGACTGGGTGTGAAACAGTGTGTGACTGGATGTGAAACAGTGTGTGATTGGGTGTGAAGCAGCGTGTGATTGGGTGTGAAGCAGAGTGTGATTAGTCCCCATCTTTCCAAGGATGCTGCAACTGGGTTTACCATATCCTGTATTCATGAGTGTTTCCCCCTTTTGTATCTTAATAAATCCTTGATGCTCCTTAAACAGACGCATGTGGATTGCTCATTACACTGAGCTCCTCCCACCCCTGTTTTATTTGGTGCTGGGAATGGGATCCAGGTTTTGGGCATGCTGGGTAAGCACTCTGTGCTGAGCCACACCTACACCCCCTCCCCTGTAGAAAGGACAGTGTCCCCCCCACACCCCAGCTTTGTGAGTGGCATGAACTTTAGGCCTTTGTGACACTTCCCTCCCTCAGGCAGCGGGGACCTCCACCTTGCTGGCACTTCAGGCTCGGTGCTTCAGCTACTGCTGCCCAGTAAGTTCACCCACCCTCTCCCGACCCTATCAGACCCCAGTGGAGGCTGGGGCACAACTACCCCAGCTAAGAGTCACTGAAATGAATGCTGAAAGGTCTGTTCTTAGAGAATCTGCTAGATGCATCCCCACACGTCCCTGCAGCAATGGTACCCGCGCCAGCGTGAAGGCCTAAGGTAGCCATGCACAGAGACGGAACATTTCTCAGGCAAAACAGTCAATGTAAAAAATGTTTTTAATAATGAATGGAAAAAGATGGGCTTAGTGGCACACTCCTGCAATCCCAGTACTAGGGAGGTAGAGGCAGGAGAATCAGCTCAGGATCAGCCTTGGCCACATTTTGAGTTCAAAGACAGCCTGGGCTACATAAGACCCTGTCTCAATTTTTTTTTTTTGTAAGTGAAAATCTAAAATAGTATAAATATGAAGCTGTGTTCCTCTTTGATTATAGATGTGCATATATGTGCATATATGTGTGTGCACACATGTGTGTGTGATAGCCGTGGGACGTAAGAAGACAAAAGTGTGCTCGCCTACTAGAGGATTCCCTGTAACACCCCGCGAGGACTGGGAGCTTACAGAGGACAGAAATGTATCCCTTCTTGTTCTAAAAGCAGTGGGGTTCAGGACACAGGCACAGATGAGCACAGTGTCTAGCGAGGTTGGTGTTCTGGTTTCTTTTCTTCTGTTCTCACAGGACAGAAGGGGCACCCCTCTATTTCAAGCACACCTATTCCTCTCAAACTGAACGGAGTTCAGCTGCAGGGCCTGAACACCCCAGAGCGCTCTCCCGTGAAGCTTTGCCTTGGCAGTTTATGTCTCCAGGTATGAAACTGGAGGGACAGGTACTGGTCCCCAGAAGGGAGTGACCGGGAGTAGGGCATCAGCGTGGGACACTTCGCACACTGAGATCTCCATGGGTTTCATTCTGTGCACATGTGCTATTTAAAGAGTAAATAGAGAACCAGGCGGACACTGTGGTACAGCTACAGTCCAAGCTCCTGGGAGGTGGAGGCAGGGGAACCAAAAGTTCAAGTTCATCCTCAGCTACCTAGTGAGTTTGAGGCCAGCCTGGGCTGCATGAGACTTTATCCTCGGCTACCTAGAGTTTGAGGTCAGCCTGAGCTACGTGAGACTCTGTCTCAAGAAAATAAAAATAGAAGAATAATGCCGGGCGGTATTGGCGCATGCCTTTAATCCCAGCACTTGGGAGGCAGAGGCAGGCGGATCTCTGTGAGTTCGAGACCAGCCTGGTCTACAAGAGCTAGTTCCAGGACAGGCTCCAAAACCACAGAGAAACCCTGTCTCGAAAAACCAAAAAAAAAAAAAATAGAAGAATAAATACAATTTTTCAAGTGGGTGTTTGGGCTAGAGAGAGGGCTTAACAGTTACGAGCACTGGCTGCTCATGCAGAGGACCAGAGTTCAGTTCCCAGCACCCACTTTGGGCCGCTGGCAACCACCTGTACTTCCAGTTCCAGGAGATCCCAGATAGATACTCTCTTCTAAACTCCAAGGACAACCCTCATACACATCACATATACTCACACTGAGTTTTTAAAAGTTAAATAAAAGTTGAATTAAATTTAAAAACAAGTGAACATTTAGCTCATGGGCTGACTGGGATACTTTCAGTAAAGTCCACCTCCCTCAGCCTGGACCCTCTAAGTAAGATGTGGATGCATCCCCCTCTGTCCAGGGGACACTATTAGTGCCTCCTACCCTGAACGGTCTGAAATCCCCGTAGCCTGACATCCCCTGTAAGAGGCACCACTCACTATCTTTGAGTTTCAGATAGAGAAATTGAGGTCCCTGACTTGAGACTATCAGACCCCTAGCCATGAGATAACTCTTAGGTCCTCTGCGATATTTCCCAGCCTAGCCCAATGCAAAAGTCACCATCGTAACTCCGATGTGCCCAGGAAAGCCTGAGCAGGATCTCCCCGGAGGCTTTAAGATGAACTGAACTGGAATTCCCTCAGCAATGAGGCTCCTTCACAGAGTCCAAACGCAGCTCTCCCAGAATGGGGCTTGGTGGACGTCACTCTTCTTTGGCCTCTTCTGACACTCACAGCTAAATCCTGCCTCACAGGTCCTAAATGAGACTCTGAAAAGGAGCCACTTTGTGTTTATAGCATCCATCTCATCTGCCAGTACTTAATCAGCTGAGTGCAATTCGGGCAGAACTGCCAGGCAACCCACTGCCTCCCTGGGGTCAAACCCTCCGAGGGTACGGCCTTCATCAGGAGAGAGGTGACGCCTCGCTAGAGACCCTTGAGGTGGGGTTTGCTGTCTGTTGAGATTCCCTCGTAGGAAGGTGTGGAGAAGGTCACTGGACCCTCCCCTTGTAGAACTTTAAGACAATTCTGAAGCCATTTCTGACAATTCTGAGCCCCCTCAGGCTCAGCAGTAATGCTCCCCCCTTCCCCACTGGGAGCCAAGGACCTAACAATTGCCCACACATGTACTGAAATGTTGGGAACTTTCCATCATCTCCCTGAGTCCTTGTGAATGTTCTCCAAATAGAACTCAGTTATTGAATAAGGGCAAGATAACCCTTAGGTGTTGACTCAGTTACTGATATTTTGACTTAGGCTCTGGGAAAGGGGCAAAGTGACCCTCAGATGTTCCCTCTTACCTCATCTGATCTGGTAACCACTCTCCAGCCAATTATTGGTAATAGCCCTTTTGAATAAGCCAATCATAATAGTTAAAGAACAACTCCCAGATACCCCCTTTCTTCTGTGGCTTTTCCCTTTAAAAATAGCCTGTACCAGCCATTCAGGGTCTTTCTAGCCTCCCGAATGCTGGAAGACCCTGTCATGACAGAATTAATAAAATCCTCATGCTTTTACATCAGCTGTGGTGTGAGAGATGGTCTCTGGGGGACAACTCCTCCTTGGTGATTAGACTCTAGGGTCCAACACCCTGAGATGGGGTGGCTCCCCCTGCATCTCCCAGCCAGCTGTATATAATTCTGTCCTAAATGCACAAGGTCACAGGAAGTGCCAGATGTAGAGACTGTGGAAGGACAACTGAGCGGGAGACTCCATCTTTGCCACTCTCAGGAAGTCATCATCTGTGCTGGCGTGACTTTTCAGTGCTTTGGCTGCTCTGGTGTCCCCTGTGCTCCTATAAGTAACCCCTCACCCATCCCTGTAAGGAAGACCAAGGAACTCGCTCTGCCGAGTCAGACTCTGATGGGATTATACTCTGGCTTGTCATCAGGGCCCTATGACATGGGAAGGGACATCCATGGCCTTCTCTCGGGCTGCACAGAGAGAGGCATGGGCTCCAACCGCTATTTGAATTTAGTCAGGGAAGAAAAGCTGCTCTATGCTTCAAGAGGAAGAAAGGAAGGAACAACAGACACCCTGAAACTATGAGGACTAACTGCATCCCTAACTGCCAGCCTCGGGAGCAGAAAGCACTGCCCTACTCTGCCCCATTCCTGTCATGCTGGGGCTCATGTGAGTGTCCCCAAGGGTCCTGTGGTCCTCAGGGTGGTGCAATCATGGGGTGCTATACAGCCTTTGGGAGATCAACTGAGGGCACTGTCCCTTGTACTCAGCACTGTGACCTCCAGGGCCACAAAATATGTCCCAACAAGTCAAATAAAACCTGGTTTTTCCCCAGCAAGTGGCCACATGATGAATCAGAGCTGATCTCTCTGGCTTCATCAGTGTAGACCAATCAGAGCTGATCTCTCTGGCTTCATCAGTGTAGACCAATCAGAGCTGATCTCTCTGGCTTCATCAGTGTAGACCAGTCAGAGCTGATCTCTCTGGCTTCATCAGTGTAGACCAATCAGAGCTGATCTCTCAGGCTTCATCAGTGTAGCCGCTGGGGGTGAACGCGGCAACATGGTTATTAATCAACGGCTCTGTCCCCTTTCCACGTGTCTGCTCCATCTGCAGACGCTCTGGGGTCTGAATGACATCATCAACTCCTCTTTCAGATGGGAAGTTAGGGACCAGAAAGCTTATGCATCTTGCCCAAGGACACACAGCTGATGAGCAACAAAGCCAAGATTCCAGCGAGGTTCCTTAGCCCTCCAGACCACTCTGGTCACACTGCAGACTAGAAAGGGCTGGGAAATGCTGGATCACCTGAGGGTCATTATTGCTAGTGTATGTGGAAGGCAATGTGGGCACCCATGACAGAGAGGACACCACCTCAGATGTCAAGGAGATACAAGGTGAAGGCTTTGCTGGGAGTTCTGCCTTCCCACTCTGCAGAGGCCCAAATTCCCACATGCAGTCCCTTGATGGATCTGTCGCCAAAGGTCCTCGCAGCCCGACCCATGCCAATCACTGTGAAGTCCCCACAATGGTAACCTTAAATCAAGAGCACAAATGCCTTTTCACCCACAGGCGGGAATACCGCCTTAAGCGTTCCCAATTCTAATTCCACTGAGCCTTGGGGCAGATGCATAAACAGTTTCTTTTCTTTCTCTTTTTCCCTAATACTATATAATTACCTTTCTTCAATCATCCTGGCAGAGCAGGCACTTTTCCATCTAACATTGAATCTTTAAAAAAAAAAATAAAAAACACGGGGTGGGGAATGAATAAGCTGTATTTGCAGTACCCAGAGAAAAATAATAAGTCTTGTTTGGCCCCAGAGGGAAGACAAGCAGATGGGAAAGGCTGCCTGCACTCATAGTTCCCGGGAGCAGCCAGAATACTTACCAAGTAAAAGGCGAGGGTGGGATGGGGCAGAGCCTCTCCAAAGCCACTGTGCCCCCTCCTGTCTTCCCAGTCGTCCCCAGGACGTTCCCTGACAAACCTCACTGATTCAGCCGCTCTCCACCCACAAGGTCATTGCTATACAGGTCCTCTTTGGCAATGATGAAAGTGCCCAGAATCCACGGGAAGTGGAAGAAGGCACAAATGACTCTTTCCCAGCAGCTCAGGTACTTGGAGCTGAATCTCAATGGGAAGAGATTTGCAAAGCTGGGCAGCAAGGAGAGATGGAGAGAGCTGGGGTCAGAAGCTGGCACGTGCCTACGTGGCCACTCGACAGACCGTGTGAGGGTTAAGTAGGAACATGACAGGCCATCCCTCCCTCACACCGGGCTGTGTGTTGATATCAGTACCCCTGTGCCATGAGGCTCTCAACAGTGGCTAGACATGTTTTCATCCAGCTCACTGCCATGGCGCTTCTAGTGGTTTGCAAAAGTCACACCATCCTGGTTATGTTCACAACAACCCTGAGTTGGTAGTGGCTACTGTTTACCTTGCAAATGAGGAAACTGGGGACAAAGAATTTCATTACTCAACCAGATCACTAAGGGAAGGGCTGGCCCTGGCTCCAGAATGATCATTACAGCAGCTTGTGGCCCCACTCGCCTGGATCCCTATGGCAATTTGTGACTCCTGTGCCCCTTATGACATCATAGACACCCCTTCATTTGTGTGTATGAGTGTGTGCAGTGTGTATGCATGTTTTGCCTGTGTGTAGGTCACATGAGTGTATGTGTGCATGTGGTGGTCCCAAGTTGACGTTGAGAATCATTCTGTATCTTTATTCTGTCTCTTTCGACGCTCAGTCAAATCCAAAGCTCATCCGTACGGCTAGTCTTGGCTGCCAGCTTGCTCTGGGGACCCCCATCTCTGCTCTGTGAGGCTGGAATTACGGGCAGGCCACCATGCCTGTGTGGCATTTATGTGGGTTCTGGGGATCCAAACTCTAGTCCTCGTGCTTGCATGCCAACCACTTTACCCCCAACCATCTCTCCAGCCCTGAAATCACAGTGCTTTAAACCTAGATGTCCCCTGGAAACATCCTTAATCTCTCAGGTGACGTCAAATCCTGGGAACAGAAGGAAGCCCCTGTCTGAGTTGTCCCTCTGAACACTGGGCCATCTTTTACTTGGTTGTCTACAAAATGGTTGCTAGGATTCATCCCCTACTCAATGCATCTGCTCCTCCTCATCCCAGGGTCCTGCCTTAGGGATGCTGACCAAAACTAAATTTCTTGAACATCATAGGCCCCATTCAGTATTCAAGGACCCTGCAGTTAGAGGGTATGTCCCCCAAAGCTTCTGGGACGGAACCCCATGAGCTGGAGGACCACATCCCTACACCTAGGTTAATCCCAAGCTCCCAGTTTGATTTTCAGTTTGGTTTACTGTGAAGCTGCCTCACAGGAAAGTGTCGAGTGCCAACCCAGCCTATACCTAGCCCAGAGATGGCTCAAAGTCCTTGCAAGGGTCCTCTTCTCATTCAAAAAAGAAAGAAAGAAAGGAAGGAAGGAAGGAAGGAAGGAAGGAAGGAAGGAAGGAAGGTAGTTTTTCCCTCTTCCCTGTTCAACTTCCTTCCCGGTCAAATGGGGGAGAATAATTGTCCCTAACTCTTGGGACTGTAGTGAGTATGAAGTTCAGTAATATCTCCAAAGATGGCCAGCACTCTAGACCCCTGCAGGAACTGGGTGTCGTTATAATCGGGCTGTTACACAGCAGTGTCCTGACCACTCCTGGGGAGCAGGCTGCCCGCTAGGGTGTCAGCCTCTAGCTGAGCAGGAACGCAGTACTTGGGAAGAATCCTGGCTTTGCAAGGGTGACTGATCTCCAGCTGTGCCATCCCAGGGTGTGCATCAAAGTGCCCTCAAGCCCTATCTGAACGGCACAGGGTGCCCACCCGTGGCGGGGTACCACCCCTGGCGGGGTACCACTCATTTCTTTCTCTTAGAAAAGGCATTAGTCTTGAATGAAACCAACTTACAGACTTGTCCACGGCCGAAAGCTTCTAATTATGAGAACGTTCATCTCTGGGTGAGTCTCCCCTCCTCAAACCAAAAATACAGTAACATTTGCAAAAGAGAATTTATCTTTACCTAAAACTATAATTAAATGGCTGCTGGCGGTTACCTTGACGACATTATTTTTTTTTAAGCCCTCCACTACAGCTCCCCACTCTGGATAATACAAACTTGGCAGTCAAATAAGTCAACAGGTTGCCCAGGAAACTGTTGCCTTGACAACCTTGAAGATGGAGGGGGAATGGCAAGGTTGAGGAAATGTCAGAGTTAGGATGGCATAGCAGAAAAGAAAAGGTCCCTTGGCATAGCCACAAGGCTCCCCCAAGTCTCAATAAGCCACCAAAACAGGCACAAAAGTGAGTCCTCCTACCTGAAAAGGGCCATGTCAGGGATGCCGTAAGCTAATGCTCCCTGAGGGCCACAGCCTAGAAGACTGAATCTTCCTCCTCACTCCAAAACCATGTAGTCTACCAGACCACTTTTTGACAATTTAAAGTCTAGGGTCTGGCAATATGGTTCAATAGGTAATGGTCCTTGCCACACAAGCCTGCTGACCTGAGTTCAACTCCTGAACCCACATAAAGATGGAAGGAGAGAACCAATTCCACAAAGTTGTCCTTTGACCTCCACATATACACCATGAGATGCTTGCTCTCACATATCACACACACACACACACACACACACACTAATAAAATAGTAATAATAATGACAATAAAGTCTACATTACCCTTGTTTGGTCACCTTTCCATTCCCCACCCTGGAAGGCCAGTTCCACTTCGCCAGGGGAAGGGGAGTGGTAACAGAAGAAGAGAGAAAACTGAAACTTTGCAACAAAGCCCAAGAGTTCACAGATGAGAACCAGCCACGTGTCCTGGCACGCCATACTCAGGGACATGGTGTTCCTGTAATGGAGGTGTCAGCGGTTGTCTAGGGGATTGTTGAGTTCATTTCCCTGGCACAAAACAGAACTGAAGACTGGAAAAGACGGAAGCCCAAGCTGCAGAGAAAAACCTCAGCATTATACATTTAGGATGAGAGAGGCCTGTGGCTGGGAGAGGCCACGGGCCTCCCCGGGGCCCTCTGCCTTCCCCTGCTGTCCTATCTAGCTACCCAGGCCTGTGTCTCCTAGAAACAAGAAGACTCCCTCTCAGGGAGCCTGCCTTTGCATCCTTCTCTGGCCTGTCTCCCTCTAACACTGCCTCATTCCTTTAGCCTCTGGACCTCCCAACAGATTTTGAGCCTGACCCACGGCTAAGCCAGAGACAAGGATGGCCACAGGGTCTCAGCCTAATCAAGAGTGACCAAGGACGAAGAGCAGACCTGGCTTGGCTGGGACAGTATGAGTAACTGCTATGGACTGGTGGCCTTAGGGGTGGGGTTGAGCCTCCAGGGGCTATGCATGATGCCAAATATTTCTCCACCTGGGCAAGGGCAGTTCAGGGAACCCTCAGGACAAGTGAATCCCTTGACCTGAACTTGGCGGGTAGACACAAACCTGTTTCTCTTCTTGGTGTGTGGACAGAGACGCGCACGTTGCTTTGTCCCCAGCTCCCAGAACATGTTGTAGCTGGACTGTGGGCAGGAAAGGGTCATGAGTGGTGCAGGGATTCCCACAGTCAAAAGTCCCAAACGGTGTTCTCTTCTGCAGTATTGCCACCTGTGCCTGGGCTCACGCCACCCTTGTTTCAACTCTGTGCAAATGTACCTTTCACTGGATTCTCCTCTACTAATCCATAAGCGAGCAGCAGTGACAGGCGAGCTCAGAACGTCTTTGCACAGGCCCAGAGAACAGTGACTAAATGGGCCCAACTCACAGCTTAGTACCAGGCAAATCTGTGCTCTCCTTGTCGCCAAAGGCAGTCACATTGCTCTTCCCCGCACATCCTATGAGGCAGGTGTCTGGTTTGCAGATGGGAGAGCAGGAAGAAGGGGGCATTCCAGGGACCCCTCACCTCTACAGCATAGGACCCAGAGCCTGGCCCAGGCCATGGGCTCTGCCCTGCCCGGGGCCCTCTGCTCTGCCTCACCCTTTCTCTGTCTACTTCTCTCCTGGTTTCATTTCTCCTTATCCTACCACTTCCTTCCACCATTCCCACCTCCTCAAATCCTCCAAGTGCAGGTGATACGCCTTCCAGACTTGACAATGTCTGAGACATCGGATTGTCATCTTAGGAGGATATAATCATTGCGGAGGATGCCCAGATACCAATCAGCACCCTAGGGGTTCAGGACAACCCAGCGTGGCAAAGAACGATCCAGGGCTGTGGCTGGGGATGCAGGTCAGTGGTAGAATGTTCACCCAGCATGCTCAAGGCCCTGGGGTCTGATATATCCAACTTCAGGAGGGAGTCGGGAAGTAGAAGGGAGAGGAGATAAGAGAAAAGGAAGGGAGGGGAAGGGAGGGAAGAAGAGGGGAGGAAAAGAACAGGCAGGAAAGAAAAAAGGAGAGACAAAGTCCTTGCCATGAAGCATGAGGACCTGAGTCCCATCCCCAGAACCCACATGAGAAGCAGGTATGCGCCTGGAGTGGTAGCCCCACCTTTAATCCCAGCACTCAGGAGGCAGAGGCAGGAGATCGCTGAGTTCAGAGCCAGCCTGGTCTACAGAGTAAGTTCCAGGACAGCCAGGGCTACGCAGAGAAACCCTGTCTCGAAGAAGATAAAGAAGAATGGTATGAGGGAGAGGGAGATAACGACGGCCATCACGATGATGACAATCACAAGGATGATGAAAATGCAGCAGAAGCAGAGTAGCTGGGTGTGGTGGCTTAGCTTGTGACCCAAGCAGAGGCCAAGGCAGGAAGAACTCCGGGCCTCACTGGCCTGCCCACTCAGCCTATTTAGCAAGTCCCAGATTCCAGTGGAGACCTTGTCTCAAAACTCAAGGTGAGTGGCTGCTGAGGAATGACACCCAAGGCTGGACTCCAACCCCTACATGTACACACATACGCAGAATAATAATAATGATTGTTATTATTGTTATCCCAACCCAGATACTATAACCGAGTTCTAGGGCAAACACCTCAGTTCCAGCCATCCCAACAAGCTAGACCCAGCCACCAGCTGAGTAATCATAAAAAACAGAGAGGAGACTCAACCAGTGCCTCAGGAAACAGGCCCAGTGACCCCAAGTTTGTTTGTAGGTGCTGATGTGAATGCTACGTTTAAGTAGAGGAGGAACGGAGTCAGGGCCAGATCTGCCTCACTTTGCAGTCCTGGAAAGGTATAGTCTGTCCATCATCATGGGCACAGGTCTCCCATATGGGTCCTTCAAGATGACCTGTTTGAGGGTACAGCTTCTCCATCTGAGACAAGGTACTGCCTTTGGGTGAGGGTCTGCTGTTCCTGGAACTCAACAGGACTACAGTGTAGGACAACAACCTACTTCTCTGCCTTCAGCTTCCAGAGGAGATGAGCTGGGTTAGACAATTTCCTTGGCAATGGCCACACCTCTGTGTGACAAGTATGAGCCTGAGCAAAGTCAAGAGGACAAACCCAAAGTGAAGACAGAAGCGGCCATGCTTCATCCTGCACAGTCCCCAGTGAGCTGAGAGAATCCCTTCCCTATGAAGACAGAAGCAACATCTGTCCCCTTCTCCTAAGTTCTCACCAACAGAGCAGAGTAGATGTCACCACAGTTCACCCTGGAGCGGGTGAGAGTTACTTGCTGGAACATGGATGACCCCCAAGCAGCCATATGGTAAGTCTATACCCACGTGATTGATGGTCCCATCAACCTTCCCCAGTCTATGTGCCCTGAGGCACAAGCATTTAGACCAGACTTCATACAAATGGTGGAATCTCAGGGGAGGGTCCTATAGCCCTTCCACCCCCTCCTTCCATGAGACAATGCCGACAGTCCTCAAACAGCCTAGTAAGGACTTTTTTTTTTTGAAACAGGGTCTCACTATGTAACTCTAGCTGTCCTGGAACTCACTGTGTAGACCAGGCTGGCCTCAAACTCACAGAGGTCAGCCTCCCTCTGCCTCCTGAGTGCTGGGATTAAAGTTGTGCACCACCACGCCCCTGATGGACCTTGTTAGCAGGCACAGCTGATCTGATGAACCTGGTCACTGTTTGATTCACCAAACCAAGTTCTACATCAGAGGTCAAGGCAGCTTCTAGGTCCCTTTGCCACCCTGAGTCAAAGCTGACACACCTGCCAGCCACAGAGGTGGCCTGCCCTGAAGGAGGTGGTTGACAGAGCCAGTGATGTCCCCAACCCTCTTGCTTTGGGGAAGTCTGGGTCATTTGCAATTGCACACATTAAAGGCTCACAGGCCTCAGTTCTGCCCACAGGAAAACACAGCTCCCAGCTCAAAGGGAAGAAGAGGTAGCTTATTCTGGAGCCAAATATGAGAAGTTTATAAACATAGTTCAGGTTGCTTCAAATCCCAAGTCCCACTGCAGAAGTGGTTGCATGAGATTTTTATTGGTTATATAACAAAGTCATAAATCAAGGCATTTACCAAATATATTGCTGTGGGCCAGAGGGAGGCAAGATACTTCTGGTCCCAGGTGGACAACATTCTTAGCTTTTGAATTGGTGGAATCCAGTAGTTTGTTGAGAGTACATTGTGTGTGTGTGTGTGTGTGTGTGTCTATCTGTCTGTCTGTCTGTCTGTCTATGCATGTGTCTGTCTCTTGTGTGTGTTGTGTGTGAATGTGGGGGTACACACACCTGTGTGCACACATGTAGAGGCCCGAGGAAGACATCATGTCCTCTATCACCATATACCATCGTGCCTTGATGCAGGGTCTCAGCTCTGCTGGCTGGCCAACGAGCCCCCAAGACGTGCTTACCTTCACCTCCAGTGCACACCCTTCACACACAGCCTTGGCTATGATAAGGTGCGGGTGAGACCTTGGTGGGTGAGAACCTCAGCGGGTGACAGAATGTGCTATACAGACAGAGTCTGAACATGGAGTTTAGAGATAAAGGAAATAGGAAGGAAAGAGAGAATGAAAGAGAGAGACAGAGAAAGAGAGAAAGAGATAAAGAGTTGGAGAGAGACAGAGAGATAGAGAAAGATGGAGAGAAGGGAGGGAGGGAGACTGGGGAAAGAGGGAGAGAGGCAGAGACCTGCCTGCCTCTTCAGAAGAAGGGGAGGAGGTGTCAGGAGTAGATGGATCTTGTTTTTTACAGGGACCTTCACACCTGCATACAGTCAGGGAACAGCTTGGCATATGTGAGGGGTGACTGTGGCAGGTTCCCGGGGGCGCTGGATACTAACAGCCTTTACAGGATTCTGGGGATTCAAACCCAGGTCCTCATGCTTGCACAGCCAATGCTCTTACCCTCTGAGCCATCTCCCCAGCCCCTGACAATACACTGAAAACCTTTTGATAGTCACGGGGATGTTAGATCTGACACAGGGAGGCAATGAATGGCTTTCAAAGGAACTAAAAATAGCCTAAGATAATCTGGCTCTGGGCTGCTCTGTTTTAACTCCCCGTAATCACCACGTCCGGTCGTTTGACCTTGCAGACTCTTTAACACAGGCACTGGAGCAGGCGCATCCGTTTATGCTCTGGATCTCCCCTTCACAGCTAAAGCTCGAGAATTTAATAAGAGTCTATTGACTTCCTCCTACTGCAAAGTCCCTGGGGCCTACCAAAGAGTGGAATATCTTCTTTTGTGGACGGGGTCAGAAATTGCCCTTTAAGTCTGAATATGTGTCTCTAGAGCCCTGGGAATGAGGCTCCCAGGAGGCCCACTGTAGTGGAGCCATGGAATTGACTGGAACGATGCTGAAATTCTTTCCAAATACCAACAGGATTGCTGCAGGAAGGGAGAAAAGGCATGCAGGAAGCTCGTGGCCACCCTCACCCACCAGGCACTGCTTAGGCATTGGCGACCCTAAATTCTGAAGCAATGTGATTTTGCCAAACTACCTGCTTTGCCTATACACACCAGACACCTCTGAGGGTCCCAGCAAGTTCTGGAAGGTAGAGGAGTGGCCTGCGATTTGCATCTTGACAGGTGCTGAACCTCCAGACAGGAAGCGCTCAGGTCTCCATCCCTACGTCTAAACAGAAAGCTGATTAGACTATGCTCTGATCGGGTTGTTCTGTCACCCACTGTCCCCCAGGTGAGCTGAGACCTGATCTGTAAGTGCCAAACAGTTGCTCCTGGTTGGTCTTGTTCTGACTGGCAGTCCCAGTTACAGCTCCTTCGTCCCAGACACCTAAGTTCAGAGGACCTGCAGCTCTGCCTGGAGGGCTGTTAGAGGAAGGAGGGAGTGAGGCAGAGAATGAACCCATCGCCTCTACCTGGATTCCATCCTCAGCATCGTTTAAAAGAAAATAAAAGAAGGCGCTGGGCTCGGGGGTGCACACCTTTGCTCCCAGAGGTGGGAGGATCACTATGAACCCAGGCCAGCCTGATCTACAGAGAGAGTTCCAGGGCAGCCAGGACCGTGTAGGCTGGGGCCCAGCAGAACCGGGTAAGCACTGTGAGAGTGTCTGTGTAAACCTGGTTTCATCAGGCAGTGGACTTGCTCTGTGTGAGAGAAATAGCCGCCATTTATTGAGCACTTGCTGTATGCAAGATATTGCCCATGCACTTTCTCACCAAATCTTTACTTTGGTCTAGAAGAGGTCTGTGCTGTTACATCACCACTGCCTAGATTAGGAATAGACATAGGAGAGCAGCTGACACACAGGAGCCCAAAGACAGCCAAAGGCAGAGCTGGGGTAAACCCAAGCGGTTTGATGGGCGAACCGGAACTGGATCCAAGTGTGAGCAAAGACCTGCTGCTGGAGGAAGTTACTGATTGATTGGGGGAAGGGTTGAGACAAAGGCTCACACTTTAGCCAAGGCTAGACTCGAACTCATGATGTAGTCCAGGCTGGCCTTGAACTTGTGGCACCCTTCCTGCTCAGCCCAGGAGTACTGAGATTACAGCTTTGAGTCCATCCTGACTCTTGGCAGGTTATTAAATCAGAGGCAGCCAGGGTCAAAGCTGGCCACATATTTACACCAGGGAAACGCCTAATTCTAGCGCGTGGGCTCTTTCTGCTTCCCAACAGAACCGCTAACTGCATTTGGGTACCTCACCTGCACACGCTGAAAAGAAACTGCCATTTTCTTGGCACTTGAAGTTTTACAATGAGCTTTTCCATCCATCAAAATCAACCAGAAACTGAATCTGTGAAACTGTAACTGATGTCAAAGACAATTGAAGCGTCTTTCAAGGGAGGAACACAAGGGCCCAGTGGACCACAGACCTCTGAGTTCTAGCCAGGCCCTTTTAACTTAGAAGGCAGTAGCCCCAAGAGTGGGTGGCAAGTGGCATATATTTCAAGATAGCCGGCATCTCCATGGCAATGTGAAGTCACTACCCCTGTGGACTCTGGGGGGGACAGTTCCCCCCTCATCCCACAGACTGCAATTCCACAGAGCCAAGAGCCCTGTGGTGTAGGCGAAAGCTTTTCGCAGTTTCCACGTGGAGATGATCCGGAGGTAGGGAGTGAGTGGGTGTTGATCTCCAAGCAAGGGAAACTTCAAAGTCGCATCTGACAGCCCAGTGCTGTCAGAATGGTGCATTAGAGAAAAGTTGGGAACGTCTCATGAATGAATCAGGGAGAGGATGAATGGCTGAAGAGTCCTGCCTGCTCTCAGTTGACAAACTCCAACTCTGGGGTGGAATCAGGAGCTGGTGGCAGGACAGGGTAGAGCTTTCTCTGAAGCTGAGAAAAACAGGACATGATGACACACGCCTGTTATCCCAGCACTCGAGAAGCTGAGGCAGGAGGATTGTAGGTTCAGGCATAACCTGGGCTACACTCTGCCTCAGAATTCTGGGTGACCCAGGGCAGCAATGTCATAACTGGGGGTAGATGGCATTGCTATGCAGAGTAGGCGCGAAACAGAAGCTGGGTGTCGGTCTGCAGAAGAGTGGATGGAAATACGGCATACATGACACTCAGTGAAATATCACTCGGCCACAAAAGAGAACGGACTCCTGTAGTTTGTGACATTGTAGTGAGCATGGAGGGTATTTTGTTTAATGAAATAAGACAAACACAGACAAACACTATATATCGTCACCATGTCTAGAATGTGAGCTGACTTGGAAGTAGAAAAAACAATAGTTACAGACCATAGAGAAGGGGACACAGTGACTGTCAGCATAGAAGCACAGTTAGGAGCTGGGACAACTCCGTCAGGAAGGTCATGGTTCTGCAAGTACAGAGATCTGAGTTCGATCCCCAGAACCCATTGAAAAATAAGCCAGGTCTAATGGTGGGGCTGGGGACCCTGGGACTGGCTGGCCAACCTTGCTGAGTCCGCAAGCTCCTGACTCAGTGAAGACCCAGTCTCAAAAACAAGACGGAGAACACCTGAGAAGGACACCTGGCATTGGCTTCTGGTCCCCACATACAAACGTGGATGCCCGCAGGCAGTTAGGAGGGCTGAGTCCCGCACAGCAGCTCATCGTGTTTAACAATTCAAAACAGCTAGGAAAACAAAACAGGATTCTGAACTCAACATGAAGCATGATCCGTGCTGGAGCAGGGCTTACTTATCCTGATTTGATCCTAACAAATTCTTTACATTACTGAAATATTACACTTTACTCCATAAATATGTACATTTATTAAGAACTAAGTTGTTTTTACTATTTTATTAAAATATTTTAATTATACATGAGCTTCAGTGTGGCGTTTTTACAAATATATAATGTATTCTGAGCTCACTCATGCCTTATAACCCTTCCCCCATACCCCTCCATTCTCCTGTTTCCACCTAGTCACTCAAAAACATTTTATGGTGGATGTGTGTGTGCATGTGTGCGTGTGTGTGTGTGTGTGTATGTATAAATCATGAGCTATGTGACCAATGACTTTCATCCCTGGCCTTGTTGCCCCGCCCCCATTGCACAAGCCTACACCAGACAACAGCATGGGGTGGGATATCCCCACAGAGTTGAAGGCTGGGTCCCAGAGTAGTCCTAGATGGAATGGAATTGGGGAGTGGCCTCAGTCACTGGGCGCGTCCTTGAAGAAGTGACCAGGAAACCGTCGGCCTTCCTCTCTCTCTCTTGCATCCCAGCAATGTGGAGGAGTCTTGTCAGCTGACTGAACTAAGATGTCCCCAAGTCCATGACGACGTGGCCCACTCAGTGAGACTAAGAATAGGATAGCATGATTGACAGGAGGCAGGGGTGGGCCTAGCTGGAGGAAGTGGGACCTGATTTAGGGCTCCTTCCGCCCTGACCCTTGCTTATCCCCCTTTCTCACTGCTCCCTGCTCATCATGAAATGATAAGTTCTTTTCCACCACACGGTCCCACCGCCATGATGAAGCTGAGCCCACATCAGCCTCTCCACCTTCGAGCTGACATCTTGGGTAATGACCATAGTGGTGACTAAGGCCCTGAGAGAGGCAGGTGGCTCACCATAGGCTCCCTGCCCTAGCACCAGCTCCAAGCAATGGGTCCTCCAGTCACAGATGAGAACCTCCGCCCACAACCGTGAACCAAAACAAACCGTTTCTCTTTACAAGTTCATTACGACAATTCTGATCAGAGAAATGGGGTGCTGAAGACAGGGCTGTGTGAACTGGTGTGTCAAAACAGTTTGAACAGCTGGGAGCCTCCCCTTCCCGGGCAGTTGGAACACTACATCCTCTGAGCCACTGTGAGAAATGTGGAACTGTGAAGAAAAAGTCAGTTTCACCCAGATGCAGCCTCACTGGGCCCCTAGTGAGGACCCGAGGACCTGCAGCTGACCAAAGGTGGGAGCATCCAAAGTTGGCATGATTGCCAGAATCACCCACCAACTCAAAAGGAATCATAAAAAACAGTTTTGTTCTAGTTCTCATTTTTTACAATGCCCTATAGTGCTGATATTTCTAACACATGAAGAGTATTATGTATATCTGAGATTTACATCATAATGTTATGGGTTTCATGTCGCCAATCAATGGTAAAAGGGTATTGTTTGAAGTTGCTAGGTTTGGAGCTATTTGTTACACAGCAGTAGCTGCCTACTACAGACTAACTGCTCTGCAGATCTCCAGATCTCAAAGCCACCTGCTCCCTTCCTCTGATACTTGACCTGAGAGCAACAGTGAAATGGGATTAAAAGCTCCAGAGTGTCTCCTCTCGCTGAGACAGGGTCTCATGTAACCCAAACTGACCTCAAGCATGCTCTACAGCCAAGGATGACCTTGAACTTCTGAGCCTCCTGCTTCCACCTCACCAGTGTTGATTACAGGTGTTCACCCCACCCCTGGTTTATGTGGTGCTGGAAATGGAGCCCAGGGCTTCATACGTGCTAAGCGAGCATGTATGTAAGCAAGTGAGTCCCACCCCACCCCTTAGCATGGCCCCTCCT
Organism: Microtus oregoni; assembly: GCF_018167655.1. Classification (NCBI taxonomy): domain Eukaryota; kingdom Metazoa; phylum Chordata; class Mammalia; order Rodentia; family Cricetidae; genus Microtus; species Microtus oregoni. Next base: position 1,768,336 of record NW_024543079.1, read on the forward strand.
TATCTGCAAACTCCACTACAAGCTGTGCTAAGAGAAACATGACTGCCTTTGGGGCTTAGTCAATAAATAAAAACACCACTGATTTCACTCCTGATCCCCTTGGGGCAAATGATTCCAGGGGATGGGACAGATGGGAGCCCTGAGGCCACCTTTCCTGATCTCAGAGTCGAGTTTGCTTGAGACTCCACATTTGCTTTCTTCTGCTGCCCCTCCCAGTCTGATCCTCACAAGGTTAGGGCACCGGCAGGGCCAAGAACGTGGTTCAGAGAGTTGCTGTTTGGGTTGCACCCTTCTCAGGGGGCATCCTTCCCAGGATTGCCCAGAAGTCCAAGGGGGAAGACCCCTTCCCAGCAGAGCCAAAATGAAGAAGCTGCCCATAGACTCCTGTAACGACGTAAGCGAATGCAGACAGATTGTAAAAATATATATACAGCTTTAATGGAGAAATAGACTTACAGAACCACCGTTCCCCCGGAGACCAGGAAAGCAGAAGCAACGGTTGGGAGCACCCTCGCCAAATTTATAGGCAAACATTAGCCCGAGGCGAACACGCCCCCTTAGGGGCGGGACTTATCCCTACAGACTCCAGCAGAGGATTGATGGAGGAAGGTCATTGGCTAATAAAGGCACTGCCCTGGCCCATTTTATTGGTTAGAGGATAGGTGGGAGGAGAAAACAGGACAGAACACTGGGAGGAAGAGGAAGTGAGGTCAGAGACTCCACAGCTCTCTCGGGAGCAGACGCCTGAGAGAGACGCCATGCCCCGCTCCAGGCATGAAGCTCCGACCCAGGATGAACTAGGCTAGAATCTTCCCGGTAAGACCGATTCTCACAGATTATTAGAGATGGGTTGATCGGGATGTGAGAATTAGCCTGTAAGTGCTAGAGCTAAAGGGCCAAGCAGTGCTTAAAAGAATACAGTGTCTGTGTAATTATTTTGGGCATAAGCTAGCCAAGTGGGGGCGGCCGGGTGCCAGGGACGCAGCCCCGCCGCCCTTATTACTACATATCCGGGTGCCAGGGACGCAACCCCGCCACCCTTATTACTTCAGTTGGCGCCCCACGTGATGGACTAAACCCACTTAAAAAACCTGAGAAGGCTTAAAAATAAGGGAGAGAGAGTTTAACACAGATTTTTGCTGTTTGTTGGTGGCGTGCTGTAGAGAGATTTCCTGATTCGGCAACAGTAGCAGAAAAAACGCTGTGTCATTTTAAAGCGCGACTTCCTGGGGCTGTGCCGCCATTGCGATCTCTGTCTGGCTCCTGCGGGAGACAGAGCTTTTGAATAGAGCATAAATGGAGTAAAGTGCTACGATTAGTTTGATGGCAACTAGACTCGCTGTGTTCTCCGGTCTGCTCTGCTTGCCAGAGGCAAGCAAGCACCTCATCTAAGAGAGGCTTCCTGACTCAGCTTTAGCTGCAAAGCCTGCAGCTCATTAAGAGGTCCTGCCACGAAATACTTAAAGGGTGTTGACGAAAAGCTGAACGCATGCTTTTCGGTTTTCAGCCGTAGCAGGAAAAAAGCTGCGCCGTTTAAAAATGCTGGCTTTCTGGGCCATCCTGCCAGGGCAAACTCTGACTGTTTGAGGCAGGAGGGCCGGCTACCAAGAGAGGACGTGAGTGTTGTCTGTTGTAGCTCACTTGCTGGCAGGGACCTTGAAATGCCATACAGTTGTTGCAGTAAACATGGCTACAGCCTGTATATCCGCCACGAGCCTGGAAAGCTAAGGAATGGACTGGCTCTAGCTGGCAAAGCCACGCCTTTAGTCCTACTGAGATTGCTTGGTAAATTAAAGATTCATGTGGTCAAAAAAAAGAGAGATATACAGTAAAGAGAGATTCAAAGACAGAGAAAATTTCTGAATGGTTTAAAGTGTGTTAAAAATATATGCAGACTAAAAGTTGAAGTTCTTAAAGTAAAAAACAAAAAAAGGAAGAGAATTGTTGTGTGTGGTAGCACACGCCTTTAATCCCAGTGCCTAGAAGGCAGAGACAAACAGTTCTCTGTGAGTTCAAGGTGTCTTAGCATACACCTTTAATCCCAATGCCTGAGAGGCAGAGACAGGCGGATCTCTGAGAGTTCAAAGACAGCCTGGTCTACAGAGTTACTTCAGGTCAAAGATACAGAGAACCTGTCTCAAAAAGCAAAGAGTTAAAAGTAAAAATAAACAAAATAGAGGTTAAAACAAAGCTGCACGAAGATGGAAAATACACAGAGAATCTTGATACTGTATGCTACTATGCTCTCTTTGAATTATTTGAATGCTGAGGAAGGAGCAACAGCTGCTAAAAGATATTTATTTATAAATGCTGCTGAACTAATCCAACATAGATATTTTGAATTTGGATCTAAGGATATGATACTTTGGAAAGGAGTTTCTTATTTTGTTTTCACAGAGGATGAGACGCTGTTCATTTCTTCTATTCCGATTTGGTATGATGGACCACGCCCTCCTGAAGGGTTGGTGTGAACGCCTTCAAAAAATTGCTTCGCTCAACTGCCAACTGAGATGAAACTAGCACACAGGTTATACCATGAAAGGCCTAATTAACGACGCCCCCATTCAGCAGGAAGCAGTTTGGAGAGAAAAAACTGCGCCCATGTTCCCAAATATGGTTTATAAACGTCCTTTTACATTTAAAGGGGGATATGATATAGGTATGAATAATTTGCATTAGTATAGATTTTGCTTTATTGATAGAGATTTAAGGTCAATTTTGTTATATGTATAAGTGTTTCTGATTTTGATTAAGGTATTGTGATTGTGTAGTTCATTTAAATATGTACTGTATAATTGAGAAATATAGGTTGTTAATGGATAATCATCAATAATAGTAAAGCTTGTAGTCATGTTAGTTAGATTTTCTAGATATATAGAGATATATTTTAGATAGACATTCTTCGTGTCTTTCAAAGATTACAGAATAGGACATTTAATGTTTTAATAACTGAGGACTTTTCATGACAATGAGACACTCTGCTCCTGGCAGCACCAATCTACTTCAAGAGGAAGATGGGCATCGAAGAGGCACCTTATGGGGTTTGATAGCCATTTGGGCAAGAAACTGCTCTTGCCTGGACTATTGCATAAACTGGAAACAGAGAACCCGCAGAGAGAGGACTACTGAACTTGCCTAAGGTGAGATGATCTTTCGGGGTTCCTGATTCATGAAAGAGTCTGCGAGACATTCTGCAGGACACAACAGATAGTGACTGAACTGACTTTGAATTTTCCTGCTTTATGGAAATGTCTGCTGGATACCATGGGCCTGAAGGCTGAAGATGGATGCCCCAACGGTACAGAGGAACTTTGGGTGACTGTCCAGGCAGCGAGATGTCTCTGTCATTTCTAGAGTTTTAAAAGTTTCTTAGTTCTTGTTTACTTAGGTAATATTATATCTTTCTGGAGTCTTTGATGGAGTTAAGAATAGTTAGTTATAGTTATAGTTTTCCTTAGTTATGATAAAGATTATTGTAACTTTTACTTGATAACTGTTTTGTTATATGTAATTTTGCTATGTTAAATCCTTTTTTTTTTTTTTGTTTAAACCGAAAAAGGGGAAATGATGGAGGAAGGTCATTGGCTAATAAAGGCACTGCCCTGGCCCATTTTATTGGTTAGAGGATAGGTGGGAGGAGAAAACAGGACAGAACACTGGGAGGAAGAGGAAGTGAGGTCAGAGACTCCACAGCTCTCTCGGGAGCAGACGCCTGAGAGAGACGCCATGCCCCGCTCCAGGCATGAAGCTCCGACCCAGGATGAACTAGGCTAGAATCTTCCCGGTAAGACCGATTCTCACAGATTATTAGAGATGGGTTGATCGGGATGTGAGAATTAGCCTGTAAGTGCTAGAGCTAAAGGGCCAAGCAGTGCTTAAAAGAATACAGTGTCTGTGTAATTATTTTGGGCATAAGCTAGCCATGTGGGCGGCCGGGTGTGGGGGACGCAGCCCTGCCGCCCCAAATACTACAGAGGATCAGGTGCGGACCAGCAGTGTGGGACTCTTTGGGATTTGGCTACAAGTGACAAGCCACAGCAGGGCTGGGGGTGTGGCTCAGCTGGTAGAATGCTTTCCCAGCACACTCAAAGCCCTGGGTTTCATCCCAGTATAGGGGTGCACGCCTGGAATCTCAGAATGCAGAATGTGGAAATGGGAGGGTCAGAAGTTCAAGGTCATCTTCAATTACAAATGCAGTTGGGGACAGGGTCTCATTTAAAAAAAAAAACTACAGAATAAAATCAAGTTCCAAGCTCCATGTTACAATTATTGTCCAAGCACAGGAGACACCACACTGCTGCCCTGGTCACTGCTGAGGGAGGACACCCGAGTCACCTGGAGCCCTCAGGCAAATGTCACCTTCATTCCCAGTGCTGGGAAGGATACACAGAACAGCCATCTAACCTTCCTGTGCACACGCGTGCAGATGCCTCTGCTGTAACTACCCCGCCCACACCGCTCACCTGCTGAGGGACAGCCCACCCTCTGTACTCCCGAGAGCACGGGTTTACCAGAGGAGCGCACAGTCCCTGCTGATATTTCCCAGCAATCCCTTCTGATCCCCACAGGACAGCGTCCACCCTGAGGGACAAGAGTGACAAGGAAGTGAGTTCTGCAAAACCCTTTAGCTCCGCTCATTAACTCGGAGCACAGATTCCTAAGGACAGGTTAAGACTTCTAAAGTATCTTTGCAAGCTAATGGCGAGGAAAACGAGGCGGTTTTAAAATCTGAAAGCCCCCGTAGCAGAAGTTGAATTCAAACCAAAACGCTGAATTTTAACATTCCTATTTCAAAGTCTTAATAAGCCCTGGAAATCCTGTTCATTTAAATTACTGGCCACACACCAACACCCTCCTGAAATCATTCACACCTTCCATCATCTTGGAGAATTTTTCCCAAAAATACACACATATATATAACATATACATATATAATGCACACACACACATCTGAGGCAGTTTATTGCTACTTCTGCTGAAGTGATTTTCTGGAACTCTCTGAACTTCCGGATGAAAGGACAATTGCAAAGGGGACCTCAGCTGTGTCCCCATTCCTCAGAGCCTTTTCCTAAGACTCACTGTGAGGCCGGAGGTGACCTGCATTACACAGCTGCTCTCTGCAGAGGCGAAAAGACGCAGCCAGAGTACTTTAGGTGACGTGCAAATGGATTCTGCTTTTTTATTTTTTCCCAACTCCCTTCAGATGAAGAAAAAGAAGAGTCTTCTTTGAAGAATGTTAGGGAGGCTATGCTGGTGGGAAGTTAATTAGCAAATAAGGAGATTGGGAGAGCGAGCCTGAGAGTTGGGGCATGGCAGCCAATAGCCCTCCTTCCCTCGTGTGTTTGTGAAACTCAGGTGTCATCCTCAGTAGCTGTCCACTTTGGTTTTGCCTTTCTTTCCTTTCCTTTCCCTTTCTTGAGACAAGATTTCCCACCAACCTAGAGCTCACCAGGTATGCTAAGCTGACCAGTGAGCCCCAGCAGAATCACAAGCATGAACCATCACTTCTGTGGGTTCTGGGACTCGAACTCATGCCTGTACAGCAAGCACTTTACTGTCTGAGCCATCTCCTGTGCCTCCACCACCTTGTTTCTGAATGTGATCCAGTGGATCCCCTGGAATCAGTTAGTGACCCACAGTTAGTGGACCACGTCACCCCTTCTACGACCTCTGTGTTCTCTGCCATCTCACCTCTGTCTTCTGGGACTAGGAAGTGCTGACCTCACCTCTGACCCAAAGGAAGTGCCTGGACCTGGCCAATTAGCTCATTTCATCCCTCCCCAGTCCTCGTGGGTGGAGATGTGACTCTAGTAAATCCACTTTGTTGGGCTTGAGCTTGAAAGGTCTCTGCAGGAGCTTGAGCACTTGGTTCCCAGCTGGTGGCCTTGTTCCACGAGCAGAGGGAAGCTTTCTGATGTGCTGGCAGAAGCAGGCAGCTGGGAACAGGCTGTGACATGCCCAGGCTCTCTGCATTCCCATTTGCCAAGAATGGAGATCTCTATGCCACTTACTGCAGGCGTCCAGGCTGACATACCCTTCTGCCATGAGGGCTGTGATTCCCTGAAACCGTGACCCAAAATCAATCCTTCCTCCCTTCATTTACTTCTGTCATTTCCATAGCTTTTTCTAGAACAACAGGCAGATTGTCTCAGTGGCTTTTCTGTTGCCTGGAGACCCAACTAAAGTGACTTAAGGGAGAAAAAGTTTATTGTGGCTCACAGTTCCCAACTTGCAATACTTCATGGAGGAATATAAAGGCAGTAGGAGCTTAAAGCAGCTGGCTACATTGTAGTCACCCTCCACAGTGGAGAGGGATGCTGGCCACATTGTAGTGTCACCATCTGCAGTAGAGAGGAGTGCTGGTCACATTGTAGTCACCATGCACAGCAGAGAGGGATGCTGGCCACACTGTAGTCCCCATCCTCAGTGGAGAGGGATGAACATGAGTGCTCAGCTCACTTTCTCCTTTTCTTTCAGGCATAACCAACTCATGACAAGGGTGTGAGGCACAGTAAGCAATATTTCCCACATTAATTAAACTAATCAAGATAAACCACTCCCCCAAGCTGGCATGCCTAGGGGCCCGTCTCCTGGCTATCTGGATTCTGTCAAGTCAATGGTTGGTACTAACGGTCACTCAGGCTCCCACACTCTTAGAGAGTCTGCCCTGAAACAGCTAGGAACAAGGCTGCACAACTTGGAGCCGCTGGAGAGCCTGCCTGAGCGTGACATCAGCCTAATAGAGAGACATTGAAGGACAGACTGAATCATCATGGCGGCCCCTGGACCCAACCTTCTCTAAAGCCACCCACACCCTAAAGCCTGAACCCTAATGTCCTTGCTATTTCTGGTTCGGGGATTACCCAGTTTTGAGTTGTATTCTTGTTGTTTGTGACAAACTGCCTAACTCATTCTTTCAAAACTCCTCAGTTCTTAAAAGAAAAATCAAGAAAAGAGCAAGTTCCTATGCCCAGATAACTACTAGAAATCAAGACCACTGAATCTTGCCCCTTGTATCCAAGCACAAGAGTGGTTCACACTTTTGTTTTAATGTAAAACTATACATTCTTGGTAAAGATGCCAGGGGCTAAGCCTGTGGCCCTCTATCTAGCACCTATAGGACACCCAGGATGGCTTTTGAGGCTGAGATGCCACATCCATCTATAGGTGTTTGAGAAATACTTTCCGGCCAAAACTTTAAAAAAATATCAACCAACAAGACCCAAATCCTAATGTTAGATTTCATACATAACCAAATAAATTGTTTCTCTTATAGAACAAATTGTTTCTATAGAAACGAATGCTTTTCTAGCAACCCAATCCCTATTAGGGTTGCTATGGAAATAGATTGGGAAAATTGGGGGAAATGTAGAAAAAGGTAAATAAACCACCCCATGTCTTTCCCCACCTGAAAACCCACAGAAGACAAGCGCCCCTCTGACTGCCAGAACACCCCCAGACAGTCTCAGGGATGCTGGGAGCAGGACACTCACTCCCAGCATCCTCTTGCCCTGGCTGGGGTTGCCTCCAGCCACTAAAAGCAAGTACAGAACACAGCAGGGTTTCCTGAGCAAGGCCATATGTGCATGTATTCCAGTACTAGGGCTGCAGGAGTGCAGTGGGTGTCGCAGGGCTGCAGGAGTGCTGTGGGTGCCGCAGGGCTGCAGGAGTGCAATGGGTGCTGCAGGGCTGAAGGTGTGCAGTGGGGTGGTGCAGGGCTGCAGTGATGGAGGAGGGTCATCTTTTTATTTGTTGTTTTATTGATTAAGTAATAAAGAAATTGTTTGGCCTCTGATAGGACAGAAAATTAGGTAGGCGGAGTAGACAGAACAGAATGCTGGGAGAAAAAAGCTGAGTCAGGAAGTCGCCATGATTCTCGTGTGCAGTGGGTGGTGCAGGGCTGCAGGAGTGCAGTGGGGTGTCAAAGGGCTGCAGGAGTGCAGTGGGTGGTGCAGGGCTGCAGGAGTGCAGTGGGTGTTACAGGGCTGCAGGAGTGCAGTGGTGTCACAGGGCTGCAGGAGTGCAGTGGGGTGTCACAGGGCTGCAGGAGTGCAGTGGGATGGTGCAGGGCTGCAGGAGTGCAGTTTTCTGCCCTGCCACGGGACAAAGCAGCTTCTTTATTAACCAATGATAATAAAACATATCCATAGCATACAGAGGGGAATCCCACAGCACCTCCTCATTTCTGTCTAAATAAAAAGGAAGGTTTTAATTTTATTATAGTAAAATTAAATATACAAAACAGGTATCAAGCAAGAATTATAGTTACAATATTTAGTCCATTTACATTTGGTAAATTAAGGAAAATGCTCTATAATCCATTCTCTGAGTCTAAAGTTTTATATCTAATCTATCTTTTATAATTATAACTACCTTTCTTCAACTCCATCAAAGACTCCAGAAGGCTATATTACCTAAGTAAACAAGAAATGCATTGTGAGCAACTTCCAAAACTCTAGAATTGACAGAGACATCTCACTGCCTGGATAGTTACCCAAAGTTCTTTTGTAACATTGGAGCATCCATCTTCAGCCCACAGGCCTGTAGTATCCAGCAGACTTTTCCATGAAGCAGGAAATTTCAAAGACAGTTCCAACTATATTGGCAGTTTGTCAGTCACTTTCTTCTGTATCCTGCAGAATGTCTGGCAGACACTTTCATGTAGCAGGAACCCTGAAGGACTGTCTTACTGTTAGGCAAGTTCAGCAGTTATTTCTCTGTGGGTCTGCATGTCCAGTTAATACAGTATACCATCAAGCCGTCCAGGCAAGATCAGTTTCTTGCCCAAATGGCTAACAAACTCCATAAGGAGCATCTTCAATGCCCATCATCCTCTTGATGTAATTGGTGCTACCAGGAGCAGATGTTTCTCATTGTCATGAAAAGTCCTAACTTCTTAAAATATTTAAAAGGCCATATCCTGTTAGTCTTTGAAAGATTTGAAGAATACCTATCCATCTGAAATATATCTCTGTACATCTAGAAAACCCAATTAACATGACTACAAGCTTGGCTATTATAGACAATTATCTATTAGCCTGTATTTCTTAATTATAGATTACATTTTTAAATAAGCTGCACAAACACAATATCTCAGTCAAGATCAGAAATATACATGTAACAAAATTTACCTTGAATTTGTATCAATAAACCAAGATCCATACCAATGCAAAGTATTCATCTCTATAGCATATGCCTCTTTAAATGGTCTCAGCTACATTCCTCCTGAACCCAAGTGGGCACACAAGCATCTAGACCTGAAGTGGGTGGTGGGCATCAGCCGCAAATGTTCAATGGGCAGCATTCTGTAGATGATAGAATATTTTCCTTGATTTATCAACTGTAAATGGACTAAATATTGTAACTATAATTCTTGCTCGATACCTGTTTTGTATATTTAATTTTACTATGATAAAGTTAAAGCCTTCCTTTTTATTTAGACAGAAAAGAGGAGGAGATGTGGGATTCCCCTCTGTATGCTGTGAATATGTTTTATTATCATTGGTTAATAAAGAAGCTGCTTTGTCCCGTGGCAGGGCAAACTAGAGCTAGGCAGGAAAACTAAACTGAATGTTGGGAGAAAGAAGGCAGAGTCAGAGAGGTGCCATGTAGCTGCTGAAGGAGACAGACACCCTGGAACCTTACCAGTAAACCACAGACCTTGTGGTAAAATATAAAATAATAGTTAACTTAAGATGTAAGAGTTAGTTAATAAGAAGCCTAAGCTAATAGGCTAAGCAGTGTTTTAATCAATACAGTTTCTGTGTGATTATTTCAGGTCTGGGTGACCGGGAAATGAACAAATAGCCTCCGCCTACATAGAGGCAAAACACCAATGGACATAAAATAAAAATAATTTTAAAAAACTGCCTTTAATTGCAGCACTCAGGAGGCTGAGGTAGGTAGATCTCTGTGCATTTGAAGCCAGCCTGGTCTATAGAGCAAGTTCTAAAACAGGCTCCAAAGCTACAGAGAAACCCTGTCTCAAAGATAAAATAGTTTAAAAACAATAAAGTCAAGTCTTTATAAAGTGGATTATTGAATCTACTTTAATCCAAAAAACTATTAATCTCAAAATATTTTGTATTGGTATGGATTTTGGTTTATTGATACAAATTTAAAGTTAATTTTGTTATACTGTATGAATGTCTCTACTCTTGTTTAGTGTATTATGTTTATGCAGCTCATTTAAAATATAATATATAAGGAAGAACTATAGATTAATAATAGTCATCTATAAAAGTCAAACTTATAGTCATGTTAGGTATGTTTCCAAGGTCATATACAGATATATTTAGATAGATAAATGGTATGTAAACACCTCAAAGACCTACAGTATATGGCACTTAATATATTTAAACACCTAAGGCTTCTCATGACAGTGATACACGTCTGCTCCTGACAGAACCAATTTACTTCAAAAACAGGATGACAGGCATCAAAGAACCTCCACATGGAGTTTGCTTTCTTTATGGCAAAAGCTAACCATTTGAGCAAAACACTTCCCTTACCTCAGTTGCTGACAATATACTGTCCAAACTGGTCTAGCAGGATGCAATAATAAAAAGTGGCTGCTAAACTTTGCCAAAACAAGGTAGGAAAATCTTTCAAAATTCCCTGCTTCTCAAAAATGTCTGTCAGATATACTAAGCATGTAGGGCAAAGATGGATGCCCCAATGTTACAGAAAAACTTTGTGTGACTGTCCAAGCAGCCAGATGTCCCTATTGTTAGGTAACATTACACCCCTCTAGGGTGTTTGGTAGAGTTAAAGACTCAATAATTAGACTTAAAGTCTCCCTTAGCTACGATAAAAGGAATAGGAATTTAAATTAGGAATAAAATTTTAGACTAGCAAAGATAAGATGAATAGTATTTTCTTTAAATTTGCCAAATACAAATGCACTGGATATTGTAACTGTAATTCTTATTTAATAACTGTTTCTGTTGTATATAATTTTTACTATGTCAAAGTTAAAACCTCCCTTTTTTATTTAGACAAAAAGGGGGAAATGGGGCATATATAATCTTTACACTGTGTGAATTCTGCTGTGATTGGTTTAATAAAGAAGCTGACTGGCCAGCAGCTGGACAGGATAGGATTAGGAGGGAAACCAGACTAAGGACACTGGAAAGAAGGGCAGAGTGAGAGGAATCACCGGTGAGACACGGAGAGGGAACAGGAGGTGCAAGATGAAAAAGAGGTAACTCCACATGACAGAATGGAGATTAATAGAAATGGGTTAGTTTAAGTTCCAAGAGCTCATTAGTAATAAGCCTGAGCTACCTGCTGAGCATTTATAATAACATTAATTCTCTGTTCGTTATTTGGGAACTGACAGGTGGGTAAGAAAAGTCCTTCTACACCCTTCATTTAGAGAAGTCTGAGTGCACACATGATCTAGAAGTCTCTTAGGCAGGAAAACCAGGAAGCAAGCTGTCTGGTTCTTGGGGTGCTAATGAGCAATGACTATGAGCAGAAGGAAGGGGAAGGGCCCCTTCTCTAGTTCTGTTTCTGGAATCTTCTACTTAGGAGTAGAGATGTGTCAACTAATAAGGGAAGAGTATTCCGCACCCACTCTCACAGACGTGCTGTGGTACTGGCATGTTTTACTACCCCATGCTGATTTGTGTACTCGGAACGGTAGGCAGTCCTGGGGATTAAACCCAGGACCTCACACACCAAGCAAGTGCTCTACCACTGAGCTACACCCCAGTCTTCTTTTTACTTTTCACTTGAGACAGAGTCTAAATAAGTTGCTCGCACTGGCCTTGAACTTGCCATCCTCCTGTCTCAGCCTCCCAAGAAACTGAAAGAAAAAAAACAGGTCTGTGTCATCAGACCCCAATCATGGATCCCATTTACAAAAAATGTGGTTAAGAAGATGTGAGTGACAGGGATCCCAGCTGGTACAGGGTAGGCATGGTAGCCACAGAAGCCTCAGAGTCACCAGAAGCCAAACATGACCCAGGAGTTAAAGTGGCCATGGAGTGAGGGGCAGGCAATAAAGTGGACCAGGGCCTGTGGCCAAAGGCAGCAGCTCACTCCTGTCGTGGAGGAGCCAAGTTGTCTGAGGAACCTTGGGCCTGATTCGTCTGGGAGCTCACAGTGATGCTCCTGCATGAGCTGCTGTGTGAAGGCAGAACCTTGTCCACGCTGGAGCTAATACAGATGGAAAAACCTGTGCACCTTGGTGGAGAGCCGGAAACCCAAGAGAGGCTTCAGATTGGAGGAAATGTGTCATAAGACACCAAACACACACACACACACACCACACACACTCTCACACACACCACACACACAATACACCCACACTGTCACACACACACACACGCACACCACACTCACACACACACACCCCATGTTGTTCCTTTTTTTTTACAGACATGGTTAGGCCTCAGGTCCCTTGCACTCACCGTCTAGATGCTCACGTGGCTCTGTCCCCACATCCTCTGGGCTGTGACTCTCCGTGCCGGTGGCTTCAGGAAGCCCTCTTTAAATTGCTGAAAACTTTGGGCGAGGAGCCTTATTGGAAGATGATGGGCAGGCCTTGAGGCATAAAGCTCAGCTTGGCTTCACCTCCAGTCTGCCTCCTGCCCAGAGACGAGCAAGCTCCCACCATGCCTTCCCCACCTCCCTGGACAGTCTCCTCGGAAACCTGAGCACCAGACAAACCCTTTCTCTCTGAAGTCGCCTCTTCCAGGTGTCGGGCACAATGAACGAAAAACCACTTCTGTCTTCTGATTTTAGAAGATACAAAAACTGAAGCAATCGATGGCTGTAGGCAAGTATTACAAGCCCGGGCCTGCACCTCCTGGGCCGGCAGTGAGCGGATCACATTTCCACCTGAAGGAAGTTCAGAAAAGCACTATCAGTGAATTCCTCCATCTTCAAAGCCCTGGAGCCTTCTGCTTCTTTCCATTAACAAACTCAAGTTTGCCTCACGTTCCAAAGTGGCTGCTGGAGAATCAGTCACGCTATCTGCATTCCAGGTATTGGGCACATTGTGAGTCTCCACACGCCCGCTGTCCTCACTCTACCCACGAGAGTCCAGAGGAGGCCGTTTGTTCTTCCTGCTCTTCAGGTGAGGGAGCAGAGCAGATCACGTGACCCAACTCACAGGGCTGAATCCCACTCGTCCTCCTACAGACTATGCAAACTTCTGACTCTGGACAGGGGGCTAACCTCAACCCTCAGAAGATAGTCTTTCCTTGTTAAAAATCGATTGCTTGGAACAGGGTCTCGTGTAGCCCTTGCTGGCCCCAAACTTGCTGTGTAGCCAAGAACAACCTTGAACTTCTGATCCTCCGCCTCCACCTCCAGAACGCGCCCGCTGCCCGGTCTCACGTGTCCCACCTGAGCTGCAGCCCCAGCCCCCGAGGCGAAGGCCGTGAGCCGTGAATCACCTCCTCCGCTGTCCTGCCTGCTGAGGACCCAATCGACCCAGCTGGATGCAGATCTGCTGGCTTCTCTTTATTTTAATCGACAAGATAAGCCCGGCCCTGGGCCATCTCTGCTGGCAAGGTTTTAAATCCTCGGCTTTTTTTAGGATTTACTTGTCCAGCGTCACGAGAAAAATATCACTCCGCTGGCTTGACAGACCGCACCACGAAAAGTAAATTATTTTCCTGGAAACAAGCCCAAAAATAGCTAAGCCTGGGCCTGCTCGCAGCCACCGGCGGCAACAAGACTGAATGTGTTAGTTTTAAGGGTGCAAATATGTTTGGGAATACAGCAGCTCTTCTGTGGACCCAGAAGGAAAAAATGAGTTTGCAGAGAACGCGATAAATCACTGAGGAGCAACTCAGAGCCCATCAGGCGTGAACCCGGAGAAGCTGCCAGAGCCCTGGATCCATCTCGCACATCTCCCCAAAGGCAGAGAGGTGCCTTCCCCACCTGCATTGTGTTCATCACTCCCATATCCCCCTACCACAGTAAAAGACATCTCCTATGTCCCCCTACCACAATAAAAGGCAACATCTCCTCCCATGTCCCCCTACCACAGTAAAAGACAAGAAAGTACTGCTGAAAAAAAGGCCAAGTCTCATGTGCTGCAGAGGCCCAGCCAGGCAGCGGGAAGAGGGAGGGGAGTTCAAATGGTTGATTTCTCCACAGCCTTCTTCCTTCCAAGCCATGATCTAAGTAGATGATGTAAGCCTCACTGCTTTTTATCTAGTTGTTCACCATTCTGTGTTTAAACGCCTTCGGCGCACACTCTACCTCACGCCCCCCCCCCCCAGTACCACGGGCCACCCAAAAGAACCTGCCTTCAGAGCAGAGCTGGCACCCACATGGAGAACCAGTTCTTCCCCAGACTAGAGGATGTGTTAAGGTCAGGAAGGTCAGGAAGTCCTGAGTTCAAATCCTGCCCCCACCACTGCCCAGCAGGAAACATTTAGGGAAACTGAGTCTGGACTAAGTCTCAGTTTCCTCGCCTATAAAATGGGGGTGACAGAGGGCCTCTTCCAGGGTTGCTGGCCCTGAAGAAGGGTGTGAAATAGCATGCAGCCAGTGTTCTATTGTACAGCAAGCATCTCTTGCACAGTGAGTGTGCTCTTGCACGGAGAGCGTCCTCTTGCACACTGAGCGTCCTCTTGCACACTGAGCGTCCTCTTGCACAGAGAGCGTCCTCTTGCACACTGAGCGTCCTCTTGCACACTGAGCGTCCTCTTGCACACTGAGCGTCCTCTTACACAGAGAGCGTCCTCTTGCACACTGAGCATCCTCTTGCACAGAGAGCGTCCTCTTGCACAGCGAGTGTCCTCTTGCACACTGAGCATCCTCTTGCACACTGAGCATCCTCTTGCACAGTGAGTGTGCTCTTGCACGGAGAGCGTCCTCTTGCACGGCGAGTGTCCTTTTGCACAGAGAGCGTCCTCTTGCACAGAGAGCGTCCTCTTGCACACTGAGCATCCTCTTGCACAGAGAGCGTCCTCTTGCACACTGAGCGTCCTCTTGCACAGAGAGCGTCCTCTTGCACACTGAGCGTCCTCTTGCACACTGAGCGTCCTCTTGCACACTGAGCGTCCTCTTGCACAGCGAGTGTCCTCTTGCACACTGAGCGTCCTCTTGCACACTGAGCGTCCTCTTGCACAGAGAGCGTCCTCTTGCACACTGAGCGTCCTTTTGCACAGAGAGCGTCCTCTTGCACAGAGAGCGTCCTCTTGCACACTGAGCGTCCTCTTGCACACTGAGCGTCCTCTTGCACACTGAGCGTCCTCTTGCACAGAGAGCATCCTCTTGCACAGCGAGCATCCTCTTGCACAGTGAGCGTCTTCTTGCACACTGAGCGTCCTCTTGCACAGAGAGCGTCCTCTTGCACAGCGAGTGTCCTCTTGCACACTGAGCATCCTCTTGCACACTGAGCATCCTCTTGCACAGTGAGTGTGCTCTTGCACGGAGAGCGTCCTCTTGCACGGCGAGTGTCCTTTTGCACAGAGAGCGTCCTCTTGCACAGAGAGCGTCCTCTTGCACACTGAGCGTCCTCTTGCACAGAGAGCGTCCTCTTGCACAGAGAGCGTCCTCTTGCACACTGAGCGTCCTCTTGCACAGCGAGTGTCCTCTTGCACACTGAGCGTCCTCTTGCACACTGAGCGTCCTCTTGCACAGAGAGCGTCCTCTTGCACACTGAGCGTCCTCTTGCACAGAGAGTGTCCTCTTGCACAGAGAGCGTCCTCTTGCACAGAGAGCGTCCTCTTGCACACTGAGCGTCCTTTTGCACACAGAGCGTCCTCTTGCACAGAGAGCATCCTCTTGCACAGAGAGCATCCTCTTGCACAGAGAGCGTCCTCTTGCACAGAGAGCGTCCTCTTGCACACTGAGCGTCCTTTTGCACACAGAGCGTCCTCTTGCACAGAGAGCATCCTCTTGCACACTGAGCGTCCTCTTGCACACTGAGCGTCCTCTTGCACACTGAGCGTCCTCTTGCACAGAGAGTGTCCTCTTGCACAGAGAGCGTCCTCTTGCACAGAGAGCATCCTCTTGCACAGAGAGCGTCCTCTTGCACACTGAGCGCCCTCTTGCACAGAGAGTGTCCTCTTGCATAGAGAGTGTCCTCTTGCACACTGAGCGTCTTCTTGCACACTGAGCATCCTCTTGCACAGAGAGCGTCTTCTTGCACACTGAGCGTTCTCTTGCACAGAGAGCGTCCTCTTGCACAGAGAGCGTCCTCTTGCACACTGAGTGTCCTCTTGCACAGAGAGCGTCCTCTTGCACACTGAGCGTCCTCTTGCACACTGAGCATCCTCTTGCACACTGAGCGTCCTCTTGCACAGAGAGTGTCCTCTTGAACAGAGAGCGTCCTCTTGCACAGAGAGCATCCTCTTGCACAGAGAGCGTCCTCTTGCACACTGAGCGCCCTCTTGCACAGAGAGTGTCCTCTTGCATAGAGAGTGTCCTCTTGCACACTGAGCGTCTTCTTGCACACTGAGCATCCTCTTGCACAGAGAGCGTCTTCTTGCACACTGAGCGTCCTCTTGCACAGAGAGCGTCCTCTTGCACAGAGAGCGTCCTCTTGCACACTGAGTGTCCTCTTGCACAGAGAGCGTCCTCTTGCACACTGAGTGTCCTCTTGCACAGAGAGCGTCCTCTTGCACACTGAGCGTCCTCTTACAGTTACGCTCATTTCTTCTCTCCTCACTGTGACAGAAGGGACTTGAGGCAGGAAGAGTTTGTGACTCTGGAGTTTGTGAGGCTACTGCCCATCATGGCCCTGAATAAAGCAGGGGTCCTGGCAGAGGGGGCCTGCAGCTGGGACTCTGCACAGTCAAGCAACAAGCCAGAAGCAGAGGGAGCCTGGAACCCTGAAGTCCCATCCCTATAACCCCACACCCAGCCAGATCCCTTGTCTGAACGCCTCCCAAAATACTGTCACCTTCTGGGGTCCCAGTGTTCCACACAGCAGGCTTTGGGGACATTTTACTCGGGACATTAACAGTGACCAAGAGTCATGTGCACAGTGCTCACAGAGGCATAAGGAAGGTTTTCCTAGTGTCCACACTTACAGATACTGGAATGGTCCATCTCTCTGTCCAGGTGTTGCTCCTGAGGACGGAGGTGTGGCGGCTTGTGAGGGACGGAGGCCTGCTAAGGCGAAGGCTCCTTAAGTTGCACCTGTGTGGCTTGAGCCCTTTCTCTTGTACTTGGTAAAAAGATTGCAAGGCACGAACTACCTGGCATTCAGCTGAGAACAATTAGAATTGTAGCATCGTGTGTGTTCCCATGGGTTTCTGTTAAAGACCAGTGTGTGCAGAAACGCCTGGGGCAGCCTGGAGACTGAGGTGGGAGGATTAGTTCAGAGCCATCTTTGGCTACAAATCAATCTTGAGGCCAGCATGAGTTACATAGCAAAGACCTGAGAGAGACGAGAGACAAAAACAGACACAGAGACAGAGACACAGTGAAAAAGTGCATAAGATGGACAGGATCCGAGTAACAGTAGGAGGAGGGGCCGTGTCCAAGTGGCCAAGAGGGTTCTAACAGACCCTTTTAACAGATGGAGAACTTCAGCCACAACCTCTCAGAAACCGCACACAGAGCAGCAGGCTCTCCTGTGATGGGGGAGAACCAAACTCAAACTGCACAGTAAGGTGGCAGGGACCTCAGCTTGTGCCCAGGTAAAGGTGTGGGGACAGAAATGTCCTCTGCAGACACACACCCAGGTGGCTGGTAGGAGGAGGCAGCAGGATCGCCCAGAGCACAGGCTGGGATTCTGGTCTGACCTGAGCCATTGCTCCTCACAATGTACCCAATCGATGACCCAGGACAAGCCCCTGTCCCTTTGAGCCTCAACTGCCCATCCACAAAATGCAGGCAGGTGTCAGTTACACAGTGCCCACAGGGCAGATGGGGCCAGTGGCTTTCTATACTGAACTGAGCTGGGCCTGGGAGGAGACAGCTCCAGGAACCTAGAGAGACCCACCTGTACCATGCTGTGCCCTTCCTGTCCAGACAGGAGCAGCCACAAGCAAAGATACAGACTTTAAGCTCCCAGGCCCTGGAATGAGCTGGCTGTGAAAGGACGAGGATGAGTCAGGGGCCACAGGCTGCAGGGACCACCCTGGGAAACTAGCACAACCAAAAATGACAAAAGGCAGTCCCTTTGCAATAATTATGCACTGGTTGGTTACCTCTTTAAAGATGCTAACACCTTTCCCAGGGACTGCAGTGAATGACTGCTGTCGGGAGATGGCTCTGGGACACTGCTGGCTCCCTCCACCAGACAGGGGTACACACACACACACTCACACACAGACTTACACTCTCACACACACACACACACACCACATACTCTCTCTCACACACCACATACTCTCACATGCATGCACACACACTCACACACTACACACTTTCACAAGTGCACACACTCTCTCATACGCTCACACACACCCTCATTCACGCATACATTCACATTCATCCCTTTATTCTAATGAATAAAGCTTGCCTGAAGTTCAGAGAGTAAAACAGCCACACTGGCCAGCTTTACAGACCAGGCCGTAATAACACTCACCTTTAATCCCAGTAGCCACACTAGTTTGCCATAGAAACCGGGTGGTGCATGCTTTTAATCCCAGCTCTAGAGATTATTATACAATGGGAGGAGACAGCTCTCACACACAACCTCGTTCTGAGATTCCTGGAGGCAGGATCACCATTTTTCCCTCTCTGAATTTACTAATCATGCTTCATTTGGAGCCCAACATGGGACACAAATTCATGAAAAAGCCATTTGTCTGAGGCTTTTTAGTTACCGGCTCAGGCCAGAGCCAGACCCAAACCTAGCCACCTGGGTTTGGGAGCAAAGCTAGTGCTCCCAGCTCCCATCTGCCCCAGCTTAGCATCCATGTAAAGATGGAAAATACACAGAGAATTTGAATACCATATGTTATTGTGTTGTCTTTGAATTGTTTAATTGATGAGGAAGGAGGAACAACTGCTAAAAGACATTTGATTATAAATGCTGCTGGATTAATCCAACCTATATATTTTGAAAATGCCTTGACTTCAAATTTTAAGTCAAAAGATATGTTACTTTGGAGAAGAGGTTTTACTCTTGTTTCCACAGGAAATTGGAGTCTGTGAATTAATTCTTGGTTAAGAAAAATAAGGTTTGATCAAGTAAGACCCCCTGAAAAATCTCCAGTGGGAACAGATAGCCCAGATGATCCAATGTTTCAGAGCACTTCTGTTTCAGTTTTCTCTGAATTCTACATCCACAACAGCCTCAAGACTGCTGGCTGAGATGATCCAGCCTCAAAGAATACTCCAGTCGGGACTTGATTATAATACTAAATTTTCTTTGGGTACCTGTAAGGTTATCAGCACCCCTAATCAGCAGGAGGTAGCCTAGAAAACTATGTTCACATTCCCCAAAACTGCATTATGGATGTTAGTCTTTTAAGAGTGTTGACTACAAGTGGTTATGGATAACTGTCAGGAAGAAAAAAAAACTAAACAAAGGAGATTAGATTCAGGGTTCTTGTTTTGAAAAGAAAAAAAAAGAGGAAGTGCTGTGGAATAATGCTCTTGTACCCTGTAAAAATTTGTCACTTGTATTGATTTAAAAACATTGATTGGCCAGTAGCCAGGCAGGAAGTATAGGCAGAGTGACCAGACTAGAAGTCTTGGAAGAGGAAAGACTCAGTCTACAGTCACCAGCCAGATGCAGAGGAAGCAAGGTGAAAATGCTGCACTGAGAAAAGGCACCAAGCCACAGAGCTATCATAGACAAGAATTATGGGTTAATGTAAGTTGTAAGAGCTAGTTAACAATAAGCCTGAGCTAATAGGGCAAACAGTTTATAATTAATATAAGCCTCTGTGTGTTTCTTTGGAACCGAATGGCTGCAGGACTGAGCAGGAAAGAAACTCCATCTTCACATTCCCATTCACACAGATCCTCACACGCTCACAATTTCACTCACACCTGCTCACACACATACAGTCACCTATACACTCACTCACATACTCACACACACATGCACACATGCACACACACACACACACTAGCTCTTCACTGGGCCTCAGGATGTCACCTTGGGCTGAGGAGACGTCCTCTTAGTGGCCCAGATTTGATGTTGTGGCAATAAAGAAAAAGCTCTGGTAGGGACAGGAACGGCCTTTAGACTCTGATCCTTACTGCCTGGTTTCTATCCCGCTCCATCCCATTCTGGTTCCTACCACCTGGTTTCAATCAGGCTCCACCCCAACTAACACACTGACTGGGTCACCTTTGTACCTACAGAACTTCACCTGAGCCCGCATCCTCAGACTGCTGCTCACACAGGCCCTGGGAAAAAGCCGACTGCTGGGTCTCGTGACTGCTGGACTGTGTGGCCCTCTGAGGTGATCTGACCCACTGCAGGCCCTCTCCTCCCCAACTCCACACAACCCCCAGCTCAGCTCTCTCCTCAAACCACTGCCCCTCGGGTAGATGCAGCAACCCTATTATTAGGAGACAGTCTCCAGGACTCGAAGGCTGGTATAGGCTGGGGAGGTGGGAACTGAGCCACACTCAGGCTGTATGGCAAATAGTGGCATAACTTTCCAGTGTCCATCACGGTGAGATGGAAAGACAAGTTGAAGAGCAAATAGGAGCATGTTCTGAGTCCAGTTTTGAGTGTGCTGCATTCGGCAGGTCTGTGGAAGCCGGTGGGGATGTCCTGGAGGCCCCAGAAGTAGGACTGGGTGGACACCTCGTCTTTTGTTCAGCACCCGCCTTAGGTGTCAACTGCTGCGGGAGGCCTTGGTGCCCTGCCTTGGGTGTCCACTGCCATGGGAGGCCTCGGTGCCCTGCCTTGGGTGTCCACTGCCATAGAAGGCCTTGGTGCCCTGCCTTGGGTGTCCACTGCCATGGGAGGACTTGGTGCCCTGCCTTCGGTGTTCACTGCCATGGAGGCCTCAGTGACTGATTGAGTCCTTACTTTGTTGCCCAACACTGCGCAGGTCCACCAGACATCACCGTGTGCTGGCTGCAGCTTGTGCTGTGAACACTCCACCTCCCATCCCTGCTCCATCGCCAGACAGAACCCACTTCTGCCACAGAGTCTCTGGTCCCAATCTTCAGAGCCTGCCTTGCTGTTTGCTTCTGGTGCTGGGGCCTGAACTCTCCTCAGAGCCCTACCATGCTGCTGTCTGTGTGACCATGACATTAGCCCCACCATGCTGCTGTCTGTGTGATCATGACATTAGCCCCACTATGTTGCTGTCTGTCTGATCATGGCATGAATAACTCTTCTAATAAACTTACTCTTCAACAATCTGACTCCATGTCCTTCTTGAACCCCCATGTGAGACCTTTCACTGAAGTATAGCAAGTCTTTCTCTGTCCCACCAGCCATCTCCCAAATAATGACATGGAAACTTACTAATTGTAAAAGCTCATCCTCAGCTTAGACTCATCTCTACTGGCTCTTAGAATTTAAATTAACCCATTTATAGTAATCTACATTCTGCCACATGGCATTACCCCTCTTCCATCTTGCACCTCCTGCTTCCTCTCCGTGTCTGACTGGTAACTCCACCTTTCTTCTTCCCAGAATTCTCTCTCTGCCTGGAAGTCCCACCTATACTTCCTGCCTACCTATTGGCTGTCAACTTTTTATTACACCAATCACAGCAATACATCTTCACAGAGTGTACAAATATCCCACAACATTCTTCCCCTTCCCCCTTCTTGGCTTTTTGAGACAGGACTTTCTCTTTGTAGCCCTGGTTACCCTGAAACTCACTCTGTAGACCAGGTAGGCCTTGAACTCAAAGATCCTTCTGACTTTGCCTTCCGAGTGTTGGGATTAAAGGCATGAACCACCACAGCCTGGCTTACATTTCCTCCCTTTTTGTCTAAATAAAAAGGAAGGGTTTTAACTCTAATACTTTAAAAATTACATACAATAAGAACAATTATCAAGTAAGAATTGCATCCACAATGTCCAGTCCATTTGTATTTAGCAAATTCAGAAAAATTATTCCATTATCTATCCTATCTTGGGAGTCCAAAGTTTTATACCTAAACCAATTTCTATCATTACTTGTATGATCATCCTAAAAATATCTTTTAGACCTAAAAACATTTTCTTAGATAAACAACTTAATCTTTTATGTTTCTCAACCTTATAAACTTTACAACCTTTATGTAAGTTTCTTTTCTGAATTTATTAACAAAAGGCTGTAACTACAATCTATCTAGCTCCAACCCCATCTGAAACCCGAGAAGGTTGTAATATAACCTGAGTAAACAAAGTGTAGAACAAACAACTTTCAAAACTATAGAGACAACAGAAACATCTGGCTTCCTGGACAGCCACCCAAGTTTCCTTCCTCTGTAATGTTGGGGCATCCAACTTCAGCCCATAGGCCTAGAACACCTGACAGATTTTTCTGTGAAGCAAGAATTTTGATTGTCTTACTTTATCTTGGCAAAGTCCAGCTTGGAGAACCAACCAGTTTACTGGGCTCCTTTACCAGAAGCATAGGTGACTCAAACACTGAGAAGCCCGCCCAGCAGCGGGCAGGAGGACTCAAGAAAACTGTCTCTCTGGCATAGCTCACAACCATCACCATAGACAGTCTCATCTGCCAGCCTGGATATCCTGGGGGGAACCTCCTGGTCCCAGGGGTTTCTGATGAATCTCACGAGCCCTGTGAACCCTCCCCCACTGCAGGAGAGAATGTTGGATCCCAGTAAACAGTCATACAGCACCCACCCTGAGATGCATCTCACTGGTACTTCCTGCCTCCTGCATCTTCTCTTCCCGCTGACAGCTGAGAAGCCCTGGACATCAAATCTGGGTTTCTTTCATCTCTTTTGTAGCTGTGTTCCCACACATGGAGTAGACATGCACACTGCAGGACTTTAGTAAGTCTCTCCTTAATGAAAGATGAAAATACTTATGGGAATGTTTTTCTAGGGAGTATTTTGAATCCTCTCAAAGGGACCCATACCCTAACCTGATTGAAAACCACAGATCAGCTGACTCCAGCACTCAGATTCCAATGGCAAGGAGCATGTCCTCCCTCCTGTGACCACAGTGTTGCAGAGTGAGGGAAGAGACAGAAGGATGCTGGGCTTGCTGACTGACAGCCTAGCTCTAGGCTCAGTGAGAGACCCTGTCTCAAGGGTAAGAAGGTGAGTGATAGATCAGGACACCCAACAACCTCCTCTGCCTTCAACACACATGCACAGACATGCACATCCTTACATGCATGGCACATACACCACACAAACACACACACACATATCACATATACACTCACATAAAAAAAAATAAATTTAGAAAGTCCAAGGTCCTCCCCCCTCCATCCAGGTCTAGGAAGGTGAGCATCCAAACTGGCTAGGCTCCCACAAAGCCAGAACATGAGGTAGGATCAAAACCCAGTGCCATTGTCCTTGGCTTCTCATCAGCCCTCATTGTCCGCCATGTTCGGAGAGTCCGGTTTTATCCCATGCTTTTTCAGTCCCAGTCCAGCTGGCCTTGGTGAGCTCCCAGGGAACCCTGACTGCTCTTCGGACTGGAGAGGGAGGGGGAGAGGAGTGGGGTGAGGGGGAGAGGAGTGGGAGGAGGGGGAGGGAAATGGGAGGCTGGGAGGAGGCGGAATTTTTTTTCAATAAAAAATAAATTAAAAAAATAACTTTAAGATGAATGTCTCCTGAGGAACCACAAAGTTGGCCTCTGGCGTATACACACACACATAAACACATGCAGGAGTAGAGAGTAGATTCACCAGACCCATGTGCCTAGCACTGAGCACATAGCTCCAGTAGAGCCTGGGTTTCTGAAGAGTGGACCAGCAGATGTGACTGAACGCTATAGAAGCTGGGCACTCCTCGGATGAGTCCACTTAACGGCCTGGCTCAAAGCTTGGGTTAAATAAACACAGGCATGAGTGTTTTGGAAAGTGACTTGGCATGACAAATGGGGCTACGGAGAGGGCTCGTCCCTGCTTGGGTGGCATCTGAGCCAGACTGCAGTTACCAGCCAATGTTTCCACACCAAGTAGATTGATCTCCTGAAATCAGATAAACAGAGCGAGGACTGCAGAAGTCTGCAGGCAAGGGAACCATTGCGAACCGGAGCTTGCCCTGCTCCTCCTTGCTGCTGAGCCCACCACCTCTGAGTTACTCATCTAACAAGAGATGATGGGAGGTGTTGGTGGCCCTGGGTGGCTGCCCACTGTTGTTTCTTAAGATCACTAACAAAGTCAGCTCAGAAAACATCAGAAAAGCCACCCCACCCCATCTCCCATGGTGCTTTGGTGGATGCTTTCAGGGAAAGCATTTACCCTGAGACTCCAATGGTTCCTCGTGGGTGGCTCCAGATGCCCCCTGAGGGGGGCAGATAAAGGCTCCCAGTGGACTCCCCCGCTTTTTTAATTTTCCCTTGCAGGTGAGAGGCTTGAAGGAGAAAAGGCATTAAAACAGGAAGAATTCTGGTCCCTGGTTTGGCTGTTGGTTGGTAATACTGTTCTTAGTGTTTCTCAACTGGTGGGTTTCAACCCCTGTAGGGTCAACTTCCTTTTCACAGGGGTCACATAAGACCACCAGAAAACACAGATATTTACATTATGGTTCTTGACCATAATCACAAAATCACAGTTATAAAGTAGCAACAAAATTAGTTTTATGGTTGGGGGGTCACCACAACATGAGGATGTGGTTGGCGGTCACCACAAATGAGGAACTGTATAAAGGGTGGCAGCATTACTGGGGCAGAGAGTGAGGATGATTCAAAAAACCTTTGATGACCCTCAGAGGAGCCATGTGTTGTCAGACATGTCCCTCTTCCAGCTGCCTTGACCTCCAGTCTACCTGTCTGTGTCGGAATCCTGCAGTAGAAGGCCTCGTCCCAGATAGGGAGTGTCCATGCAGAAGCAGCCACTTGGACGCACATTCACACTGCTCATCACTGTGGCCCTGCCATGGCAGCAAGGGACACGAGCCCAGCACTACCCACCAGGAGTCTGGGCTTGCTGACCTTTTACCTCTAATTTTTTTTTAACAAAGCAAGTGGCAGCAATCTCCTTAATGGCATCCACTCAGGTGACATCAGAGCCTTGACTACAGCGGAAGTGTTCTCGACAGAATGAAGCGGAGCGTCCGAGTTTACCAAGGAGATCAGAGAGTAGCATGCTTCAGGTTAAGCATGGCTGTTCCCAGAGAGAGAGAGGCTTACAACAGGGAAAATTACTCACCCAACACATGACTGGGCTTCTCAGGATAAAGTCCCCCTAAGTGTCCTTTGTTCATTTTCTTTTTCCAGACAGGGTTTCTCTGTGCAGCCCTGGCTGTCCTGGAACTCACTCTGCAGACCAGGCTGGCCTCAAACTTAGAGAACCACTTGTCTCTGCCTCCTAAGAGAGTGGTTAAAGGTGTGTGCCATCATCAGGAAAGCTAACCCTGCCTCGTGCCTGGGCAGTGGCGGGCTGACCCACTCACCAGACCCAGATCCAGGGCTTTGAGTTGGCCCACCCCAACATCTACCCCATCTATGACCTGCGGGAATGCATGAAGGGGGTGATCCTGCTGAACCATAGCCACAGACCTCCATGACGCAGGACAGCAGCAGGATATCAGAGAGGAGTCTGGGTGAGGATCCAGTGTTGACGACACAGCAGGAGCCAGAGGCCTCAAACCAGACCCATGACTCACTGCCATGAATGTGTGCAAGAGACGCTGTTTGGACAAAAGAGGCACAGCGCAGCTTCTGATGTCACTACAACCAACGAGTATGTGCTGGGGGAGGCGGGAAAGATGGAGGAGCGGAGTGGTCCATGGACAGAGGGACTGGAAGCGTGACAGCTGTGTCGGGAGGGAGAGAGGCTGCGGCTGACAGAGGAGGGGTTACAAGGGTGGAAGGAAGATATGGAAAGACTGGGAGATGAGTGAGATTGGAGTGCGTGACATGAGATTCCCAAAGAATCAATTTTAAAAATTATGTTTAAAAAAAAATATGTGCTACCATGCCTGGCACCCTAAGTGTCTTAACAGTGGCTATATATAGGATTGTGTGTGGAATTACTCCGCTCAAAGGATATAATTTATAGCAAGGTTTAAAGATTAAGCAAAGTTTTTAAATTAAGTACAAAAATACAAACTAGTTTCTACAGTGATATTTCATTTGTATTTTAATAAATAAAGCTTGCCGGAAGATCAGAGAGTAAAACAGCCACCCTGGTCAGCCTTACAGACCAGGCAGTGGTAACACATGCCTTTAATAACAGTAGCCACACTAGTTTGCCATAGAAACCGGGTGCAGTGGTGCACACCTTTAATCCCAGCACTAGAGAGGCACATAAGATGGGAGGAGACAGCTCTCACACAGTCTCATTCTGAGATTCCTGGAGTCAGGATCCCCATTTCGGACTGAGGTAGAGGTAAGAGCCAGTGACTAGCTGTTTTGCTCTTCTGACCTTCAGGCTGAACCCCAATATCTGTCTCTGGGTTTTTATGAATTGTGCTACAGGTTTCCTTTTATAAATTAATTTTTAATTTATGTCTGTAGGTGTTTTGTCTGCATGTATGTCTGTCCACCATGTGTGTGCAGTGCCTACAGAGACCAGAAGAGGGCACTAGATACCCTGAAACTTAAGTTCCATATGGTTGTGAGCTGTGTGTGAATGGTGTGTAGAGAATGGGACCTGGGTCCTCTGGAAGAGCAGCCGGGGCTCTTAATCTGACCCCTCCCCCACACACACACCCCTTTTGAGATGATCTTGTGTAGTCCAGGATGGCCTCGAACTCCAGGCGTAGCTGAAGATGACCTACAGCTTCTGCGGCCTCCTGAGTGCTGGAATAATAAGTGTGCACACCACACCCAGTTTATCAGATGACACCCAGGGCTCTGTGCGTGTCAGGAAAGCACCCCACCAACTGAGCTACATTCAGCCATGTGTTTTCTTATCTTGAGGAACTGTTGTGGAAAGTTTGCTGCTCTGGTTCAGGGAAGGCTGACAACAGCAAGCCCAGCTAGGCTGCCGCCCTGGGCAGGCCTGCGGAAGACATCTTTAGGAAAATGTGCAGCATCTCTCCGTGCAGCTTTTACTTTCTCGGGTGTGTGGAAGTTCCTTCATTCACACAAAATGCAAACCAGATCCCAGGGCGAGGGTCTTTCTGCGCCTCCTCATCCTACCATATTTCCATCCCTCCACAGCCCCTGAGGCAGCCTCTGAGGACAGGGAAGGAAGAGCTTTGTCCTCCCAAACTCTCCAGGGGTTGGAGAACACAGATAAGAGTATTCTGTTAGGAGTGTTACCCTGGCAGAGGAAAACCCTACCAATGGGCTACAAACACAAAGAGCCCTGTCAATATTTGGGGATTCAATTCCAAAATGATCAAAAAGTACACTGAGTTAACAAAGCTTTTTTCTTTTGTTTGATTGTTTTCAGTTTTTCAAGACAGATTTTCTCTATGTAACAGCTCTGGCTGTCCTGAAATTCACATTGTAGGCCAGGCTGGTCTCGAACTCACAGAGATCTGCCTGCCTCTACCTTCCGAGTGCTGGCATGCACCACCACTGCCTGCTGTTTTCAGATCACCAACAGTAATTGTGCAATAAGTATTTTACACTACAATTATTTAATTATTCTGTGTGGGGGTGAATGCATGCAGCACACAGCACTGGGATGGGGGGGCCAAAGGGCAGCTTGCTGGAGTGTGTTTTCTCCTCCTATTGTGGGTCCTGGGGATCGAGTTCAGGTCATCCTCAGGCTTGGTGGCGAGTACCTTGACCCACTGAGCCATCTTGGCTACCCCAGGCAATGTATTTTGGATACATAAATTTATAAACATCACTAGATATTAAGTAGCACAATGAACACAAAAACTGTAATAAATAGGAAGTGTTTCATATTAATGAAGTTATATAAAAGTAAGAAGAACAAATTCAAAACTGAATAGAAATAAATTCTTTTTGAATGTTTCTACATTACTGAACAAACCGATTAGCTTGTGTGGGGCAGATAATAAGCAAATCAGACCCCCAATTTAAACACGACCACGTGTCCAGTGTTTAAAAACCCATCTGGTAGCACCGGCGACAGTGATTCAGCTAAACCTTCTGTCACACCAGTGTGTGGCTCCTTACAGAGCTGGCTTCGTCCTCCCACGGCGGCTTTCTTGAGCTGTCCCTGCCTTGGTCACCAGTCTGAATCCATTGAGGAATAGGACAATTCTGCT
Organism: Microtus oregoni; assembly: GCF_018167655.1. Taxonomy (NCBI): domain Eukaryota; kingdom Metazoa; phylum Chordata; class Mammalia; order Rodentia; family Cricetidae; genus Microtus; species Microtus oregoni. The sequence continues at coordinate 1,796,506 of NW_024543079.1, forward strand.
TTTGTTTCATGGTCAAGAATCACGTGACTATAAAGGCCTTGTGAGAAAACAGGGGCAAGAAGTCAAGCCAAGAGTATGGTGCACATGATGGGGAACAGAAATAAAATTTTAAACAAGAAAAAAAAATAATTATTTATGGAGAGGGAGAGAAATAATGGCCTTGAGAATCGAGGATTTAAGCATTTGGTAGAATTTTGAAACAAAATCTCTTGTGTGGCCTTGAATTCACTATCTAGCCAATGATAACCCTAAACTGTTTTGTTTTTATATTTTTAAGTAACAAGATGTTTTGTTTAAAAAGGAAGTATGGAACACACTGTAAGGGAAGGAAGGGTGGGCTTCTTGGGCTAGACCTTGAACTTCTGATTCTCCTGCCTCTACCTCCTGATCTCTGAGGTCACAGGTGTGCACTGCATCAGATTTCCGCAGAACTATGGTGGAAGTCAGGGCATCCTGCAAGCTCAAGGATCACTTTATACACTGAATCATGTCCCCAGTCAAGTAATAATAAAGCCATGTCCCCAGTCCCGTAATAAAATTTGAGTCTCAGATAGAACTGCATTAACAAAGAGGCAAAGGCAAGCAAGACAAAATAATATATACAAATATCCACATACATGCATATATGTGTATATATATAAAACTGTGATGAGACCCAGTATCTTAGACGTCAGCTTTTAATTGATTTTGAAGAGTGTACTAATCATGTCATAGATGAATTCCAAGTATCTTCTAGTGCAAATTTTTTCAACTGTTAAAAAGCTATGGGCCACAGCCAGGTGTGGTGCCTCACGCCATTAGTCCCAGCCCTCAGGAAGCAGAGGCAAGCGATCTCTGAGTTCGAGCCTAGTCTGATCTACTGAGTCTCAGGACTGCCAGAGTTACACAGTGAGAGCCTGTCTCAATCAAAACAAAACAATGGTGGGCCGTCGAGAGGGCTCAGCAGACAAAAGGAGCTTGCCTCCAAGCCTGATAACCAGAGTTCGATCCCTGGGATCCATGTGGGAGAAGGAGAGAACTAACTCCCAATTCAGAGGTGGAGAGCGCATATTGCTCTTGCTGGGTGTGGTAGTGCACGTCTTTAATCCCAGCACTGAGAAGAAGGCAGAGGCAGTTGGATCCGAGGCCAGCCGGGCCAACATAGTGAGTTTCAGGACAGCCAGGGCTTCATAGAGAGACCCTGTCTCAAAAGAGGAAAAAACAAAACAAGCAAACAAATAAACAAAAAAACCCACATACTCTTTCTCAAAGAGAACTCAAGTTGGGTTTCCAGCGCCCACGCCAGGCAGCCCTCACATCCTGCCACCCTGCTACGGGTTTCTCCCACGATACCTCTGTCTGTCTCAAAGCCTTCAGCCACAGCCCACTTACAGAGAACTTTTGCTAGGCCCACAATGGAAACACAAGCTTTGTTTCAGCATGTGTAATCCCCTGTCAGGACAATGAAGGCGAGAAAGGGGTGTTCCAAACAAGACATCTTTTGCTCAGTTTGGATTTTTAATGCAACGTGAAACCCTCCTGGGGTACCTCAAGATGGAAATAACTCAGCTCCCAGACTTTGGAAGATGCTAAAATAATAGTACTGTATTTTTAAAAAATAATAAAAAAAACAGTATTTTGGTGCTTAAAAATAGCATAGTATACCAGAATACCAAAAAGAGGAAATTTTGCTGCAATCATTAGCCCAGTTGCTAGGAGACCTGTGCACAAGCCTGAAGCGAGGGCACAGGTAGGGAAGGAGAATTCACTTCAGCAGCCGCGGGTGACAGGATGGCAGGCAGTGTCCTGGCAGTGTCCTTAAGAGTTTGTACCTCAGAAAGCAGTTTGAACTCCACCCTGAACTGGATGTCCACATACTCCTCTTTGAGGATAACTACCCACACCACTCTTTAACCTAACGCTGTGTTAGCTCTGCAACAGCACACAGAGACTCTCCCGGTCCATGGGAAGACGGTCTATCATCCCAGCTACTCAGGAACCTGAGGCAGTAGGACTGAACAAGTGCTGGAAGCCAGCCTGGGCATTTTAAGTGAGGCTGTCTAAAAAGAAATAAACAAAAACGGAGCTAGAGATGTGGAGTCCTTGTCTAGGATGATCAAGGTTCTGGTCCCATCCCTAGCACCTGAGCATGTGTGTTCTTGCACACGCGCACACACATACATACACATTCTCTCGTTGGGTCTGATTTCTGCCCATGGGCCAGGAAACAGTGACTTAAATTATAGTTTCTAGCCTTACACTACTGACCAATAAATATGACAAGAGAAACAGGAGCCGGTTCTTGATAAAGAAGGAAAGAGCAGTGTGTGTGTGTGTGTGTGTGTGTGTGTGTGTGTGTGTGTGTGTGAATGTGTTATATGTGTCCATATGTCGTGTGAATTCTAATTGGTCTTATTAATAAAAACCTGGAGTCAGATATTAGGGGGTAAAAGCTGAAAGAGCAGAGCAGCAGTCACCAGTTCCTACCCCTACTGAATCCTCAGACAACCATCCTGTCTCTACGAATCCTCAGACAGAACACCTCGAGCTCCTGTCTCCTCCAACCTTATATTCCTCTCTCTGCCCAGCCATATCCCTTCCTATCTCCACCTCCCTAGTGCTAGAATTAAAGGCACATGACTCCCAAGTACTGGGATTAAAGGTGCAAGCCACCACCTGAAATTGGATCAATCTTAGCCCAGGGTGGCCTTGAACTCACAGGAATCCTTCTGCCTCTGCCTCCTGGGTAGAGGAATTAAAGGTGTATGCCACCACTGACTGGCTTTAATTTTGCTGCTGCTCCTTCTTCTTCTTCTTCTTCTTCTTCTTCTTCTTCTTCTTCTTCTTCTTCTTCTTCTCCTCCTCCTCCTCCTCCTCCTCCTCCTCCTCCTCCTCCTCCTCCTCCTCCCCCTCCTCCTCCTCCTCCTCTTCCTCCTCCTTCTTCTGTTGTTGTTTTTGAGACAGGGTTCCTCTGTAGCTTTGGAGCCAGTCCTGGAACTCACTCTGTAGACCAGTCTGGCCTCGAACTCACAGAGATTTGTCTGCTTCTGCCTCCCGAGTGCTGGGATTAAAGGTGTGTGCACCACTGCCTGGCCTCTAACTAGTGGCTTGCTCCACACTCTGATCTTTAGGCAAGCTTTATTTGTTAGATCACAAACAAAATACCACCACACCCATACACATTTGTGTGCATTTGTAAGGTCAGAAGTTGGCCACGTCTGCTTCGTTGCTCTCCACCTTTTCTTTCTTCCTTTCTTTTTCCCTTCCTTCCTCCCTTCCTTCCTTTCTTTCTTTGTTTCTTAAATTAGGGTCTCATTCTATAACCCTGGTGACTTGGAACTCACTATGTAGACCAGGCTGGCTTTCTGAGTGATGGGAATTGAAGTCACTCTACCTGTGTATAGCGTTTCAGGTCAGCCAGGGCTACAAAGTGAGACCTTATCTCAAAAATTAAGTAAGTAAAATCTTTAAAAAAAAAAAAAAACTGCACCAGGATAGGCTACTACAAACACCCCTCCATCGGATTGGCAGCATGGAGGTGTGCTGCCCACCTATGCTGGCAAGGCCATGGAGAAACAGACCCTCAGACATTGCTAGAGAGATCTAACAGCGTGGCCCAGAGAAAGGAGTGGGCACATCTCAGAAGCCACATGCAGTCACTCTGACTCAGCGATCCTGCCTTTTAGTAGCACACACTGTTCACCAACAGCAAAAGCGAGTGTGTGCAGAAACATCAGGGAAAATCAAACCCAGAGGCTCCTAAGCACCCATACCCAAGTGCATGGGTCCGTATGAGCAAGACCCAGGACTCGTGGTCAAGGAGCAGAGCAAAGTGCAAAAAAAAATCAGTGGGTGTCTGTTGTGAACGTGCATGCGAGGATTACACAGGTGTCCATGAGTGTACACATGTGCGCCTCTGTGTGTCTGTGTGTTTGATCATTTGTGCTTATGTGCCTATGTAGCTAAAGTTCCTTCTCTTGAGAGATGTAAACAATGTCAACCCCGCACCCTAAGGTCCCAACAACAAACTAAAGTATGATTCCACCAAGGCTCCCCCAGGAAACCAATGGGTTGATCAGGCTGTCTATTAGCACAGGCGAGAGGTGACAGGCAGGAGCACAGTGACGGAGGTCTGTACCCAGGAGGGATGACAGCTTCCCCAGAGCTGCGTAGGTGAAGTTCCATTCCCTAATCCTTCTCCACCTATATACTGTAGCCTTTCCTAGAGCCCCACCATGTACGATTAGAGCAGAATTGCATACATACGTTTGGGAGGGGTGACTGGATACACAGGTAAGGCTCCCATAACTCTCCCGTCTCCCTCCTTCCGTGAGGGAAAGTTACCAGTCCATAGGCCCAGCTGAAATGATCTTTTGCAAGCAGACTCAGTCATTTTCCTGAAAATGGAGGCAGTTTGGCTCAGAAGACAGTGGGCATGACAGTATGGTGTGTGCATGTGTGTATGCACAAACGTGTGTGAGTGCATCGTGTGGTATGTGCACATGTATGCAGAAGTAGTGCATCGATGACTATGTGCATGTGTGTGTGCACGCATGTGCCTGATGGATCCTTATAGCATGATGCACAGGAAGAATAAACCAGAAAGTAATGGGAAGCTTCTGTGGGAGCATGTGGATAAAGAGGGAGGCAGAGGAAAACTGAAGGGGACCTCAAGGCCACCTTTCTATACAGTTTTTGGGTTGAACCGTATAAATTAAATAAGAGGAGGGAGAAAGCCACCCTCATGACTAAGAGTAAACAGAAGTAGGGTCTCTGCCCAGCCCAGCTGCAAATATGGACTTTACGTTCAATAGAATCACTACATCAGGATTAATTTTTGAGCATGATAATTGTGTGTGTTATATAAGAATGTTCTTGCTTTTAGAAGCCCTGAGACTGAGGTATTTATAGGTAAAAAGATACAGTGTCTTCACGCTGCTTTCAAACACTTTGGAAAAATACAAAATGTCAAATGCCAAATGGTGAGCCCAGATGAAGGCACAGGGCGGTCATTAGACCATCTTCTGACCTTTTCAACACATTTGAAGTGTGTCAGGATAAGTTCTGGGGGATAATGAGCTGAGTGTGCAAAGCCAATTGCAGACAAGGGTCGGGGCCTCCCAAGGCGAGGAGTGAGCTTCCAGAGTGCAAGGCACGGCGTACCACGCTCTGTTCATGGTTCTGCCGTGGACGCGTGGCTTCACACGGCATCAGTGGGAGCACGCCACCCCTTTACCCATTTAAACCAGGGTGGAGACGCAGAAAACAATCTGCAAACTAGTAATGCTGGTGACCAAGACCCAGCATCCCCCCTCCCTCCTCAGCGGTCACCCACCCTTGCCCAGGTGTCCAGCTGACACATAAAGACCGTCTGTGCCGTTAAGATTTATTAAGTAACCCAGGCACAGGGTGCAGAATGAAAGCTGCTTGTGCACAGTGCTGCGTCTCTGTACACATTGCTGGAAAAGGTTTGGAGAAGTTGATGCTTTTTTTTTTCTAGGAAGGAAAATCAAGTTGCTGCAGTCTTGGACTTACCTCGCATCTTTTTGCTCTGTGTTGATATTTTCCATAGGAATGGGTTAACTATATAAAATTTGTTTCATATGTAGTGGTGAACAGTAGGTGAATGGATGAGTTGGTGAGAGAGCGGACAGATAGACAGATGGATATAGCGATGGAAGGGGTAGGTGGGTGGATGGACAGATGAATGGGTGGATAGCTGGGTGGATGGTTGGGTAGGTAAATGGAAGGTCTGATGGCTATGTGGGTGGGTGAATTTAGAGATGGATGGACAGATGGGTACGTGGATAGATGGATGAGTAGGTGGATGGATTGATGGATAGATAGACAGGTGGACAGATGGGTGGTTGGACGGGTGGGTAGGTGGATGGATGTTAAGACAGATGGTGGGTAGATGGATTGATGGACAGACGAGCGAGTGAGTGCGTGGGTAAATGGATGGATGGGCTGACATATAGGCGTATGGATGGATGGATGGATGGATGGATGGACTGATAGACAGATGGATAGATAGATAGATAGATAGATAGATAGATAGATAGATAGATAGATACTTACATAATATGTATGTATGTATGAAGGTACATACATAGATGATGGGCAGATGGACGGATAAATAGGTGCAGAGAGGGTGAATGGGTAGAGAGAAGGATGGATGTTGTGGTGGTTGGAATGAGAACGGCCCCCATAGGTTCATATACTTGTTGCTTAGTCACCAGGGAATGGAACTGTTCAATAGGATTACAAGGGTTAGGAGGTGTGGCCTTGTTAGAGTATGTGAGGTCTTGTTGGAGGAAGTGTGTCACTGGGGATGGGCTTTGAGGTTTCAAAAGCTCACACCAGGCCCAGTATCTGTCTCTATGTCTCTCTCTCTGTCTCTCCCTATCTCTGTCTCTCTCTCTGTCTCTCTCTCTGTCTCTCTCTCTCTCTCTCTCTCTCTCTTTCTCTCTCTGCTTGCAGATCAGGATGTAGTTCTCAGCTACTTCTCCAGGAGCATGCCTGCTTCCAACATGCTACCTGTCATGATGATGAAATTGTAAACAAGCCTCCAATTAGATGTTTTCTTTTGTAAGAGTTGCCATGGTCATGGTGTCTCTTCACAGCAATAGAACAGTGACTAAGACAGATGTTCAGATGAATGGGTGAGTGTAGGCAGAGACTGTTAGTTTGTTTCCCGAGCCATCTGGATGCAAACAACCACACAGAAACTCTATTAACTACAACACTGCTTGACCAATAGTTTATTCATATTTCTAGCTAACTTTTACATCTTAAATTAACCCATTTCTATTAATCTGTGTATTGCCATGAGGTTGTGGCCTACCATTAAGGTTCCAGTTGACAGCTGGTGTCTCTCTCCTTTGGCAGCTACATGGCATCTCCCTGACTCCGCCTACTTTCTCTCTATATCTCTGTTAAGATTTCCCACCTGGCTTTACTATACTAAGCCATTGGCGAAAACAGCTTCTTTTTTTTTTGTATTAATTAAATCACTGATTGTCCCATTAGCTTTAGCTTCTTATTGGCTAACTCTTACATTTTAATTTAACTCATACCTATTAATCTGTGTATCGCTATGTGGCTGTGGCTTACCGGGTAAAGTTCCCAGCATCTGTCTCTGGCGGGGCTACATAACTTCTCTCTGACTCCACCTTCTTCCTCCCAGCATTCAACAAAACAGCTTCTTTAATAACCAATGGTAATAAAACATATTCATAGCATAGAGAGGGGAATCCCACATCAGGTGAGTAGATGAACAGAGAGGTAAATGGACAGATGGATGGATGGATGGATGGATGGATGGATGGATGGACAAATGGGTAGGCAAGAAGATGGATTTCAGATAGATGGTGAGTAGATGGATGGATGGGTGAATGAGTGGGTAGATAGATGAACAGGTGGATGGGTATATTGATGTATAGGTCAGTGGGCGGGTGGACAGATGGATGGGTCAGTGGATGGCAGACAGAAAAACCAGTTTACACCCAATTCCCATCCCAGTCATTTGCTCTTCAACGCCTCATCCCCTCTTCCAATGACAGAAACGGCTGCTCGGAGCTGCTCCTGCTGACTTAAGGCCACAGACTGGCTCTGTTCCCTGCTAGGGCCTTCAGTTTACAACTGGAAGCTTCTCTGTTCTTCCCTCCCTGGATTTCAGAAAGCTCCTCCTCCCACCCCTGCCCTGAGACGCTTGCAGCTCACTGTCCGGTGGCCCAAGTCAAAGGGACTTGTGTGCCGACTCAAAGGCCCATTCCCCTTCTCTGCAGGGACAGAGCCAGGCTGCAGCAGATCCCTGGGGTGACTGAGATGGCTAACCTCCAGCACAGAGCAGGCTTCCGTTCATGCCCCTGGCAAGTCTTCTGAGAAGCTACCAAGGCCTCATAACTCCCTGGAGACTGCCTGCTGACAAGCTCTCGGTGTCTCTGTGGTAATGTGCTTTATATGGCCGTTCCTTTCACGTCACAGCCCCAAGGACTTCATCTTCCTGGCCGTGGCCCAGGCAATGCTCTCAGGACTCTGACTCCTGCAGAAGGCAAAGGGCAGGCAGGGTTCAGAGGGTTAGGGCCTCTCACTTCTGTTGCTTGACCCCACCAGGACTGGGAGACTCAACTCTGGGGAGACACACTGTTCAGAGGGTTGTTAGTACCAGGTCAGCCTCCACCCTGGCATGGGCCACATCCCAGAAAAGAGGACAAAGAAATAATAACAAGAAGGGCTAGGGAGCCGGCTCTGCAGATAAGATATCTGTGGTACAAGTGTGGAGATCAGATTTCAGACCCCTAGAGCCCGTGTAATTGTCAGGAAGATGTGGTAGCCCACCTGAAATCCCACAGCATGGGAGGCAGAGGCGGAATCCTGACTGGTCCTACCAGTGAGCTTCGGGCTGAATTCAGAGATCTTGTCACAGTGAATAAGGTGGAGATCAATTAGGGAAGACACTAAAGTTAACCTCTGACTTCCGCATCAACTCCCACAGACTTGTACACACAGTTACACACGTGCACACATAGCCACACATGTGCACACACAGTTACACACATGCATAAACAGTTACACATGTACACACAGTTACACATGTGCACACACAGTTACACACATGCATAAACAGTTACACACATGCATAAACAGTTAGTTACACACATGCACACACAGTTACACATGTGCACACACAGTTACACACATGCATAAACAGTTAGTTACACACATGCACACACAGTTACACATGTGCACACACAGTTACACACATGCATAAACAGTTACACACATGCATAAACAGTTAGTTACACACATGCACACACAGTTACACATGTGCACACACAGTTACACACATGCATAAACAGTTAGTTACACACATGCATAAACAGTTAGTTACACACATGCACACACAGTTACACACATGCATAAACAGTTACACACATGCGTAAACAGTTAGTTACACACATGCATAAACAGTTACACACATGCACACACAGTTACACATGTGCACACACGCCATACACATGATGCACTCAGACACCCACATTCACTCATGAACATGTAATTCTCATAAACATGCACAAAAAAAGAAAGGATGGAAGGAAGGAAGGATAAATGAACAGAGAGAGAAAGCGAAGGAACCTAACTTTCTCTCCAGGACAGCAGAGAAGGTATGGGCTATCCACGCCCACACTGGTTACTTTTCTCCCCCCTGTGAGCCAGCCTCTGACAGAAATAGCTCACAGGAAGAAAGGCTTGTTTAGGTCCATAATTTCAGAGACGTGGGTCCCTCGTGGCGGGGAAGTATGTGGTAGCTCACATCATTGCAGGTCAAGGGGCAAGGAATGTGGCCCAGTTGACAGAGAGCTCACCTAACATACTCAAGGCCCTGGGCTTCAGTTCCAACCCCACTAACACCTGTTAGTCCCAGAACTCAGAAGGTGGAGGCAGAAGGATAGGAGTTCAAGGTCATTCTCAGCTAAATGGCAAGTTCAAAGCCAGCCTGGGATACATGAGACCTTGTAATAACAATAGTAATAAGTGCTTTAGCATCTTCTATGTCTCAGATTCCTAGGCATGCAGCACACACTCAGCGCATCACATCTGCACCACCTCTTGGCAGCCTCCCGTGGTCCATCACTCCTGGGGGACAACGTTCACTTTAACCGGGTGGACTGCTGTGGTTTAGACGTCTGTCCTCTCAACAATTTGGGGAAGGTCAGAGTTGGTGGTTCCCACCTGTAATCCCAACATTCAGGAGGCAGAGGCAGGAGGATGGGAAGTCCAAGGTCATCCTCAACTACATAGAAATTGGAGGTCAGCCTGGGCTATGGGAGACCCTGTCTCAAGAAAAATAAACAAATGTGGAATTCAAACTTGAATCCATAATCAGAAGGAACCATGAATTGGCTCGGAGCTGCCCTGCTCTTGGCCCAGGATGCACTTGGCCAATCTTCCAGACACCCGCCAATCCAATCAGGCTGCCAAGATTAATCATAGCACCTCATTACCATTGATTAGTGTGATTACCACTCACAGTGTTGTGAGTTTGACTTTCTGGGACATCCTCAACTGGTGCTCCTGGGAGGAAGCCTGGCTTCTGGAACAGGCAGGATAAACCCTGGGGTAATCTTTCTGGTCTTAGCGCTTGCTCTCTGCCTCCCCCACTATCACTGCTGGCGTCGATATTTTCCTAAGTTTAGAAGGTCTTAGGGCAGACTGCTGTAGGGTAGCAGAATCCTTAGAATGAATATATATTATAAAAAGGATTCTGACATAGGCATTGGGTGGCTCAACAGTGGCCACCGGCTTACTGGAGAGCCTGACAACCCAGCATGCCGGCGGCCATTGTTGGGCCACTAGGCTGGACCCCTCAGCAGTTTCAACCTAGCAATGAAGGCCTGGATTCCTGGAGAGCTGCTGGTCTTCAGTCCATGCTGGAAGCCGAAGGATGTGGGTTCTGGTGGCTGCAAAGGACAGTGGTGGCAGCAGTGGGGACCTCAGAGTAGACTCAGTCTCAAACTAGGCAGGGAGGCAGGCAAGCTGCTTCCCCCTCAGGTCTCTGCATCCAGGCCCACCAGAAGGTGCCATCTATTATGAGGAAAGTCTCCCCACTTGGTAAATCCTTTCTGGAAATGTCCCCACTGCCCTGCTAAGAGTTGTGTGTCTTAGCTGATTCCACCCCACTTGAAGACTGTTCCATTTGACACATGGGAAACCAAAGCTCAGCAAACCTAGTAGCCTGCCCAGGCTCACACAACTGAAAGACCAGAGACAGAAACTGAACCCAAGGGCAGTCTGAGTGCCCAGTCTATGATCCTCAGGGTCTTACCAGGCTGTGAAGGTAATCTCCATTGTCTACTTGACAAGATTTAGAATCACCATGGAAACACACCTCTGGGTGTGTCTGTGAGGGAACTTCCAGAGAGATTCCTGGTGGAGAGAAGATCAACCCTGCATGTGACTGGCACCATCCCATACACTGGAGCCCCAAAGGCTGAATCCAAAGGAAAGAGTCAACAGAATACTGTAATCCAAGGTTTCTCTCCCGCCCACCAGATCCTGAATAACCACTCACTCAGAAGATAATATTATAAATGCTTGGCTGATGGCTCAGGCTTATTATTAGATAGCTCTTAAATTTAAATTAACCCATATTTTTTACCTATGTTTTACCACATAGTTTGTGGCTTGTTACATCATGTTTTACATGCCTTGCTTCCTAGGTGGCAGGCTGGCATCTCCCAGACTCCACCCCTCTTCTCTGTATCTCTGCTTAGATTTTCTGCCTGACTCTATCCTGCCTTGCCATAGGCCAAAGCAGCTTTATTTATCAACCAATGAGAGCTGCACATATTCACAGTGGTCCAAAAGACTATTCCATAGCAGAGAACCTGTCTTCTCTCTCTCTCTCCTTCCCAGCTGTGGATGCAATGAGACCAGCTGCCTCATGCACTGCCGCCATGGTTTCCCACCACAAACTGTGACCCCCCCCCAAATAAACCCTTTCTTCTGTAAGCTGCTTTTCAATTAGGTATTTCTGTCACAGCAAAGAGAAAAGAAACAGATCCCACCTCCCACAGCCTTGTCCCTGTTGGTACAGCAGATGACCTGGTACTCTTTCTCAACCAGAAGCCCCCAGAGACTGAGAAGGGGAAACGGAACACAGATATTCTATCCACAAGAAAGTCTGCACCTCTCAGCTCAAGAAGCAGGTGTCGCCCACCCGGCCTGCAGGAACGTAGCAGACACAGCCAGAATGCAGGCTACTTTCACGTGAAGAGAAGGAGACCAGAGGGAATGAGGCTGTTTTTATGGGTTTTATTTGTTTATGGTCTTGTGCATGTCTTTGTGTGTGCAGGTGCCCCTGGAGGCCGGAAGCATCAGATTCCATGGGATTCTCTGAAGCTGGAGTTACAGACAGTGGTAGGTTGACTGATGTGGGTGCTGGGAACTGAACCTGGGTCCTTTGCAAGAACAATGAATGCGCTTAGCTCCAGAGTCAGCTCTCCATCCCCTTCCTTCTGACTTTTTTTTTTTTTTTTTTTTTTTGGTTTTTCGAGACAGGGTTTCTCTGTGGTTTTGGAGCCTGTCCTGGAACTAGCTCTTGTAGACCAGTCTGGCCTCGAACTCACAGAAATCCGCCTTCCTCTGCCTCCCGAGTGCTGGGATTAAAGGCGTGCGCCACCACCACCCGGCTCTCCTTCTGACTTTTTAATTACATTTGTTGCAGGGAGAGCAGGGAGGTCTTTATATAGTCAGATTGTGAGCTCCTCTCAGTTAAGGGTTTGTAGCTCTCTCCTCTCTTTCACAGCTTCCCTGGCATTCCGCACACAAGAGGACCTGGCCGTGTGGCTCACACTGGCCCCTCAACCCTCTTTGTCTCCAGCCTGGACCCAGTTCTGCCGCATTGCAAGCCCTTTCCCTTGGACGCTGGCACTGAGGGTGTGGGTGGGTTCCCTTCAACAGCTCCTGCCTCCTACCACGGCTTCATCTGCCGATCACAAAACCATGCAAAGCTGATATCCTCCAACAACCTGAGCAATTTGGGCTCAGGTTTATTCCAGGGCACTTCATTATACATGCATTATACATTATACGATTCCCAAATCGTATGTGTGTTGGACATGGGTGGGAGGGTGAACTTTTTGTCAACGGTTTGAAAAGTGTTGGAGTCTCGCTATGCATTTTGCAGGAAACTTTAGCATAAAGAATGTCTTCTAGAACAGGAAAAGCAGCTTAGGCTTGAGGAGACCAGTAAAGTACTTGCTGTGCAAGCATGAGGGCCCGAGTTCAATTCCAAGAACCCACCGAAAAAGAAGCCCAGGGAGGCTGGAGAGGGGGCTTGCTGCTTGTTCAGTTCCCGGTTCCCACGTTTGGCAGCTCATAGCCACCTATAATTCCAGCTCCTGGGGTTCGAACCACCGAGGGCGTCTGCACACATGTGTGGCACATGCACACACACGCATGTGCGCACGCACACACACACTGAATGAATGAATGAATGAATGAATATCTTAATTTTACCAAAAGAAAAGAAACCCATAGTTGGGCTGGGATGGCAGAAGTGAGCAGAACCCCGGGCTCCCTGGCCAGCTAGTGAGCTAGTCTAATAATGTCTTACAGAGCAGCAAGAGACCCTGGTCCCAAGCACAAGATGAACGGCTCCGGAGGAATGATAGTTGAGATTATCCTCTGCCCTACACACCCACGCGTGTCTTGTTTCTATATTTTTGGATCTCGACAAGTTGAGTTAGTAGCGTTTCTTTTTCAGGAAGTCCACAGCCTACAAAAGTTCAATAAATAAGAATTCAGAGTACAGAGTGAATTAGCATTGAAAAGCGTGATTGGTTCCGAGAGCCACAATGAAGTATCCTGGGGATTTTGACAGAGGAGGTAATAAAGAGGGAAAATTGCAAAGCAGAAGCCTACACTACATTTCAAATGAATTTTCCAGTAAGTACGCTGAGCTGCTGGGGGTGGTGGAGGATAATAATCACATTATTTATGTCTAACTTCTCTGTTGAGAGTCAGAGCTTCACTGATAGGGCTGAGGGGGCTTTTAAACAGGAAGGCTTTCTCCAGAATATCATCCTTCCAGTTCCAGTTTGCTTTCTGCTGCTGGGATAAACACCATGGCCAAAAGCGACTAGGGAAAGGGAAGAGCTTATTTCATCTTACAAGTTATAGTTCACCCTGGAGGGGAAGCCAAGGCAGGAACCTGGAAGTAGGAATTGAAGCAGAGATGAGAGAGGAACACTGCATACTGGTTTGCTCAGCCTGGCTTGCTCAGCCTGGCTTGCTCAGCCACCTTCCTTATTCAGCCCAGGCCCACCTGCCTGGGGATGGCACCGCCCACCTTGGACTCAGACCTCATATAACAATTAGCCATAAAGAAATACCTCACAGACAGGGCTACAGGCCAATCTGATGGAGGCTAGTCTTCAGTTAAGATCCCCTCTTCCCCAGTATGCCAGTGACAGTAAAGTTTACCAGGACAACCATTAACTATCTTATGGGACTAGGGTGACTCTGGCTTATGAGGGGATCTGAATGAGAATGACCCCCATAGACTCAGTTGGATGTTGTCCCCCAGTTAATGGAATGGAGGTGTGGCCTTGTTAGAGGAGGAGTGTCAGGACGGTGGGTTTTAAGGTTTCAAAAGCCCTGGCTAAGCCCAGATTCTGTCTGTCTCTCTGTCTGAGTGGGTCTATCTCTCTCTGTCTTTCTCTGTCTCTCTGTGTCTGTCTCTCTGTCTGCCTCTCTCTCTCTCCCTGCTCTCAAAGGTAAAGTCCCAGCACCCAGACCATCTGCTTCTGCCATGGTGATAATGAACTAAATCTCTGAAACTGTAAGCAAGTCCCCGATTAAATGCCCTCTTTTATAACAGTTGCTGTGGACATGGTGTCTCTTCACAGCAACAGAACAGTGACAAAGACAGAAATGTACAACGGCACCAGCGACAGATCAAAAACCAAACAATTCTCCCCACATCTAGCTCGGCGAACCAGCATGGGAGTTTATCTCCCAACTCCAGAGGGTGTGTTTCCATCCAGAGGAAGTGGCCTTGCAATCTCCCTTAGGTGTCTCTACCTTGGCTAACTTGTTTAGACCACATGAGATGACTTGACACCAGGTGTCCCCTGAATGACTTTTCCTCCAGCTGGTAGGTCCAGGAGCTGCATCTTGAGGTTCTGATCCAATCTATGGGGTCAGTCTTGGGTGCACTTGTAATCTGACGGCAAAGCTGCGAGGTAGGGCTTTCCTAAGGAGCAGGTCATCCAGGAGTGTGTTCTTGTGAGCAAGCTCCTGTTCAGCCCCTGAACCTGCTCCCTTCCAGCTGCGCTGAGGTGGTACCTCCGCTCTGTCACACCACACCCTGCCTGCTATGGGAGTTTTCCTTTGTCACGAGTCAGCCCACCGTGGACTGAAACCCTGAGCCGAAAGCACCCTTCCCCCAGCCTGACCCTCTCAGGTATTTCCCACAGCCACGGAAGACTGGCACCCTCATCAACTTATCATTTAACACAATCCACATCACACTTCTTCTTGTTTGTTTTGTTTTTGTTTTGTTTTGTTTTTGAGACAGGGCTTTTTCTGTGTAACAGCTCTGGCTGTTCTGGAACTAGCTCTTGTAGCCCAGGCTGACCTTGAACTCACAGAGATTCACTTGCCTCTGCCTCCTGAGTGCTGGAATTTAAAGTATCTACCACCACCGCCACCAAACTCCTTTTTAGTATTTATTTTTCTTTTGTTACAGAATCCTGGTACTCTGGCAGGCACGTCTCTGTGAGTTCAAGGCCAGCCTACTCTCCCTAGCAAGTTCCAGGACACCTGAGATGCATAGTGAGGGCTTATCTCAGAGAAAGGAAAAAGAAGTTTATTTTTAACTATGTGTATGGGTGTGATGGGATGTACACACACACATGTGATGGGATGGATGTACATGCACACGTGTATTGGGATGTACGTACACACGTGTGGTGGGATGTACGTACACACGTGTGGTGGGATGTACATACACACGTGTAGTTGCCCACAGAGGCCAGAAGAGAGCATCATGGCCCCTGGAGCTGGAGTTGCAGGCAGCTGTGATCTGACCAACATGGGCGCTGGGAACCAAACCAAAGTGCTCTTAGCTGCTGAGCCATCTCTCCAGCCCTAGGATTCTTTTTGTAGTAAACCTGTTAAAACAAAAGCTGGTTTAAGAAACAAACCTTTAGGTTGCTGCTCAGGCATGGGGCCAGAAAAGTCGGGACGAAGACAAAATGCAGAAAGCTGAAGTTTGCAAATTGTCCTAGGAGAATTTTGATGGAACTTTGTGGAGACTGCCGTGGGTATTATTTCCCTTTAATTGAATTCCTCTGAAACCCATCTCCATTTCCAGTACCTCATCACGGCAGGCACTAATACAGATTCGCTGGATAATTGAGGAAATAATCAATCAATAAAAGGCGCTTACCGTAAGATCTGCCATTTTCTCTCCAATTAATCCAGTTCATAGCAACACAAACATCTACCCCACATAAGTGAGTATCTGCCACAAGCCACGCCCAGCCTGCCTGCCACGGTCTAACATGAAATGCTCCCACAGTCTCACGTATCTGAACACTTGGTCCCGAGCAAGTGGCACTGTTTCAGGGGTTTTATAACCCTTGAGACGTGAGGCTGAGCTGGCAGAAGTGTGTCACTGGGATGGGGGTGGGGGATGCTTGAAGGTTGAATTAGCCTCTGCTTTCTGCCCTGGCTCCCCACTTCCTGATTGGCCAAGAAATGAGAGAACTCAGACATTCTCCTGCTGTCAATGGTGGGTTAGCCTGAGCTAACCCTCATTTTTCCCCCTTTGGTTTTGTTTTTTTTGTTTGTTTTTTGAGGCAGGGTTTCTCTGTATAGTTCTGGCCATATTGGAACTCAACTTGTAGACCAGGCTGGCCTCAAACGCACAGAGCTCCAACTGTCTCTGCCTCCTGAGTGCTGGGATTAAAGGTGTACGCCACCACTCTTAAATTGCTTCTGTCATGGGCTTTTGCGCAGTGACAGGAAAAGAATCTGCTAGACCACTTTAAACAGGCTGAGACCACATTAGCCACAGCTGGGCAATGTCATCCACTACAAAGCCTGTTCTATCACAGACTAGTGAGCAAGCAGATGCAGTGTGGGGACCCTTGGACCCCGTCCTGAAGCGGGAAAATCACCAATGGAAGCATTGTAAATCCAGATTGAGAAGAAGCATGCTGGCCCGGCCCTTCTGGAGGCTCAGCAGGGGAACCAATCCCCCACCAGCTTTCACACGATCTGGGAGGTGCCCATATTCCTTGGCTTGTAGCTGTTCCTCCATCCCTAGAGGCATCTGTGAGCTATCCTCCCTTGTTGCACCTCCCGTTTACACAGTTTCTTTCAGGCTCTGACCTTCCTGACTCCCTCTATTAAGAACGTGTTTGGTGATATTGTTGGGAGGGGGGGGCGGATTCCAGTGCAGTGAAGCTTAATTCAGAGAACTAGAGACTCAATGGCCATTCAAGTCACTCTGGCCACTAGCTCCCAGGTTCATTGTCTGGGGACCAGGAAAATCAACAAGAGAGGACAAAGACAAGCAAAATTACTGAAGAAGAGAAGCAGCTCCCTGGGAGGGAGAGGAGTCCTGGCCCGGGCCTTGAGGGCACAACTTCAGTTTGGTAAAGATCAGATCAGTGAGGACGGCCTCCCCAAATCGAGATCCCTGACCCTGGTGCATCAGAGAGTGATGCACCAGAGGGTGATGAAGGCCGTCCTTCAGCCGTGCAGAAACCATGCAAAGACTTCACACACATTTGAAAGAAGTTAAACTGCTTAAAAGCAATGTCTCAACCTGGGCCTGGTGTCTCCGAGCTGTCATCCCAGCTTCTTGGAAAGGTGAGGCAGCAGGATCAGAACTTCAAGGCTAGCCTGGGCTGCAGAGCGAACTGAAGGCCAGCTTGAGCAAATGAGTCAAAGTCTATCTCAATTCCCAAAGTAAAAGAGGGCTGCAGATAGAGGTCAGTAGCAGAGCATGCATTTAGCTGGAAGGAGGTCCTAGGGTCAATTCCTAGTACCCACGACATACACAGCACACACAGGAAAAGCCATGTTTGAAAAATGAGACAATAGATGAGGTCTTGGGCTCTGTGCACACAGGAGGGTGCGTGTGACTTTAAGACTCAGACATTCAAGGCTGGAGAGATGCCTCGGCAGTTAAGAGCACTGCTGCTCTTGCAGAGGAGCCAGGTTTGATGCCCAGCACCACGTGGTGACTCACAACCACCAGCAACTCCAGCTCCAGGGGATCCAATGCCCTCTTCTGGTCTCCTCAAGCTCAGTGTATATGTGATACACAGACATACAAAAGGGAAAACACCCATATACATAAAACAATAAAATAAATAAACTCAGATATTCAACCAGTATTATCTGAAGGACAAGAAGATGGGACTAACCCCTGTCAGGTCCAAAGGAAACTCCATCTCCCCACACTCCAAAAAACAAAATGCCACTCTCTACCAAAGGGAGCCAGTTCCCTTTCCTCTGGCAGAAGGGAAGTGTGGTACCTATTAGCACATTAAAGCCCATGCGGCTGCCAGGCTCTCTTGGTACCACAAGTACCTGCTACACATTTCAAAGTCCATGTCAGCACCCTAGCCCTTCTCACCTCCTCCCTACCCTCAACTCTTCTCAGCTCATGGCTTCTCTCTCCCTAATTCATCTTTCTTACAACCCTGATACTGCTGTATTTCCCCCTATCTATCTGTCTGTCTGTCTGTCTAGCTAACTAGCTATCATCTATATCTATCAATCATCTATATTTATCTATCATCTATCTCTATCTGCACTACGGCTTCTCTCACTGTCTTCTCTATTCTCTATTACCCCCATTCTCTCCCCTCTTGCAGACAGCCCGGGCCTCATCCAGTCTGCTGACTATGTCCCGTCTACTTTCTTCGCCTCCTGCTCTGGATTCTTCCAGATGCCTCTGACTCTCTCTCCCTTGTTACCGACAATAAAAACCTTCCCCTCAACCATACCATGGCATGGTCATGTCATCAGTTTATATCACTACAACCTGTGTCCACAGCAAGATTCTGTTTCTAAGGTGTGTGGTTATGTGTGCATGCATGCACTCGTGTGTGTGTGTCTGTGTGTGTGTGTGTGTACAAAGAAGCTGAGCAATTAAGTATTTGTTAATGAAATGGAAAAAAGACAGTGTAGAAGGAATGAGGCCAAACGATACCCTGTGGCTCTGAAGTTACAGTATGAAACCATGGTTAATTTTATGCATTTATTAAAAATCTGTATTCCTGTCAGGCCTGGTAGTTCACGCTTTTAATCCCAGAACAAAGGAAGGTGGATCTGTGAGTTCGAGGCCAGCCTGGCCTATGTCATGAGTTCCAAGCTATCCAGAGTTACACAGTGAGACTCTGTCTCATTCGTATATGCCTAAGTCTGTCCTCAGGAAAGACCTGGAAACAATGGCTGCCTTGTAACCTCAAACCCTTTGTACCAAAATTATGGTCACTAGATGTCACAGTCACACAGGAGGCCAAGGTTCCGGGTCTCAGATGGGGAAGGGACTCAGGAGTCTGAGACCAAGAAAACTTTCGCAAAGGACAGCCACCAGGGGCAGCTCTTCAGGGGAGGGACCACAGTTCCTTCACACTCTTCTTCTCAGAAGCCCACAGCCTGCCTGCTCCCCACCCTCCACCCCTGGCTCTACCCTTCAGGAAGAGGTGAAAAGAGGAATTCTGGGGTCCAAGCCTCATCCCAGCTAGTGCTGAGTTCTGGGACCTGCGGAGGAACAAAACGGTCGCTCAAGCCACATCCCCAAAATCCAAGAGGCTTGGCTCACAGTAAATGTTCAGTTCCGGCTTCCAAAGGTGTGGAGAGGTCGGTAGGCACACAGACTACTACTACCAGCGCTGACAGTTCACGTTTTTCTTTCCCTCAAAAAACTGTGCTTTCCAGTCCCCGAGAAAAAAAGAGAAAGCCACACACTTGACCACTGAGGACAAAGTATGTCAGTTGGTCAGTCTGTGAGCCCAAACCACTTGCACACAGGGGGTCTAACAGGATGAGCAGTTGTAGTGGCTGGAGAGGTAGCCTGATGTGCTACCAAGCCAGGGAGGTGAGATCCCAGTGTCCTGGGTCCCCACATTGAGATTCTTCCCCACTAAGTCAGCGGGCTCCACGCTGCGTGGAAGAGAATAAATTTGTCTCTGCCGAAATGAAAGGAGGAACCGATAAGATTACTGCTTTCATGTTTTTTCTTACTTCAAAAGGAAGTGCTTGGCAATAAATGGAAGATCCAGAAGGCAGCGAAGGATACAGTTGACACGATGAGGATGGGATGAAAAGCCAGTGTGCCAATTGCTAGAGACTCATCCTGGGCAAGGAGGAGGTCGGACGTCAGCTACGCTGGACACTGAAGGGGCCACCCCACCCACCCCCTGCAAAGCCCTCTGCAAGGCTCTTGCTGTAGCTACAGGTCTCCTAGGGTCACACACAGGGTGGCAATCGTTTACCACCAGGGCTGCCTGGAGCATGAAATGAACCGCTGTGCAACCTCTTGTCAACAACACGAGACATGCTCAAGTTCTGCCCTCCTGGCTCCGGGGGATCAGGACAGTGAGGGGTCAGGACAGTGGGGGATCAGGACAGTGGGGGGAATAAGGACAGTGGGGGGTCAGGACAGTGGGGGAATCAGGACAGTGGGGGGTCAGGACAGTGGGGGGTCAGGACAGTGGGGGGTCAGGACAGTGTGGGGTCAGGACAGTGAGGGGTCAGGACAGTGGGGGATCAGGACAGTGGGGGAATAAGGACAGTAGGGGGTCAGGACAGTGGGGGAATAAGGACAGTGGGGGGTCAGGACAGTGGGGGGTCAGGACAGTGGGGGGTCAGGACAGTGAGGGGTCAGGACAGTGAGGGGAATAAGGACAGTGGGGGTCAGGACAGTGGGGGTCAGGACAGTGGGGGGTCAGGACAGTGGGGGTCAAGACACTGGGGGGTCAGGACAGTGGGGCGATCAGGACAGTGGGGGTCAGGACAGTGGGGGATCAGGACAGTGGGAGGTGGGTCAGGACAGTGGGGGGTCAGGACAGTGGGGGATCAAGACAGTGGGGGGGTCAGGACAGTGGGGGATCAGGACAGTGGGGGGTCAGGACAGTGGGGGATCCCTCATTCACCCATTCATCCTACAGCTCTGTTATCTTTGCATTGGTGGAGATTGAGCCCAGGGCCTCTTGCATGGCTAGGCAAGTTCTCTACCACTGAGATACAGCCCCAGCTCTAGTGGTTTAAATAAAAATATTCTCTGTAGGCCGGGCGGTGGTGGCGCACGCCTTTAATCCCAGCACTCGGGAGGCAGAGGCAGGCGGATCTCTGTGAGTTCGAGACCAGCCTGGTCTACAAGAGCTAGTTCCAGGACAGGCTCCCAAACCACAGAGAAACCCTGTCTCGAAAAACCAAAAAAAAAAAAAAAAAAATATTCTCTGTAAGCTCACAGGCTCACGTATTTGAATACTTGGTCCCCAGCTGGTGACACTGGGGAGGTTATGAGGGCTTTAGGAGGTGGAGCCTTGCTGGAGAAAGTACACATCTGAGGTGGGTTTGGGGTTGTATAGCCTCACCCCACTTCCTGTTCTGACTGCCCAGCCACCCACACACCCCACTGCCTGTCATGATGGACTGTATCAATCTTGAGCTGTAAGCAGAAATAAATCCCTTTCCCCCTAATCTCCTTTAGGCCATAATATCTTATCACAGCAATGGAAAGTATTCATACATTGGCCTCTCTGGTA
This sequence comes from Microtus oregoni, assembly GCF_018167655.1. Taxonomy (NCBI): domain Eukaryota; kingdom Metazoa; phylum Chordata; class Mammalia; order Rodentia; family Cricetidae; genus Microtus; species Microtus oregoni. The sequence goes on from NW_024543079.1 coordinate 1,817,787, forward strand.
TTTTTTCATCTCAGAAAGTCTCAAGATGTTGCCCAGGTTGGCCTTGAACTTGCAATTCCTCCTGCCCCAGCCTCCCAAGTAGCTAGGATAACAGACAGGCCTGCACTACAAGGCTTAGTCACTCTGCCAACAGCGACTGAGCTTTCAAGTTCCCAGCACCATACTAGACCAAGGATGCAACTGGGAGGAGGAAGCTCATAATCCTGGAAGCTGCTGAGGCTGAGATCAGCCCTGTGTGCAAACACTGGCCTCCTACATGGTTCAGGGACCTTCAAGGAAGAGGAAAGGGAAGACTGTAAGAGGCAGAGGCGGAGGATAACGTGACAGGGTAGCTGTACTTATGAACTCACAGCAATTGGGACAGCACGCACAGGACCTGCTCAAGCTCAAGATGGACAGACAAAATCCCACCGTGGAGTGGGAGGTAAGCACAGAATCTCACTGTAGAGTGGGAAGTGAGCACAGAATCCCACCGTGGAGTGGGAAGTGAGCACAGAATCCCACCGTGGAGTGGGAAGTGAGCACAGAATCCCACTGTGGAGTGGGAAGTGAGCACAGAATCCCACCGTGGAGTGGGAAGTGAGCACAGAATCCCACCGTGGAGTGGGGAAGTGAGCACAGAATCCCACTGTGGAGTGGGAAGTGAGCACAGAATCTCACTGTAGAGTGGGAAGTGAGCACAGAATCCCACTGTGGAGTGGGAAGTGAGCACAGAATCCCACCGTGGAGTGGGAAGTGAGCACAGAATCCCACCGTGGAGTGGGGAGGTGAGCACAGAATCCCATCTGTGGAGTGGGAGGTGAGCACAGAATCCCACCGTGGAGTGGGGAGGTGAGCACAGAATCCCACCGTGGAGTGGGAAGTGAGCACAGAATCCCACCCCACCTGAGGAACAATTAGCATTTAGTAGCTATGGGGAGAGGGAGGGCCAGTTTTCTTTCGTCATAAGATGCCTGGTGAGTGGACCACACATCAGGGTAGACCCTGCTCCCAAGTGTATGTAGCCAGGCAACACAAACTAGACTTGATTTAGAGGGAGAGGGGAGAAAGAAAGAAAACTCCAGGTTAGGAGGCAAGGGAGGGGCACATAGAAAGGCTGGATCTGGGAGGAGTCGGCAGGATGAATGTGGTCAAAGTATGCTGTATTAAATTCTTAAAGAGTGAAAAAAAATGAAATACGGGGTCTCTCACTGACCTAGAACTCACAAAGTAGGTTAGGCTGGCCAGGGCTCTGCCTGTCTCTGCCTCCAGAGAGCTGGAATTACAATAACAAGCAACCATGCCTGGCTTCTGTTTTTGTTTAATGTGGGTTATAGGGATCAAACTTAGGTAACTTTACCAGCTGAGTCACCCCCACATCCCTTTAGCAGAATGTCCTCAGCATTCATGCGGGTTTGTTCGTCCAATTTGTGACATGGTGAGTATTTCCTTCCTTCTGTAGTCTGACTAATCCCCAGGGCCCCAAATCATGTACACAGAACAGCAACCGCAGCTGCTCTTTGCTGTGGAAAGAAACATGTTCCCACCTTCCAGGATATTCACCACAGAACACCCCCTACGATGGCACTGAGTGGTAGCACATGCCTTAAACCCAGCAACAGGAAGACAGGGGCAGGTGGATCCCTGTGAGTCTGAGAGCAACCTGGTCTACACAGTCAGCTTCAGGCAAGCTAAGGCTACAAAATGAAACCCTGTCTCATGATGATAATGATGATGATGATGATGATGATGATGATGATGATAACAGTAACAGCAATGAAATACAGTCTAAAACAAAGGAGCTGTGCTGTGGTTCACAAGACAGAGAAACAAGAGTCCCATGGAGGACTATTTCCCAGTCAACCCAAAGGAGATCCCTCCTTGTCAGGTCTGAACTGGTCCATTTGTTCCTGAGAAGGCAAGTGTGGATTGAGGAAAGAAATAGACAAGAGACAGAAGACAGAGTTGGGAAGGCTTCCAGTGATACTGTAAAAAAAAAAAAAAAAAAAAAGTCCCAAGTTTATTATTTGCCATCCTTATAAACTCCAATCAAAAGGGGTGGGCACCAGACTTCTATGATACAAAGAACAAGCAAGCGTAATTACCTCCTTACAGTTCAAAACACCTGGTAACCACGCCCTAAGTCAAGAGTCCTGTTGTCCATCCTTGAGGAGGAAGAATAGGTTTGAACTCTCTGACTTTTACTCAAGATCTAAACCGTGGGCCCCCACACCTCCTCCACATGGTCATGTGTTCAGCACGCATCCTTCTGCGGTGTGCACCAGCTTCACACCTATTGTCGCTCATGACTGAAGCCTTTGTCTCTGAGAGGCAAGCGCTCAGCTGTCACGGATACAGACAGACTTTAGAACAGGAGCTACTGTGGCATTGTGACTGCGGACAGCAGATCCACTCCCAGAGTTTTCTCAACAAGATGAATGCCTATGTCCACAGAACACTGGTAAAAGGTGTTCATGGGGGCTCTGTCACAGTGGCCCTCACGGCAAAGGTCCCCAATATCTATCCACAGGATTAGGACCAAGAAACAATCCCATCCTTGAACACTACTCAGCAAAGCAAAGGATGGACCACTGACTTGTGTGACAATGTGAATGCTGAGCCTTGAACTTCACACGTAGCAAATGAAGTTAGACACCAAAGAGCGCACTCGGAGGTTATCACATTGCAGAGATGCTGGGAAGAGGCAAAGCCAACGTGCAGAGGAAGAAAGTGAACTATACCTGCTGCAGGGCAGCCTGGCCTGAGGTTCAACCAGGCTGAGAAACAACAGGAAGACTGGTGAACTTCACTGTGGGTAAGCACAGTGTAGAATCTTAAGAGTATGGAGTCAGGGGGGCCATGAGCCCCAGGTGAGCTGGTATAGGAAGTGGGAAGAAGTCAGGAACAGCACAGTTTGTCGTCTATGTGTTCAGATGTTACAGAATCTTTGTACACTGTGTAAAGATGTCTTGCTGTGATTGACGTAATAAAAAGTCGGTTGGTCAATAACTAGGCAGGAGGTATAGGCAGAACTTCCAGGGATTGAGAGAAAGGAAGAGGAAGAGAGGATTGAGGCGTCCAGGAGATACAGAGCAAGCAGGATGTGCAGGAAGAAAGGTAACAGCCACGAATCACGGGGCAGGATGTAGATTAATATAAATGGGTTAATTTAAGTTATAAGAGTTAGGAACAAGCCTAAGCTATAGGCCAAGCTTTCATAATTAACAAAAAGTCTCCATCTGGTGGGACAGGTTACATCCAGAGTGATGTACAAGGCACAAGGAGACCAAGCTCAGCAAATACTGCTCAACACAATGAGAAAGTGGGGGTCAGGCACGGGGGGGGGGGAGGGGGGATCTGGAGTGACATCTTTAAAGGGAGAGCATTCCAACCAAAAGCCCAGGAGGAGAAGCAAGAGAACCCTCGCACAGTACTGCCAAACGTTCCAGAGGTTGGAGTGGAGGGAGCAGGTCTGCTGTGCTTGGCTTTCTGAGGTCTAAAAAAGAAAACTACTCTAACACCTGGGACCTGTCAGCTCTGCTTCTGCCAGTCAACCGCTGTGCAAGCCTTTCAAGTCTCTAGACCTCTCTGGGCGTCATTTCACCGTTTGAACGCAAGAAATAAGTTTGAAAACATAACCTAGAAGCTGGTCCAACTGTGGCATCTGGGAGGGGGGCGGGATTTTGACAGGCCCAATCGCTAAGAAACAGAGCCCAGGAAGCAATCCCCAGGGGTGGGGGTGGGGAACCCAGGCCATAAAACTCAAGTCCAGCCAAGGGGATGAGAGCAGAGGCTCTGATGCCCTGGCAGCCTTGTGAGTGCCAGATAAAGATGTTCTGTGTCTCCGTCCCATCTGCAGGAACAAAGCAAGGTGGCAGGTGCCCAGAGCGCTCCCTCCCTCGCTCGCTCTCTCTGCTGTCAGCAGCCCTCCGCCACTGCGGCCTCAGAAATAAATGGGCCCGTCAGCCACTGAGGAGGTGAACTCGGGCTTTGAGATGGAAATGAAGTAAGAGGGAACCGAGCCCAGAAACAATGCAGAGGAACGGAGGGAACGAAAATCTTCCACTGCAGCAAACGGAATGTTCGGGATGGCACCGGGGAGCTGACCGTAGATGCAGGGACCTGGGCGCAGAGCCGGTGCCTGGGCCCAGAGGGGTTGCATCTCTGTCACCTCGTCGCCCCTGTGGGAAGGAGCTGCTGTCTTCCTGTGCTCCCCACTCCCAGCTGGCAGTCCCCTGCCTCATATGCCTGCTCCTTACTGACTGCTCACCCTTCAATCCTGAATTGAGGAAGGAGAGCCTCGGGCCTCCACAGGGAAGGAAGAGAGATAGTGGCTCTAGAACAAAGCAAAGGAGAGGGCAGCTCTCCTTGAGTTCAGGGTTGGGGGAGAGGAACATATACACCCAGGTCCTCCTGCCCGCCTGGCAACCACAGCTGTGTATCTAGCTTCGCCCTCCTGACAGTAACCCGAGGCCCCTACCCTGTCCAGAAGATGAAAGCTTCCTTGTGGGGTCAGGGATTTAAAAACCTTAGAAGAGGTTCGGTGACATGACTGGACGGGTAGTCGCTTGCTACCAAGCCTGACGACCTGAGTTCAATCCCAGGACCCACGCAGCGCAAGGAGAAAACTGAGTCTTGAAGTTGTCCTGTGACCTCACAAGCACGCTGTGGCACACACATACCCGAGCACACCCACGGGAACATAAAAATAAACAAATCTAAAAACTGTGTATGTCTGAGAACAAAGGGTAGTATCAATACCCGTCAGCTCTCTCATTTTCTTTGCTTTCGATTTTTATTGTTTGCTTCTTTGCAAGATTTCTTTATTTTTTAATTTTGTTTTATGTGTGTAGGTGTTTTGCCAACATGTGTGTCTGTGCACACAGCGTGTGTGCAGTACCTATGGAGGCCAGAAGAAGGAATCAGATCTCCTGGAACTGCAGTTACAGATGGTTGTGAGCTGTCATATGGATGCTGGGAATCGAATCCAGGTCCTCTGTAAGAACAGCCAGTGCTCTTAACCTCTGAGCCATCTCTCTATCCCTGTTGGGTTTTAAACAAGGTTCCATGAGGTAGCACAGGTTGACCTAAAACTCCTAGGCTCAAGTGATCCTCCTGCCTCAGACTCTCAAGTAGATGGAACTCAGGCTTAGGTCTTTCTTCTGTAAAGTACCACTCTGTATTCCAGTTACTTAGGGTTATCTCTGCATGGAAAGGCAGGCCACATAGAGTCAACTGAGATGAAACACCCACCTGAGTTAGCTGAGACTGTACGGAGCAGGTTCAAAGCAAGCACCCTCATGTCCAACCTTCCTGTCCATCATCCTAACAGTTCTCCAGGCACTCCTTTCCCTCCCCACCCCCTACACAGGACATCACTTGTTCAACAATGTAGATTGGTCTCCCTATTTTATTTTTTTATTTTTTTATTTTTTTTTGGTTTTTCGAGACAGGGTTTCTCTGTGGTTTTGGAGCCTATCCTGGAACTAGCTCTTGTTGACCAGGCTGGTCTCGAACTCACAGAGATCCGCCTGCCTCTGCCTCCCAAGTGCTGGGATTAAAGGCATGCGCCACCACCGCCCGGCTTTGGTCTCCCTATCTTAAATGCCACCAGTGTCTAATCATTATCAGTGACTTTTCCGAGGCAGTCCCCTCCAGAGCCTGTATGTCAAAAATCTAGTCTGATTAAGTCTCTCTCCCTCCACGTGTTACTGAGGACCAGACAGGCATCTTCTCGAGAACCACAACCTCCCAGCGAGCTAACACTCTGGGCAGATCATACCAAAGCATCCTAAAACACCTGCTGGTGATGGACTCAGGCCAGGCAGGTGGAGCCCTGAGGGCTGGAGAGGAAAGCTGAGGAGGACGTGGGCTTCAGGAGTGGGGTTGTCAGGCAGAAATCATAACCCCAGGAGGGGACTGAGGGAAGCAGAGAGCTCTCAGGTGGTTCCTGAGAGAGGGCTCCCAAATGCTACAGCAGCACTATTTGGAGGAGGATTCTGTTAGGAGGGCCATGTGGCTGATGGCATCTGGAGTCAGCACTGGCAAGGCTCACCTGTCACAGGGCTCTAGAACATCACATCTCACCTCCAAGCCACCCGCCGTGCAGACCACAATCAGCACAGGATCCCTCGGGGCCGTCTGGGCTCCCACAGTCATATGTCAGTGCCCCTTGAGGCTACAGATGAGGTCAAGATAGAACTCAGGTCTTGCCATGATAGAGGTCCCTAGGGGGTGTCTGTCAGATGATCCCATGAGAGAAACTAGGGAATGAAGAGCGGGACACTCCCACCCCTCTCAAAGTGTGCTGCCAAGAGAAGGAAATGAACAGTTGGGGTGCCAGGAAAAAAATACAAGTGATATCCCTAAATGGCTGGGGTCAGCTCTAGATGGAAGTTTCTGTCCTGCTTGGTTCCTCAGCCGTTCAGTCCCAAAGAAGCACACAGACACTTACATTAATTATATACTGTTTGATCTATTAACTCAGGCTTTTTATTAACTAGCTCTTACAACTTGAAGTAACCTGTTGGAGACCAGCTTCGATAAAGATATCACTTACCAAGGTAGGGGAATGGGGGTTAGAAAAGTTAGTAAAGAGTATGAAGAAATGAGTAAAAATAATAAAACAGAAAACATAGGATAGTATCATGAGAGAGTTCCAATGAATATTGTGTTTAATTTCTATTTGCTTAAAATACTCCTGACCCCAGAAAGCAGGAGTAAGATTTTAAAAAACGCATTAACATTATACAAGGAAATACCAGTTGAAGGTTGAGGGCTACATTTTTAGTTAAACGTTCTGTTGCTAGAACAAGACAAGTAATGCACACACTCTAAACTAAAATATTCTGTAGGCAAACCACTCCCTGGGTGGAATCCAATGTTATTTCCTTAAGAGAACTGGACCCTTAGTTGGATCCTTTGACTTTTGTTTGAGGTAGAAACATATCTACTTCTCCATTCCTGAAATGCAAGGGCTGGATACTAGCCACACCTGTTGACAATAACCTTGAGAGAGAAGAACTCTCTACTCTAAATCTAGGTGGGGCCTTTGTTTGAGGTAGAAACACAATAACCTTGAAGGAACAGAAGTAAGTTCCAACTCTCTGACCTTTGGTCTCGGTGGAATGGCAACAACTTTGAGCAAGCTGAAACTCTCTGACCTTCACACAAGGTGGAAACAGGCTCACATTTTTGGGCCTCCACATTAACCCATAATTCTTATCTATATTTAGCCATGTGGCTTGGTACCTTTTCTCAGTAAGGCATCCTCATCTTGCTTCCTCTGCTTCTGGATGGTGACTGCATCTCTGCCTTTCTTCTTCCCAGAATTCTCCTAGTCTAGTTGCCCCGCCTATGGTCAGCAGTACCCAGAGAAAGACTCAGTGTGTCTGTCAGAGTTAGAGAGGGCCTCTTGAATCATTCTTGAACCAGAGTTCAAGGTTAACAGTGCCATTGGGAGCTGTGTGTGAGAGCACAGGCTAGATCTAAACTTGTTCTCCTGCATCCAGCCCAGTCTTCTTTGCTTGTTTGCTTGTCTCATTTTTGGGGAGAAGGTGCCTCTATGTAATCCTGGCTAGCCTGGAACTCCCTATGTAGACCAGGATGGCCTCCAGCTCACAGAGATCCTCCTGCCCAAGAATACCCAGTGCAGGGATTAAAGGCCTGACTGTCACACCTGGATATAGATAGAGTTCCTTTCAAGGAACCCATGCAGGGACCAGGGAGATGGCTCAGGTGCTCTTGTTTCCCAGAATGCACAAACACAGAGCACACAATTGCCTGTAATTCCAGCTCCAGGATCTGATGCCCTCTTCTGGCCATTGTGGGCAACTGCATGTGTATATACATACAGACACAAAAATATTTTAAGATTTAAGGAAAATAATTTTTTTAAGATTTATTTTATGTGCCGGGCGGTGGTGGCGCACGCCTTTAATCCCAGCACTTGGGAGGCAGAGGCAGGCAGATCTCTGTGAGTTTGAGATCAGCCTGGTCTACAAGAGCTAGTTCCAGGACAGGCTCCAAAACCAGAGAGAAACCCTGTCTCGAAAAAGCAAAAAAAAAAAAAAAAAAAAAAAAAAAGATTTATTTTATGTGTATTGGTGCTTTGCCTGTGCATCATGTGCATGCCGCACCTGCTGAGGCCTGAAGAAGGCATCAGATTTCCTGAAACTGGAGTTATAACTGGTTATAAGCCACCATGTGGGTGCTGGGAACTGAACCCAGTCCTCTGCCAGAGTAGCCAGTGCTCTTGACCCATAAGCCATATATATATATATATATTATATACATGTATATATGTGTGTGTGTGTATGAAAGAGGGCCTAGGCATGGTGATACCCACCTTAATCCCAGCACTTCAGAGGCTGAAGCAGACAGATCTCTGTGAGTTCCAGGGCAGGCTGGTCTATGTAGGAAGCTCCAAGCCAGCCAGGGCTCAAGGAAAAAAAAATGAAGACTCCAGGCTAAAGCTGGGATGAAGCAACGAGAAAAAGTAACCTTGTAGTTTGAAAGAACTCATTAAGGAGAATCAATAACATCTCGATACAATTTTTCATTTGTTTGTTTTTCCAAGGCAGGATTTCTCTGTGTAGCCCTGACCTGGAACTCACTCTGTAGACCAGGCTGGCCTCAAGCTCAGAGATCTGCCTGCCTCTGCCTCCTGAGTGCTGAAATTAAAGGCGTGTGCCACCACTATCCAGCCCGATACAATATTTTAAAATATCAAAATTAATGTCGAAAAATAATCCATGATGGGCTAAATGTCAAGATTTCAATAACTAAGTAAAGGCATGTCCTTGAGGGACCTATCCTCACACACTGCCCACACCTACAACTGGCCTGCATGAGGAGGTCTCAAGGTGACAAAGGAAACCTGTGGGATGATGACTTAGGGTAGAGGAACAGGGCTGTCAAGAATCAGAAGCACAGAAAGGGGACAGAGTGACCAGAGGACAGAGTCTCCCAGAGAGAAAGGAACCTTGTCCTTCTCCCTGGCTCGCCTCAGCAGACTGTGGTTTCCTTACAGCAAGCTGCACCCCTCACGTTCCCAAATAAGACCTTCGGGGTCTTGGGCTCCAGCCTCTTAGGACTCACAAATGTAATCTAAGTCTTTTCATCTCAGGCAGAGGACGGATAAGAACTTCAGACAGCTGTCGATAACCCTTGCTGGAAAAACAGCCCAGACTTGGTGACTGCTGACAGTGGCTAGTGGCTAAGAAGGAAAACATTCTTAACCCGCTGACAGCAGCAACCTTTTAAGGCACACTCTGAGGCAGCACTCACGCATGTCCTGAGCCTGGAGGGGAGTGCTGTTTGGTTTTCAGTGTGAGTTAAGGTTTGGGGGGTCAGTTTGGCCTGGCTTCAGCTCTGGCTTTGCCATCTACCATGGGACTCTAGACCTGCCAAGATCTAGAGGCGGGGCAGTAACTTCAATGTAGGCTGAGACACAAACCACACTAGTATTGCTTACTTAAAGATGCTGGCTAGGGAGGCAAGAGGGCCAAGAGTTCAAGGTCAGCCTGGCCTTCAAGAAACCCCGTCCCAATAGTCATTTTTTAATTAAATTTTAAAAACAAGCGTTATGATAATGGTGCACACCTGTGATCCAGCACTTGGAGGGGGATGACGGAAGGACCCGAAGTTTGAGGTCATCCTTAGCTACATAGCAAGTTCAGGGCCAGCTTGAGTCACAAGAAGCCCTTTCTCCAATGAATAAAAGCAACAACGAATGCTCGTCAGAGCTGCCGGCTTTTCAAAAGAAAAAAAAAAATGTCATATGAAACCTCAGTCTTTTAAATGTTGGCAATCAATTTCAGAATTATTAAAACTTAACCCAGGAGAGACAAATAAGACAGGGATGTGTGCCATAGCCATCTGCCAATCAAGTGTGTGCCTGTTCCCTGCAGGTCACACCAAGCTTAGCAAGCCTGCTGGCCCTCATCTCTCCAGAAAGCCTTCTCCAGCAGCAGCAGCAGCAGCATCCTTCTCTGCAGGACAGCTTGGGCAGTGATGCTTCTTAGGAGGGTGATGGAAGCAGGGAGAGCTGAGGATCTGGAAGGCTCCACAGGAAGGAGGGACTGCAGAGAGGGATTCCTTAAAAGGATTTAGGAGGATTTCACTGGACCCGGTGAAGCACAGCAGGGATAAAAATCATAAATTCACCCCTGAGAACAGCCTGGATCTGAGACTAGGTGGAGGTGGGGATGACAGGGAAGGAGGAAGTTTGCCCCTGCTGTTCCAGGTCTTCTCTGCAAGTCTCCCCAGCACCAGATCCAGGTGCCTGGTGTCCTGACAGGCCCACTCCACAGGCAAAATCCCTCCTCCTTCAAAGGGTGGCCATGAGGGCCCCTGATCCTAAAAATAAAAGAGGTGGCTTGAGCCTCACAGGACATCTAAGTATTTCTGGTGAGCTCTAAGGAAAGGCAGGGATGGGCTGGACTGAAGTCATCAAAATCTCAGACCAGGGAACTTCCCAGAAGGGCGGCAAGCAGAGTATACTGATTTTGAAGAAGTCTCCGCAGGACTCCGACCACAGGGAGGCTTTGAGAACTACTCACATCCTGGTCCTGTGGTCCTCCATCGGGACAGCAGCTGACTTGCTGTGGTGACCAATTCTGCTGTCACAGAACAGTCCTGTGTCCTCCCACAATCCCTGAAGAAGCTACTGTTCAGTCCAGCAGTGTGGAAGCTGCCAGTCGGAAGGAAGACAGACAGCACAGTCATTGCTCTGGTGGAGCCTGAGGCTCAGAGGAAAGCAAGAAAAACGGAAGCACGGGTTTTTCTAGGCAAGAAGGCAGGGGCCCGGTACAGCACCTCTCCTTAAAGACGCTCCTTGCTGAACACCTGGTAGAGTCATGCTCCCAACATGGGACCCAGGACCACTGCGACCAGGGTCCATACAGCCAGGGGAACTTTATGCTGGCCTCGTTAATCCCTCCAGCATACTGCCTCCAGATCTCCGCACACAGAAACCTTCGCTTTATGCCTGAGTAGGGTCTCTACAAATCTTCTCTGCTCACGGTCCAGTGTTCTGGCCCCTTCTCGAGAGCCCCGTCTTTGTCCCATCTGTAGTCTTCCCTCCCTGGACCTCTCCCTATTCCTGCAATCCCCAGCCCTGTCTCTACTGGTGTGGTCTCTGCAGAAGCTGGGGAGTTCTCAGGGCAGGTCCTTGGCTCACTCTCTGACTCTGCCATCTGTCTCCACCCACCCTCTGAGTGAACCCAAAGCTTACACCCCAGGGCCAAGCCTCACCCTCTGTAATGAAGCCCCAGAAAGACTAGGAGCCCCATTCCTGAGCCTGGTCTCTGTGTCCCTCCTGCTTCCCTGGCAAAGGAGAAAGGACAGTACCAATCAAGAGCCTCAGGAGCCCGCTCTGCAAGAAGCTTTCTCTCCTCTCAGACAGCTCTCCCACCTAACCCCAATACCTGGTGGAACTTCTACCAACTCAGAGACCTCCGGAGTCCACCCTGTCCTCCCCAGGCTACCAAGTACAGGACCCAGAGACAGCAGGACCAGGTCACAACGCCAGAGTCCACCTGGGACAGTGGGCAACTAGAGCATAGGGTCACTCTGGGGGCACAAGACACCCATTCTTTAGCTATGGTGACACTGCAAAGATGGTGCAGGCCCTGGGGTCGCAGGGGCAGGAAGGTCCCAAGGTTACCAGTGGAGAAGGCACGTGGTATGGCTGGTGTGGTCCCCTGGAAGGCGGTGTTTAGGTGGAGTGCAGCATGAGGTTCTCGGGCTGCCAGGCATGAAGTCCCCTCCAGACATGACACCCGCAGCGCCTGCAGCAGTGTGGGGAGAGGTCCACGGCCTCGTGTGCGCTTGGGCCTTTGAAGAGACAAGACAGAGCGCATGGCATCCCCACGATAAAGACCCGCGTGCGGAATGAGACTCAAGTCCTGGCAGTCACTGAGCTCAGGGTGAAAGAGAGGCGCGAACGTCCCACGATCACCGTGAAAATGCGCTACTGGAGAGGTGACTGCCCCACGGGCCAGGAGCCTCGGGAGGAGGAGCGCTGGTACATAAAGGCCACCACGGGCAGGCAAGGGCCTGAGGGGCGCAGGAGAAGGGGGAGACCAGGATGAAGAGAGGGCGACGCTGTGTTCCACCAGGACCCGGCACCCAAGAGGGCTCCAGGCCCGACCAAAGAGCGTGGCATCTCCACGCCGGAGGGGTCCCGCGGTGGCTTCATCCCCACCCCCTCGCCGCCCGCCCCTCTCTCCGCCCCGTGCACAGTCCCCTCCCTCCGTCCCGCCTCCTGCCCCTCCACCTCCCTCAGCGGCTGCTTTGCCGCGTTGCCGGCGCACTAGCAACCCAGCGGACACCAGGAGGCAGAGGCGGGACAGCCTGGGGTCCGATCGTGCAGTCTAGCGGCCCCAGGGCTAAAGTTTGCCAGCAGCCCCGGGAGACCAAGCGGGCGCTACGCGCCGTCTGCTGCCCCCCTCTCGCATTCCTCATCCCGGCATTGCTGCACTGGGGGACCGAGCTACGGCCGGGCCAGCTCCAAGGCGGGGACGCCGCGACGGAACTTAAGGTGGGAACTTCGCGGGCTGCTCTCTGGCGGGATCCTGTTCCTGCAAGCGGCACTCCGGGCTCTGCACGTTGCCGCGGCCCGGGTGCCTTCTGCGGATGCCTAGGATCCCGGGAGAGGCCGCCGGGCGGTGAGGGATGCGCCCACGCGGCCGCGGTTTGGTCCAGCCCCGGATCCTCTCGAGGGGTCCCCGGGACGCAAAGCGCGCTCTCTGGCGGGGCACCGGAGAGCATCCTGACTTTGCATGCCGGGTTCTTGGGGTCCCCCGGGAGGAGTTCGGATGCAGGGTCGTCTTTCACTTGCTGGTTCACTGTCTGCAGGCACGGGATGCAGCACCCCCACTAGTGGGCCTCTTTAAGTCATTCATTAATTATGAACTCAGCGAGGGCTTATGGACTGCCTACTTGGTCCGTCCTTGTTCCATGGCAAGGCCCTGGGGACAACTTAATGGTCGTGGGCCTCAGCATCTAGTAGGGAAGTTAGGGGTCTCCTTAGCCTCAGGGTACCCGTGCCTAAGTGGCCCAGCTTTGCTTTTGGGTGTGAACAGAAAAGAGACAAATGCGCTCATTCCCTGAGTTGTACGAAAATTGGTTGGGCACCTACTGTGGGCAGCTCACTATAGCAAGTACGGGGTGTTCATTCATTCATGTTTATTTCAGCAAGCCTGTCTTGAACAATGACCAAGATGGAGACGGGACAAGATAGGGGCAGCCCTCCTGGGGTTTAGGTAGAGGCTGAGACTCAGGCCCTGCCTTGGAAGTTCACAGCCTGCCAGGGTGGCCAGCAGCAGCAACCATGTGTATAGATGCATGGTTGGTGCATAATGCTTTCGTTCTTAATGGCGCGGGGTGGGGGGGTGGGGGTCCTGGAAAGGGAGAACTGGGCTTTTCAAAGCTCTGGGGGGGGGGCAGTGATGAGGGCCAAGAAGATTTATCTAATGTTAGGTGAACACAGCTTCCTAATGATGGGGTTCATGAGCTAAGCCATCCGTTCAACACATGTACTTAAAGGATGCCAGGCACCAGAGTTCCCCGAGTGGATGATAGGTGGGAGGCAAAGGCATATTCACCCCCTTCGGTGACACCTGAGCTAAGTGCAGAGGAAGGTGAGAGGTGGGGGCAGGGACTGGTCTGATTCGCTGGAGAAGGGAGAAAGTGTCTCTATAAATCTGGGTTTCTATTCACTGGGGTCTGTCTGACACCCCCACCACACACACACACCTGTGACCACACTCTATGAATCACTGTAGGGTGTCTCACCAGTAAATACACCTCCAGGTTAAGGGGTGCCCCTGGAGATTAAGGCAGTGGGGTGAGCACGGGGTGGTGCTTCGGTGTGGGTCTTTAAGCTTTTGTGGCTTCGCCAAGGCACCTGCTGGGTGGAGGGGGAGGGAAGCCAAGCCAGGCGTAGAGGCATAGCCCCAGGGGATTGCTCTTACCAGCCCAGCTCTGAGCCAACTCATTCCAGTGGAAAAATGTCTGCCGTGGGACACAATCCAAACCCACAGAGGACCAGCACACCGAAAACAAGACACCCTGAGCCTTTGCCCAGAGATGGAGGACCCAGGCTGTGAGTGGACTGCAGCCTGATGAGGTAGACCCGGGAACCACATTGAGTTCTCTGTACTGGCTAAGCTGCTGGACTCTGGCAAGAGGTGAGCCACCTGCCCCAGGGGACATAAAGAGGAGATGTTTCCTGAACACCAGGGGCTCACAGGGACTGCCCTTCTCCAAGAATCCACTCTAGGTTGGTTGCCTAAACTCAGAAAGGAACCCCTTCCCCCCACACACACCCCCGAAGAAATGGCGGATGGATGATAATATGACTTAAATAGAATTAATAAAAAAAAAAAAAAACAGATGGGGATGAAGGAGGCTGTGGGAAGCCCTGGTCTGTTTACCTGGCAGACTGTCCTTAAGGAGCAGGGTCAGCATGTAACTCTTCCACAGGATCTGAACTACGCCTAAAGTTACTCCCGTCTCAGGCCTGCACCTGCCCCAGAGGACAGACACAACACGCTCTCCCCTCTACTGAGCCCTGCAAGCAGCTTCCTGTCTGGCTCTTCCCCAGGTCCCATCACTCCTCTGTTTTAGCCCATGTTTCCTGATTTCTAACCATAAAGAAACAAAGATAAAAGATGGCTAGGTCGGTAGGTAAGGCAGAGGACCTGAATTTGATCTCCAGAAGCAGAATCAAGAACAGAGACAAAATGGGCTTAGGTTCCTGGGCTGAGGAGGCAGGGACCCATAACAGATGGTCTCTGAGGCTCAGTTGTCTGCCAGCCCAGAGAGAGGCCTTGACTCAAAAACAAGTGGACAGTGACAGAAACAACAGCCAAGATTGTCCCTTTGGACACACACACATACGCACACGAAGAGGCTAACGGAAAAGGTGTCCTAGCCCCAGTTCTATAAAGCTCCTGGGAGAAGACAGGTGTGCACCAGGAGCAGAGCCAGGTGGCTAAACAGACAGTCTGCCCGCTTGATTCTGGGGAAACCCGCTTTGCCTTGTGGTTCAGGTGAGGAATGAAGAAAGGAACCCACCTCCCATCCTGGTAATCCCCCAGGGACTTTGAACACCTCCCCCACCCCCAAGATGCAAAGCTGAGGTCTGTGGGGACAAAGGATGGATGGCAAGTGTCAAAGACACTCAGCATTGCTGAGGGGAGGGGGGCAGCGTGCAAGGCCCAGGGCAGGCTAATAGCTGGATCTATTATAATTAATGGTTTAATTGGGGGTAAAGGCAGCATGACCAGTCCCTGAGTCAGCCCAACCAGGAGCCCTAATCCTGACAGATGAGGCTCACGGGAGAGCCAGGGAAGAGATGGAACAGCGCCTCAAGTCCCCACTCACAGTCCAGAAGCCAAGACACCAGGAGCTTAAACAAATACCCTAACTTCTAGAAGTTTGCCCAGGGGTCTGTGTTAGGCTTCTGCTTTCATATGTTAATGCTGAACAGCAGAGAGTTTGGGGAAGGTTAAAAAAGTGTATCTCTCTGAGTAAAAGTAATGCGTCTTCCGGGGAGAATACACTCCCCTGTACCTTCTACAGCTCCTAGAGGTCTCCTACATTCCTCGCTAATAACCCAGCCTCACTGTAACCCCTGCCGTCATGGTCATATCTCTGGAGGCCACAGTGGTGACCCAGAACTCAATAAAAACAGGGACTCTGTTGGTCCTCTGCCCTGAACCTATGTAAATGCTAAGATGATTGCCATTCTCAACCTCCAGTCACCTGCTTCTCCCTATCCCCCAGACCCTTCTTTCTACAGCTTGCCCTGTAGAAACAGAGGTGAGGTCCAGTCCCTGGCCTCCAGCAGCGGGTGGAAATGACATTCATCCCGGTCCCCATAAGGATGCAGGTATCCAAGGTGCCTGGGCTATAGCCCCACCAACCATTGCTGTCCCTCACTGCCAGTCATGTGTGCTTACTTCACTGAGCCTCAGTTCCCCCATCTTGCCTTTTAGGACAGAATGCAAGCACCTGAAGTTAGGGCCCCAGCATCACACCTTGGTGCCTAGTGAGTGTGCCGTGGAGGGAAGTCTAGTGTGTCACCGTTTAGGGACAGGTGAGGTTTAGCACTCTGCACCTACAGAGTTCCTCAGAAGGGATGAGCGCAAATGACAGACCAGCAGCTTCTGGAATGGCCCCAGGAGGGATCTTAGGGATCAGAATCAACACATAGCAGTTTAAGGAGCCCTTTCGTGAGATGACCGTAGGATGGGAGCTCAGGTGAAGGCTACAGAAACCTCCACTCACCGGCCCTCAGAGCCATTCTGCATGATGACACTATTGCTCTCATTCTAAGGGCCAGGAGGTGGCTCTGGCTTGAGTGCTGGATCCTTCACAGAGCAGTGGTCATCCTCAGCCATTTTGTTCCCTGCCACTACTCCCTCCCCAGATCCAGGCCCCACCCCTTGAGCTCATGCCCTGAGCCCATGGTGGGCCCAGTGCTACTTAGAATCCTCCCTCTGAATTAATGTTTATCTTTGGAAACACTTGCTGGCCCTCCGTCAGCTCACTGCTCCCAGAGTGCTATTTTTCTTCCAGGAGGAAGGACAAGAAACAGCCTCGGGCATGCTGTGGGTCTTCGGACTCCTGGAGGCAGGTTGGAGGCAACCTGAAGGGAGGTGACTGACAGACAGAAAGGGGAAGGGCAGTCTCCACTTCTGCAGTGAAGCCTTAGGTACAGGGAACTGAGCAGTTGGGCAGGAGGCTCCTTGCAGCCCTGCATGTATGGAGCCTTCCCTCCTGCTTCTCTCTGGAACTTTAACATGATGGCTGTTGCTCAGGCAGCCAGACAGGCTGGTTCCAGGGCCGAGGGAATCTCGGAGGGACACCATGTTCTGTTGTCCCTGCGGAGCACCCAAGACCATTCCTGAGCTGGGAGCTTTATGCGGCTTGTGCTTTTTGGCTGTCGTGGGACCCACCTGCTCTCCTCTGAGCATGCTTCCTCCTTGACCAGTGCTGGGTCATCTCCTATTCTCTATTTCTCCTCCCTTCCAAGCCCCAGGCTCTGTCTCCTTCTCTCTCCCTCCAGGCACCACCATGTAACACGCAGATCCTTCTGTGTTTGAGTCCTAGTCAACGTAATGTGTTCATGCACATAAATAGCCCGATGCTGCAAACTTCTGCTGTTTTTCTCACGCTCGGGCTTACGTTTTAAAGACCCAGCTGTGCCTCCGATCCTGCCCAGACCACAGACATTGCCTCTTCTGTCCTCCTCCACCAAGACTCACCAAACCTGTCCCTTCCCGATGGACCCTGGAAACTTCCCACTGCCACAAGTAAAGGGATGACATTCTTGTGTCTTGTTCATCCCCAAGGTCAGATTTCCATGAAGCAGACCCCCCAATCAAAGATTCCAAGGTGGATAATTTGTTGTCAGTGTCTCCCTTCACCTCTGTGGCCCCAGAACTGGGAAACGGACCGACGCCAGAGCAGGATTCTCGAGCCACAGGGGAGCAGCATTCCTCAGTGTCCTTAGCAGTGCAGGATGGCCAACCTCCCCTGAAGGCTGGCCAGATGCCTCTCCCTCCAACCCTGGGCTATGGAGTCAGATGGTGCCGAATTCAGATCCTGGCAGGTCGGTTCAGGGGAGACGCCCTTGACTTGTGAGCAAAGGTGGGTGACAGACACTTCTCAGAGCTAAGGCTGAAACGGCAGGTGACCAGGCACTGGCCAACCACATCACTCATGTCATGGCTTCACCGTAATTCAAGTGAGCAGGAACTGTTCGTCTCTCCATCTTATAGATGCAGAAGCCCGAGGTCATAGAGCAACCAGCCTGTTTCCAAACTAACGCATGCCCCTCTGCTCTCACCCCAACCCCGAGTAAGCAAATCATCTGATTGGCCCCTCGAGAGGGAGGCCCAGCCCAGACTCAGTCACATCTCCTGTATTTATTACCTTCTCCCACTCCTCCTCCCCCTCCACCTTCCTCTCCTTCTCCCTCTCCTTCTCCCTCTCCTCTTTCTCTTTTGTTCTTTGACGGGGTCTTACTACATAGTCCTGGCTGACCTAGAACTCACTACGCTAGCCTTACATTCACAGAGATCTGTCTGCCTCTGCCCGCTGAATGCTGGGATTAAAGGCGTACTCCATAACGCCTGGCTATTTTATATTTGTAATGCCTCGAACTGAATGGTTTGAGATAATCCACACTGATATAGCCTTCTGGCTGTGGAAACCATGTGTTTAAAGGGGGATCAGATGACTAAAACTAGGGGCTGGCAAGACCGTGTCCCTTTCTGGTCGTTCAGATAATACTTGACTTGCATGTTTTCGCCTCTGGTGGCAGCCTGCACTCATGGCTCCCAACTCCCCCTCTCTCCCCAAAGACACTGGTAGCCTACAGGTTAGTACCCTTAGCGGCCTTCCCCATCTGCAGCCTCAGGCACTCCTGGCTGTGGAGTGCTCACCAGGTACAGGAATTGGATGTGTGTGCCTGGGGTGACTCTCATCTTCCCGATGTATGACTCCTGTAACGTCCGTCTGCACTGACCTCTGGGGCCACTTCAATAGGGGGCCACTTCAATAGGGGGCCAGGCTCTGGGTACTGTACCCACGTCAGTTCACACACTTGTCAGAACACACACTGGTCAGGTCTGCACTGGCGCTCTGACACCTGCCTGTGAGATACTGCATTCTGCTGTCTCCTACGCTTAAGTCATATCCTGCCCTGTCCACCTTCCCTGCCTGTCGTCATTCACGCCTGTCTCAGCGCCACCTACTGGTCGCCTCTGTAAATGTCATCTCTGCGATCACCCTCTTCTCTAGTCACTTCCCTGGGGCTCCACCCCTCAGTAAGTTCTGCCTACTCTGCCTCCAAGCCCACGGAAGCCATGCCAGTCCCCTCCACTTTTGCTAACCTTGCTCTTCCCATTGTAGTCTCTTGCCACCAAGTCTACCCCTGACCCTGCCCACAAAGCCCCGCCTCACATAGGATAAACTTAAGCTGTTCTCTGCAATGCACACAGCCTCTATACCTGAACCTGCTGACCTCCAGATGCATCTCCTGCCTCCCTGCCCCTTCTCTGCCCAACTTCTCGACCTGCCCTTCACTCTTGACCATCCAACCCTGGCTGTTCCCTCCACCCAGAGTAACCAACCCCAGGAATGGTAAGACTGACTGCTTCACCTGCACAAGGCCCTGCCCTGTGTCCCATCCTCTGAGAACCCCCCACTCCTCCAGACAATGTCACCAGACCCCCCACCATCACCCGGTTCCCACTCAACACGTCAGTCACTGTATCCTGAAGTCACTGGTGCACACATGTGGGAACCGTGTCCCTCTGGGGACTATCAGCTGAATGAGGACAGAGGCAGGATCTAGGTTACTCTCTGATGTATCCACGGACCCAGCATAGCATCTAATATACGGGAATGTTCAAGAAGGAATGCATGGCTCCTTCACAGCCCTTTTTCCAGCCAGCAGTCTCTCATGAGCCTCCATAGCCCGCAGAAGCTAGTCTCACACACACACACACACACACACACACACACACACACAATCCTTGTGGGCGGCCTAACTGACTCAGTGAAAGGAGAGACCTGACCCTTGGGAGGGATTGGGCTGGAGAAAGCAGCATTCGTGTGCAGGACGCTGGCTGTGGGCCTGTTTGAGGAATGCACTTAACTCTGAAGTCTAGAAATGCCAGCTATCCTCCTGTGCCCATCAGATTAGATATCTGTAGAACCGCAGCCTGGGAGAAGTGTTCTCAATTCCTCCTTCAGCTGCTCAGTGCTTTGACTCTCCTCCCAGTGAGCTCTGACTTGGAGGAGACTGTATCTCCAGTGCTCACGGGCCACTCTGGTCCAAATAGCCTCTTGGGACAACTCCATGTGAGAATCCCATTGTGAGCAGGGGACCCCAGGAGATGCTAATGGGGAGCCTCTGCCCAAGAGAAAGGGGGAGCGCAAGTGGCACTCCTCGAGAGAAGAGGGCTCATGAATGCGCCTCGGAGGAAGCTCCTCTGCTTCCAGGCTGTTCTAGCCAAGTAGAACACGGCTTTCCTCTTGGTGGCACGATAAAGTGGCAGAGCTGAGAATCATGGCACTGTTGAAACGTAAAAGGGATTGTTCCCACGCCTCTGAGGGATCCCAGCAGGCTTAGCCCGAGGACATGGGTTCCAATTTAGGAAAAGTGAAAAGCTCCCAGCCGCTCTAAAAGGCAGGCATTTGCCTTCAAACAGGTGTAGCCTAGTTTCCCAAAACCCTGTCTGTGAAGCTACAGCCTTCCCCAAAGATGAGGGAGTGGGGTGGGGCTAAGGCCCTGAGAAGAAACTCCCAGAAACAAGGCACCTTGAAGTGAGCACTCTCCCTGCTTGGGTTCCTGCTGTGCACCCTTGCAGGGGAGGGAGCTCCCTAAGCATCCTGTTCCCATGGAATTCTCCGATATTGGAAATAATCACCTCCACCAGCACCGCTTGCTTCCTTCAGGGACTGGAAGGAGCGATGGTTTGATTTGGTCCTCCTATAGCTATGACTATTTTGCTATGTAGTAGTGCAAAAACACTGCTCCTTCTGAGCAGTGGTGGTACACACATGCCTTAAATCCCAGCACTCGGGAGGTAGAAGCAGATAGATCTATGTGAGTTTGAGGCCAGCCTGGTCTACAGAGTATGTTCCAGGACAGCCGGGGTTACACAGAGAAACCCTGTCTTGAAAAATAACAAAAAACAAACAAACAAACAAACAAAAACACTGCTCTTGTCTCCATAAGGAAGAAGAGACAGTTTGTTCTGAAGCCAAATCTTAGTGGTCACAGCCCAGGATAACAGATTGATGTTTCCCTAAATAGCATGTTCCACTATGGAAACGGCTGGGTGAGATCTTATTAGTTACAGGACAGAGAAATCAAATATTTACCTATGATAATTTTTACCAAATGATTTGCCAAGTTATTGCCAAATGATTTACCAATGATAAATCAGAGTATTTGCCGAGTACAGCAGTGGGAGCCACAGGTAGGTGGGTCACAACAAACCTAGTGGTCTGGTAGAAAGCTATTTTAAGGGCTCGACTGTCACAAGGAGATTAGATCAGACACAGTTGTGGGTAATGAATGGCTTTCAAAGGGACTAAAAATAACCCAAGATCATTTGGTTCTGGTCTGCAACATTTTAACGATCCATCATCTTCCAAGTTCAGTCATTTTGCCTCATAGAATATTTAGCACAGGTAAGCCTCCCCTGCCCCTCTGTTTCTGTCTCTCTGTCTTTTTTCCCTCTCCTTTTAGGAACTTCAGTTCATATTAGCGAAAAACAGTCTTTTTTTTTTTTTTTTTTTGGTTTTTCGAGACAGGGTTTCTCTGTAGCTTTGGTGCCTGTACCAGAACTAGCTCTTGTAGCTCTTGTAGACCACGCTGGCCTTGAACTCCCAGAGATCCACCTGCCTCTGCCTTCCAAGTGCTGGGATTAAAGGCGTGCGCCACTACCGCCTGGCTAAGAACAGTCTTAAACACACAACTCTCCTTCCTCCACCTCCCAAGTGCCAGGTTACCGGGGTACGCCAACACGCCAGTTTCTTCAGTGCTAGGCTAACCCTGGGCTTCCTTCATGCTAGGCAGGCTCTCTACCAACTGAGCAACATCCTGAGCTGTTTGCTTTTGTTTGTTAAGACAGTGTCTCTGTGGACTGGGGAGATGGCTCAGCAGTTAAAAGTACTGGCTGCTCTTTCGGAGAACCTGGGTTCAATTCCCAGTATCCACATGGCAGTTCACAACCATCTGTAACTCCAGTTCTAGCGGATCTCACACCTCTGCCGATACCAAGCACTCATGTGCATGCATGCAGGCAATACACTCAAACATGTAAAAAAAATATGTATATATATTTATATATATATACAAGTGGTGGTACACGCATTTAATCCCAGTACTCAGGAAGCAGAGGCAGGCGGATTTTTTTTAATTCAGAACTGGTCTGGTCTTTAAAGCAAATCTCAGGACAGCTAGGGCTACACAGAGAAACCTGTCTTGAAAATCATCAACAACAAAACAAAACGTGACTCTAGGGCTGGAGAGATGGTTCCGCTCTTAAGAGCACTGGCTGCTCTTCCAGGGAACCCAGGTTCAATCTCTAGCTCCCAGATGGTGGCTCCAGACAGTTCATTATTCCAACTCCTTCGTGGGCACTACACACTTGCAGTGTAGACATACATGCAGACAAGACACCCATTCATGTTCAATAAATGTTAAAAAAATACTATTTCACTACATAGCCCATTCTGGCCTTCAACTCAGTAATCCTCCTGCCTCAACCCCCCAGGTGCTGGGATTACAGACATGCACTAACAAACCCAACTATGGATGGTGATCTTAAGAAGCCAAGTGTTCCCTAAGCATTATAGTGGAGACCTATAATTCCAGCACTTCTGAGAATGAGGCAGGAGGATCACAATTCTGAGGATACTCTAGGCTATGTAGTGAGATTGGGAGAGGGGCCAATCTGGGCTATGTAGTGAGATTGGGAGGAGGCAAAATATGAAATCTTTGCTTCTTTCCTATGTGTTTAGTTCTAAAAAGGCCTTTTGGGTGGTCCCAGGTCTCAAATGCCTGTATTGCAGGAAGGAAACGGGAGCAGAGTAGAGCAGGCATAAGGACTGTGGGGAGCGGCAGGGACTG
The DNA here is from genome assembly GCF_018167655.1 of Microtus oregoni. Taxonomy (NCBI): domain Eukaryota; kingdom Metazoa; phylum Chordata; class Mammalia; order Rodentia; family Cricetidae; genus Microtus; species Microtus oregoni. Next base: position 1,840,432 of record NW_024543079.1, read on the forward strand.
CAGGAGACTAGAGTCGGCCCGAAAGGGATTCAGGCCATGAATACACAGTACATGAAGTTTCTCGATTCTCAGAAGTATTCATGAGCCGAGCTGAACCCCCGAGCTGGAGACGGTAAGCCGTCTCATTCCCTAGGTGCAGGCCCTTCACTCTGAAGCTGGGAAGAAGTTCGTAATTGCTGCTCTTCTGACCTGTGTTTCCTAAAACTGGCGCATGCTGTTGCCTTATCTGTAGCGCGCCACGCCCGTCTGCGCTCTTTGCGCTACCATTCAGTTCCTGAACCTGGCAAAAGGCTAGAGATTGAAACACACAAAGACATACAGAGACACAGGTCATCCTTGAAACAGGAATGCCCCCTTTATTGTGTCCAGTGGCAGCTTATATAGGGATAGCCATGCCCCAGCCAAACCCACCAGAAATCGCTCCCCTGCCATCAGGAACTCCTGAGGGTCTCGTGCTCAGAGCAGCTGCAGGCTGTCTCAGAGCAGAGGAAAACAAGTTGTTTACAAGAAATTCAGGATCTGGGATTCACAGCTCCCAACACTTATCCACACAGTAAACGCTCTCTTCTAGCGAGTGGGTCTGGGATCCTTTATACCCCTGGGGGGGCGGGGTCCAGGGATGAGTCAGACATGGTACATCCCCCCCCCCCCCCCAGCAGACGGCACCAGAAGGATGTAAGCTTGCTCCAGAAGGATACAAGCTTGCTCCAGAAGGATACAAGCTTGCTCCAGAAGGATACAAGCTTGCTTGCAGATAATGATAAAACTGGATACTCGGTGGGGCTAAGAAGATGGCTCAGTGAGTAAAGCACTTGCCACTCTAGTGTGAGGATCCAAGTTCAGTCCCCAGCACTGAGTAATAAACCAGACATGGTGACATGTGATTGTGATCCCAGCACAGGAGGATGGAGGCAGCCAGACCCCCAGGCTGGCCAGCTAGCCTGACTTAGAAATGGCAAATACATCTCCCATCCCAGTGAGAACCCATCTCCAAAAAAGAAAAAAAGGTGGATGGCTCCTGAGAAATGACACCCAAGGCTGACCTCTGATCTCCACAATATATATACATACCTTCACATTATGGTATATGCATCTGTACATGCGTGCATGCATACATGCACCATCCACACTTGCGTGCGCATGCACACACTCACACAAAATGTATTTTAAAAAGAAAAACATGACTATGCATGAGGACCTAAGTTCAAATCCCACCTCCCCTGTAAAAAGCCAGGCACAGAGGAATGTGCCTGCAGCCCAAGCGCTGGGGGATGGAGAAAAGCAGATCACAGGTGTTCACTGGCCAGACAGCTGAGCTGAAGCAGCCAACAAGCTTCTGGTTCACTGAAAGATCCTTCCTCCGGGCAACAGGGTAGAGAGCCATGGAGGGGGACACCTGATGTCCTTCTCTGGCCTTAGCATGCATGCACATGAGGGCATGTGCACACTCGCGTGCGCGTGCTCACTCACACACACACACACACACACACACACACACTAATTTAAACAAACCGGGTCAGATTTATTCTGAAGTACCAAAGGCTTCCTGGAGAAGCCAGTGTTGGCTCTGTCCTGTCCTCTTCTGGGGTCCTGAAGGTGACATTTGCCAGCAGACAAGCAAACCAGGCCCTGTTTTGGTAATCAGACATTCTTTGTCCATTGCCTCTCATGTGCCTGCTGCCTGTTTGTGGAAGCCATACAAGGTGTTGAGATAAACACTGAGCCCCTGGCCCTTGCCGGGCACTTAGCCCTTCCTGATCCCCTGGGTGGGTCACAGATTAAATTCATTTCACAGGTAAGTCACTTACCTGGCTGTCTGGCTGCAAAATCTGTCACCCCGACCCAGGACTTTTCTACCCAGCACAAAGGATATTCTCAGCCCAGATAGCTGGCAGGGCTGGCATGGACACTGTAGGCCGTTGAATTAGCTGCCTCACTGGCCCCTCTGCTGGAAGCTAGAACTCCCAGACACACCAGCCAAAGCTACCTCAGACATTGCTACATGTCCCAGTAGGATGAAATTAGCTCCACCTAAGAGCCACTGGCCCCTGCCCAACTGTCCTCAGCTGGGCCAATCTGTTCAATGTTAGCTGGGCTAGGGATGCATGCTATGCTGGCAGAGTTGCCTACCCAGCATGCACCTGGGCTCAGGACCACTCTGATCCTCATGGACCCCAGTGACCTCAGAGCCCCTGTCTCCAATTCCCAACACCAAGAAGTTAGAAAGTCAGGCTGGAGAAATGACTCAGCAGGTAAAGGCTTGTGGATCAAGTCTGGTGACGGAGTTCCCTCCCCAGAGCCTATATGAAAGTGGATGGAGAGAACCAACTCTACCAAGCTGTCCTCTGGCTTACACATACATTCACACAGCACACAAACACACATACACACCCGCCACCACACACAACAATAAGTTTTTTTGATATATAAGTATATTATATATAATATACATGGGGGCTAGAGAGGTAGCTCAGTGATTAAGAGCACTGGTTTCTCTTGCAGAGGGCCAAGATTCAATTCTCAACACTCAAAACAATTTGCGGCCACCTCTAACTCCATTTCTAAGGAAGCTACCGCCCTCTTCTGGCCTCCTTAGGTACTGCACACATGTGATTCATATAGACAAGTAGGCACAGACACATACACATAAATAAAAATATTTAAAGCCCACAGTAGCAGCCAAGTAGTGGTGGCACACACCTTTAGTCCCAGCACTCGGAAGGCAGAGGCAGATGGAACTTTGTGAGTTCAAGGCCACCCTGATCTACAGAGCAAACTCCAGGACAGCCAGAGTTACACAGAGAAACCCTGTCTCAAAAAAGAAGGAAAAAAAAGAAAAACCTCCACAGTAGTGTTTTTATAAATAAAATTAAAAATACATATTTACATATTCTTTAAAAAAAAAAAGTCAAGGGTTTCAAACCTGTAACCTTTGAGACCCAGACCAAGGAAGTGTCTTTATTGTTTTTTTAAGATTTATTTATTTATTATGTATACAATATTCTGTCTGCATGTATGCCTGTAGGCCAGAAGAGGGTGCCAGGTCTCATTATGGATGGATGTGAGCCATTATATAGGTGCTGGGAATTAAACTCAGGACCTCTGACAGAACAGCTAGTGCTCTTAACCTCTGAGCCATCTCTCCAGCTCTGGAAGTGTCTTTAGAATCCAGTCAGTGAGGGACTCAACTAAAACTCAAAGTTCACCAAAGGTCTCTCTTTCCCTCCCCAGGCTCAAGAGGGATGTAAAGCCCCAAAATGACCCTGTTACCGGGAGAAAACTCAGACTATGAGTACAGCGCCCTGAGCTGCGCCTCAGACACCTCCTTCCACCCTGCCTTTTTCCCTCAGCGCCAGGCCATCAAGGGCGTCTTCTACCGCAGGGCCCAGCGGTTGCGACCCCAGGATGATCTGCATCAGGGCAGCTCACTCGGGGACCGCAGGCGACAGATCATCATCAACGTGGGTGGCATCAAGTACTCCCTACCTTGGACCACGCTGGATGAGTTCCCACTGACACGGCTGGGCCAGCTCAAAGCCTGCACCAACTTCGACGACATCCTGAGCGTGTGCGATGACTACGACGTGACCTGCAACGAGTTCTTCTTTGACCGCAACCCCGGGGCCTTCGGCACCATCCTCACCTTCCTGCGGGCCGGCAAGCTGCGGCTGCTGCGGGAGATGTGCGCCCTGTCCTTCCAGGAGGAGCTGCTGTACTGGGGCATCGCCGAGGACCACCTGGATGGCTGCTGCAAGCGCCGATACCTGCAGAAAATAGAGGAGTTTGCGGAGATGATGGAGAGGGAGGACGAGGACGAGCCGCTGGACAGCGAGGACCAAGACACTGAGGGGCCATCCACCGGTGAGGGCCGCCTGGGCCGCTGTATGAGGAAGCTGCGGGACATGGTGGAGAGGCCACACTCAGGGCTGCCTGGCAAGGTGTTTGCCTGCCTGTCTGTTCTGTTCGTCACCGTCACCGCTGTCAACCTGTCTGTCAGCACCCTGCCCAGCCTGCGGGAGGAGGAAGAGCAGGTAAGACATTCTGTGACTTTCCTGGGCTGCCTTCCCTCACTGTGCTGATTGAAGAGCCTCAGTGGTTCCTGGCATCATAATGTGTGGCTGTGTTTGCATCTGTCTCCTCTGCCTCCCTCCTCGAGTCAGCAATTGTGACAAAGGGAATCAGTGTCCTATGTCCCCTACTCTCCCATCTTGCGAGATCTAGAACCAAACCCAGCAAAGAGGAGACCCTCAGCCTCTTCTGCAGATTGCGTGAGTGAGGGAGTGACCGAGCGAGGCCCCCATATGCCCACCTCTGAGCTGACCTAAATCCCCTCTTCCCCCACCCTCTCTCCCTTCTATAGTAATATCCCAAGCACTTTTCCTTAGCCATGAAAACAATTTTTATCCGTAGGTCTGTGTATATGTGCATGTTCCCACTGGGTTAGCATGTCTCTGTGCACAGTAAGAAGCTGCAAATAAGACATTGACTCCCAACCTGACACAGGCTACATGCTCCTAAAAGCCATGGGAGCCAGGGGGAGGGTGGGTCTCTGCCCTCTGCCTCCATCTTACCTTCCCGCAGGTCTTCCTGTGACCCTGCAGGGGACGAATTCTCACACCCACAGCAGATGAGCACATTGGGGCAAGTAGAGCAGTTTGCTAAGTCTGCGTTCATGAAACCCCCAGCTGAGGACCCAGGATAACCCCACAGAAGTCCATGACTGCCCTACACTGCACCTCCCCAAACTGGACTTGGTTGAAATCTTCAGAAGTACAATGTTCTCCATATAAAAGTGTGCGCTAGGCTTTTCTTACAGATGAGAGAGAAATGTCTTTGGTGAGAGCTGGGTACACGGGAGTGGTCCCCTAGTGAGTCTCCTTACCTGTAAGACCCCCTGGGCCTTTGAGCTGTGAGTCCTGCCCCACACATGAAGGAACAAGGTACACATTGTATAGGCATTTGGGCGATAAATTGGATCTTTTTCTGGATCGATCTTGTATAGCCCAGGGTAGCCTTGAACTCACAGAGATCCATTTACCCCTGTCTCCCGTGTCCTGGGATTAAAGGTGTGTGCCACCACTCCTTGTACTCTAGTGGCTTTGCACTCTGATCTTCAGGCATGCTTCATTTATTAAAATACAAATAAAATATCACCACAAGGGGGCTGTGTGAGAGGCCTCCTATACATACCTGGGGCTACTCAGGTACTCCAGAAAGGCTTCCTGGAGCAGAAGGGATTCCCACCCCCAGAGACTGGAGACATCAGAGTCCCTGGGGTCAGATCACATTCCCAGGCTGGGGTGCATTTGCAGAAAGACAGACTACAAAGGTTCTGTGAGAACCTGGCCATGATAGAGACCCTTCAGAAAGTCGCCAGCTGGATCATCTGTAGCTTTCCAGGGCTCCAACCTCTGGGGGGCTGTGTGCTACAAGAATGCTGGGGTGGGGGTGCGGGGTTAGGCTGCCTGAGTTTCATGGACTGCAGCATCTGTGTCCTGTATCAATATTCCGAAGTAGAAAGAAAGACTAACAAAAAGAAAGAAGGAAGGGCAGGGTGGTGGTGGCACACGCCTTTAATCCCAGCACTGGGAGGCAGAGGCAGGTGGAGATCTGTGAATTCAAAGCCAGCATGGTCTACAAAGCAGATGACAGGACAACCATGGCTGCTATACAGAAAATCCCTGTCTCGAAAAGAAGAAGGAGGAGGAGGAGGGAAAAAGGGTGAGAAGGAAAAAAGGAGGGAGAGAGGGAGGGAAGAAGAGGAGGAGGGAAGGAGGAAGAAAAGGGAGAGGAGGAGGAGGAGGAGGAAGGAAACTCATACAAAATCAGGGAGCACCAGCCACTGGGCGGGTGGGATTACCTAAACTGAGGAAAGAGAAAGGCCCAGAAAACAGGAACCGGGGTAGCAGCTGCAGAGGAATTTGTCTGGAGATCAAGATTGACAGCTAGAGCCATGTCCCAGGGCCTGGTGGCATGGAGAGGCAGGAGAGGGTGTCCAATCCAGGCCAGAGCTTCCTTCCCTGCTGGCTTGCTGGTGTGACCCCTGCCCTGTGTCTCCCCAGGGCCAGTGTTCCCAGATGTGTCATAACGTCTTCATCGTGGAGTCGGTGTGCGTAGGCTGGTTCTCCCTTGAGTTCCTGTTGCGGTTCATCCAAGCACCCAGCAAGTTCACCTTCCTGCGGAGTCCACTGACCCTCATCGACCTGGTGGCCATCCTGCCATACTATGTCACGCTGCTGGTGGATGGCGCTGCCTCCAGCCGCCGCAAACCAAGCACCGGGAACAGCTACCTGGACAAGGTTGGGCTGGTGCTGCGCGTACTGCGGGCACTGCGCATCCTCTACGTGATGCGCCTGGCTCGACACTCGCTGGGGCTGCAGACGCTGGGGCTCACGGCCCGTCGCTGCACGCGCGAGTTCGGGCTTCTGCTGCTTTTCCTGTGTGTAGCCATTGCCCTCTTTGCCCCACTGCTCTATGTCATTGAGAACGAGATGGCAGACAGCCCCGAATTCACCAGCATCCCTGCCTGCTACTGGTGGGCCGTCATCACCATGACAACTGTGGGCTACGGAGACATGGTACCTAGGAGCACACCTGGCCAGGTGGTGGCTCTGAGCAGCATCCTCAGCGGGATCCTGCTCATGGCCTTCCCTGTCACCTCCATCTTCCATACTTTCTCCCGCTCTTACCTGGAGCTCAAGCAGGAACAGGAAAGGGTGCTGATCCGCAGGGCCCAGTACCTCATGAAAACCAAGTCGCAGCTCAGTGGCATGTCTCAGGACAGTGACATCTTATTTGGAAGTGCCTCTTCAGACACCAGGGATAACAACTGAGGCAAGAGGACATCCCTGCCCTGCCTGCCAGCTACGGCTTCATGCAACCACCGTCACTATTGAAGCCTGGAGAAGGACTTTCGTGCTTCAAGTCCAGCCCTGGCCTGGGACTAACCCGAATGAGCCACGCCACAAGAAGGATCTGTGCCACATCACCCAGAGTCCTTGCCCTCCCTCTGAGCCCAGAAGTGGAAGGGAAGTTAGCTGAAGCCAGCACCTCACCCCCTCCCCCAGTCTCGCATCTGTTTCCCTCCCTCGGGAGCCAACTGGCTCCTTTCCAGATGTAAAGAACACGCCCAGTAAAACCTGCACACACAGGGGACTGCCCAGAGAAACATCTAGACAGCAGGCAGCCACACATGACTTCAATGCGTGTCCACTAAAGAGGAAAAATCATTCCATTAGGGCTCTCGGGGAAGGAGCTCTGTCTCTAAGTGAAGCCAGCAGTGGGGTACCAGAAGTGCAAAGACCATGCTGCTGGGGTCTCTGGGGTCGTGAGACACTGGTGGGATGGAGAAAAGAGGACAGACAGACCTTTAGGGGGACCACCACGAATGCGGTCTCAGGCTCCTGCTGCTCCTGACTCCCGAGCCTGTCCTTCATCCTCTTCCTGCTCACCTCCGCCCTATGTTCTATAATACTCCTTGAGAACCAGCCCTCTCTTCAGACTCCCCTCGTGCCAGTACGGAGTGGGGCATCATAAGCCACTCAACTCTGCTTGCTGACTTTAAGGGTGAAATCACTTCGTTTTATGGTTAAAAAGAAGTGATATTTTAGCCTACTCTGATTTATTTTAATACTACAAACAAAAGAACCCCAAGCACTTTATCCCCCTACTTGAGCCTCAGTCTAAACCCACAGTGGCTGTGCTTCCAGCAGGTGTGGCCCCGGGAAGTCTGGGGAGTGTGCAGGAAACCTCCTCGGTGCCCTCAAAGGGAGCCACTCCATGGTCTCGAGAAGTATAGTTTCTGCACCAAGAGGAACCCCGTGCCAGACTAGATGAATCCATCTCAGCTTACTGTGTCTGAGTGCTGGGTACCTGGTATTGAGGGGATGTCACACACACACACATCTACATATACAAACATACATGCACACACACGGACACATGTGCACACAGGCCACACACACTTGCCCCCAGCTTCACCGGTGCAACAACTTCCCTGACTGCTTTATCCCACATCCCAGCTGCCTTCTCTCTGTTCAGCAGCAGAAATTGCACTTTGAAACATGACTGATTCTGACTGTGGGCTGTACAGCTCAAATCCCTGCCTGCTGCCACGGCCTCCAGCTTCTCCTACACCCCCACACCTGTCCATACAGCCCTCCCACACCTCCACACCTGTCTGAATAGTCCCCTGCCCCCCTATACCTCCACACCTGTCCAGACAGACCACCAGCCCCTCCCACACCTCCACACCTGTCCAAACAACCCACCGACCCCTCCCACACCTCCACACCGGTCCACATTCCACGGGCCCCTCTACCCTCCCTTCAGGCACACCTAGCTCACCCTATCTCATTGTGGGCCTTCACACCTGCAGAGCCATCTGCTGGAATGCCCTCCCTACAGAACACTGCCTGGCTAACTCCTTCCTGAGCACCCGCCCCTGTAGCCTGCAGCTTCCCCGCTTTCTCCCTTGTCTGCTGAATCTCTACCAGGTGAAACTCATTCTTGGCTCCTGAGCTCTGGTTCACATCCTGCAGGACCAGCTCAGTGTATATTGGCAGGGACTCTAAAGCGGTTCCCTGCTGCCTTCCAGGACCTTGTCCAGGGGCAGCGCCTAAGAAGTGTTCAGAAAACATTTTTGAAAAGCAAAACAAAGGGGAAACAGCAAAAAGGAACAGATATGGAAAATGTATCCATTACAGCTTAGATCCGAAATGTCCCCAACTGTCTAGAGCCATACTACCCCAAATGTGCCTGATCTCATCTGAAGTGTCACCCAGAAGCTCACACGTCAAAGACTTGGTTCCCCATGCAGACAGAGGTGGGACCTCTGGTAATGGTGTCACGAGGGCTCTGACCCCACCGACAGCTCAACCCATGATAAATCCACAGCTTCAGTGGAAGCGATAGAAACTTAGAGGCGGTGGAGCCTGGTTGGAGGAAGTAGATCATCAGGGGTGTGTCGCCCCAGATGACTTCCTCTTGGTTTCTCTCTGCTTCCGGATACAGTGAGGGGAGCAGCAGAGTTGGACCAACGTTCCCCTATTGGGATGCTGCTGTACCTCGAAGTGGGCCAGAAACAATGGAGCCGAATGACCATGGACTGAAACCAGAAACCAAAGTAAACCTTCCCTCCTTCAAGCCGCTGTCGTCTGGTGTTTTGTCATAGCAATGGAAAGCTATCTGTCACCGTGTTTATTTTTAACACTGGAGCCTGGGTCCCTGGAGCACCCCCTCCCCCCAAGACACACCCCCTTTTCTCATGGGGAGACACAGCCATCTCCACATAGCATGTCCATAAATAGGCAGAGTGGAAATACCACTCAAACCCCGAGGGCCCCCCTCAAAGCTCCTCTGTCACCTGCTCAGACCTGCAAAGCACGGTTTCTTAGTTAGCATCACCTTCTCTGACCCTGCGATGTCCCAGCCCAGCTGCTTCAGGGCAGCACCCCAGAGTGGTGGGGTGCCCTTCCCCCTCAAAGATAGCTGTGAGAAATGTCTAGGAATGCCCGGAGCGGGGTGTAGAGGGAGCCTTCTCCAGTCGAAGTGAGAAGAGAAATGCCCATTTGTTCAGGAGGGGGACCCTCAAAATGAGGACAGGGCCAGGAGTGTGTGGAGAAGCTGAGGGTCTTTGGCCAGGTCTCTAGCCTTACCTTGCAGATTCAGCTCTGCCCTGGTGTGGTAAGCTGATGCATAGATTGGCCACCATCCAGGACCTTACCTGAGGATGAGAGGCTCCAGATTCCACCAGTTATCACAAAGAGAACTCAGGCCCGAACTAAGAGACATGGCACCTAGGACACCCAGCAAACTGTTCTAGAACAGAGGCCAGGCATTTTGTCCTCTTAGCCAAGGACACACTATCTGTGGGCCTTCTGGGACTGCAAGGCAACTGCGGTCAGACCCAGGTGAGAGAGATACATTGGTCCAGTGTGACCTGGTGACCTTACCTCATCTGGCCAGGCCTCTGTGCTGACCCCATTGGCCCTGTGTGCAAACCTGGACACTAGAAGACTTTAGAAGACTTGGCATCAGACCTCAAATCAATCTGCTGTCAGTCTCTAAGTCCCATGATTGTCCCCACTTGGGACATGTCAGACACCTCAGAGTCACAGCAGACAAGAGCAGAATCCCAGCTCTGCCTCCAAGGGGCCCAAGACCAAAGTGAGGTGACTGGGTTCCTGTCTCTGACACCAAACAGAGGTGGAAGGACCAGAGGACCCAGCCATCGAGTCTCAGATACTCCAATGCTTCCAGCTTTAGAATCCAAATGCTGCCAAAAATGCACAATGAGGAACATGTTGAGATTTTACATAAAATCAAATCTGACTTTGACCTCCCCCACACTTGCTCCCATCCTGTCCCGATGCCCTGAGGTACCCAGGTGAGACACTGTTATGTAGCCAGAGCCTGTCTCCATGAGGCACAGCATCCGTCCACATCCTTCTAGAAGAATCAGCGGAGCAGCACCTCTGTGCAGTCCACACTGGGAACCAAGGCCTGGCCTTTGTGCGGTTCGCACGGTGATAGGGAGAGAAATCGTCACTATGCGAATTTGGCAGAAAAGAAGCTGGCCATTGGTGATGCTGGTGACTTCACAGAATGCCGGGGTCGGGGGAGGCAGAACACATCCCCTTATGTGTAGTCTGTAACCCTGACTTCAAGAGGCTGGAACAGAGGCGTTGTCTATCCAGTGCCTGCCTGGGCTCCAGGAGCACCTCCAAGACCAACCTGGGAACACTCTGTAAGATTCTGTCGCAAAGTGAAAAGAGGGTTAGGGTTGTATCTCAGGGACACAGCATTCCTGAGGTCCCAGGATTTAGCTTTAATACCTCAAAAAAGTATTTTTAGATGTGTGTTCAGAGAAGGACTCACAGAGGAGGTGGCAAGAAATACAGACAGCAGCAATTCAAGCTGAGAGAAGGGTGGGGGTCATTTCACCAGCCTAGAAGAGGGCTGAGGGCAGACACACACACACACACACTGCTGGGCCTCCTCAGGCGCCACCTTATACAGGCATCAGGGCCTGGCCCCTGACTTTCTCCTGCAAAAAGGCCTAGCACCCTCTGCGTGCTGCCCCCATTTCTCACTGTCTTCCTCTTGCCTCTTCAGGTGTCCTGCCTGCTTCTGTCACCCTCTCCCAGGTCCACCCATCACCTCCCAGCTGAGGTGTTACAGGCACCACCTCCCTGGCCTCCCTGTTTCCTCTTTCCTGTCCTCAGCCCTGCAACCCAGAAACTCTGTCAGGTCTCTCACATCTGCTCAGAGCCCAGCCCTGCTTGGCACACCTGCCTCTGCCTGTGACACACACATGCATGCATGCATGCATGCATGAACGCACACATATACACACACACCATCTCTGGGCACTCCTGCCCCTGCCTGTGATACACACACACACACACACACACACACACACCATCTCTGGGCACTCCTGCCCATGCCTGTGTTACACACACACACACACACACACACACACACTCCGTGTCTGGAAATTTCTTCCATTTTGGTTACACCAACTACTTCTCTAGTCACCAAAGACCAAGTGCAGTCGCCACTTCCTGGGTCTCAGCCCCCAGAGACAGTCATTTTCAAATCCACCTCCAGAGCCCTGACCCAACCACTTCCTGGGTGGGGTAGCCACCCCAGCACACAGTTCCTGTGCCATGTGCATTAGAACCAGGCACCAGGTGGTTAGGGACAATCCCTCTGACCCAGAGACTGCTGAGATTCTCAAGCAGGTCAGTTCCACATCTACCCACCTGCCCTTCCTCATCTGGTCCTCACACAGACACTACAGGGAAAGCCCCTGACTGGGCCTCCTAACCACTGGCATCTGTCTGTGTCTCTCCCCTGGAGGATCATGCCACTCTTCAGTGACATGCTCTCTACCCATGACATGCATGGCAGGCTGACATGCTGTCCTCATATGCCTGTACTCATATATTTCATGGCAGAACCCATGGCTCTACCCTGAGCTTCACTTCCGTTCCTCTTCAGACAGTCTCATGAAGTCCAAGTGGGCCTTGAACCTGGGATTCCCCTCCCTCAGCCTCCAGTGGACCCTAGGATTATGGGCCTATATGACCAGGCCCGGCTTAAGCCTGGCTTTTAAACACCTCCCTAACCATCTCTAAAAAAGTCATGCTACCAAATAAGATACTGCACAGTTGTTTATTTGTGACCTTTCCGTCCCCCTTGATGTTCAACCCCTTGAAGACAGGGAGTTTCCCAGAAGCCCCCTGTGTGGACCAGACCAGGCCCAAAAGCACCGTCTGGATACCTGAGCAAACAACCTCTCCCAAGTCACCCCGGGATTCTGCTTGGAGACGAATTCCACCCCACTAGGGTCACTGTTCTTTAGCTGCCTTTTATAGCCAGTCAAAATGGATGAGCAGATGTTGCGGGGCTCGTGTCCCCCCAAGTTCCTAACTTGCTTTTCAGAAAAGAACACAGTGTTTACCTAAATGACAAGTAAATGTCCGGGCTTGGCTGGAAATAGATTTAAAGTCACCAACTAGCCCTGCTTAAAAGAAAAAAAAAAAAAAAGGAGAGGAGGGTAGAGGAGGAGATGGGGAAGAGGAGAGAACAGAAGCGGGGGAGAGAGAAGGAGGAGGGGAGAGGAGAGGACTAGCTCCGGAGGTCAGGTGACATAGTACGTACACGGGGGCCCAGAGAGGCTAGTAGGTGACTTGAGCTTATCCAGAGAGAGAACACAGTAGGAAGCATCTCGATTCGGGAGTTTAAGGGAATGACACACGTGGGGTGGTGACCCCCCACTAAGGCACCCAGGGATAAAATTCCAGGGGAGAGAGATCCGTGAGAATGCAGCCAGGCTCTGGCCTCAGCTGGTGGTCTGTCTGTCCCCTGCAGAGCTTCCAGAGAGGGCTGTCATTTCACAGAGAAATAAAGTGGAGGGGGGCACCAGAAGTAGACATCCCAACACCCTGAAGCTCGTGTACCCTGAGTGGCCCTACCCGCCCAGTCCCCAGCACAACAGCAGCATTGTCTTAGAAGTGCAGGCGGGGACAGTGATGGAGGTGGCCCTGCTGCAGAGCAATGCGCCCCCCCCCCCCCATGAGATTCTAACAGGAACAGGAACAGACAGACTGGGGTGGTCACTGTTGCTTGTACTGGCCAAGGAGTGACTGTGGCATTGCTGCTCACTGGATGCTGCTCCCCTCTGTCCCTCAACAGTCCCACCTGTCCATCCCAGGGTCAGTTCGGGGGTTGCACCAGCTGAGGTAAGCTCCATCTGCCCTCATGAAGGAGACACCAGAAAGACATATGATCCTGTGGCCACTCAGAGAAAGCCAGCTTAGGACTGCTGGGGACACCGTGTGGAAAGATGAGGTTTTCTGCCTCCTATCTGCCTTGGATATGTCCTAGGCACCTAGGGGATTGATGCTGCCAGTGGCTAGGCTAGGGGCCAACACCTCTGTGAGTTCAAGGTCAGCCTGATCTACATAGTGAGTCCCAGGCTAGCCAGGGCTACAAAGTGAGACCATGTTTCACAAATAAAATTAGGAGCTGGAAAGAGGGCTCAGGAGACCCAAGTTCTGTCCCGAGCACCCACATGGTGCCTCACCATTCATTCCAGGGTATCCGACACCTTCTGATACATATACAAGCATGCAGGCAAAACACTCATATGCAGATAAAATATCTTAAAAGTTTTTCAATTTGAAACAAAAAGGAAGAGAAGGAAGCAGGGCTTCCAACAATGTGTTCTCAAAAGCCTCATCTCCCCATCTCCACAGGAGAGAAGACCTCTGTACCAAGAGATGCCAGGGGGTGCCTGCACATCCCATCAGGGCAGCCCACAGTGAGACAAACATTCGTGGGTCCCAGGCTTGGTGCAGAGGTGGAGCTGATCTTGGGATGCCAACTCTGCTCTGGGTTCCCGGGAGGAGACCCCAGATAAACCCCAGCTCCAGAGTCACCACCGTGCTCACTCGGGAATGACTCGATATCTTCAGTTTCTGCCTCGGAGGGAGACCCCCCTACTCCAGTGTGCCCAGGACCCACAGAGTCTCCCAAGCACTTCATCAGGGTTCACTTCCTCACACTCACACAGCAAGGTAGCAGGGAAACAGGAGAGTGGATTTGGGTGTCTCTCCCTACAAACAGAGGCGCACCAGCGAGTAGGCCGATTCCTTTCACAGATGAGACTAACAAACAAGGGAAATGCTACCAGCACGTGATCCTTGAGGGTTGTTTTGTTTTTTTGCTTTGGGTTTTCTGTTTGTTCAGTTGATTGGTATTGTTTTCTAACAGGCTTTCATGTAGCCTTGAAGTTGCTGTGTTGGTAAAACAAGCCTTGAACTCCTGATCCCCCTGCCTCAGTCGAGAGCCACCATGCTCAGATGAAGTCCTGTTCTTAAAAACAGACTCTGTCTGCCAGCATTGGTGATGTGACGAAATAAGACAAAATGTGACAGGCCCAGCAAGAGTGTGGTCCCCAGGAACTGCGCATGGAATAACAGATCTCACCACAATTTTTTTTTTTTTGACAGAATTTCTCTGTGTAGCTTTGGAGCCTGTCCTGGAACTCACTTTGTAGACCAGGCTGGCCTCGAACTCACAGAGATCCATCTGCCTCTGCCTCCCGAGTGCTGGGATTAAAGGCGTGCACCACCACTGCCCAGCCTCACCACCATTCTTAACTGTCCTCAAGGAGCAGACAGCCACAGAGGAAGATCTGGTTCTGGTCAACTACCAGCAGGCAGGCGGGGAGAGGGGGGGAGTTCTGCTTCAGCTGAGCTTTCATGGCACCCTGAAGGCTTTCACACATGCTCCATCTGCCTGCACCCCAGCTGCTAATTGCCAATGCATGTTCGCACCTCAATAGCAGACTTGGCAAAGCAGCCGGAGAGCTTTTCATTAGCACTTAGAAGACAAGCTGCTTTGCCTCTTTTGCTCAGCATCCAGGTTGCATCCTCCTTCCCCCGCGGTGACAGTCAGAGCCCAGCTTTTGGTCTCCTTCCAAGATGCTCCCTTCTGACCCCAGGAGACATGGAGTCTTGACTGTCTCTCCTCTGTGAGGCAAAGCATGGTGGTATGAAGGGCTGGATGGCCCTCTGTCTGTCACTCACAAGCTAGGTGGCCTTGAGCTCGTTACTTAACTCCTCTGAGCACTGTTTTTTTTTTTTCATTTGGAAAACAAGAGATAATTGGCTAGATCTGTAGTTTGGTTGGCAGAGTCCTTGTCTAGAGTGAAGTTGTAGGTTTAATTCCCAGCGTTGCGTAAACTGGAGGTAGTGGGTAAGGTGTGTTTGTAATCCTAGGAATTAAGAGGTTGAGGTAGCAGGTTTGGGGCCAACCTGGGCTAATGAGATCCTGACCCCCCCAGAAATAAGGAAGAGGGGTATTGATCCTCTTCCCACCAAGGACCAAGTGGGAGCATGAGGGAAAGTATGTGAGACGCACAGGAAAAGCGTCTGAAAAAGCAGAGACCCTTTCCAAAGTCACCTCTAGGAAGGACCACTGTGTCCCCGAGTACCCAAAACCCGACTAAAACTGCTCTAGGAGGGAGGTAACTGTAAGAGAAGCCAGCTTTAAGTTCATACGATTGTAAAGACCAGGGCCATGCCAGCCTCTCATGAGCTGGCCGCACCATGCCATGCGGAGTCCTTTCTATTGTAGAGTTCCTCTTATAGTCATCTCACTCCAACATTCCCCATGGTGATTGCTGCCGGCTCCAGACTCTCCCCTCATGGTGACATCGTGGCTGCCACAGACCCAGACTCTCATCTTCTCAAGACCAACTCCGACAGGAAAGCCCAAGAACTGAGATAACTGCTACATATATAATCCTGGGAATTTGCTGTGTCTGGACACTGCGTGCCCAGCACTGAGCCAATGGCGGAGAGCCCAGAGCTGCGGTCAGAAAGCAGGTAAAGGATAAAACCCCAGAGAGCCCATGGTGTCTTTCTATCGCCCTCTGTGGAGAGAGATTGGTATTGCACTAAACATAAA
Source organism: Microtus oregoni (assembly GCF_018167655.1). Classification (NCBI taxonomy): domain Eukaryota; kingdom Metazoa; phylum Chordata; class Mammalia; order Rodentia; family Cricetidae; genus Microtus; species Microtus oregoni. The sequence continues at coordinate 1,856,413 of NW_024543079.1, forward strand.
GGAATTTTCCTGGATCAGATGAAGACTTTTACTGGCTCACACGCCTGCCTGGCAGGACAGAGAGAAAACCGTAGTTGCACCCAGGAACAAGGAGGGAACCAGAAGAAAGCCGTTACCCCCTCTGTGTCTGCCCTTCCCCCTTTACAGACCCTGCAGAACCAAAGCAGGGCACCTAAGCAGTGCAGTCCCCAAAGGTCACTTCTCCTGGGGTAGAGAATGATGTCTGGATGCCACTTATTCCCCAAGGACTGATGGACAGCAAGCAGGATCTCCAGAGCAGCCGTGTTGGGAAGCAACAGGATCTAAAAGGTCATGGAATCTTCCCTTGGCAGGGATGACAGCACTTCTCATGAGACCCCATTCTTATCCAAGGAGAGTGAACTGTTAGAAAGAGCAGGCCGGTCCCACCCCCCTCTCTGACCTCCTCACATGTGACCCCCCTCTCTTCCACATACAACTACCAGCATAATGTCAAGCACTCACCAAGATGTGGCCTAGCCAAGGGGCTCTCCCCTGGGCACAGCACATGCTGCCACCATGCCCTGAACCTCTAGAACTCTGAGTCAAATCATTTCTTTTCATGATGTAAGACCCAGCCTCGGGGAATTATCTTATAACAACAGAAAGCAGGCGAGGACACCCGGCTGTCCGGGTACAATCATCATGCCTGGTTCACAGCGGAGGCTGGCACAGGCTAGAGTCGGCACATGAGTGCTTGGAGTCAGGCAACTAGAAGCAAAGCCATCGCTGAGGCTGAGGGGGTCTCTTCTGGCCAGACCACTAGGTACACAGTCCCAGTTTGGAATGCTCTTCCTCACCATGTGAGTCGGCTTCTCACACCGTGACCAAACACTTCAAAAGATCAGCCTGGAGGAGGAAAGTTCTCTCTCGGTCATGATTTCAGAAGTTTCCATCTATGTTACTTGGCCTGTCACCTAGAGCCTGTTGTAAAGCCATGGCCAGAAAGGCGGCGGGGGTGGGGAGGGGGGAGCAAAGCTGCTCACTACAAGACAAAAAGAACAGGAAGGGTGAGGGGGGGAGAAAAACAGAGAGGGAAGAGAATAGAGACCGCTAAAGAGGAAGAGGAGATTTCGGCCCATGGAGGCATGTGTCTAGATTCCCAGCACTCATGAAGCTGAGGCAGGAGAATTGCTGAGAGTTTGAGGCCAGCCTGGGCTACATATAGTGAGTTCCTAGCCATTCTGAGATCTGTCCAAAACAATAACAAAATCAAGTGTCTGCCACCAGCAGCTACAGGTACATCTGAGTCTCAACAGCCTCTTAGCAACCCCCAGGTTCAGTACCCTTGTTTCGGCTGTTGTCCCGTCTGTGTGTCTTCTCTGGGATGTGGTCCTTCTTCTTTCTTCTTCTTCTTCTTCTTCTTCTTCTTCTTCTTCTTCTTCTTCTTCTCCTTCTCCTTCTCCTTCTCCTCCTCCTCCTCCTCCTCCTCCTCCTCCTCCTCCTCCTCCTTCTCCTCCTCTTCCTTCTTTTTTTTTGGTGGGGGGAGGTTTGAGGCAGGGTTTCTCTGTAGCTTTGGAGCCAGTTTTGGAACTAGCTCTTGTAGACCAGGCTGGCCTCAAACTCACAGAGATCTGCCTGCCTCTGCCTCCCAAGTGTGGGGATTAAAGGCGTCCAGCTGATGTGGTCCTTCTTAGAATAGAAAAACACCCCTCCCTACCTCTGACTCTTCCCCAGAGTGGGAAGTACAGGTACATGAGATCCCATGGTGCTTGACCCTGTCCAAAGTTTCTCCTTTCTTCTGCCTCTTGGTGCTTGTAGCACGATTAACAAAAACTCAGAGACAGAAATTGGGGTTCAACCTGAAAACCAGAAAAGCAATGCAGCCAGTCACTGGCTCTTACCTCGACCTCAGTCTGAAAATGGAGAGCCTACCTCCAGGAATCTCAGAATGAGGCTGAGAGCTGTGTCCTCCCATCTGATAATCCTCTCTACTTCTGGGATTAAGGGCATGCACTATTGCCTGGTTTCTATGGCAAGCTAGTGTGGCTACGGGGATTAAAGGTGTGTGTCATTGCTGCCTGGTCTGTGAAGGCTGACCAGTGGGACTGTTTTATTCTCTGATCTTCAGGCAAGCTTTATTTATTAAAACACAAATGAAATGCCACTACATGTGCTTGCCCTGGTTTATAGAACCCCAGAAAGAGGGCGGGTTTGGCTTGTGAATATACCTCAGGCTGCTGTGCTGGCTAATTTTATGTCAACTTGGCACAAGCTAAAGACATCTGAGAGGAGAGAACCTTAATTAAGACATGCCTCCTGGGGCTGGAGAGATGACTCAGCAGCTAAAAGACCGGTCTTCCAGAGGTCCTTAGTTCAATCGCTAGCACCCACGTGGTGGTTCACACCTGCCTGTAACTCCAGTTCCAGGGCTTCTGACGGCCTCACACAGACATACATGGAAGCAAAACACCAATGTACATAAAACAAAAGTAAACTAAAAAAAGAAAAAGAAAATGCCTCCATAAGATCAGGCCATAGGCAAGCCTGTAGGGCATTTTCTTAATTAGTGATTGATGGAGGAGGGTCCATCTCATAGTGGGTAGTGCCATCCCTGGTCTGGTGGTCCTGGATTTTATAAGAAAGCAGACTGAGCAAGCCATGGGAAGCAAGCCAATAAGCAGCCCCCTCCATGGCCTCTACATCAGTTCCAGCCTCCAGGGTCCTACCCTGTTCGAGTTCCTGTCCTGACTTCCTTCAGTGAAGGACTGCGATGTAGAAGTATAAGTTAAATAAACCCTTTCCTCCCCAATCGCTTTACAGTCATGGTGTTTTGTCGCAGCACTAGAAACCCAAACTAAAACATCTTCTGTGATCTATTTTGATTTACATGCATGTTCCTGTGCCCCTCTCTTTAGCGCACATATACTAATGGACCTGGACGAGGAATAGTCTGAAGTTCACTGGCTTTCCCTGCCGAGCCATTGAGACAAGTTCATTCCTTGTACTTTACTGCCACCTACTGGTAGTTTTCAAAGTTACAACTCGGATCAGGACGTAAATAGCCAGCCTGCTTTGGTAAATAGCCAGATTCCACACATTGCCTTAAAAGCGTAGAGGCTGGTTTGATTTGGCTTGCAACAGGGTTTCTCTGTGCAGCCCTGGCTGTCCTGGGACTCTCTATAGACCAGGCTGGCCTCAAAGATTTTCCTGTCTCTGCCTCCTGAGGGCTGAGATTAAAGGCATGCACCCCCACCACCTGGCTTGTTTCTATTCTTCAGAGAGCATCTCATGTAGTCCAGACTAGCCTAAAACTCACTACGCGTTGGAGCAGTGACCTTGGACTTCTGATCTTCCTGCCCCCACCTCCCTGTACTGCAATTCCAGGTGTGCACCACACCCCGTTTAAATGTACACACTTGCACATCTGGGAGATGTCCTCTCTGCAGCTCTTTACTTCCCATGGGGTTTTTTTGTGTGTGCCCTTCTGCATGGGCAGGGGACAGTTGGGCCATCACTCACAAGCATTCCACATCCACGGTTGGCTTCCTTCCAACCCGTTCCTACCTCCACTTAGAAGTTAGCCCCAAACTAGGACCTGTGCAAGCTTTCATAGCTCTGCACGGGCTCGAAGTTGGGAGATATTATTTTCAGGTGTGTGACTTTTGTTTACGCTGCAGTTGTTTAACTTTGTGAGGCTGTGTTACTGTGCCTGTCTAAAACACCTGGTGGTCCTAATAAAGAGCTGAATGGCAATAGTGAGGCAGGAGCAAAGGTAGGCGGGGCTAGCAGGCAGAAAGGATAAACAGTAGGAGAAATCTGGGAGAATAAGGAACGGGGAACAAGAGGACAAGGAGAGGAAAGATATCAGGGGCCAGCCACCCAGCTACACAACAAGCCACAGAGAAAGAAGTAAAGAAAGGTATACAGAAGAAATAGAGAACGATAAAACCCAGAGGCAAAAAGCAGTCGGGATAATTTAAGATAAGACAAACTGGCAAGAAACAAGCCCAACTAAGGCCAGGCATTCATAACTAAGAATAAGCATTCGTGTGTGATTTATTTGGGAGCTGGGTGGCGGGCCCCTTAAGTGAGCCAAAAGAATAAAACATCCCACAACGGCCTGATGCTTCTCCATGCCCAAACAGGTCTTCGAATATCACCTCTGGAGGCTGACTGTCACCCCTGACAACAGATGCCACCAATCTGCCCACCCTGCCCTCCTTGCTCCGTTTGCTTCCTCCTTGTTTACTGTTTCATACCTGGTACCCAGCAGAAAACCAGCCCCATCTCTCTCTGCATCCAACTTGACCATTACTCTCACACCTCATGGCAGAGTTCATCTTTTCAAATATCCCTTTTTAAGCAGGTATGATATGATACCACAGGCCAGCATAAGCAAGTAGAAGATGGGGAGTTGACGGTTGTCTTCAACTACACATCAAATTCAAGGCTGACCTGGGCCACAGAAGATCCTGTCTCAGAAAAATAGAGGGCCGGAGACATGGCTCAGTAGTTATGAGCACTGGTTGTTCTTGCAAAGGATGTAGGTTCATTTCCCAGCACCCACATAGTGGCTCACAACCATCTGTACCTCCAGTCCCAGAGAACGCAATTATTTCCTCTGGCCTCTGCTGGCACCAGGTATAAACGTGGTACACAAATATACATGCAAGCAAAACACCCAAACATAAATTTAAAAAAAAAAACTCAAATAAATAAATAAATAAATAAATAAAGCATATCTTTGGGCTTGAGTTGGGATGTGTGCTAAGCAGTAGAGCACTTGCCTAATATATACAAGGCCTTAAGTTCAATCTTGGCCTCCAAGTGCTGGACAGGCAGAAACTGTGCCCGAATGAGATTCGAAGGAAAGCAGGTGAGTTACTTTAGAAATGGTGGGGTACACCCTGGGCACATTGGCATAGGATAGATACACAGTGACCAGGCTCCTGCCAGCCCCCCACCCACCTGATTCAGGACACTCCTAGGCTTCTGACCACAGCTGCTGCCTGCCTAGCTCCCTCAGAAACTGCGACAGCAAATGAGGAGGGAGACGACAAAGGGTCAAGTCTGCCCAAGGTCACCCTGAATCTGCCAGTCTTCCTGAGCAGGAATTGTCCCCTCCACAGCTGCTCCAGACGTGTGTCTCTCACGTTCCCTCGTCTTGTGCCTTGCCTGGAGGTGGCTTGGTGGCTTTGACACCTAGAGAAAGCATTTGCCATCACTCCCTCTTACCCACTGCTCCTGGCTACCGCGGGCACCATTTCTACAGTTTTAAGATGACAAGAGAGGTTGGTGCCAAGGGATGTGAGAGCCACTGTCACCCACAAGTGTCAGCTTTTCCTGACGGTGAATGAAGTGAATGGCAGTGACGGGTGGAGTCCCTCGGACCTAGTGACCCCAGGAAGAAGCCTTGGGGCATCTACGGCATCAAGGTGGCACTCACCAGGAGACTTGGCATGTGTGAATCCCAAGGACAAAGAAAGATTGTGCTCCGAGGAACTGGGGATAAAAATGGGGAACACGGAGGCCCAGTTTGGGGTCTGAAGCAGCTGGAACAGAGCTGCCACAGAGAATGTCTTTGTCTGTGAGCCCAGCACTTGTAGTCTCGTTTTTCCTTAGGAAACTGAAGGAAGCAACCTCTGTTTCTTTGTCTTGCAGTAAAGTCTCCACCCTCCTGACTCTGCCAGTGCCTCTCTAGTGTTGGGATCACCAGTGAGCAAAAGAAGCAAGCTGTTGTTTGGGGGGCTTATTTCAATTTTTTGAGACAGGGTCTCACTGTGTAGCCCTGGATGTCCTGGAACTCAGTCTGTAGACCAGGCTGGCCTTGAACTCACAGACATCCACTTGCCTCTGCCTCCTGAGTGCTGGGATTGAAGCATGCACTACCACACCTGGCTGTGTGTATGCGGTTGTTCCACCTGTGTTAAAGCCAGAGCACAGCTGTGACAATCAGATCCCCCATGCCGTGTGTATCCTGGAGACTGAACTCAGGTGGCCAGGCCTGGCAGTAAAGCCCCTTCTGTACCATCTCACCAAGCCCCTTTTGATATTTTTATTTTGAGATGGGGTCTCAGTTCTTGATCAGGCTGGCCTTGAACCCACTTGTAGGCCAGGCAGTCATTAAACTTGTGATCCTCCTACCTCAGCCTCTATATATTTTTCACAGTTTTCATTTTTGAGGTCTTGGGACCTTGCAGACTCAGAGAGGTTAGCCAGGCTGTGCAGACAGAAGTCAACTCAATGGGAGTTGGTGTTTCCCGTGCAAACTATCCTGGAGCCCACACCACAACCACATCCTCTTTGTGGGTTCCCATTGTCCACCTCCCTAAAGTCACCATCATTCCAGAGTCATCGGAAAACGATTATAAGCCCTAGACCCCAGGGCCACCAGGTAAGTAATGTCAGTCCCTAGACCCCAGGGCCACCAGGTAGGTAAGATCAGTCCCTAGACCCCAGGGCCACCAGGTAGGTAAGGTCAGTTCCTATATCTGAGAACCCACTGAAGTTGTTCAAACAACCCAGTTCTGGGACGTCCCATGGATGCCATTATAAAGGCATCCATGTTTTCCTCTTCCTGGCTCAGCCTCCTGGCCCTGGCACTCACCTGCAGCTTCTCTTCTGATCTCCACTAGCACCATACACATACCCACATGCATACATACATGTAGGCAAAACACTCATACGTAAAACAGATATTTACAAAAAGAAAGAAAAAAGTTAAACCGTTCCTCCCTTAAGTTGCTTCTCCAGGTATTTGGTCACACAATGAGAAGAATAACTAACCAATGGAGGAGGCAGGCGGTGACCAAGCTGACATGGCTCCCGTGTGGGCAGGAGGAAGCAGCCATGGGAGGAGGCATCTGAGGACATATCCATCCACTTCATCAGGGTCCTGGTGATGCCGAAAGGGCCCTCCATAGCCTGATGGCTGTACCTGCAGCAGGAGGCCCCGCTCCAACAGCCTGCTCACAAAGGAGTGGACTCTGCTTAGATCCAGCTGCTGGCTGGAGTCTGGAGCTCAGAGAAGCTGCCACACCTCTGCATCATGAGAAGGAAGTGAGTACACAGCACTCCTCCTGTGACCTGTGTACCTTGAACAAGGAGGCCAGAGTTTCTTTTGTCCTAGCGGTCACAGCTTCCAGGAGACATTGCTGTCGGGGTTTGCTGTGGAGCCAGTGTCTCTCATTCTGTACAGGGTAGTTCCTTCAGTGAGATTTCAACCAATTCCTTCCCTCAAATGCCAGAAATGATCAAAACATTTTTTAAAGACCCTAATGTTTTATTTTATTTTTGCTGTTTTGAGTCAGGGTCTCTCTACATAACCTTGGCTGTCCTGAAACTCACTCTGTAGACTAAGATGGCCTTGATTTCACAATCATCTGCCTCTGTCTTGAGTTCTGAGATTAAAGGTGTGCACCCCCATGCCTTTATAAAATACCTTCATATTTTAAAACTTTGCCCCCAGATGGAAACTTTTGGGCCACTGTTTTCTGAGAAAGGAATATGCAAACATATAGGGTTTTACTTTCTTCAGGAGCAACGATGAATGCCCAAGGTCAAAAGTCGTATTTTGGTGAGACCCATTACCACAGTACATCCCAGCCTTGTTACGTGGCCATGTCCTCTGTCTAGGGATTTCTCATGATCACTGGCACACTGCAAGGGCATAGGTAAGCAGCCACTGTGGTGACCTACTGCGTGAGAGCCCAAAATCTTGGTTCTGTTCCAGCCAGACTTATATTTTCAAGGTTATCGTGTGTGTGTGTGTGTGTGTGTGTGTGTGTGTGTGTGTGTGTGTGTGCGTGTGTGTGTGTAGATGCTGGACACAGACTGCTTGCTTCTTGGCAAAGCTGTGGTGGTTTGAAAGAATATGGGCAAGAAAAAAGAAAAGAAATGTGTGTGCACATCAGTGTTATGTACATGTGTGTGTTTGAGCATGCACACTCATGTGCACAAGCCAGAGGACAGCCTCAAGTATCATTCCTCAAGAGCAATCATCATTTCCTTAGGTTTCCTTCTTTCCTTCTTTCCTTCTTTCCTTCCTTCCTTCCTTCCTCCTTCCTTCCTCCTTCCTTCCTCCTTCCTTCCTTCCTTCCTCCTTCCTTCCTTCCTCCCTCCCTCCCTCCCTCCCTCCCTCCTTCCTTCCTTCCTTCCTCCTTCCTTCCTCCCTCCCTCCCCTCCCTCCCTCCTTCCTTCCTTCCTTCCTCCTTCCCTCCCTCCCTCCCTCCCTCCCTCCTTCCTTCCTTCCTCCTTCCCTCCCTCCCTCCCTCCTTCCTTCCTCCCTCCTTCCTTCCTCCCTCCCTCCTTCCTCCCTCCTTCCTTCCTTCCTCCTTCCTTCCTTCCTCCCTCCTTCCTTCCTCCCTCCTTCCTTCCTCCCTCCTTCCTTCCTCCCTCCCTCCTTCCTTCCTTCCTTCCTCCTTCCCTCCCTCCCTCCCTCCTTCCTTCCTCCCTCCTTCCTCCCTCCTTCCTTCCTTCCTCTCTCCTTCCTTCCTTCCTCCTTCCTTCCTTCCTCCCTCCTTCCTTCCTCCTTCCTTCCTTCCTCCCTCCTTCCTTCCTCCCTCCTTCCTTCCTCCCTCCTTCCTTCCTCCCTCCCTCCCTCCTTCCTTCCTTCCTTCCTTCCTTCCTCCTTCCCTCCCTCCCTCCCTCCTTCCTTCCTCCCTCCTTCCTCCCTCCTTCCTTCCTTCCTTCCTCCTTCCTTCCTCCTTCCCTCCTTCCTCCCTCCTTCCTTCCTTCCTTCCTCCTTCCTTCCTCCTTCCTTCCTTCCTCCCTCCTTCCTTCCTCCCTCCTTCCTTCCTTCCTTCCTTCCTCCCTCCTTCCTTCCTTCCTCCCTCCTTCCTTCCTTCCTCCTTCCTCCCTCCTTCCTCCCTCCTTCCTTCCTCCCTCCTTCCTTCCTTCCTTCCTCCTTCCCTCCCTCCCTCCCTCCTTCCTTCCTCCCTCCTTCCTCCCTCCCTCCTTCCTTCCTCCCTCCTTCCTTCCTTCCTCCCTCCTTCCTTCCTTCCTTCCTCCTTCCTTCCTTCCTCCCTCCCTCCTTCCTTCCTTCCTTCCTTCCTCCTTCCCTCCCTCCCTCCCTCCTTCCTTCCTCCCTCCTTCCTCCCTCCTTCCTTCCTCCCTCCTTCCTCCCTCCTTCCTTCCTTCCTCCTTCCTCCCTCCTTCCTCCCTCCTTCCTTCCTCCTTCCTTCCTCCCTCCTTCCTTCCTCCTTCCTTCCTTCCTCCCTCCTTCCTTCCTCCTTCCTTCCTCCCTCCTTCCTTCCTCCTTCCTTCCTCCCTCCTTCCTTCCTCCTTCCTTCCTTCCTCCTTCCTTCCTTCCTCCCTCCTTCCTTCCTCCTTCCTTCCTTCCTCCCTCCTTCCTTCCTCCTTCCTTCCTTCCTCCCTCCTTCCTTCCTCCTTCCTTCCTTCCTCCTTCCTTCCTCCCTCCTTCCTTCCTCCTTCCTTCCTCCCTCCCTCCTTCCTTCCTCCCTCCTTCCTTCCTCCTTCCTCCTTCCTTCCTTCCTTCCTCCCTCCTTCCTTCCTCCTTCCTTCCTCCCTCCTTCCTTCCTTCCTTCCTTCCTCCCTCCTTCCTTCCTCCCTCCTTCCTTCCTCCCTCCTTCCTTCCCTCCTTCCTTCCTCCCTCCTTCCTTCCTTCCTCCCCCTCCTTCTTTTTTTTTTTTTAAGCAGGGTCTTTTACTGACCTGGATTTTGCCAAGTAGATGAGTTTAGTTGACCAGTGAGCCCAAGGGATCTGGCTCCCTGCACTTGAATTACAAACACACACCACCACCCAGTGGTGGCACACACCTTCAATCCCAGCACTCGAGAGGCAGAGGCAGGCAGATCTCTGTGAATCTGAGGCCAGCCTGGTCTTCAAGAGCGAGTTCCAGGAAAGCTAGGATTGTTACACAGAGCAACCCTAACTTGGAAAACCAAACACACACAAACACACACCACCACCACACCTGCCTCTATTTTTAATCTGTGTTCTGGGAATCAAGCTCAGGCTCTTGCACAAGACAAGCGCTTCACCAAACTGAGCCATCTTCCCCAGATCCATGTTTTGGGTTTTTGACGGTTTGGCTATTTACCCCAGGCTGGCCTGGGACTTGCAGTCATCCCCCTGCCTTTGTGGGTCGCAGGTGTGGGCCCCATACCTGGCTTTCTGTTGTTTTAACAACGCTGACTGTGGGTCTGGGTTCTACAAGAAGCAGGTGGTGAAAGCACGGTTTTGCTCAGGCTTCTGCTTGTGGTTGGAGGAGGCGCCCTTGGGTAGTATGATGGGCAGGGAGGCGGCCTTGATTGTGCTTACTTCCATTCTTTCACCCTTTGGAGGTCCCATAGGCTCGCTTGCCCTTTAAGATGCTGACGCTGTTCTTTGAGAGAGTCAGCCTGGGCTGCTGCTGTGAGATATTCCCTCTGCCTGGCACCATGACCCCACACCGCTGGGACTGGACAGGATAATCAGCTAGGGAAGATGAATCTGGACTCCGGCTGCTTTTATATTAGAACTCACAGGGCAAGGGCATTTGCGCTCAGCCTTTTACCCTTTGGGACTTCAATGCACTTGCACTTTCAAAGTACAAGGCAGCCCTTGGACATGAACTTAACCCAGGGACTATGATAAAGACTTCCTATTGGAACCTGGATCTATCGCTGATTTTTCCTATGGGAGTTTATTTAATCTCATTCTCAAACCTCTGAAGAGCCACAGAACAACAAAGCTCAGTGTAAAGTGAGGTGGGAAAAATAACAGGCAATTCATTTTCAAAACGGGAAAGTGAGTAGCCTTTATCTTAATTTGATGAACGCATGTTTCTCCAGCCCAGGGCTGAGTCTCTTCAGGATGTACAAGAAACACCAACATGGTCTAACATGGTGGGCACACCAGTCAATCCCTGTGCTCCGGGCACTGAGGCAGCAGGAATTTTGCAAGCTTGAGGCAAGGATGGGTTACATTGTGAGTCACAGAGCAGCCTGGGCTACACAGTATGACATTGTTTCAAAGAAGCCAAAACAAAGGTCTAGGGAGTTGGCTCCGTGAGGAAAGTGCCTGTTGGCCAAGCATGAGGACTTGAGTTAAGACCACAACAACCTTGTGAAAAGCTGTCCCTGCTGTGGGTTGTCTATAACCCCGGGGCTGAAAAGGAGGAGACAGGCAGATCCCTAGAATTCATTGGCCAGTCAGTCCAGTCCAATCAATGAGCTGCTCGTGGCATGGAACTCTGGCTGCCACCTGCACACTCAAAGACACTACACATGTGCACATACATGCACAGACACCAACAAACATCACACAAATAAGCCTGGAGTGCTTGCACAGGCCTTTAACCGCAGCTGGGAAAGCAATGCCAGGCCAGTCTCTGTGAGTTCCAGGCCAGCCTACCCTACTTAGTGAGATCCTGTCTCAAGACAAATAAATAGACAAAAAGGAAACTTGGCATATATTGGGGTTCAGGGAGTCAGGGTCAGGGCTAGTCTGAGTCACTATTACCCTCGGGGTGTCCACAGGTTTGATAGCAGGGTTGAGAACCAAAGAGCAAGAAGGCACCTCCTAGGACCCCTACTCATTCTATCCCTTCGCTGATACAGCCTAGAGCCGCCTGAGAGGAGAGCCCCAGTCAGGGGACAGCCACGATCAGACCACCCTGTGCGCATGTCTTCTGGGAATTGTCTTAATTGTTCTTTAGTGTAGGAGGGCCAAGTCCATCCCGAGGGGTGCACCATCCCCTGGGCAGATAACCTGAGCTGCATGAGAAAGCCAGTTGAGCACAAGAAGCATCCTTCATGGTCCCTGCTTTCCTTCTCTGGCTGGAAAGTGAGTTCCTTGGCCAAAGGTAATACTGTATGAAATGGCAAGCAGGCCTGCCTTCAGGTCCCTGCCTTGACTTTAGCAGAGAAGGTGCTTTCTTAAAACAGTGGTCTCCCATCTGGACATCCTGTCAGACTCACTGGAAGTCAGTGGAGACAATCATAATGTTTACATTTGTTAATTTATTTTAGGATTTATGTATTTTATGTGTATGGGTTTTCTGCCTGCACACCAGAAGCCATTGGATCCCATGGAACTAGCTATTGACAGTTGTGAGCTGCCATGTTGGTGCTGGGAATTGAACTAAGGACCTCTTGAAGAACAGCCACCTCTCCGGTCTCATTATTTATTTACATATGTGTATGTCTGTGTCCGTGCCAATGCACGTGAAAGCATTCTCATGCCACTGTGCGTGTGTAGAGGTCAGAGGACAGCTTGTGGGAGTCAGTTCTTTCCTTCCATCTTGTGGGTCCTAGAGATTGAACTCAGGTTGTCAGCTTGGTGACAAACACCTTTGCCTGCTGAGCCCTCTCACTAGTCTGAAATGAAAACTTCGAGGCAGGTTATTTATGTGTGCCTGCACTGTCTATCGGAAACATAACAAGGGATCCTGGGGTGTCACTAACAACCCTAAGAGGTGGGAACTGTACAGTAACCCCAACACCCAACCCTAATGCTCTGGTCACTGGCTGGACGCTGCCCAGTGACAGGACTTGGAAGACCCTAGTCTCTGGCCTTTGCAGTCCCGATGGAGAACACTGCTGGGGAAAGGTTTCTCAAGATCACACACATACACACACACACACACACACACACACACACACACACACCTGCGCAAGACCCCCCAGCGGGGAAGGCTGGTGTTGCCTTCTTTGCCTATGGGAGGGGAGGGTGCTGCACTCAGAGGCCCACATGCTGGGATGACAAACTCAAGAGGAAGTGGGACACAATGCTCTAGCAAGGGTGGCCAAGCCTAGGTGGGTACCAACCCCGAACCCATTATAAAGGGGACATTTTCACCTTAGTCCACCTGATTTAGTGTCTTTTTCATTTGGTTCTCAGCACCCAGCCAGAGGTGGCTCACATCCATCCCATCTCCAACCCTAGCTCCAGGGGATCCAATGCCTCTGGCCTCAATAGCAAAAACCATACACACATAATTAAAACAAAGAAAAAATTAAAAGCAGAATTCTCGTCTCGAAACAGTTGACCTGTGCAGGCTACTCACACTACGTATTGGGCAGTGTGGAGTGCCACCGTCAGAGCCCTTCCTCTCTCTCCTCAATGCCAGTAGGCACCTCCCCCCAACTGTGACTCTCAGAATGTCTATGGTGTGCAGTTCCCACTGTGCACTTGTGTGGAGTCACAGGCCCTGGCACACAAGGGCCTGGTGGCCCGACCATGAAATATTTCCTATCTTTGGTGCATGTTTGAGGTTATTGAACCCCACACTGAACTTGAGTCATCAGGCTTAGCGATAAGCATCTAAATTGCACATCCTTGTGTGATTTGTTACTTGGCAATGAAATCCTTAAGCAGGGACCCTTCCTGTTACGCTACTGGTTGCAACCCTGTCCCTGATTTGGGTTTGTTGTTGTTGTTTTTCTGTCGTGGGGATGGTTTCAAGGCAGGGTTTCTCTGTACAGCTATAGCTGTCCTGGGACTCGCTCTGTAGATCAGGCTGGCCTCCAACTCATAGTGATCCTCCTGCCTGTCTCCCAAGTGCTGAGATTAAAGGCATGCACCACCACTGCCCAGCCTTGTCCCTGGTATTTAAGGACTCACTCTCTTCTACAGTGCCTGGAGCTCTGGGAGAGCAAAAAGTGTGTCTGCCTTGATGACTTCGGAGTCCGCTGCTAGGGAATAGAAGGTGGTGGAAACTTTCAGGGAAGCTGCGTGGAGGCTGAGGCTCAGTCTAATAAGGAAGGACAACCAGAGTCCAGAGGCAAAAGCAGTTCTACCCATTTGCTCACTGCCCTAGGCTTCAAGAACATTCTTCCAAAGCCCTCTTGCCTGTGGAGCAGCAGGTATGGACATGTAGTCTGTGGGCCTCTCCTGTGACCTGCCATATGTCATGGCAGCTAAACTGAGTGGCAGTCCCCAGATGTAAGCTAATCTCTGCCCAGTTCACTGCACATTAACCCTGACCCATTCAGCCGTTGGCCTATCTGTAAATCCCAGGGGTTCAGTGGCCATTTCAGAGTCTGATTAGCTATGACCACACAGGAGCCCAGGGAGAAGTTATTGACCCTGGACACTCTGAAGGGTCTGATGCATCTTAATGAGTGTGGCTCCACCTTGGAGCATGAGTTACATAATAAAGAACCTGTTAGTTGGGCATGATGACACATCTTTTAATCCCAGTACTGGGAGGCAGAGGCAGGCAGATCTCTGTGATCTCAAGGCCGGGCTGGTCTACATATAAAGTCCCATGCCAGCCAGAGCTACACGGTGAGACCCTGTCTGGAGAGTGAGCCTGTGGCTGCTCCCTACAGGTTCACTGCCTATGCTGTCTCCTTGGGAAAGGGGATTCGTTTGGGAGGGGAAAGGGACTCCTGAATCCCCAAGTTCCTTTGTCTAAGAGGGAACTGGTGACAAGTGTGCTCAACTTGTGAAAAGCTTGGGCAACTTAGTGAAACCAGAGCTTGGAATACCACAATTTTGAAGGACTCAGTGAAAGAAGGCTTGCCTAGTTGCATTAAGCTCTGGGTTCAATTCCCAGGGAGTGTTTCTGTGTGTGCTCCGGTGTGATGCCTGGTGGACGTGTCCAGGATGGAGGCCCATGCTTGTCTGTGTCCACACCAGCACTTCCCCATCCTTAAAAAAAAGTCTTCTCCTTTGCAGGCTAATTTGTCAACATTCAGGTTCCAACCACAAGGAGAAGCTGATTTCTTCCTTTTTATTTTTTTAGGTTTATTTTATTTGTATGAGTGTTTGCCTACATACATGTCTGCACACATTTGTGCAGTCATCACGGAAGCCAAAATAAACTCTTGAATCCCCTGGAACTGGAGTTACAGGCAGTTGCGAGCCACCATGTGAGTGTTGGGAACTGAACTTGGGTCTACCAGGCAGTTACAAACACTTAATTTTTTAAAAGAGATTTGCTTATACTTGTGTATTTTATGTCTATGGGCGCTCTGGCTGCATGTACATCTGCAGGCCAGAAGAGGGCATCAGATCCCATTATAGATGGTTGTGAGACACCATGTAGGTGCTGGGAATTGAACTCAGGACCTCTGGGAGAGCAGCCAGTTCTCCTACCTACACAGACATCTTTTAAAAAAAATTACTTGCCATCACCAGTTCATCAAAATAGCAGAGGAGTCTGACAAGGAGGCACACAATTGCCAGCCTGGACAACAAACAAGGCCCTGTGTCAAAAGTAAATAAAGGATTCCGAAACAAAGGCATGCAGGTGCATGGTACCTAGGAGTAGTTATGATACACCTGCTCCAGCCCACCATGCCATTCAGGGGATGTTGTCAGTGTGGCACGTGTCTCATAGCCAAAAGTAAAGCCTGGCCTAGCTTTGACTCTTACTAATCCCTTTCTTATTTAAAGAAAGAAAAAAAAAAAGATTATCAGTGCTTTGAAAGAGGTGACTCTGGCCTGCAGAGGGCTTTTTTTTTTTTTTTTTTTTTTTTTTTAGCTATAATGTTTTTAATCCTTAAAAAAAAAAAAAAGTTTGGGGGCTGGAGAGATGGCTCAGTGGTTAAGAGCACTGTCTGCTCTTCCAGAGGTCCTGAGTTCAATTCCCAGCAACCACATGGTGGCTCCAAACCATCTGTAAAGAGATCTGGCGCCCTCCTCTGGCGTGTGGGTATAAAATGGAGGCAGAAAGTTGTATACATAATAAATAAATCTTAAAAAAAAAAAAAAGTTCGTATCTGAGTCATGGCACCAAAAAAATAAAAATAAATTTAAAAAGAAAAAAGCCAGAAAATGCAGAGAAGCTGGGCAGTGGTGGTACATGCCTTTAATCCCATTACTTGGGAGACAGAGGCAGGTAGCTCTCTGAGTTCAAGGCTAGGTTGGTTTACTGAGGACTGGACAGTCAGGGCTACACAGGGAAACACTGTCTCGAAAAACACTGACCTGGCTATACACACTGGAAGTAGTGTGGACTGTCTGCCAGCTCATCAAACTATTTGTGGTACTGGAAATGAAGCCCAAATTCTTCGGCCTGCTACCACTGACTCTTACCTCCTTTTTACTTTTTGAGACAGGTCAGTTGTCACTTGTGCCCAGGCTGACCTTGGACACACTCTGTAACTCAGATAGGCCTTGAACTTATGATCCTCCTGCCACTGCCTCTAGAGTAGCTGGATAGACTGACCTGCAACAACGGGCCTAGTGAAACTGTTTACCTTGTAAACAAACATAAAAACACCTACATAAAAATTCAGAAATAAAGTGGATGGAATCAAAGTAGACAAAGGGGTAGGAGCAAAGGCTGGGATTTGGACTAGAAGATTCCAACGACAATGCAGTTAAGCAAATGTCTCATGTGTATGCCATTAAGGTGGACAAGGAAGCTAAGTACAAGAAAAATGCTAGCAACTTCTAAGGGAAGCTGATGGTCCACAAATCAGTTTCCTTTATTTTGCTATCAAGATTGCATTCTGATATTCATGGCAGGTCTTGAATGACCAAATTCCAGGTAATGAAAACACTCTGTAGTTATCTATGTCTACAGTGTATATCCTAACATTTTAATTAGAAATAAGACTCAAATATCTTTTTTAAACTTTTTTTTAATTTATTTTTTATTTTAAAACGTTATGAGTAAGCCTGTGCACCAAGATCCTGCCTAGTGCTGGAAGAGGCAAGGAGACATCTGACCTCATGGGACTGGAGCTACAGACAGTTGTGAGCCAGCACACGAGTGATCCCCTCTGGGAGAGGGCAGCCAATGCTAAGTCACTTCTCCAGCCTTCCAAAGAATACCTTAGTGGGCTGAATGCAAGTGTACCATCTGTGAGTAATCCAATTAGACTCAGAGGAAGTAAAACTGCGTCCTAATTCCAGGCATAAAATGGATGGTCCAGAGCGCATTGTGACTGCAACAGAGGGGAAACAAAAACCCTGTCACATCCCAAGCTATATGCTGAAGGCACACTGTACAAGGGCCCCAGACACAAGGCAGCTCTCAAACAATTTTAGCCTGCTTTCTCAA
Source organism: Microtus oregoni (assembly GCF_018167655.1). Classification (NCBI taxonomy): domain Eukaryota; kingdom Metazoa; phylum Chordata; class Mammalia; order Rodentia; family Cricetidae; genus Microtus; species Microtus oregoni. Next base: position 1,873,335 of record NW_024543079.1, read on the forward strand.
AAACCTCCTTGCAAGAGTCTATTTGTTCAGAGGCCGTGGACCCAGGCTCTTCCCTACATGACTGAAGATCCTCGAGGTATCACAACCATCCATGTGACCTGCACGCGGCTACCTCAGTACTGTGGAAACGACTCATCAATTTTGGCGGCCCAGGCCATGAGTCCCCCTACAATATCCTGAACAGTTAAAGAGTCTAGCTCTGGCACTGCCTTTAAGGTCTGCAGGACCCTCACGGCTTTTTGGGAGTCGTTCCCCAGTTTGCAAATCACATACAGAGAGAGAGCAGCCCCTTCCTCCGAGTTTCGCTTCCCTTCCCGGAGGGCATCCCCTAAGAGCTTCAGGCTGTCGGCATCCCTCTGGTCCAGCTTATTCAAAGGGATGTGGAGGGCGTGCGGCAGACGACAGATGTCCACCTCCACTTGAGGCCGGACATCCAGCAACACGTGGGGCGCTCCGGAATCCAGAAGCCTCTTGTAATCGGTTACGGAAATCCGTTCCTCGGGGTCCAGGAGCTTCAAGACGCGACACTTGTCTGTGGCCGAGGAGCCGCAGAAGGCCTCGTAGTCCTGCAGGCGGGTCACGGTGGGCCGCTGCCCGCACACGGCGCAGTCGGGCCGGCGACGCCGCAGCCGGATCCGGCGGAAGTGGCCGCCGAGGCCGTCGAAGAGCAGCAGGCTGCCGCTGTAAGACGGCCCGAGCCCGGCGGCGATCTTGAGCACCTCGAGCGCCTGCACGCAGCCCAGCACGCCGGGCACCACGCCGAGGACGCCGCCGTCGGCGCAGTTGGTCACGGTCTCGGCCGGAGGCGGCCGCGGGAAGACGCAGCGGTAGCAGGGCCCGCCGTCGCAGTGGTAGACAGTCAGCTGGCCCTCGAAGCGCAGCGCGCTGGCCGACACCAGCGGCCGGCCGGCCAGCACGCACGCGTCGTTCACCAGGTAGCGCGTGGGCACGTTGTCCGAGCAGTCGGCCACCACGTCGTAGGCGCGGACCAGCTCGAGCGCCCAGGCCTCGCTGAGCGCGCGCGCGTACGCCACGCACTCCACGGCCGGGTTGAGGCGGCGCAGCGCGGCGGCCGCCGAGCGAGCCTTGGCCTGGCCGGCCCGCGCATCGTCGTGCAGCACCTGGCGCGCCAGGTTGCTCGTCTCCACCACGTCGTGGTCCACCAGCCCCAGGCGACCCACGCCGGCCGCCGCCAGGTACTGCGCCAGCGGGCAGCCCAGCCCGCCGCAGCCCACCACCAGCACCGAAGCCGACGCCAGGCGCAGCTGACCGCGCACGCCCAGCTCCGGCAGCAACAGCTGCCGGCTGTAGCGGAGGATCTCGGCCCGCGACAGCTCGGCCTTGGGCAGCAGCGGCGGCAACGGGACCGGACGCTCGGGCTCCGGCGCAGACGCCAGGGCTGCAGTCAGCCTCCGCTTCAGCGAAGCCAGCTCTTCCTCGCGCCGGGTAATTTCATCCTGTAACGCCGCTACGTCCTCCTGGGCGGCCATGACAGTCTCTTCCGGAAGTAGCCTGGAAGTAACTTCCGCTTCCTGTTACCCATCTTATAGCTACGGGGAAGACTAAGACGCTTCCTAGAGCCTGAGGAAATGAAACGAACGGGTGTTTCCGGAGGAGACCTTCGGAGGCGACTTGAAAGAGTCGCAGAATCGGAGCCTTTCCAGGGAACCACATTGAGGCCTAGGAGAGCCAAGACTCCTTCGGGCCCCGGAATTTGGTACGCTCCACGCCGGTGACGCACTTCCGCTTCCGGTGCTTCGCGCAGACCCGTCATGGCCTCCACGGGGGCGAGTCGCCGCGGTGCAGCGTCTCAGCGGCCGCCGCAGGCCCGCTCCTCGCGACAGGACAAGTATTCGGTCCTTCTGCCTACCTACAACGAGCGCGAGAACCTGCCGCTCATCGTGTGGCTGCTGGTGAAGAGCTTCTCCGAGAGGTAGAAGAAGTTTCTCGCGCGTTGCCGGCCGCGGGCTGCGCGGCGGCGGTTGGCCGCGCGAGGGGACCCACCGAGGCCCGGCCTCGGCTCCCGCCCGAGCCTGCTCGAGGCTTTTCCCAGCGAGGAAAGCCGTGGCGGACAGCCCCGCGGCTGTCTCCCGTGCGTCTCTCCTTCCCGCTCAGGTCTCTGGCGAGATCTGCGTTTCACTAGTGACGGCTCGCTCTGGCCTCCGCTCCCCCACCCCCGCCTTTCTCGTGAAAGGACTGGCTCGGCTTTTACTTCGGGGGTGAGGCTGAAACCTGACCTCATCCCTCTCCAGGCGCCCACGATCGGCCGCCAGAGCCGGGTGTCCCGAGCCGGCGCTCTCACCCGCACCCCCGGGGCCTAGCGCTTACGTAAGCTTGATGTTTGCGCTGTCAGGGAAGTGCTGACAGAGAGCACCCTCGCCCAGCGCTGTTGTGGCACCGACATTAGGAACTGGGTCTTGTTAGTTTGTGTGTTTGAGCCTTGCTCAGTGCTAGGCAGTGTTCTACTGAGCCCATTCCTGTCCCTTAGAAACGGGAATTTTGACATTGGAAGTGTTACGCAATTTTTTATAAAGGTCTCCTAATAAACTAAATAAAATGCCTCCTGAGAGCAGTACGGAGACAGTTGTTTGACGGGCAGATGAGTGTCATGATGCTTTGGTAATTTTGGGCGATCTTTTCCTATCAACGTACACAAACGTGATTTTGCAAGTTAGGTAGGATACCGTAGCAGAGCGCTGTTTATTTAGACTAGTCTTGTCAGAGAACACAGATTGTTTCCAGAGCTTTTTGTTTGTTCGTTGACCTTTGCTTTTCAAAGACAAACGAGAACGCTGTGCCCATGTTGTCTAGCAGTAAGAAAAATGCCAAGCTGGGTGGTGCAAAGGAGGCAGAGGCAGACAGATTGTATGTAGCAGATTCAGGTTCAGCTAGGGCTACATTAGCAGCCCCTGTCTCAGAAAAACCAAACAAAATGCTTGATGTGTAGTTTCTCTTTACAGAAAGCCCAACTCACCATACTGATTGGCAAAAACCATAGACAGCCTTGTTTGTTTGAGACAAGATCTCAGAACTGCATAGTCCTGTCTGGCCTGGAACTCACAACAGCCTGCCTCCCAAAATGCTGGATGGGCCTGAAGGGTGCACCACCACTCAGGGCCAGGATTGCTGGGCTTGATGTTGTTATGTTGTTTGTCTATTTGGAGTCGCTGTTGTTTTTGTTTTGTTTTAGGTTTTGGTGTTTCGAGACAGGGTTTTCTTTTTGTAGCCCTGGCTGCCCTTAAACTCATTCTTATAAACCAGGCTGACCTCAAACTTGGAGATCTACCTGCCTCTGCCTCCCAAGCGCTGGGATTAAAGGCTTGCTACCACCACTGGTCAGGCTTAGGAGTGCTCTTTTGATTATATCTGAATAAAAATCAGTTTGCATATAGTGGCCCTTCCATGGGTAATAGATATTTTTTTTCGTTAGGTTTTATTTTTTAAATTGGTTCTGCCAGCTTTTTCCAAATTAGAGAATTTAACCGAAACATTTTAATATGCTTTGACTTTGTATGCTGATTTTACGGTATTTTTGCCCTATTTAATTTATGAGTCCAACACTCTGTACCTCCCCACTCCAGTTCCCTGCTCCCTTTCATTACATTGTAACCTAGGTCTGGGTTGGAATGCCTCAGCTTCTGAAGTTCTGGGGTATCTTTTTTTTGTGGTTTGGGAGTCAATTGTGCTAGAGAATGGAACTCTGCCAATGAAGTGGATGTTCTGGAATCAAAATGAGGATTAATAGGAATAGCTACATCTCAGATGTAGTTCTGGTTTTTTCATTTACCTGACCCTCTGGCTTGTTTGAAATCAGGAAGGGAGGAATTTTGCTTAAGACTGTCTTCACAGCAGACAGTGGTGGGCACGCTTTATCACAGCACTCCAGACAAACAGAAAAGAGGGCATTGGTGGCATCAAGGCAGAGGCAGGTGGATCTCTGAGTTCAAGGCCAGCCTGGTTTCCAGGATAGGTTCCAAAGCTTTACAGAGAAACCAAAAAACAAACAAACAAAGGCTTCACTTTGTGACATACCTTTTTCCAAAATCAACATCTTTTTTGTTGTGGTCAGGGTCCCTACTCTTGTGTGTGTTGTGGGCTGGGTGTGTACACAGGCTAGCAGAGCAGAGAACACCTGCTGCCTTTCTCTTTCAATCTCCACTTTGAATTGTTTGAAACAGGGTCTCTCTTGGCTTAGAACTTTTCTTATTTGGGGGGTTTCAACCTCCCACCCACCTCCAGTGCTGGAATTACAGGAATGCTTAGTTATACCCATTCTTGTAGCTGCTGGGGATCCAAATTCAGGTCCTGTTGCTTGTATAACAAGTACTGTTACCCACCAAGCCATCTCCCCAGTCCCTGTTGTACCTGTTCTTGACTTTGAGGTTTTGTTTCTTTCCTGCCAAGTTTGCCAGAGCTAACTTTCACAACCTTTTTTTTTTAATATTTATTTATTTATTATGCATACAACACTCTGTCTGTATGCCTGAAGGCCAGAAGAGGGCGCCAGACCTCCCCACAGATGGTTGTGAGCCACCATGTGGTTGCCGGGAATTGAACTCAGGACCTTTGGAAGAACAGGCAATGCTCTCAACCACTGAGCCATCTCTCCAGCCCCCAACTTTCACAACCTTTAACAGTCTGTTGTTTCCTGGTTGATTTCCAACCAAACAGAGGCAAGAGGAAGGTGTTGCTTCCTTTTTCTTCCCCTTTATGCCTTATAAAAGGGGGTGGGTGGGTAATGGTGATTATGTGTACATCAAGTAGGATTTATCCTCCAGACAATAAATGTTTATTGGTTTTTAGAGTAGAAACTATTCTGTGAATATAATGGAAAATAAATTTAAGAGTGAAATAGCCATTCGGTGGTGGCTCATACCTTTAATTCCAGCACTCTGTAGGCAGAGGCAGGTGGACAGCCTAGTCCTGGACAGCCAGGGCTACACAACGAAACCCTATCTTGAAAAACAAAATAAATAAATAAATAGATAAATAAATAAATAAATAAATGTAAAATTAAGTCAGATAAATTCCAGATTTTTTTTTAATGTAAATTTGCTAGTATCATTTAAAGTATTGTTTTGCTTTGTTTATTTTGAAATAGGATCTCTGGTATTGCAGGCTGTCTGAAAATCACTAGAGCTGAAATGACCTTGAATATCCTGACTCTCCTGACTTTCAACTTAAATTACTTAAAAATTGGAGAGATTATCACCCAACATTAATATAAATTTAAATTTTATTTTAGTGCGATCAACTATGAAATTATAATCATAGATGATGGAAGCCCAGATGGGACAAGAAAAGTTGCTGAACAACTGGAAAAGATCTATGGGCCAGACAGAATTGTAAGTCACAGACCCTTTCCTTTCTCTGTGGGGGGAAGGGTGGTAAGGAGCAAAGTCTGGAAAGAAGAGAGGCAACAGACCCTTTTGAGATCAAAATTATGTATCTGATATGTGGACTAGTGGTAATTTTACAACAAAAGAGTGGGCTTGACCTCTGGCTTTATGATGGATTCTAAAGATAGATTTTCTTATAATATTGAAATAAGATACTGTGTTGGGTATGTTATAGAGCTGATCAAGAAATAGTTCTTGGGTTTCTGTCTTGCTCACTCCCTTCTCTGGGCCTGCATATGCTTTGTACACAGTGCTGCCTGCAGCTCAGAAATTGTAGGTAAGAAAGGTGATTGTTGGCAGAGAGACAGGAGTGACTTCAGGGCTTGAGGCAGTTACATTTCTTCCTATAGAGTGATGGGGGGGGGGGGAATACTTCCAGAATCTCAAAATCCCAGGCTTGACATTCTCACTCCACCATAGGCCTATCCTCCTGAAGGAGCAACTTGGGCAGACACAGAGGCAAGTTTATAGTGGCTTCATGAATTTGATATTTTTTTTAAAACAGAGTTAGATCTTACTAGAAGATATTCTTTTTTTTTAAAAAAAATATTTATTTATTTATTATGTATACAATATTCTGTCTGTGTGTATACCTGCAGGCCAGAAGAGGGCACCAGACCCCTTTACAGATGGTTGTGAGCCACCATGTGGTTGCTGGGAATTGAACTCAGGACCTTTGGAAGAGCAGGCAATGCTCTTAACCTCTGAGCCATCTCTCCAGTCCCGAGAAGATATTCTTAATATAATTATTAAAAGGTGTTCTAAACTTAATTTGTAGAAGATATTCTTACTGTAGATTTTAAGTATGAGGGTAAGAGAGGGATGTGTGGGCTGGAGGAAAGCTCTTGCTCTTCTATAAGGACCTGAGTTCAGATCTTAGAACCCACATCAGGCAACTCAGAGGTTCCTGTAACCCCAGCATGCAAACACATATGTACATCTGCAAAGAAAGATACGGCGTAGATGTGGCTTCACTAACAGTTGCTGTGAATTGTACTTTGGATAGCTTGGACCAAAAGCACACAGTTGAATACAGATTTATAAAACATGTTTTGGTGTTAGCTGTGCAGTGTCATTTGTGTAGTTCATTACAGTCTAGGGTCTCTTGGTTTGCACACATTGCTGAATGATTTGCTGTGGGAACCTGCCTTGTTCATTGTAGATGTTTAGTGGCATCTCTGGCCTCTACCCACAAGATGCCATGTTAACAGAGGTTTCTGTCCCGCCAGGTCCCAAAGAAACACACAGAGGCCTACATTAATTATAAACTGGTTGGCCTAGTAGCTGAGGCATCTTATTAACTAAGTCTTACATCTTTAATTAGCCCATAATTCTTGTCTGTGTTAGCCACATGGTTTGGTACATTTTATCAGTGAGGCATTCTCATCTTGCTTCCTTTGCAGACTGAGCCTTTCCTCTTCCCAGAATTCTCCTGTTTTGGTCATCCCGCCTATACTTCCTGTCTAGCTACTGGCCAATCAGCATTTTATTAAACAAATACAAGTGACAAATTTTTACAGGATACAATACTATTGTCCCACAGCAATGCCAGTAGCAACTTCCCTCCCTTTTTGGCAACCTAAAATGCATGTGATATTGTTACATGTCCCCTTGGGGACAACATTGTCCCTTTTCTAGATAGAGAACCATTGTCAGAGAAACATAAGTCTCTGGAGACTCTCTGGATACTTGTCTTTTAAGAAATGGTAGTTGATCAACATAGAAAAACTCGAGCTTTTTCCCTGTGGTACTGGGGAATTGGGCCTAGGGCCTCACACATGCTAGGCAGATGCTCTGTTCTTCCATTTGGCTGTATCCCCAAATCTCTAGGCAGGGTCTTACCACTAAGTTGTCCATGGTGGCCTCAATACATACCTTTCTGGATGTAGTGGTATACTGTTTTAATCCCAACACTCAAGAAAAAGACAGAGGCAGTGGATCTCTTGAGTTCATGACCAACCTGATCTACACAGCAAGTTTCAGGCAAGCCAAAGGTACATAGTCAGAACCTGTCTCAACAATAAACAAAACACAAGGAGAAAATTTGCATTTATAATCATTGTTTCCCTGGATAGCCAGACAGTCCTCCTTTCTCCTCCCATCCCCCTCAGGGCCCAGGCTGGCCTGAAACTCATTGCAATTCTCCTGCTTCAGCTTCCCAGATGCTGGAATTGCAGGTCTAAACCTTACAACTATAACTAACATGTTCATGATTGTTTGTTTTTGTTGTTTTAGAGTTTTGTTTGTTTTAAGTTTGAGGACAGTTTTTTTAGGTTTAAAAGAAAGACTTCAGGGTGGATAACTGTAAGTCTTGGCAGCTGCATGGAAGAGGAAGATGGAGTAAAGGAATACAGAAGACAGAAAAGAGCTGCAGAGAGACTGTTGAACTGGCTGGCGTGATGACTACTTTCTTGCTTTGTTGTTAGATATAGGCATCCTAATGTCTGGGTTGGCTCAGCCTTTCTGAGCTTGAGCTCTTGCCTCCCAAACACTGGCACTGCTGTTGTTGCACCATAGTTTATACAGTGCTGAGGAGAGTGATTGCTGGTGTTACACTGTAGTCTACACAGTGCTGAGGAGGGTTAGGGTCTCCGTGATAGTAGGCTTCATCACCAGCCCCCAAACGCCTTTTTAACTTCGGGCAAAAATGTTGAATATGCTCTGCTTCAGGGTCTAATAAAGTCAACTAATCTTTTTAAATGAGTTTGCACTTATAGTAACAAACTTAAATGATCCTTGAAACTATAGTCTTGAGTATGCATTTATAGGAGTAAAAAAATTTAAAATATTGTTGTCTTTTTGTGTTGATATGTTGTTTCTTTTTCTTGCAGCTCCTAAGACCACGGGAGAAAAAGCTGGGCCTCGGTAGGTAGGGGCTTTAACCTTTTCCTGTTACCTGCCCTAGTCATATTTGCCACTGTTTACCCAGTTTGGAAAAAAACTCTAGTACAGTCAGCCTTGAGTGATCTCCACAACACCCTAATGGTTTCACTTGGGTTGCCTGTATCAATCAGGACCGACTCAGCAAAACATAAGCATTATAATTCTGTCCAAATCAGATATTTAGTACAGGGATTCTAGTTAACAAGGAAAACATTGTTCAGAAGCCTGATTTAAAGCTGACTAGTGAGGGGCTGGAGTGGGCAGGAGACTGGAGGGTGCAGAGGAGTAGGACTCAGAAACCTGGTTAGTTTAGAGGGAGGGAGCAGAATGTGGGGAGGGCGAAGGTGGGTGTGGAGCTGCTCAGCTGACGCTAGATGCCATGCAGAGGGGATTACTTAGATGTCCCTGGTTTCTCCTGGCACTCTTTACTTGTCCTCCCAAAACTCTGGAACACAAGGGACAAGAATCTAGGAAGTGGGGTTCTGTATAATGTAGCCTAGATAAAGGAAGAGCCCGGGAATGTGTCTGAGGGTGTACATCTGGGATCAGTATATACTTTGCAAAGTCTTTAAATGGTAAGTCTAAAAGGTGATTATTTCTAAGAATGAAAAAGTTTTCACCTTAAACAGAACATTCTAGAGCAGTAATTCTCAAATCTTCCTAATTCTTTGACCCTTTAATACAGTTGCTCATGTTATGGCTAACCCAACCATAAAATTATTTATTTGCTACTTTATAACTAATTTTTCTACTGTTACTAATTGTAATGTAAATATTTGATATGCAGGATATCTGATACTAAACCCTTGTTGAAAGGGTCATTTGACCCCCAAAGTGGTCGAGACCCACATGGTTTGAAAACCGCTTGTTGTTCTAGAGTATTTCAGATGAGCCCAGTGGTTCTGAGAGGAAACTTGAAATGCCTTCAATTCATAGTCCTTAACAGAGGAAGCTGTTATCCTGAGGTTGGGGACATGGCCTGTACATGAGGGCCAGAGTTCAGATCTCCAGAAATTCTGGGTGTACATGGTGACTCACCTGTATGTAATTCAACCCCAGAACAAAGGAGTGAGACTAGCCATATCATTGAGCTCTGAATTTGATTGAGAGACCCTGCATTAATAAGTGAGGTAAAAGAAGGATTGAGTATGACTTCGGATCTCTACGTGCTTACACATGCATACCTCATTCCCACAAAGAGAGAAAGCATGCATACTTCAAACACACATGGATAAGAGAAAAGGAAAGGTTTCTGTCCTGAATGAACTTGCTAGCAGCATCAAATGCTTGAGCTTCTAAGTCCACAGATTCTCTGAGATTGAAATGATCTGGAAGATGCTACCAAAAAAGCCAGAGTTTTTGAACAATCAGTGAAAACATTAGAGTCAATCAGTCAGAGTTGTTAGGAAAGCTCAGTGCTCTAAATGAGATGTTTGTGGTGTTTTGTCTTTAGAACTTGTTTCTGCTTTCATTGATCTCTAGTAACTGCCCACACTGTGACACTAGCTTCTGTGTACAGGGTACAAGGATCAGATAAGGAATTTGGCATTTCTGTCACCTCAAACATGTCAGTTTTCAGTAGTTGGGACATTGAAAAGCCTCCCTAACCACGTTCGGTGGTGCATGTCTTTAATCTCAGCCCTCGGGAAGTAGATGCAGGTGGAATCTTTATGAGTTTGAGACCAGCCTAGTCTACATAACAAATTCCAGACAACATAGTGTGAGACCCTGTCTCAAAAAAAAGAAAAAAGTCAGGAAGTCTCTCATTTTGAAATGCTCTGCTGGTATCAGTCATTGAAACTGGACTGCTGTGGATTGTGATGGTGCTCGGGATAAAGAGTGCAGGAATTGCCAGTCATCCCAACATAGCTAGTCAGGCAAGCCCTGAATGGGAGACTCTACACAGATACGGCAAAATGAGATAGCTGGGCCCCTGGCCACGTGCTCTCAGGGGGTCCTAGTATACCTGACAGATTGCAGTTGACCTTCAGTAGACAGCCCCTTGGGAACCTGACTTGGAGTGGAGGGAAGAACAGGAGGGAAACTGGCTGGGAAACGAAACTGGGACCAGAAGGTAATGCCTAGAGCAACGGGAAGGTGGAGGCAGAGTAGTGAAAGGTTGAGGTAGGGCTATACAGCCAGTGTGCCTTGTAGTCACAGTGGGGAGTCGCTGGCAGAAACAGGAATTCAGAGCCTTTCCTGGGCGTGAGTGGTGTAGTCAGACACCTGGTGCTATTTACTGCATAGTAGCTTGTTAGAGGGTCAGGAAGTGGTGGGGGGGTGCGGGGGGGGTCACTGGAATATATTTGAGGTTTAAGAAATAGATAAGATGGGGGGCTGGAGAGATGGCTCAGTGGTTAAGAGCATTGTCTGCTCTTCCAAAGGTCCTGAGTTCAATTCCCGGCAACCACATGGTGGCTCACAACCATCTGGAATGAGGTCTAGTGCCCTCTTCTGGCCTGCAGACATACACACAGTCAGAATATTGTATACATAATAAATAAATAAATAAACAAATAAATAAAAAAAAGAAAGAAAAAGAAATAGATAAGATGGCGCTGGGCGGTGGTGGCGCACGCCTTTAATCCCAGCACTCGGGAGGCAGAGGCAGGCGGATCTCTGTGAGTTCGAGACCAGCCTGGTCTACAAGAGCTAGTTCCAGGACAGGCTCCAAAACCACAGAGAAACCCTGTCTCGAAAAACCAAAAAAAAAAAAAAGAAATAGATAAGATGGCATGGCTAGAAGCTGATGTGTACATATGGAACTCTGAGAAACCTGGCCTCTGTCTCAAGAAGACACTAAAGCGTTAGCAAGAAGGTTTGGTGTTTGGAGGTTATTTTTGGGTGGGGCGACAGGGAGCATAAACATATAATGATGTTTATATAATCTGAAACTTTGGAAGCTTGGCATGGTAGCTCTTAGCAGCTTGAGACTGAGGCAGAAGGATCTCCTGAGTTCAAGGAGTAAAACCCCCACCTAGACCCCATCCAAAAAAAGAAGAGACTTTTGTATTAAAACTTTTTTTTTTTTGCTATTTTTAAATATAGGGATGGTTGGATTTTTGTTTTAAGTATTTTGCCTCTATGTATGTCTATGCTCATGTGCATGAATTGTCTGCAGAGTCCAGAACAGGGCAGCAGATCCACTGAAGCTGGAGTTACAGTGGTTGTGAGCTGCCATATCAGTGCTGAGACTAGAACCAGGTCTTCTGGAAGAGCAGCCAGTGCTCTTAACCACTAAGCCACCTCTCCAGGTCCTTCTGGTTATTTTTGTTAATGGGTCTAACTACTTTCATTTTTAGGAACTGCCTATATTCATGGAATAAAACATGCCACAGGAAACTATGTCATCATTATGGATGCTGACCTCTCACATCATGTAAGTGGCCTTTACCACTCTCTGTTCTGTTTTATTCTATGTTGAGCTGGTCTTACTATGTCATCTAGACTAGTCTGAAGGGTGCGGGGATTCCCCTGCTTTATCTGTTGAATACTAAGATTATAGGTATGCACTACTGCACCTAGTTTGCCTTTCTTGATTAGGTGTTTATGAGACTTGTCATATGTTGCTGACTTACTGTTTATTCTTTCCAAATTTCAGCCCAAATTTATTCCTGAATTTATCAGGTAGGTACTGTTTCTAGTATTTTTTTTGGTGGGGGGGAGCAGCCCTTTTTTTTAATTTATATTTTACATATGAGTGTTCTACATGAGCACCCTGCATAGCAGAGGAGGGCATCCTATTACAGATGGCTGTACGCCACCATGTGGTTGCTAAGAATTGAACTCAGAGTCTCTGGAAGAACAGTTACTGCTCTTAACTGCTGAGCCATCTTTTCAGCCTTGTTTCTAATATTTCTAATACTAGAAATTTAAAATTCAGTTTGTTCATTTAAAATATACATGCCACTTTAACTTTTCTATCAAAACTTAACTATAGAGATTTGAAACTCATAAATACAGGCCTGTGACTAAATGACCTATGTTAGGAGCCGTTAGGAACCATCAGTGGGTGGTTCTATTCTCTTTTCTTTCAGGACATGGAAAAGATGAAGTCCTTGTTGTCTAGAATTAGGCTTGACTTATTATAGTCAAAGACCATAAACCGGGCTGGAGAGATGGCTCAGCGGTTAAGAGCATTGCCTGCTCTTCCAGAGGTCCTGAGTTCAATTCCCAGCAACCACATGGTGGCTCACAACCATCTGTAATGAGATCTGGTGCCCTCTTCTGGCCTTCAAGCATACACACAGAAAGAATATTGCATACACAATAAATAAATAAATATTTAAAAAAAAGAAAGAAAGAATGAAAATCAAAAAAAAAGAAAAAAGAAATAAATCTTTGGGCTGGAGAGATGGCTCAGTGGTTAAGAGCATTGCATGCTCTTCCAAAGGTCCTGAGTTCAATTCCCAGCAACCACATGGTGGCTCACAACCATCTGTAATGAGGTCTGGTGCCCTCTTCTGGCCTGCAGACATACACACAGGCAGAATATTGTATACATAATGAATAAATAAATATTTAAAAAAAAAAAAGACCATAAACCATAGGATTTGGTCCAGGAGTACCAGGATTCTAGGCGTCTTGATTCTACAGTGTAATCCCTCACTACGTTGTCAGTCAGCAGCCACAGCTTAAAAGGGAATTAAAGGAAACCATTTCCATGTGACCAGTAAAGCATGAGAGAAGTCCATCCTGTTGTGATCGTGAAGGTGCCTGTCACCGGTTAAGTCTGTCAGAGGTGGAGGCTTTTAAAGAACCAGTAAAATGATAAGCCGGACATATGCGATGCTGCTGAAGGAGGTGAGTCATAGACAGAGCCTCTCTAGGAAGTAATGTGGGAATACGTCAAGATGCATGAGCTTTGTCTTAGCCATTTTAGTGTATTCCATTTGAAAGTCTAAGCATGCTGATTATTTTAAAGAAATTTTATTTGGGCATTACTGGTTGTGATTCTGTTGAGGTGAGAGACAGTGAAAACAGTCCCTGTCCTAGTCAGGTTTATATCACTATGATAAACACCATGACCAGAAGCAACTTAGGGAGTAGAGGGTTTTGTTTCAAAATTTTTTATTATACTATGTGAAGATGTGTCACTGTGATTTGTTTACCAAAAAGCTGAATGGCCAATAGCTAGGCAGGAGAGGTTATGGGGGATTTTCGGGGAAGAGAGGAACTGAGGAGGGGAGGGGATGAATCTAGGCTCAGAAATTTTGCCAGTAAGACACAGGAAGTCAGACATATAAAATGGAGGAGTGGTAAAGAGCCACGTGACAGAATGTATATTAATAGAAACATGTTAATTTAACTTAGAGGAGCTAGTTGGGAGCAAGCCTGAGCCAAATTATTAGGGAGCTGGCGGTACCAAAAAAACTCCTGACAACAGGATTTATTTCATCTTGCATCCCAGGTCACATTCCATCACTGAGAAAAGTCAGGGCAGGGACTGAAACAGAAGCCATAGAGGAACACTGTATAACTGACCTTTTAGCCTGCTTTCTTATGTACCCCAGAACTACTGCCCAGGGATGCCACCAGCCACATCAGGCTAGGCCCTTCCTCAGCAATCATCAGTCATGAAATACCCCATTGGCTTGTTCACAGACCAGTCTGAGATGGAAGCATTTTCTTAGTTGGGGTTTCTTTTTTTCTAATGACTCTAGCTTCTATCAAGGTAATAAAAAACAACCAGTATCTGATCTGAATTGGACCATTTTTGCAAGTGTTAAAAATGAATGGGCTTGCCTGGCGATGGTGGTGCACGCCTTTAATCCCAGCACTCGGGAGGCAAGCAGATCTTTATGAGTTTGTGGTCAGCCTGGTCTACAAAAGCTAGTTCCAGGACAGGCACCAAAACTACAGAGAAACCTTAACTTAAAAAAAAAAAAAAAAAAAAAAAAAAAGAGTGGCTTGCTAGGCATAGTGGCACAAGCCTTTAATCCCAGCACTAGGGAGGCAGAAGCAAACAGAACTAACTGATCATTGTTGTTCAATGCCAGCCTAGTCAACGTAATATTCTAGGACAACCAGGGTTACATGGACCCTGTCTCAACACAGGGGAGAGGGAGTGGAGGGGGTGAAGTACTAGGCACAGCGGCAACATCTGTAATCTCAGCATTGCTGAAGCAGTGTCCGCAAAAGTGCTATGAATTCAAGGCCAGCCTAGACTATATAATGAGTCCTTGTTTTTTATTATTTTTAGTGTTGTTTGTCCCAGTCTAAGAATTAGAAGGGTTTCTATTGATTTATGCTGATACATACTTGGATTCTAAGTTAATGATTACAACAAAACTCTTAGTGGGAAAATGGATGTCTTGTTGTTAGGTATAAGGAACAACAACCTGGAGGTTCCTGGCCTTTCCTGCAGAAGAGGCCTGGACAGTGGAGAAGGGCTTGGAGCCAGCATGTGGTGCAGTCAGCAGATAGAATCCCTGGGCTCATGGTCCAGTATAAGAAAAATAAAGAGACTGGAGAGATGGCTTACTGGTCACAAGCACTGGCTGCTTTTCCTGAAGACCGAGTTCAATTCCCAACACCCATGTGGCAGCTGTAACTCCAGTTCCAGGAGACCCAGCTCCTTCTTCTGGCCAAACATGGTATGCTGACATGCAGGCAGGCAGGCAGAACGCCAATACACATAAAACTTTTTAAAATTTTTAATAAAACTCACCAGTCAATGTTAGCACACACATTTAATTCGGGAGGCAGAGGCAGGTGGATCTCTCTGAGTTCAAGGCCAGCTTGATCTATAGAGCAAGTTCCAGGACAGGCAGGGCTACACAGAGAGACCCTGTCTCAAAAAACTTTTAAAAAATTTTTTAATAAAATTCAAGATAGTTTAGATTTGAAAGACTCATTTTGGACAGTTGAGATGTCTGCTTGACTTCGTGCTTTGCCTCTGCTTCCCTTAAAACGTGATTGTGAGGGGCTGGAGAGATGGCTCAGTGATTAGGAGCATTGCCTGCTCTTCCAAAGGTCCTGAGTTCAATTCCTGGCAACCACATGGTGGCTCACAACCATCTGTAATGAGATCTGGTGCCCTCTTCTCGCCTGCAGACATACACACAGACAGAATATTGTGTACATAATAAATATTTAAAAAAAAAACGTGATTGTGAGGTTTGTGAAGATGCCTGGTGACAGCCTAAGAACTTTATCTAACTGAGTTATCTTTTTTCCCACAGGAAACAAAAGGAGGGTAATTTTGATATTGTCTCTGGAACTCGCTACAAAGGAAATGGGGGTGTTTATGGCTGGGATTTGAAAAGAAAGCTAATCAGGTACATGTGTGTATGTGTGCATGTTACGTGATTTCTCTACAAGGAAACTATGAAAATAGATGGAATACTAGGATTGGATTACCACAGTCGGGGCCTTTGGTGGGTTTGTAGGATCCGGCTATAACTGCTGACAAAACTTCCCAGATAAGGTCTTACCTACAGTTTTTTCTTTGCTAAGAGTTTTCCTTTGACTGGGGAGAAATCAGCACTGTTACTAGAACCCTTGATAGCCCTGGTCTGCAGTTTTGTATAATACAGTTTGGGAATAACCGTGTTTAGTAAACCCAGCACTTGATGATAGCAGCTTTTAAGTCAGACAGATCTTTTAAAATTATGTTTCTCAATATTGTGTTACCTTGTATATTTGCCTTTTTAAAGGTTTGCTCATCATATAGCCAGCATTCTAGTTTTCTGATACTGTCTGACAACCCATCTCCAAGTTGATTAGGATTCCATGGGCTGGCTGGCAGCCCCTCCACTACCTTCCCCTGGCCTTGCACCTGCAGCTCACTTTCTTCAACACAGGGTTGGCTAAGATAGCAGGTCACACACCAGGCGGTTGGTGCTATTGGTTGGCTGGGACATCTGAGTTCTGATGGCTGCTTTTGTGTGTGTGTGTGTGTGTGTGTGTGTGTGTGTGTGTGTGTGTGTTTTTTAGACAGGTCAGGGACATGTGCAACACAGGTGTTTAAGTGTCAGGCACCTTCCACCTTATATTTTGAGATAGGGTTTCTGCCTTTCAGTGAGGATTCTGAGGATCCCACTGGCGTCTTAAGCATTTGAGGCCGGCACTTTTCTGCCTGAGCCATTTCCCCATGCCCTTCATCTACTGCTAGGGCTCCAAGCAGTAGATCAGTGTTTCTATAAACAAATAGGGGAATAATAGTCTGGCTCTTGGTGTGAAAACCCTTAAGAAACTTAGATATCCAGTGTACCCCACTCTGTCAGGGTGATAAGAAGGAGAGAGTTGTACCTACCAGTAATATCTTCTGCCACTGCCTCATCTAATTGAAGATTAGTTCACCTCACTTGTGGAATCTTGGGGTAGTCATTTAAAACATTTAAGAGACTTAATCTTCTGTGAAATACAGAGATTGGATAAGTAGTAGTTTTCAATACTGCTAAACACTAAAATCTTAGAAGGAGAGGAACACACACTGCTACTCTGGCCTTCTCAAACCCATTCTACAGACTATATGACTGGGAGTCTCCAGAGGTTGGAGGCAGGCTCAGCTGAGGCTGAAAATGAGTTATATTAATCTCTAAAGGCATTTTGAACTTGGTCATTCATTCATTAACCTTTTAATTCAAATTAGGGAAGTCTAATCATGAGCACACCTTTTTTTTAGTCATGGCATTTAGTTGTATCTGATGATAGTAGTTACTGTCTGTACTGTATAGGCTCTTGGTCTCCTTAGTGTGGTCCATAATGAATTCAAACACAAACTGAGTGACTTAACACATTTTAATCAAAACATTCTAATTCAAGGTCATACAAGGATTCCACTCGTTCATTAAAAATCCACCATCACTGGGCAGTGTGCCAGGTGCCTGTTGTCCCCCTTCCCATATTCAGAGGCTGAAGCAGGAGGATGACTTAAACACAGGCTTTTGGGACCAACTTGGGCAGCATAACAGGATTCTGTCTTAAATAAACAGAAAATAAAACAAAATAGAAACATTGTTTGGGGGCTGAAGATGATCACCTAATATATAGGAAGCCCTGGAAATCCCTACCATATCGACTACATATAACAACCCATTTCTATAATCCATACACTGAAGTATGGGCAGTACTAGCCTGGGTAAAAGACCTTGTCTTACACAAAACAAAAAGCCCAAACCAAAAATAATCTTACACAGTAATACAGACAGACACTTCTGTCTTCAGTAGTATTCTATTGCTGTGAAGAGACACCATTAGCATAACAAATTATAAAGGAGGGCATTTAACTGAAGGCTTGCTGACTGCTAATGATCATCATAGCAGGAAGCATGGCAACAGGCAGGCCTGCAGGTAGGCAAGTTGGAGCAGAAAGAACAAGACAGACTGACCTGAGCTTTTGAAACCTCAAAGCCCACCCCTAGTGACACCCTTCTCCAGCAAGGCCACACCTCCTAATCCTTCTTGAACAGTTCTATCAACTAGGAACCTAGTATTCAAATGTATAAATCTGTGGAGTCATTCTCTTTTAAATACCACAACTTTATTCTCATTTAAAGTACCACAACAGTGAAACATAAGCTCTCTAAAGCTTCTGGTTTTTTTTTTTTTGGGGGGGGGGGGCACTGTGTCTTGGAATAGTATCACAGATTTTAGATGCAACTGAAAACTGGAAAAATGTTCATTGGTAACCATCATCCCAGCTGCTGTCTCTAACATCATGGGCGTGTGTGTGTGTGTTTCTTTGGTTTGGTTTTTTTGAGATAGGGTTTATCCGCACCATTTGAAATGCTAATATAGCAGTGGGGTCTGTTAGTCTAGAGCCATTCTTGTGGATTGAGTGTTTGCTACCTACAAATTCCTATGTTAAATGAGATCCTCCATCCCCACCCCAGTGTTTTGGAGTCTTTGGAAGCTGATTAGTTTGGAAGATAATGGGATGACCCCTTTGATGGAATTAGCACCACCCCACCCACTTCTCCAGCACCTTGCTTTTTTAATTTCTCTCCAAAAACCAGGAGAATACATTTTCAGTTTAAGTCAGTGTATAATGTATCAGAGTACAATGTATGGTATCCAGATACTACCTGGAGCACACCCCACCGCCCATCCCACTTTTATGCTGTTTTTCTTCAGAGTTTGTGATCCTCCTACTTTAGCTTCCTGAGCCACTACCATTGTAGCCTTGAGCCACCATGCTAGGTGTAAAGTTAGTCTCTGCTGAAATCTGAAAAAGACACTTCTTATGAAACTTTTATCTTTTTCTACCCGCAAACTTTATCAAATCTTTTCTGTCAAAGCATTTATGGGTTTAAATGACTTATTTTTCTTCCTATCTAAAGTTCGATTTGGGATAGGGAATGAGGTGTGTGTGTGTGTGTGTGTGTGTGTGTGTGTGTGTGTGTAAGAAAGAGAGACTCGGTGTCTCTTGTAACCCAGGCAGTCATTACCACCACTGTCCATGCAGTGCTGGGGATGGAGCCCAGGCCTTTGTGTATTTATGCTGGTAAGCAATCTCCCCCCTGAAGGCAGGGCAGTCATTTTCTGGTTTCTTCTCTATCTTTCTTACTTACAAAGGTAAAAATCCTACTCTTTCCTGAAAAGTGTCAGATCTCATTGCACTGTTTTAAGAGAACTAACTTTTGTGTGAAACTGATATCACAGTTATTAATGACTAGCATTTGTGACATTATTTCTCTTGTTGCTAAATATATTAATAAGGAAAATCTGATTCATTTGGCAGCCGTGG
Source organism: Microtus oregoni (assembly GCF_018167655.1). Taxonomy (NCBI): domain Eukaryota; kingdom Metazoa; phylum Chordata; class Mammalia; order Rodentia; family Cricetidae; genus Microtus; species Microtus oregoni. The sequence goes on from NW_024543079.1 coordinate 1,892,310, forward strand.
GGCCAATTTTATAACTCAGGTTTTGCTGAGACCAGGAGCGTCAGACTTAACAGGAAGCTTCAGGTACAGTATTTCTTCTATGTCTAGAACTTTTCCCTTGATTCCTTGCATTAAGAGGCCAAGTAGTGGTCACACATACTTTTAATCCCAGCAGACCTCTGTGAGTTTGAGAACAGCCAGGGCTACACAGAGAAACCCTGCCTCGAAAACCAAGAAAGAGAGAGAGGCTGTTAGGAGAACTGCTTTCCCAGCTGAGCATGTTAATCCCACTATGCAGGAGAATCTCAGAGATTGAGGCCAGCCTGGTTTACATAGTAAATTTCAGGACAGCCAGGGCTACATAGAGAGACCCTGTCTCAACATCCCACACCCCCAAAAAAGAGCTTTTCTTCCACAGTGACTGGTCAGCAGACTGGAACTCCAGAGAACCTTGTTAAAGGCAGTGTGTTAGACTCCTGCTTTCCAAGTCAAATATAGGGCTTTGGCATGCTTGTTTACCTCAGTGCTGGGCTTGGCTGCCCATTGGAAGCATGACTATTACTGGTGCGCTCTGGAGAATAGCATGTGCATATCCCAACCACAGCATCCTTTGCAGCAAAGCCTGCAGCCCTTACCATTCCTGCTTTTCTATAAATGAGTCTGTGTAGTCTGTTTTATCCATGCTTAAAATCTAAAAGATACAGGAGCCTAGGGTAAGACTGTAGGAAGAGTTGGTATCTAAGTCACTTTCTTCCATTGATCTTCAGAGAATATAGCTATGCCAAATTGTCACTTCAGTGTGTGTGTGTACAGGAGAGAGACTTAAAATCTAAAAAGAAGTTGTAGCCCTCCTGCCTACAGTTTTAAATAAATAAAACGCCTTCTAAAGACTCATGCCTCCTGCTGCTTGGATTTCCTGAACAGAAGAATTGGATTCTATTCCCCACGTGTCTTCCCCATCTTACTTTATAAACTGAGTATCAAGGTGTGCTTGATCTAAGGGATTTGCATACAGCAAGTATTGTGACCTCAATTGTTCTCAGATGTCTGCAGGCTGGCCTCCATCCTGTGGTGCCTAGTCTAACCTAGCTCACCTATAGTATTAGCTGCTTTTCCTGGGAAAATGAGGAATCTCATTGTCCTCAGGACCTTAACCCTTGTAGTCAAGCCTGCTAACTGCTGGGCTGTTCTGTTCATCACCTTGGTACACATGTCATAACTTCATCTCTCAGTTCTGCCATTCCAGCATGTCCACTTCAAAAGTAATTTCAAAAGTACCGGTGCTTGTGTATCGGGTGACTAATTTACCATATTTCATAATTTCTGATAGTATAAATCTCAAAAGGACATTAAGAACTATAGTGGTATATTTGTGTTTTAATAGGTAAGGCTTGCCTGAAGATCAGAGGACAAAGCAGCCACACTGGTCAACCATACAGGCCAGGGAGTGGTGGCACACACCTTTAATCTCAGGACTCAGGGGAGACAGAGGCAGACAGATCTCGGTTAGTTCAAGGCCACCCTGCGCTACACAAGATTGAATCTGTCTAAAAGAGAAACAGAGCTCACCCAAAAGTGATTCCAGCACTTGGGATCCCACGCCTCTAATTCCAGCACAAGGGAGGTAGAAACAGGAATGATATGGCTAGGCAGAGAGAGGAATATGAATGGGAAAAGATAGGAAGTCAGTGGAGTATGGAGTTTGAGGATTTGTGGAGACGAGCTCTCACCCCTTTGGTCTGAAGATTTGGTAAAGTTAAAAGGTCTCTCTAGTGGCTTGGCTGCTTTGCTTTTCTGTTCTTCAGGTTAGACCCCAATATCTGTCTCTAGGGTTTATTATTTTTGCTACAAATAACTCATTTTCAAAAGTATTCCAGGCTCCTAGCAGGTACTTCTTGCCCAAGACACATGATCACAAACTCTAAGGACTTGTCTATGCAGCAGGGACTACTGAGTTTTAGATTATAGACACCAGTGAGTTGTGAAAGTTCAGGATCTGGATGATAGGAACATGTCCATATGTTCATAAATATTCTGTTTTACAGATTATACCGAAAAGAAGTTCTACAGAAATTAATAGAAAAATGTGTCTCCAAAGGATATGTCTTTCAGATGGAGATGATCGTTCGAGCAAGACAGTTGAATTACACCATCGGTGAGGTGAGCGACTGTTCTATGTCCTACTCCCCAGAAACAGGTTTACAAAAGCACAGCTTTCCTAGTGCTGAGTTGTCCATGTCTTAGACTTCTGGTTATTTGGAGTGTCCATATACTACAACATGAACATTCAGATGGGTGTGTCTGACCTACTGCGATTTATACCAAGGTGTGGTTTCTTGTACCTCCTCCTTCAGAATAGTTAACTTGGCAGTATGAGCTCCTTGCTGCTTTTCTTTTTAGTAAATGTCCAGAGTTACAAAGCACCAGCTGGAGGCAAGGTTTCAGGCTGGGTGCTGAGTTATTGGAGACAACCCCATATCTAATTCCAAACCCTTACTCATAGCAAGAAAAACAGCCCCTCCCAGAATGTCTCTTCCTGATGAACATTAGGAAATGTGTAATTTAACTCTATCGTGATCTTTAAATTGAAGTGAGAAAAAAAGTGAAGTCATTTTTTTTTTAAGTGTGGTTTTTCTGGAAATACAACCTGACATTTGAATGGACAACATCATATTGGGGAATCAGTGCTCCTCAGACAACTATAGATTTGGGTTAGATGGCTTAGTTTTAGATAATGAATATGCTAAAGGTCAGTTACTTGAAGAACTAAGACTGTCAGTGTCCATGTCGGACTGGTGCTGTGGGTTGAGGCTTTGCTTTTGTAATGCTGTAACCCTAATTGGTGACGTCATCACTTGAAGACTGACTTTAATGTATGTGTATTTTTTTAACCAGGTTCCAATATCATTTGTGGATCGAGTTTATGGTGAATCCAAGTTGGGAGGAAATGAAATAGTCTGTTTCCTGAAAGGATTATTGACTCTCTTTGCTACAACATAAAAGAAACTGTTCACTTATAAGTTCTGTGTTCATTTCAATTAAAAGAAAGAGAAGCCCAAATCACTGATTTTTATCAATGTTCTTTTAACACATGAGCCAAAGGTAAGGTGCATTTCCTACGGATCATTTCTCTGGAGAAATTCCATTTTATATTTTAAATTAAAATTTAAAGCTATTGGTTTAATGAGCAGTGTTCTCAATTTTCATGTACATTGTGCTGTATTAAGACCTATAAATAAATGTATATAGGTTTTGTGTAAAAAAAAAAATGTTGCTGCTTCCATCAGATATGTTTGTGTGAAGTTTCTATGAAAAAAAATATGAAATACTCTGTAAAACTAGGTTGATGTTCTTTCTACCTAGATACTAGAAGGGGAAGGTTATTACATTTATAGGGAGTTTATGTATGAACTAGAAAAAATAAAATAAAATCTCTGACCTTAAAGTACATCTCAGATTTCTGAACCAGATAAAGTAGTGCTCTCTGCATGCAGACTTAGCCTGGTGAGAATGCTTGTCCACTGAAAGCAAAGTGTACATTGTGAGGTGGAAAAGAGCTTGGCAGCAGTTGGCTCAGAGCTACTGTTCTGTTTTTTTCCTTTTGAGCACTAACTTCTGTTGGAAAGAATATTTTATCTTGTTTTATCTCAAAATGCTTGTTTTTACATTATTTCAATACCTCAACAAACTTGCCACCATAACACAAATGTATACTATTTTTCTTCATCCAGAAAAATGTTCTACTTGTCAAAATGAAGGATAAGTTGCTTCATGCAACTGGGGCAAGTACGCCATTTATCAACCTTTTCTAACTCTTAAAAGTCAGTGAATTTCTATCTGTAGCATAGTTTCAGGTCATGTAACATGATTTAGGTTTTGAATAAATACATGAGATAGATTGCCTGTCCCTTGCAAGAAATCTGCCTCTAGGTTACTTGATAATCAAATTTAGTGAACAGAGTCCAGGTACCATAGACCCCAAGCTGACTTCCAACTTCCTCTGTAGTTGACTGGTTTTTGAATTACTGGTCCTCTTGCCCTCTTGAGTGGTGGGATTATGGGTGTGTATCATGATTTAGACACAATCTGGATATCTGTTTTCCCACCTTATTTTGGCTGCTAAAGAAATTGAAAGTCTTAATGTTTATTTCCCTCTTTCTGGGTGATTGTAACAGGAATGACTATTGATTAAAATCTTATTTTGAGTATTAAAGTATCCCAAGTAGTCCCGTAGCTGGACTCATAGCACAAATTCCAATAAAGGCCACTACTGTGTTCCCCTTTGCCAAAACCTGTTGAGTATCCATGGGGAAGTGACTTCTTCATCCCTAATAACTAGAAGTGCTAAGGAATCTATTTTCTTGAACCTTTCATTAAGTACTCAATGTCAAGTACATGGAGCCGAAGTTAAGTAGCCACATCAGTCACTGTAGAGACAGCAGTGCTACCACACATCTCATTGCAGCAGAGAGCTTTGGTCTTCTTCGGTGTCTCAGTTCTTAGCTTCACAATCACTCTGTCACTGCTGGAGTCTGACTGGGCATGTTTAGAGGAGAATGCTGCCTAATTTTTAAACTGCATTTTTGAACTAATTCTGGTGACGTCTTTTTTTTTTTTTTTAACCCCTCCATCTGAATCCAGCACCTTTTGTGCTTCAAAGGCAGTGATGAAATCCAGATACTCTTCATACTGGTGGTGTCACCGTAGGAAATCTGAGGGTCTAAGGAAAGCTAGAGCACAATGTACTTTGCCTATTTCATATTCCTTTTGCCCGTCTTCTACATTGTGTAGGTTCCAGAGCTCTAGGCCTTTGATGAAAGGCCTTGCCCCACCCCTTTTAAACAACTTCTATCCCTTGTTTTCCTTTGAGGCATTGACTATGCTTTTAAATATATATTCTAATACCTGCAGAAAATAATAGTTTCAGATGAAGGTTTGTTCTACTTCCTAACCAAACTCTTAGACACTGAGCTGTATCTAGTTTGTCAGGCTCTTCCATATTTGTAATTTAAAGAAGTGTGGAGCCCACCTATAGGGAAAAAAAGTGGGTGTGGCCAGTCCTTCACAACTTCACTTGCTACTTTTAAGAGCGTTTACACTAGGGTAATTATTGTTCATTTAAAGTGGACTCAAGGATGTTGACGTTAACATGGTGTGTTGGTTGGGGCAGATCCAAAGAGACAAAGTCAACAGTCCATGTATGCCCAAATTATAGGAGAACTATGACTACAGAGGGTGAGCGCCAGAACTTTCCATCCTTAGGCATTGCCAATCCAATGGCCTCAACTCTTTTAAGTCAAGAAATGGCCATCTGATGACTTGGAAGAATATCTTGAGACCCTGTCCATCTATTATCCCACAACAGTCCACTGGAAGAGTTGACGGCCCCAGAGCTATGTCATCTCAAGAGAATGTGTGAAGCACGAGGGCATCACACTTCGTTTAAGACTGGAGGCATCGGGCTCAACCCTTCGCCTTGCCTCTCAGCCTGTGAGAGCACGCTCTGTGAGCACGTGGAGCTTCGGGGCTGCCCGTGCACCCTCCCTCCAGATGTAGTCCAGGCCCAGATGGGCCCGCGCAGGGATCCCCAGCACAGCCACCTGACTGATTGTGCTGCGGCCCACTGCTTCTGCCTCCGCCGGCGGCGCTGCGGCCAGAGGAAAGCACCCAAGAGCGCACTGCGGCCATTATCCACGGCGCCTCCTAGTGGGTCAATGGCAAATCCTCCAAGTTCTCGCGAGAGCTCCCCCTCAGTGGGGATTATATAATCTCCCCAGGCGAGGCTGGGGTGCTGAAGGCACCCGCCCATAAGAGAAGTAGGGGTCCGCGCAGCAGAGGGCCGGAGTGCAGTCCCTGGGGGGTCCCCGTGCAAGGGGGGCGCTGGCTCCCACCGCCCCCCCCCCCGCTAAGCTGGACAATGAGTCCTCTTATGCTAATGAGGGTCTTACGTCACTTCCGCTCTTTCTCGGCCGCCATTTTGGCTAGGGCAGGTTCGGGGACTCGCTCCGAAGCGCTTGTATTGTCTGCTGAGGGGAGACGCGGGACTAGCCCCCTCCCCCGCCCGCCGCAGCCGCCACCACCACCGGCCCGGTCTACCCGCCGCCGCCGCCGGGACCCATGAGCTGAGCGCCCGCCCCCCGGCCGCCGCCATCTTGGCCCCCTCCCCCTCCGCGCCGCGCTCGGGGGGATTTGGCGTCTCCTCAGACACAGCTCCCTCTCTCGGTCCCCGCCGCCGAGGAGCCGCGCGGCTGTCGCCGCCCGCCCGCGACGGTGAAGCCGCGGCCCCACGCCCTCCGCCGCCCTCCGCCCCTCCTTTGTCTGCACTGCCCGCGCCGCCGCCCGCCGCTCTGCTGCGCCCGCCGCGCCCCCCGGCAGCAGCCGCGGCCGCGGCTCGAGCCGGAGCCCGCGCGCGACGAGGCCCCGGGCGCGTCCTCGCCGCCATCGCCGTGCCGCCGCCCGCCCGCCGCCGGGCCCCGGAGCACGCCGGCCCCGCGCACGCCTCGAGGCCGAGCCAAGGTAAGCCCGTGGCCCTGCCCTGCCAGCCTCCGGCCCCGGGCGCGGTCATTGTACTCCGCGCGCACACACCGCTCTGGACCGGCCTCTGCCCTCCTGCAGCCCGACCCCCTTCTCCGCCCCGCGAGGCCGCCGGCCGCCCGAGGCTTTTGCGGCTGGTGGCATCTTCCCGCACCCCGCCCCCAGCAGTACCCCGCTCTCTCGTCCCCCCAGAACTAATCCCCTCCCGCCCCTTCCCCCCCTACGCACGCCCCCAGCCCCCGGAACCTGCCTTCTGCCAGGTCTGCCCACCCTAGGCTTGGGGGGGAAGGGAAAGGCCCGGGGGGCGGGGAGTGCATGGCACGGAGTGAAAGTCTTTGCCACCCCAACAACATGCCAGCTTCCCTCCCATCCTGCCAACCACAGTCCTTCACCAGTCCTGCTCTCAATCTCAGCCTCCTGGTCAGCACTGCCTCTTTAGAGCTTTTCTGAGCCTCAACTTTGCAGTCAGAAAATGGAAATCCAGAAAGCCGCGAAAAGATGTTTGTCGAATGCAATGAATGGGGAGTAGTTCTTTGAGCACCCTCTTATTCGCCGCCTCTTTCCTCTGGGCTACCTACCCTTTTCTCCCCCCACCCCCCAACCTGGATGCCTGTCTGGTAGAAAAGGCGCGATTGCTTCTCTTCCTCTTCTGTCTAAGATCGGGCTCTGGAGTCTAATACCCATTTTCGCCTCGCTCTCTGCCACACACCCCAAGTATCTTCTCAGTGCTCTTCAACCACTAGTTCCTCTGGACAGTTCTTGTCATAACCCCATTTCACAGACAAAGGCTTAGGAGGGAAAAAGAACCAGACTGTTTCCTGTGTTAGCCATTTTAATGCTGTCCAGCCCCAGACGCCCAGTTCCCATCCCTGATGTTTCTTGTGCCTGTATCTTGAACCTTCAAAATGGTGTGTGTGGGGGGGTGTCTCTTGGATAGCTTTGTGCAGTTTCTTTATAAATCTGCATTGTTGCTTTTCTGGTTTATGGCCATGAAGAAAATATCAGCCCCCACCCAAAATGCACCGCAGCCAAGTCGGTTAAAGGCAGTGAGTGTTGGAGTCAGTAGGGGGCGCATTCTCTGCACTGGGTAAGGCTGCAGAGTGGGGGGAAGGGCCCCAGAACTAGAACAGGATGTGCTTAACAGCGCCTTCTACAGACCACGCGAAAATGGGCCCAGCAAGACTCGCGCTTAGTTGAGCTGACAGCAACATGGCGAAGGATTAAGTCTAAAGAGAGATTTTCTTTAAGAAAGTCACTTCAACGTTTGGAAAGTTCTTTTTTACTCTTTCCAAACCATTCACCCTTAAACTTTGGTTGCTGATCAGTCTTGGTGTGCATCCTTAGGTCATAGGTTCCCTTTCTCGAGAATCCTTTCACCTTAAGGTTGGAATGTGTCGACTTCTCTTTTCTAGGCCAGATGGTAAAGGGAGTTGTTTAAAGCCTGCAAGTAATGGGCTTGAAGTATCACTGGTCAGTCCAAATCTCTCCAACTCTTTTGAGAGTGAAAAGTCATTCTTGAGAGGTTTTTTGGGGGTGGTGATTTTCATAGCCATGAGAGATGGGTGTCATGATTTGCAAGGCTTTGTTGGTAAACATCAGGTCCCTATTGAGTTCTTCATTGTCCAACTTAGTAGAGTTGATTGCAAATTTTTGTTGCCTTCCAACTTCAGCCTTCCAGCAGTACATATCTCAGAAGCCAACGGCCTTTGCAAGTGTTGACACCAGTCTTGGTGCACACCCACTTTTTTAGGGTGTGTGGATTTCTGTAGATTTTACTCCTGTTGTTATTTCCATAGGTGTGAGATGCACAGTACGAAACCTAGGCCCCAACTTTTACATCGTGATGCACAGGGTTGCACTTTTTGTACTGAACTGATAGGTGGCCTAGTGGGTATTCCCTGTACTGCCATTTTGAGGATCTGGACTTCGTTTCCCGCTTTGCTCTTTGGACTACATTGTCAATTCACACCGGTGGGTATATCATTTTGGAGGGTGGGGACTGCAGCATCTGGGAAGCTGGAGACTTCCTCCTTGGTCACCACCAAACCTACACTTCCAAAATTTCAGCCTTAGCACGTTCCTCAAGGAACCACTTAGAGCTGCTTGCAGTAGTAGGTTCTGAACATTTAAGAAATACAGCTCTTTTAAGAGAAAATTTTAACTTGATGGTGGCATTATAATCATTTGCTTTCTGCACTATTGGACATAGAGTTTTAAGTAGCTAAACTCAAGACTTGTTAAGCTTCTGAAAGCCTTAATTACTTGATTCAAAGGGACTGGGAAGAATGGATCATGGGTAGAGATGGAGACAGTCTGGTAGGAGCTCTGGACTTGATCTGATTTCCATGCAACTTGTTCTTGCTTGGGACTTTTGACAGTGGGTGTTGATACACCTGTGGCTATTTTATTCTACTAGTACAAACCTCCTACATAGACATGCCAAGATAAATTTATGGGATTCCAAATGGATATATATGATATATAGTTAACCATTTAGCTCCTGAAAGTGATTTTTTTTTTCTGTTAGTTGCCAGCAGGTAACATTTTGCTGAGTGAAAGGAGGTGCCTTGCTGCCAGTATTGCTCTGAGACTGCATCGGATTCACACTATATTCATTCACTCATTTTTCATGTTTATGGGATCCAACATTAAATACAAATAGGCTTGTTAGGCATCTTGACATACTGTGTTAGTATTTGTTAGGCATGTCATTTTGACTTGTAAGCTACTATTTGATAGCTACGTTTTTGTTTTGTTTTGTTTTTTTAAGGAATTATTTTTTATGTACATTGAGTTTGTTCCTGTGTGAGGATGCCAGATCCCCCTGGATCTGGAGTTACAGACAATTGTAAACTGCTATTGTGGGTGCTGCTGGAAATTGGACCCGGGTTCTTTAAAAGAACAACCAATACTCTTAACCTTGCTGAGCCGTCTCTCCAGCCCTAGTTACCTAATTCTTAAAATGAATAATAATAAAATTTGAATATATGTTTGAAGACAAAGTTTGCGGATGTGATTTTGTTCTTTCTAATAAGTGAAATACAGTGCTAGCCAGTATCCTTGTGGTGGTCATTTTTCCTTCAGAGAACCTTGTGAGCTGTGAGAATGTGTGTGCTCTTCAGTTTGAGCAGTTAACTGGGTTTGACATGAAAGGGGGGGAGGGCTGGCACTGTTTGAGTTTGAAAGTGGAAATTTGTTTTTAGATGTGTGTTTTCTATTTATGTGCATTGTGTACATGCATTGCCTGTGGAGACCAGAAGAGAGCAGTGGATTCCCCTGGAACTGGAGTTACTGATGGTTGTGAGCTGCTGTGTGGGTGCTGGGAATCGAACTTGGTCCTCTGCAACAGCAGCAGTGCGCTTAAGAGCTGAGCCATCTCTAGCCCAGTGAAAGCTGAGATTTATAGTTTATGAACTAAGGATGTTCTGAACAGCTTCAGTTGACTAGAGTAGGAAAGGGAAAGTGAGGATTCTGTTAAACTCTCTTATCTTGATTTTTTTTCTGCTAGGTGTTGAAAATAACCAGATTTTAAATCTTGATTCTCAAGACCTTGCATAGGAAGTGCAGTCAGTAAGGTTGTTGAAGTCATTGGTTGATTTTATAAAACACCCACATGGACTCATTTTGCTTAGATTTCTTTTTCTCCTTAAACCAAAGTCAGAAAAAAAAAATTGACAGTGTTGAACAGATTTTGTTTCCACAAAAGCTTAATTGACCAATAAGTTTAATTACTGAAGGTGTAGATGTATACAGTATACCACAGATGAAACTTGTTAACTTCTTTGTAGCAAATCTCTTAAATAACTGTTAAAAAGTATTCAGTCTTTAAAACACAAAAATATTCAGAATGATGGTGTCTGATTATCTAAATGTTGACATCTACAATACAAATTCAGTTATGAAAAGTTATAACTTGAGAAATAGCTGGTCTATTTTAAATGGAAAAGTAGGGGCTACTATTTGGTAGTTAAAAGAATGAAAAACTTGACAAATTTAAGTGATGTCTTTTTGGTGTGTCTTTTTTTAAGTATTAGAAATGTGGTTTCTGGCAATTTTTAACATAACATAAAGAAAAATTGAAACTTTGATTTTTTCACACTAGAAGATCATTTGTTGTTTTCCCTATAGTGTCCTTGACTGTTTTACAGTAAGCTGCTTGTTCAAGTCAAAACATGCATGTCATAAAGTCTCTTGTACTTTTTGGAAGCTAAAATACTTTTCAATAAGAGTTTAGTTTTCATTGGCTTGCCCAGAAGACATGTAGGGGGAAAGTTGCTCCCTAATGTGGATAATTTTAGTGAGACTGAAAGAATTTGACATTTTGTTGGTATTACATAAACTTGGAAGACTTTTCCCTAGATTTTGTAAGGACTTGTGCTGTTGCCCCTGCAGCTAATGTCACATCCCTTGCTGAAGTTCGTATTGTTTTTCATGTTGTCAGTATGGAAGTTTGGTTTATGAAGTTAGTATAAGCTAATGCTAGCTAACCAAATGGATACTTCAGTAGGGTTATTGACTTGTTTGCAAACTGGCATTTCCTATCTTTTTGTGGAAACTCCCACTTAAATAAGCCATCCAAGTCTTGCTCAGGCTTTGTGGCCATGGGCTTTTGTTTACTTATCTTATTCAGATAGAGGGTTGGCATTGTTGTTTTTGAGTGTCTTAATGCTCCTCCCACCTGCCCTTTTCACGACCTACCTGCCTTTCTATCTTCCAATTTAGTGAGACTGTATTCTGTCCCATTGTAAGGAAAGATTCTAATGTATTAGCCTGCTTCCTAAAATTTGTGGTGGCTACATCAACTTGATTGATTGTGCAGAGGATGTGTGGGGTGGGAAGGGTGGTCTCAGACAGAATGTGAGCCACAGTCGTCGTCTTGTCAGTGAAAAGTGTAAGATGAGTACTTTACTATTCAGGTTCTTTCGTCTCCACGTGTGATCATAGTCCTTTGCCATTTGAGAGGCACTCCCATGTTTCCCTAGTGTTGCTCATCTTTCCCTTCCAAGACAGTTAGTTGGTAGAGCAATCCTGGAACTTGGGAAGAAGATCACAATGACCCAGAACTGTGTTTGGGGAATAAGAAGAGTGCATAAGACTTCGGGAAATAGCTTTTGAAGGAAGGCTGAATCTCTATACATCATGAAACTTTCTCTTTAGGCTAGGGTGTATAGATTTGTAATTGACTCCTGGTGGGAGTTAAGTGTCAATTCTCATGTGACATGGCTGGTAGCCTTTGGTAGGGATAGGGACCCATTACTCAATTTTAGAGTATAGGTAAGATTAGGGCTGGAGAGATGACTCAGTGGTTAAGGATATGTCCTATAGAGAACCAGAGTTCCCAGCCAGCACCCTTGTCATGGGCCTCAGAACCACCTGTAACTCCAGCTCTGGAGTATCCATCCACCTTCTGGTCTCCATCGGTTTATGCCCTCACCCCCACACAGATACACATGAATACACAATTAAAAATAAGTAAAAAAAGAGAGAAGAGTGAAATGTAAATGTTTTATCAGTTTGGATCTCTAGTGTTTAAAAAACCATTCTTTGAACACTGTCTTTGTTTTTTAAGTAGAGAATCAAAGTTCTACTACATCTGACCGGCTCTGTCAGATGTCCAGGCCTGTGCTTGGAACACTTTAAGGCTATTTATTTATTGGATTATTTTATTTTATGTGTCTGAGTGTTTTGTCTGTACATGTCTGAACCGTGTGTGTATGCCTGATGCCTGTGGAAGTTGGAAGGGAGGATGTTGGATCCCCTAAAGCTGGAGTTACAGGTGGTTGTGAACTGTGGGTGGTGGGAATTCAACTTGGGTCCTAGAGGAGCCATAACTCTGAGCCATCTTTCCAGCCAGTACTTGGGACACTAGATGCTTTTGTAAGCTATTGGCTTGTTGGCTGCTGTCTACTTACACCCATGGACCTGCATGGGTTCTGATTTACCAGGTCACATCCTGGCGAGAGTCTGGGTGTGAGGTGTGTGGGTTGCAGTAGTACTTCTGGAGTTAACCTGGCCAAGGTCTGAAAGGGGAGTTTGCTTAGGTCCTGCTGCTTCCCCCCAGCGCTTTGCGTTGTCTGGTTCCTGCTTTCACCCTGCTGAGCGAATCGCAGCTTTTGTCCTCTCCTTCCAAACTACTGAGCCTGTGCTTCCTGTGGGAGTCTGTAATGTTCTCTTTGGTAGGAGCTGCTGACTGGAGAGCTTTGTGATTGGTCTCTTGAAACAATAAACCAGGAAAACCTTACATGTGGTGCTGTTCGGCTTATATTTAAATTTTAAATTGCAGTTGTGAATTCTGAGTAGATAGAGTTCTTACTCCTGTGAAAGGTGAGCTATGCTGTGGTGCAAAAAGTGTCCCAAATCATTAAAAACAGCAGGCACAAAAGGCAAATGAAAAGCCTCTGGTTGTCCCAGCAAGTGGTGAGAACTGCTACATTCCAAAAGTTTTTTTTTGGGGGGGGGGGGCTGCCTTGAATTGCTAGCACTGCAGAATCCGTGTGTGTAATACATAGCTTTCCTGTACTCTCGATACCCAGGAAGTAGGGGCAGGAGGATGGGAAGTTACTATTCTTCAGCTACATGAAAAGTTAAAGGCCATCCTGAGAAGTGCAAAATCCTGTCTCAAAAACATGCCTTGACTCTGAGGGGTGGTTTAGAAAAACAGCTTGATAGCATGGCAGAAAAGAATTTCTCATTGCTGTGAAAAGTTATTCCTTGAGTGGTTTTGATAGATAAACTAAGAGTATTAAAATAACTTAGTCACACAGCATTGAGATACAAGGATGCTTTCTTTGCTCTCCTGACACTTGCTGTGCATAGGTCAACTGAGTTTTCAGATTGCTCTTTTTCAGGTTCCTCTTAAAGCAGGTTGTCACTATACTATACTGACAAGGAAATGCCTCTAAGCCTGTGGAGCTCTTCACAAGCATCTGACTAATCTTGATATGTCCCTGCCTTGTACAGTCACGTTTACAATGAAATGGGTTGGGGCACCTTCCCTATCATGCACTAAGTCTAGGCACATCTCTTAATGTGCGTCCTCATCCAGATTTTCTTTTTAAAGATGATTTCACTGAGATGTCATCTTTTCAAATAAAATAATAGTTCTTAAATTGATGAGGGGCTAAGGTAAGACCTTGTTTCTCACCTTTCACATTGTCTCTGTTTCACTTTGTTCCTTGGGAATATGAATCTTAAAAGTACTTATTTAGGTGTGAAGTGTGTACAAAAGTTCCGTTAGCTAAGCATTTGAAGTACCACTGGATATTAAGACAAGAATGTGCTAACATGAATGATTCAAATAAGTCTGCCTAAATTATTGCCAAAAAATACTGAAGTGTGTCTGTGAGTACAGGTGCATATTATACTGTCTACAGAGAGAAGTTACTGTGGCAACTACAGTTGGTTCTCAGGAATACGATAGCCTAGGTTTTCTACAAGGTTATTAGAATTTTCGAAGTATCTGATCTGACTTGAGGAAATAATGAGAACTGTTTTGGCCTGGCTTAATCCTGACATTTGAACAGTGGGATTGTGTGTGTTTTTCTTTTGATGCAGGGTCTCAACTGTATAGACTTGGCTGGCTTCAAACTCAGAGATCCACTTGCCTCTTTCTCCTAACTGCTGGAATGAAGCTGTACACCACCACACTGGGCAAAGATTTAGATTTATTTCTAATGTGTTTGTCTGTATATCTGTGAGCATGTGCTACATTTCTGTGGGTACCTGTAGAGTCTAGAAAAACACATCTGCTTCCATAAGTACTGGGAACCAAACTTGAGTCCTGCAAGAGCTTAGATCGCTCTATCCAACCCTGTCATATCACTTTAGGAAATAGACTTCTAAAGGCTAAGTGACATTTTTAGGGTCACAGGGCTAGTATGTGACAGAGCAAGGGACTCAACACACAGATCTGTTTGGCTCCTGGGTAGATTTTCAGTCACTCACTGCATTTTACCATCTTTTCTAGCAAATAGCAGCTTTATTAACAACCCTATCTCTCAAGAAGTTTGACATTGAAGTCTGTGTATCAAACCAGGTATGTTTTGGTCTGTAAACACAACTGTCCCACCGAAAGAGACAAAAAAGTTTTGCCATAAGTTGCACCTGAAATAGTTCTGTGCCCTTCTTTTGCTGAACCCTCACTGTCTTACCTCACACTTAATGCACTGGTAACTTCACAGGCCTTTGAGAGACGAGTGAGTGAGTTTAATGTTCTTAACAATGCCTTGAGTGGTTCTCACGTCATCTAATTCTGGTATCACAGACAACCAGACTGAAACTATTAAAATGCCTTTAAAATGTCACTTCTTGAGTATCGGGAATATAACTTCATCCTTGCCTGACTTGTCTAGGTTTAATTACACAAAAACCCATGTTAGTGTGTTGGTGTGTGTAACTTTCTCTTTCCTGTAAATAGACCTGGCAGCAGACTGTAACCTCACATTCAGGGCCCCTATCTAATCATCAACCCACTTTTCCAACTTTGCCTTTGCAGGGTGGTCATTCAAACTCAGTGTAGGACTTGCTAGGACTTGGCTTCCCTGCCTCTGGCACCATGGCCATGCTCACTAGCTTGGAGGCAGGCCCCATCAGCAGCTGCTACTTGTGAAGATGTTTCTGACTAGCACTTCTTTTGCTGTTGTTTGTGGGTGTCCTGTCTGTGAGCCTTGAGCGGGCAAGGCCTTGTTCATTTGGTCCGTTTCTTGAGCTCCTGCTTTGTAGCAGCCAATAATAATAGGTGGCAGGGATGTCAAGAATGTCTTTTTTAATGGATGGTATTTGTCTTGAATAAGGAAATGGTGTCTTATATCTTAGGTAGCTGGTCTCAACCTGTGGGTCTCAACCCCATAAGGGGTCACATACCAGATATTTACCTTACAGTTCATAACAGTAGCAAAATTACAATTAGGAAGTAACAACGAAAAAATTGAATGTTTAAAATCACCCATGGTGATCATCTAAAATGAAAACTGCTAAAACAGTGTCATTGTAATTTTGATAGCTGTTGATGTGAGGAGCAGGTTATCGCTAAGTAGTTTATCATTAGGTAATTTCTTGGTATGCAGCAGTTGTGAGGGTCTGTGCACTTTAGAATGCTCCCGTTTCACTTTTCCCTTCTATTGAAGTTAAACTCCTGAAACTACTAGAAAGAAATGAAGAGTGAAATTTAAATTCAACACATGGGATATTTCTGAGGGTTGTCTGTGGGAATTCACATGCTCAATTTTGCCAAACAAAAGCATGATCAAACTTGTAATCTGTCTTCTGAGGCAGAGGGCATTAAGACCTTCATTGTTAATGATACACACTGCATTGCTCTTGGTGTCTAAAAGTGGAGCCAATTTGCCAAGAAAGCTGGCTAGGATTTTTTGGTTTTTGTTTGTTTATTTAGTACTTAAAAGTTTTGGGGCCACCCAGACAGATTCCATTTGCTTTATTTCAGCAAAATAACTCGTTAACAGTGTCTAGAGTGTTCTGTATATGTGCCAAGATCTCCCTTCTAGATTGTATCCAGGATCTTGCTCTAGAGACTCATCCTATTCCAGAAAATCCTAACAGGTGTACAGTAATCACCTTTTTTTTTTTGACTAAGAGCCGTCAGTGATTCCCCTGGTTTTTGAACACCGATTACTGTTTAAAATTATCTCCCTGGTCTACATGGTGAATTCCAGGACAACCTGAGCTACACAGAGAAACCCTATCTTCAAAAAAAAAAAATTATCTCCTTCAGGCTTCGGGTATGTTGGCACAAGTTTCTAATCCCAGCACTTGGGAGGCAAAAGAAGGTAGATCTCTGTGTATAGGAAGCCAGCCAGGGCTATGCGTACGTAATGTTGTTGTTGATGTTGACCTTGAATTGTTTTGCTTTTAAATGTTTATGTATTTTAAGTATATGAGTGCTCTATTTGCGTGTATGCCTGTGTGACCGGAGAGGGCATCAGGTCCTATTATAGATGCCTGTGAGCCACCTTGTAGTTGCTGGGAATTGAACTCGGGAACCTCTGGAAAAGCAGCTGTTACCTCTTAACCACTGACCATCTCAATGCCAGCCTTTTTTTAATGTGTGTTTGTCTGTATGTGTGCCACATGAGTGTAGTAATGTCCAGGGAAGCCACTAGAAGTTGTCCAGTTGCCTGTGGAAGTAGAATTACAGGTGATTGTGAGCCACTCAATGTGGGTGCTAGAAACTGAAGCCTTGTCTTCTGCAAGAGCAGCAAGTATAGTTAACTGCTGACCCATCTCTGGTACTAGATTAGTTCTTGTCTTTTGAGACCAGGTCAGATGTAGTCCAGGATGAACTTGAACTGAAATTCTTGCCTTCACTTTTCAAATGCAGGGATTACAGGCATGCTCTCCCAAATAGATTATAAAAGGGAAAACATTATTGAGGTATAACACTTAGCCTATGCAATAATATGGGTCTAGTCTCTTAACACAAAAAGGAAAATTTAATTAATGTGCATAAAAATCTAAAAGATTCTATATTGTGTTGTCATGCCTTTGAGTGGTGTAAGAATTTTACTTTATATTTTGGGGTTTTGCTTTGGTAACAGCTTTCTCAGTTATAGCATGCAGTTCAGTAGTTTAGAGTGATAGAAGACACTTGGTTTTTGAAAAGTTGTCACGTGCTTGTGTAGAGGGTGTAACGCTCAGTGGTAGAGTATAAGACACTGGATTTCAGCTAGCACTGAAGAAAAGCTGTCAGGGATACCATTTTCTGTTTCTGAAACAGTAGCGTTATGAATTGAATAGAAAGATTTCTTCAAGATGGCTCATTCCTGAGACCCACTCTTAAAAGCCATTTTCTGACCTGCCCATGTGTGTCCTACATACACAAGTTTAACTTTTTTTTTTTAAAGGAAAAGAACCTTCAGTGTCGTTTACTTAGTAGCCATTAGCATCCCAGCTGATGTGAGAGCACGCCTTGTCCTCAGCTGTGTGCTTGTTCTCTTTTGGATGTTATGGGATCATCTAGCTGACCTTAGATGTGTGCAAATTCTTGATTGAACTCCTGGGTTTGGGGCTGGTGCAGCTGTGGCAGTGGTGTTTCTGGCACCGCACCTCAGGTGTGGTATTTTCTCTCCTAGTTACCTGTAAATGTGAGAAGTGGCTTTTGCCAAACATAGCTATTTTAGAAGCATTAATTTAAAGTAATGTCTAGAATTAGTGTCGCTCTCTGTCACCTGCATTTGTCACATCCAGAGTAAGGGGTTCACATGGGGCCAACCAGGGAAATTGACGAATCTATTGAGGAATGACTTGAAGATCACTGAGGAGGTGACAAGGCTTGGCAAAAGAATTGATCAGTTAGGTGGGAGAGGTAAGAAAAGGGAAATGTCTTTTATTTGAAAGTTTGATGTCTAACAGTGGTTCTGAAAACAGTACATTTATGTCATCACAGGCTTAAATACATTTGTTTATTGGGGGTGCCATGACGCATGTGTGGAGGTCAGAGAATTGACTATAGGAGTGAGTTCTGTCTTTTTCCATCATGTGGGTCCCAAGGATTGAACTCAAATCGCCATGCAAGTATTTTTTTTTTAACTGACCGAACCAACTGGCTAGCCCTAGACCTAAATTTTTCTTAACATTTTTTAATTTGTGTTTGTGGACATTTTGCTTGCATGTCTGCACTATATTGTACCTGGTGGCCTCAGAAACCCTAAAAGGGCATCGGATCCCCTAGAACTGGGGTTACAGACAGTTGTGAACTGCTGTGTGGGTGTTGGGAACCCCACCTAGGTTCTCTTTGAAAGCAACCTTTGAGCTGTCTCTCTAGCTCCTGGATTCTATTTAATCTGTCTTGTTGCAGTTTTATCTAATCAAGAACATTCTGCCCCTGGGTGGCCAGAATCAGTCACTGGTGGTTGCAGTAGAGAGGGGGATAAGAGGGAAAGATGTTAGAGCAGCTTCTGTGGGAGCGCCTGAAAGGCTCTCCCCAAGCTGACAGGAAAGGGTGAACTGCTTCCCAGTGGTAGGTGATCGCTTCCAGACTGAAAGGAGCCTTTTGATAGGGTGGCTTGCTAGATGTGAAATACTCTAGCAAGGCTTTGTAGGGTTTATTTACAAAGAAAAAAAAAGATACAAATACAGTATAATGGCACATGCCTTTTAACCTAGCACTGGGGAGGCAGAGGCAGGTGGGTCTCTTGAGTTCAAGGACAGCCAGGGCTATGAAGAAAGACCCTATACAAGGTAAGTGCAAATATATAAGCCTTACTGGTATTTTAATTCAAACGTAAGAATAGTAGGAAGTAAAGTATGGGGACTGGAATGATGGCTCAGCAATTAAGAGCACTGGCTGTTCTTCCAGAGGACATGAGTTCTGTTCCCAGAACCCAGGTGGCAGCTTACAGACTACCTGTAACTCTGCCTCCAGGGAATCCAACATCCTCAAACAGACATGCATACATACAAAACACATAAAATAAAAATCTTTTTTTAAAGAAAAAAATAAGGTATGTGTTCATTGCTTCAGATGCAGATCCTAGAATAGTTTTAGTATTTTCTTTAGTGTAAGTGGAGTATATCTGTGAAAATTAGAGTACAGATCTCAGGAGTGGGTTCTTTCATTGGTTCTAGGGATCAAACTTGGGTCCACAGGCTTGCACAGCAAGTGAGCCATCTCACCCATGTGACCATGTTTTTTGTTATTGTTGTTTTTGTTTTGAGATTGCCTCTCTCATAGCCTCTAGCTTGATATATTTAGCTTAAGCTAGCCTTGAATGCTTGCTCCAAGTGCTGGGATTATGAATATGCCTCACCACCAATTGTGGACTAAATTATTATATAAAGAAGTGTTAGGTCCCTATGGTTAAGATAGGAACGTGAGTGAGAGAGAGACTACAGTGGGGAATGGTTAGTTGGCTGACTGTTATATTTACTGTTGCAATTGGAGTGTGTTCAGTTAGCCTGGATACTCAGAGGTCTAGAAACATCAAGTAAGAGTGCGTATTGAGGGGGTTGGAGGGATGGCTCAGCGTTTAAAAGCCCTGTTTCCAGAGGTCCTGAGTTCAATTCCCAGCACCCACATGGTAGTCCCTTGGGATTCAGTTCCCTCTTTTGGTATGTAAATGTACATGCAGACAAAACCACCCATATACAGAAGTACTTTTTTTTTTTTAACTACATATTGAAACAAGATGGCTTTAAGGGCACACTTTTACATCCACCCAGTAGCTTCGGTGTAAGCTGAACTGGTTGATTGAGGGTCAAAATGTTTCCACCTGGTTGTAAAGGTTCCTTCTTTCTGTTTTACTTGATGGAGTTGTTTGTGGGTTGTTTGTTATGCAGGGAATTAAATCCTTGGCTTTCTGGACACTGTATAGCTGCTTTACTCTAGAGTTGCCAGCCCGTCTGTATTCTGTCATTTTGTTTATGTTGTTTGATCTTCTGTAGTTCTAAAAATAAGGGTCATTGGTGCCATCCTGACTTGGTGGCTCTGTAGGGACCCTGATTTAGACAATCCGTACTAGTGCTTCTCATTCCACTTGGGTCTGCAGACCTTTCCTTGAACTAAACTGTCACTGTTGTTGGGTCCTTCTCCAGGTAGAAGCTGTAATTAGTCTCTCAGTTCATAGGTCCTGCTATTGCCCAGTACCGATACTGGATTATGGTCTTTGTCCCTGTACAGGATTGGTCTACAGCTGGGCTGTCTTTTCTTTATACCCTCTTGGCGTTTGAAGTAATAGCTTTTGATAATTGGAGAAGATCAGGCATACTATATTATTTACATGGTTTTAATTATATATAGCATATATAGCCTTAGGGCCAAAATGAATCTCAGATTTTCATTGCAGCCATTAGACTCTTGCTTTCTAATAAAACAAAAAAAGTAGGGTTAAACTGTGGTGTTCCTGCCCTCCTCTTCAGGTGTAGGTGAGATTGAGAAAGGGGTGTGACTCATTCATTCAAAATTAACTTAAATCATTCTCAGAAATTGATGTGAGCTGAGAGAGGTGGCACATGCCTTTAGTCCAGCACCCCAGAGGCAAGCAGGGCCTATGAGCTGGAGGTCAGCCTATTCAGTGCATCTCTTCCGGTGAGTGCATGGCTGTGACTAAGACACTCGCATTACTTTATTAGCACCATGTTCTAACCAACTAAACTAACTGGTCTGCCCCCAAAATTATTATAGAGTTTAGCAATTGAATCTATATATAGTGTTTTAATTTGGGTTGTCGGGACATTACTAGATGTTTTAACAAAGTTCCCTCAATCCCATTTTTCCTTTGATTAATTCACTTCTTTTCTGTGTTCCACTGCCTGTTGATTCTGCAAAGACTTGGGTGGCAACAAAGCTTAAGCACATTTGCTCATATGTCTAGAAAGAGATGTGGGCACAGTGAGGAGACTGCTGCCTCGGGCATTTCCCTCTCTGCTTTCCAGCACACCCAGCTTTTGAGCACATTAACAGCTTTGTGTACTGAAGAGATGTTGCTCACCTGAGTCCTGACTGACAAGACATTATTTGTGGCAGGAGTTGTTCCAACTGAGGCTGAACAACAAAGCGTTGTGTAAAACCTGCTGCCTGAGGGTCTACTGTGTGCTCCCAGCAGCATGACCTGCAAAGTTGAGGTGTCCTGGAAGTGATAGATGGACAAGAGTACAGTTCTATTAGGTTGGACAATTTGCCCTTTTAGTGCCTTGTGCTGAAAGGAGGGTCTCCTTGGTAAGGACCTGTTAGACCCTGCCAGCATAACATACCGAAAGGCTGAGCAGGGTTTGGGGGCCATTGATGGATTGGGAGAGAGTATATCACCACTCTGCCCCTCTGTATGTACTGTAGGGATTTTGTTTTTTCTCTGTTTTCAAAATGCAGTCTCCTTGTTGAGGTTTCTAGTTCAAAAAGGTGTTGAGGCTTGGGCTGTCCTTCTTACACATTTTAAACAAAAAGTTAGATGGGTAGCATGAATACATTCTGGAGCCAACTACTGATTTGAATTTATTCCTTTTTTTGTTGTTATTTTGTTTTATTTTATTTTTGGTCAAGGTGTAACTATGCCCGACTTATAGGTGGTTTCTAGTTCATGGTACTTATGCCTTATCCATCTGAGTGCTGGAATTGGGGTTGCCAATGTGTTATCACCTAGCCCAGCCTGACCCTTAAGTACTTAAAGATAGTGGCCTGAGGAAAAAACATAGGGGACCTTTGAGTCCTTTTTCATGTCATGTGTCTAGTCACATGACTAGTTTCATGTCACATGGACTAGTATTTTCTTTGAAACCTTGTTCCTTGGGTTGGTATAAGGCTCAGGGAGTGTGAAGGAGAAATAAATGGTAATTGGTGCCCTTCTGGGGAAGGACTGCTCACTCTAGTCCTGGTCTTCAACTTACAGGAGTTCATCTGGAGAATGATGAGGCTGGGGATGCTGCTTTTCAGTGACTTGTTTTAATGTTGGGAGACCCAGCAAGCTTTGGTAATTTATACTAGAGTGTCTGGGACTTGTTTACGTGAACATCCCCGGGTTCAGGCTTGCGGCCGGTAAAAGTGATGGTTATAGTTAGAAAACTGAGATTTGTCTAATCCCAACCGCTGGTGCTTTGGTGTGGATTTTTTGCTGACTTTGGTCTTAAAGCTACTTTATTCTGCAAAATTATGTTGAATTTAGACTATTTAAACAGTTAAGATCATATTCTCAGAGACTTATAAAAATCTCACCTCAAATTGTACTAATTCAGTTTTCTAAAACACAAGTACTTTTTGTTTTTAAGAAACTTAGAAAATGGATCTCCATTTCTTTCTGCTTTTGTGTTTAGAACAGTCGAGCAACTTTTTGATTTCCTTACATACTTCACATACAGACACTCACTCAACAAGCATTTTGTTTTTTAAGAGATCCCAGAAAGCCTACAGCAGTCACCATGTGCTCTGAAGCCACAGCATGGCTTCCCCCATCTAATATCTCGGCCATGGCCCATGTGAGCCCTTTGCCCAGGTGTGTTAACACCTAAGGAGCAGATCACAGCATCATTTGGAACTTCAATTTGAGGAGATAGAAAGAGTCATTGAATGTCATGTTGCTTTTGTGAGAGTGTTGTTACCTTGACGTTTCAGAAAGCAAAATCTTCCCTTCAGCGCTGTGCGGTACTGTGACGCTGTGGTGTTCTGAGTGGCTTTATAGGTTTGTAGGTTCAACATCACAAGGATGTTGATTTGGCTTGAGATAGCTAACTGATGCTGTTTCATTCTCCAACTTCAAATTCATCTCTTAAAGGGTTGTTAAAGCCTAATCAGACTTGTGCGCCTAGACTCGTGGTAAAAATGTCCTCTAACAAGATAGGAAAGGCTGACAAGCACTCACTTTGCCTGCCTGCCTGCTTTAAGTGCTCCATAAACTAGATGAGTACATCTTCTCACCTGAAGGAGCCAGGGTTTGGGATCCTGTCATCAGTGGAATTAGTAACTTTGACAAGTTGTTCATGTTTTGACTTTGACTTAAATTTTTTTTTCCAATAGAAACTATGTTCCAACTTCCTGTCAACAATCTTGGCAGTTTAAGAAAAGCCCGGAAAACTGTGAAAAAAATACTTAGTGACATTGGGTTGGAATACTGTAAAGAACATATAGAAGTAAGTAGCATGCCATTTTTAAATTTTAATGTGACTCAGCTTCTGATCCGTTACTGTGTCCATGGGCAAGATGTTCACTGTTAGGTGTGAGGGTGAATTTAACTGCACTTTCAGCTTCACCAAAACCTTCTTATTTAGTAGAACTTACTCCCTTTCCTGAAAGTGTGTTCATCTTTGCATCCTGAGGCAAAACAGTTACAGCGTGGAAAATATACACAGTGCAAGAGGTGCTTTAAAACTATATATGCACTTGGTCCTTGAAATAACCTCAGGGGACTCTAGGAATTCTTATCTCCAGTCTATGAAATGGGGATTGGAAGCAGTGATTTCAGGCTCACAGTTAGGGAAGAGGCATTGGGGACTGCAGAGCCTGTTTTCCTTCTCATAAGCCTGGGTTGTTTCCATTGACCTGACTGTTGAGGCACGGTTGTCTAGGTGTTTGTCATCTCTTTCCTTAGGATTTGGCGTTTGTCAGCCTTCTGGCCCATCAAAGACTTATCTTGCCCTTGTGTAGCAGTTTGGCCTTTCCAGACTGTTCCCTAGCCTTTTTATTCTGAGCTTTTTTCAAGCCCCATGGGATAGACAGAGTCGTCTCCTCCTTGTCCAGATCACCTTGCTACAGATCTTACAGGTAGTTGGACCCAACCTCCAACTGAAGCGTTTAAAGAGATTTCCCCCACAGTTTAGGTTTCTACTGGCCAGACTAAAGTGGCCTTGCTTAGCCATTTATCCCACTGCCCAGCACAATGCTTGGCATGGAACAACTGCTAAGGACACGGGTCGGGTAGAATTAATAGACATTTCATTCATGAACAAGGTCTCTTCTCCTGAATCCCACTCAGAGTAGTCAGGGGTGTATCCTGGAAACCAAAGCTTTTCAAAAATGGGCTTCTAGTGATTTGTTCCAGGGTGGAAGTAACTCTTCAGAGACAAATGGATCTGTACTTGGGGGTGGGTGAAACCTTTCCAAATAAACATGCAAATAGTCAAGTATCTTTCCTATCCTGTACCGGGTTTGCTCCTCCCGCTAGAGCTAATAGGTACTCTGAAGTTTGCACGTGTTTAACTTTCTACCAACAGCTGTGAACCATTCACGCTGCTTTCTTCTTAGTCATGGGGGGATTTCACATTAGAGTGTAAGTTGAACGGCTTGTTGCTTACTTTCTTGGTTTAAAAATCTGAATTTTCTTCTAGATCTACCCTTCCTTCCATTTATTTATTTATTGATTTGCTTGTTTGTTTGTGTTGCCAAGCTAGACTCTTCTCCAGAGCTATTAGCACACGCCCCTCCTCCACCCAGTGTTGTGGCTGGTGAGTTATGTGGTTAATGGAGCTGCTGTAGGGCTAGAGCCTTCCCATCTGCACTTGGGCAGTTCCTCTGGAATCCTGGCCAGGTGCCTTTCACATTTGCTGAGCCTCGGCCCCTCTGCATTAGTTCTCAGTGGTTGACCTTCCTGTGCCTGGTTAAAGAGGTAGAATTTAGGTGTCAAGTCAGGTTGGGCTTGATACCACTATGGTTTTTTTTTAATTTCTCTCACTGTTTTTCTAGGATTTTAAACAGTTTGAACCTAATGACTTTTATTTGAAAAACACTACATGGGAGGATGTAGGACTGTGGGACCCTTCACTTACAAAAAATCAGGTAAGTCTCCTAGGACTGTCCATTTCCCACTTGAGCCTTTCATAGTGACAGCTCTGACCGGGCAGTGGCCTACCCTGGAAAATGAATAGTAGCGCGGGCATCCCATTTTCCTGAGTATGAGGGCCCCTGAGGGCCTCATACTTGTTGCTGGACAGAAACTTCAAGCTAAAAGAATGAACAGAACTTTTGTTTCTTAAATTTCTAAAGTTGAAACCAAGACTGGAGCTCAGTAGTTGAAGCATTCCCTGTCCTGTACAAAACCTTGGTTTTGCTCTCCAGTTCCACATAAACCAGATACGGCGGCACATACCTCTAATTCTAATTCCAGTGCTTGAGGGGCGAAGTCAGGATCAAAAGGTCAGGGGCATTCTGTGTAACAAATTTGAAACCATCCTGGGCAAATAAAATCGTGTCTCAAAAAAACTGAAATAGCAAAGTTGGGGAACCTGTGGTGTATGAGTTTCCCTCCATGGCGCCTTCCTGCTTCTGTTTCTAAGGAACACTCTTAGCATTGTTTGTGCAGCCACCCACCTGCTATCCTGTCTCTGTTGCTGCCCTTGCTTCCTAGAGAAAAGTCAAGATCAGTGTTTTTGTTTGTTTCATTGTTGTTTGAGACAACTTTTCTTTGTAGCCCTAACTGCCCTGGAACTCACTCTGTAGACTAGGCTGGCCTCTGATTTAGATAGCCGCCTGCCTCTGCCTCCTGAGTACTAGGATTAGAGGCATTTGGCAACGCCGCTGGGTTACACTCAGCCTTCTATTTACACTTCTTTATCCCTCTGATGACACCTAATCTTTAGAAAATGGTGTAGTAGGTAATCCCCTAGAATGGCAGTGACAGGATATTTTTTTGTACCTTTACATTCAGGATAGTTACTGATGCCAGTGTGTCCATAATTAAGATGTGATAATAGTCCAGGCGGAGATGGCACACAATTTTAATCCCAGCACTCAGGAGGCAGAAGGCAGGCAGTTTTCTGTGAGCTTGGCTTGGTATATAGAGTGAGCTCCAGGACAGACAGAACTGTTATACAGAGAAACCCTGTTTCAAAAAAAAAAAAAAGAAAATATGATAATAGTATTGTAAATGGTACTTCTGTCCATGGAGAAAAGTGGATGTGAATTCCCTTTCTAATTCTGTACTCAATGCCCTACGGAGAGCTGCTGAGCAGCATTCTTGTTTTGTTTTGTTTTGTTTTGTTTTTTTGTTTTTCGAGACAGGGTTTCTCTGTGGTTTTGGAGCCTGTCCTGGAACTAGCTCTGTAGACCAGGCTAGTCTCGAACTCACAGAGATCCGCCTGCCTCTGCCTCCCGAGTGCTGGGATTAAAGGCATGCGCCACCACCGCCCGGCGCTGAGCAGCATTCTTAAGAGAAGGCCTTCCTAGATGATGTTTGGTTTTGAGGGCAGGGTCTCTCTAACCTGGGCCATACTGGACTCAGAAATCCACCTGTCTCTGTCTTTAGAACTGGGATTAAAAACATACACCACTACATCAGCTGAGGAGCTTTGAAAGAGAGCAGAGAAACTCCTTTTGGTTCAAAACAGTTCATGAAACACACACAAGAAAAGATGACTGCTTATCATGTATATATTTACCTATTTGATGTCTTAATTCTGAAAACTGATCCCTGATGTCAGTGTGCTCTGTAGTACACCATGGCTTCTGAACACTCTGCCGTCTGTCTATAAGACGGTCTCCAGATAATTTCTTAGCTGAATTAAAGCAGCTGCTAATTAATTCATTGGCCATTTATTTGTTGGTTGGTTGGTGTTTTTTGATAAAGAGTTTTCTCTTTGTATCCCTGGCTGTCCTGGCACTGTCCTGACCAGGCTGGCCTCAAACTCAAAGATCTACTTGCCTCTCTGCCTTCCCAGTGCTGGTATGAAAAGCATACACCACCATAATCTGATTTTTTTCATTGGCATTTTTGAAGGGAAAAAAGAACTTTTGATGTGTGTCTGTTTTAATGTGTATTTGTGTGCTGTGTACATGCTTGCTGCCCTCAAGGGTCAGAAGAGAACACCATGAAACTGCATGAACTACCTTGTAGTTGCTGGGAATCAAGCCCAGATCCCCTGTGAAAGCAACCAGTGCTCTTAACCACTGAACTGTCTCTTCAGCCCTTATTGGCGTTTTTGAAGCTGCTCTGCCAGAGAAGAAGTAGAAAGAGGCCAGTGTTTCCAGTCTGGAGCCTTTTGATCCACACCGAAGTCTAAATTCACTGTGCTTTAGATTGGAGAAGAAACTGTAGGGATTTTTTGTTGTTTTTTTTTTGTTTTGTTTTGTTTTTTAATGAGAATTGTTGGATGGTGGGAAAGAGAAAAGTATACCTGTGTTCCTTATACAGGTATATGGACCTATGAGTTCCCATGTCTGAAGCCTGAGCAAATTACTGGACCACAAAATGAGGGGTTTACATGGTTTTTATACTGGTTGTTTTTAGCTATAAAATATTTTTTCTTGAAACCTGTTTTTTTTTGTTTTGTTTTGTTTTTTGATGCCTTTGACACCTCTCCGAAATCAGCCAGCAAATATGACTAGCCATTTTTAGAGGATTGACAAGAACTTAGCACTGAGTTTTAATTTACACAGGGACACAAATAAAGGTATTTGGTTCAAAATGCACCTGAGTTCTTGAGTTTCTCTTTCTAGTTTTCTGGCAGGAGAAACCTCTAAAATTCATTGCCTTGAAGAATTTCTGGGAATGCCTAGGGGGAGGTGCCTAAAACTTACAAATACCTGCCTCAAGTGGCCTTCTCATTCTGGTTTCTATTTTGTTTTGTTTTGTTTATTTTTTAGGACTATCGGACAAAACCTTTTTGCTGCAGTGCTTGTCCGTTTTCCTCAAAATTCTTCTCTGCCTACAAAAGTCATTTCCGGAATGTTCATAGTGAAGACTTTGAAAATAGGATTCTCCTTAATTGCCCTTACTGTACCTTCAATGCAGATAAAAAGACTTTGGAAACACACATTAAAATATTTCATGCTCCAAACTCCAGCGCACCGAGTAGCAGCCTCAGCACTTTCAAAGATAAAAACAAAAACGATGGCCTTAAACCCAAGCAGGCTGACAGTGTAGAGCAAGCCGTGTATTACTGCAAGAAGTGCACTTACCGAGACCCTCTATATGAGATTGTCAGGAAGCACATCTACAGGGAACATTTTCAGCATGTAGCAGCACCGTACATAGCAAAGGCAGGAGAAAAATCACTCAATGGTGCTGTCCCCCTGGGTGCAAATGCCCGAGAAGAGTGTAACATCCACTGCAAGCGATGCCTTTTCATGCCCAAGTCCTATGAAGCTTTGGTACAGCATGTCATTGAGGACCATGAACGGATAGGCTATCAGGTCACTGCCATGATTGGGCACACAAATGTTGTAGTTCCCCGGGCCAAACCCTTGATGCTGATTGCTCCCAAACCTCAAGAGAAAAAGGGCATGGGACTGCCACCAAGAATCAGTTCCCTTGCTTCTGGAAATGTCCGGTCTTTGCCATCACAGCAGATGGTGAATCGATTGTCAATACCAAAGCCTAACTTAAACTCAGCAGGAGTCAATATGATGTCCAATGTTCACTTGCAGCAAAACAACTATGGAGTCAAATCTGTAGGCCAGAGCTATGGTGTTGGCCAGTCAGTGAGACTGGGTCTAGGTGGCAATGCTCCAGTTTCCATCCCTCAGCAGTCTCAGTCTGTCAAACAGCTACTTCCAAGTGGAAATGGGAGGTCGTATGGGCTTGGTGCTGAGCAGAGGCCCCCAGCAGCGGCCAGGTATTCCTTGCAGACTGCCAGTACCACATCTCTACCCCCAGGCCAGGTGAAGTCTCCCTCTGTGTCTCAGTCACAGGCTTCTAGAGTATTAGGTCAATCCGGTTCTAAACCTCCACCAGCAGCCACAGGCCCTCCTCCAAGCAACCATTGTGCTACTCAGAAGTGGAAAATATGTACAATCTGTAACGAGCTTTTCCCTGAGAATGTATATAGTGTTCACTTTGAAAAGGAGCATAAAGCTGAGAAAGTCCCAGCAGTAGCTAACTACATTATGAAAATACACAATTTTACTAGCAAATGCCTCTACTGTAATCGCTATTTGCCCACAGATACCCTGCTCAACCATATGTTAATTCATGGTCTGTCTTGTCCATATTGCCGCTCAACCTTCAATGATGTAGAAAAGATGGCAGCACACATGCGAATGGTTCACATTGATGAAGAGATGGGACCTAAAACCGATTCTACTTTGAGCTTTGATTTGACATTGCAACAGGGGAGTCACACCAACATCCATCTTCTGGTGACCACATACAACCTGAGGGATGCCCCAGCCGAATCAGTTGCTTACCATGCCCAAAATAATGCCCCAGTTCCTCCAAAGCCACAGCCAAAAGTTCAGGAAAAAGCAGACGTCCCTGTTAAAAGTTCACCTCAAGCTGCAGTGCCCTATAAAAAAGATGTTGGGAAAACCCTTTGCCCTCTTTGCTTTTCAATCCTAAAAGGACCCATATCTGATGCACTTGCACATCATTTACGAGAAAGACACCAAGTTATTCAGACAGTTCATCCAGTTGAGAAAAAGCTAACCTACAAATGTATCCATTGCCTTGGTGTGTATACTAGCAACATGACAGCCTCAACCATCACCCTGCATCTAGTCCACTGCAGGGGTGTTGGAAAAACCCAGAATGGCCAGGACAAAACAAACGCACCTTCTCGGCTCAATCAGTCTCCAGGCCTGGCTCCTGTGAAGCGCACCTATGAACAGGTGGAGTTTCCTCTGCTAAAAAAGCGAAAGCTGGAGGATGACAGTGATTCTCCCAGCTGCTTTGAAGAGAAGCCTGAAGAGCCTGTTGTTTTAGCTTTAGACCCCAAGGGTCATGAAGATGATTCTTACGAAGCTAGGAAAAGCTTCCTCACAAAATACTTCAACAAACAGCCCTATCCCACCAGGAGAGAAATTGAGAAGTTAGCTGCCAGTCTGTGGCTGTGGAAGAGTGACATTGCTTCCCATTTCAGTAACAAGAGAAAGAAGTGTGTTCGTGACTGTGAGAAGTACAAGCCCGGTGTGTTGCTAGGCTTTAACATGAAAGAATTAAATAAAGTCAAACACGAGATGGACTTTGATGCTGAGTGGCTGTTTGAAAATCATGACGAGAAGGACTCAAGAGTCAATGCTAGTAAGACTGCTGACAAAAAGCTTAGCCTTGGGAAGGAAGACGACAGCTTCTCAGATAGTTTTGAGCATTTAGAAGAAGAATCCAATGGAAGCCACAGCCCTTTTGACCCTGTCTTTGAAGTTGAGCCTAAAATTCCTAGTGATAATCCAGAGGAGCATGTACCGAAGGTCATTCCTGAGGATGCTTTGGAATCTGAGAAGCTAGACCAAAAAGAGGAGGAGGATGGTTCAAAATATGAAACTATCCATTTGACTGAGGAGCCAACCAAACTAATGCATGATGCCTCTGACAGTGAGGTAGACCAAGATGATGTAGTTGAGTGGAAAGATGGTGCTTCACCATCTGAGAGTGGGCCTGGTTCCCAACAGATCTCTGACTTTGAGGATAATACATGTGAGATGAAACCAGGAACCTGGTCTGATGAGTCTTCCCAGAGTGAAGATGCAAGGAGCAGTAAGCCAGCTGCCAAAAAAAAGGCTACGGTGCAAGATGACACAGAACAGTTAAAATGGAAGAATAGTTCCTATGGAAAAGTTGAAGGGTTTTGGTCCAAGGACCAGTCACAGTGGGAAAATGCATCTGAGAATGCAGAGCGCTTACCAAACCCACAGATTGAGTGGCAGAATAGCACAATTGACAGTGAGGATGGGGAGCAGTTTGACAGCATGACTGACGGAGTTGCTGATCCCATGCATGGCAGCTTAACTGGAGTAAAACTGAGCAGCCAGCAAGCCTGAGGGGCCTGGCACACCCCAGCACATGGGCCATGTTGCATCTTGGACCTCTGTTCTGATTGCAGATTTGTCTTTTAACTGGCACTGCCTTGCAAGGACTGGTCAGTCAGGCTGTTGGGGACATGTGACCACTACAGTCCCAGTGGTTATTTCTATGTCTATGACATGTGATTGGTTGATCTTGCTTCAGACCCTTCTCTGGTAGATTCAGTAATGAAGTGTGAAAAACCAATAAGCTGGCGGCTCATGAATGCTCACAGGGAAAAGCAGTTCATTGTTTGCTTTTCCAGCATTTCTTTCCCTTGGTAAGATGTTTGGTTGGATGTCCTGGGAAAGCCTTACCCTGATCACATAGTAGTGCAGGGCGGGCATACATGCTACCAGTCCAGTGTGTCTAGTAGGAACATGGACCTTTTTTCATGTATTCATTCTGAATAGTTGAAATGTATATTTGTACAGTCTTTTAGACCTCAAGTGATGCTTATGACACTGTTACTGTGTGCCCGTCATAGATTGGTTTTTAGTGTTGCCCTTGCTGTGTGATAAATGCTATATCTAGTTTACCTAGCAGAAGCTTGACCCTGCGATAGTATGGACCTTTGGACAGACATAGTTTTTGCACATAACCTTGTACAATCTTGCAACAGAGGCCAGCCACATAAGATATATATCTGGACTCTCCTGTATTATAGGATTTTTTTTTTTCTTGTTCTGAGTATCCTTGACATTACAGTTGTCAAAACTGATATTTCAGATCTCTTTCTGAGACCTTTTAAGCTAAAATAACATGCAAGAATTGATTTTAGAGCTACTAATTTTGACACCTTTTAGATCTGTAAGAGTGTTGTGTCAGAGCTGCAAGCACGGTTGAGTGCTACATTTGGGATATTTAGTTTCCTCTTTAGTTGAGCACCGCTGGGTGTATTCATTTATACCATCTAATATATGACACACTGTTGTAGTATGTATGATTTTGTGGTCTTTATTTCCCTTTGTATTCATTTTAAGCATCTAAATAAATTGCTGTATTGTGCTTAATGTAAATATTTGCTTTTATTACACAAGACAGCCCTGTGTGTCCATTACATCTTACGCTGTTTGATGCCCCAGCACCCTGAGCAGAGATGGAAGCCACGCTTACAAAGAAAACTTGTGGGAAACCACGATCTGTCATTTGCCTAAAGCATGCTCTCTCTCCAGGTACCAGCTACAAATTGTTTTCATGCGTGTGTATGTTTCCTTTTGCTGCAAAAGTAAACATCCTTGAGGTTTTCTGTTCCCCTTTGATAAGGAGCAAAAACTTGGGTCTATGTAGATGTCGATGGTGACAGATATAAATATGTTGGCCTCTGGTGGTCTTTCTTCCGTGCATACCATTCATTTCCGCCTTATGGCAACAGTTGTACCAAACAGATAACTGCTTTGCCTTTGGGGTCCTTTGGCCATTTTTGCCCTGAAAAGAAAGACCGGAGAGCACACATTTGGGGGCACTGGCACTGAAGGAGCTGGTAGATTTACTGTGCAGGGAATTCCAAGAACAGGCTAAATTCAGAATGCAGTAAGGAGGCAGAAGTGGCCTAGCATTTAGGGTAGAACTTTTCTCCATACTGGGGTAGGTCAGCCATCTCTCAGCAACATTGCCTTAGAGAACTCAGGCTACCTTCCAGGACTCCTGAACCTCTTTCCAAGAAAGCCTTTTAGTAGAGGAAATGTACAATTCTAGCACGAGCTTTCTGAAATCAGTCTTGCCAGGATACATTATGAATGTATACAACAACTATGGTTCAGGGAGTATTATCTTCATCACTACATGCTACAGACACCCAATCAGAAACACCAGCTGGTATTTAAGCCACCTCCCACTTGTGGAAATTTAGCCTAAAATGTGCAAGGAACACTAATGAGATGGTTGCAGGGAGCATGGAAGTGAGGTTGGGCTTGTCCTGTCTGGACATCATAGCTGAGTTCTGGTGCTGCCTTGCCAAGTGGATGGATGGGTGTGAGACCTCCAGCACCAAAAAGGGTTTAGCCACCGCAATGGGAATGGGTTCCCAGATGGAAATGGTGCCGAAGCTCTGAATGTGTCTCAATAAAAGCCATTTTGAAAGAACCCCATCACTCCTGTTTGCTTTCGATGGAATCTGACAGTCACTCACCTTCACCACACAGGCTGCCACTTTGCACTTTAGAAACCGCCTGGAACTCTAAGCTTAAAGATTCTAAAGATTTTTCTAAGAAATTTTAGTCCCAGAGGTCCTTGCCTTTTTGTGCATGTAATTTTGTGACTGTAAGTATTAGTTCACAGTTGCAGGAGACCGCTGTTTCTTTCCCTCTCTGCATCTCCCGTCAGTTCGTCCCAACTGTTAATCTGAAATACAAGTAGAAAGGGTCAGGGTCACTTGCCTAAGTAGGCATGGTGAGAGTCAAGTATTTAAAGATGGGGAATTCACCAGCTGAACCATTTGAAGAATTGAGTATTCTGGCTACTCATCAAGTGATCACTCTCACAAGTCCTTCCTCTGCTTCTACCTCACTGCCAAAATGGGGCCCAAAAATCTCCAAGTGGCTCTCTGCCCTTAGTGTGAGATGATGAAAAATCTCTTCTTAATGTTGACTGAACTTCACAGAGGATCATATTGAGCGGTGTTTGGTTCCATCCATTGTGACTTTCTAACCTGCTGTTCAGAGCTAGTACCACCTGGAAGCCTGGTTCAATACAAAGTGTGAAAGATCTGGAAAACCCCAAAGATTGGACATAATGGGTGAGACAACATTCCAGCATGGCAGCTAGCAGTTGGCCCTGCATCTAACAGCATCTCTCCACAACTGCAGGGAAACTGGCTTGTTACCCAGTTCTATCCTCAAGATTTGCTACTAAGCCTCTGACTACTTGACTCAAGTTTACTGTAGTATGGTTTCAGGGCTCTGTTGGGAATGACCGGAGGTAAAGGTGGTCAGAGTACTCCCCCTGGGAATCCTCAGGTTGCACTTTCAAAGTTCTTCAAGCAAAAACAGAAAAAGACACCATCACCATTCGGATATTGCCTTCATACGACCTTCCCCCCTCTCCAGTGCAACATCCAGACCTTCAGGTGTGAGACCATTTATACAAGTTTACAGTTTACGATCTTGTGTACCCTTAGGTCTTAGGAGGGAAAAAAATGTATGCCCCAGTAGACTGGTTTCCTTTTGGGAGCTAATAAAGTAGCTGGAAATAAAAGGACATTTCCAGTGTTCTGGCTGCTAAGCCCAGTGTGACAGCTGTGTCCTTGGGGCAGTCTCCAAGATGTGCCTGCTGTTCTGGCTGCACATCCAGCTGCAGGCTGGCACCCCTTGTCAGTTTCTGGAGAAGGTCCACCCTGACTGCCTCCAGTAGTGAGCAGGGGTGGGGTGGAGTCCTAAAAGCTGGAAGTCTGGGGAGCACCCCCCCCCCCAAAAGGCTATCCCACTCTGCTCCTCTTGACAAAAAGAGAATAATACTCCTTGGAGGGGAGTCCAGGCCAGGGCCTGATGGCAAGGTTCAGACAAGGGAAAACAACCCACAAATCCCCAAGGCTCCTGATCTCAGCCACACCCTGCAGCCTTGGGTTTGCCTGAAGATCTGTTGACTTAGAAAGGTTTCCCTGGCTGGGACTGGAAAGGTGTGTCTAAATCCTCTGACTGAACTTCCTGCCTCCTGTTTGAAACCACACCCCTTTTCTGGTTTGGGGACAAGGACTAAACCCTAGGGTTCAGTCATGGAAGACAAGCTCCTCAGTTGTCCCTAATATCCACGCCTTTTTTAGGAAAGAGACAAGGTCTTAACACTGCATCCTGGCCTTTACCTTGCTTTGTAACTGAAGATGATATTCAACTTCTGATCCTTTGCCTGCACTTCCCAAATGCTAGATGACAAACATGCACCAACCACCATACAGATTTGTGTGATTCTGGAGATGGAACCCAGCATTTCTGCATGCTAGGCAAGTACTATGCTTGTGCCATCTCCCCAGCGTGTACTGCCTCTGAGCACAGAGAAGGTAGAGGTAGGTCTCTTAAGTTGAAGCCCAAGGATACCCAGACTTCATCTCATTTGAGGGGAAAAAAATGGTATAAAGGAAAATCAAAGTAGGGTCTAGGGCTTATAGTCCCATTTGAAGTTTTTCTCCTTGATTCTACTTAGCAGTTGAACTCTGGTGTGGTAGGTGGCACTAGAGACGAATTGCAAGGTGAAGGGCTCTAATGCTCCAGCCCTTTTCCTATTAAGTTGGCTTCCTTAGCAGTGGTGACTCAGGTTACCTCATTGACATACTTGAGGTCAGAGGATGACCGGTGTCAGTTCTTTTCCTGGACTCCAGGGATCAAACTCAGGTCACTAGGCTTACTCAGCAAGTGCCTTTACCCACAGCCATCTTTCTGACCCCTAGATCTCTGAGATACCCAGGACCCTCCCTACCGGGAACTAGCTCAGCTCATGCTCAAGGAGACAGCAGTTGACTGTCAGGGGGACTGCCATCAACAACAGCTCAGGGTCTTAAGTGCCCTGCCTTCATTCTAGGCAGATACCTGTTTGTTAGGTGCATCTCCAGCACTATCCTAAGAAGGGGCAAGTATTGAACAAAATATCTGAATTGACTCATTGCCTGGTGGAATGAGTTAGTCTAGAAGCCAAGAGCCACTAGCACTAAACACAGTGGACAGAACATCATGACTGCCATTTGTTAGGTCCCTACCCTGGGGCTGAGGTGGAATCTATCGATATAAATCAGAAACAAGTTTGAGCCAGCTCCATGTGAGCATCAAAGATATAAGAGATGATGGGGATGCTATACTCTATAGTCTTCCATCTTCTGTAGTCCCTTGCCAGCTGGAAGTAGGTCTCCTGAGCAGCACATGCTCAGGGGGCACATCCTTATGGCTGCTCTGGGTCCCTCCACACTGTGTTGGCGTGCAACAAGTGCCAGGACAGACAGGTCCCAGCCAGAGTGCCAACAGCTAGAATTGGAGAGTGCGTGTATGCAGATTCCACACCAGAGACTGCCCAAGTGTCTCTTCACCGGTTTTCTTGGAGTAAGCACCTTAGTGGTAAGGATGCCAAATCCTGCACCCACTGGGGCCAGGCAGGTGCAGGAAGACTGAAGGATCTGGACAGTTGTCCTTCCAAACCCACATAGGGCTTTAGAGATGGCTCAGCACTGTAAAAGTGCTTGCTGCTCTTCCAGAGGACCAGAGTTCAATTCCCAGCACCCACATATGCATGCTTAATAACTGCCACGTACCTGGTTTGTAGATACTCTGTTTCTTAATATGAAGGTGCCCCCTGTGCAGGTGCCCACAGAAATCAAGTCACTAGAGTCTCAGATATCCTGGAGCTGGAGTTAGAGGTAGTTGTGAGTTGCCCCGTGTGGGTGCTGGGAAGGGACCCTTGTCCTCTGGAAGAACAAGCATTCAGCTGCTGAGCCATCTCCCCAGCCCTGTAGATACCCATGTTATATGGGCTATCCTGGTGGGGCTGAGGGTTGTTGGCAGATTCTTTTGTTTTTTTTTTTTTAGACGTGGGATGTGGTTTATCTGTGTTGCCCTGGCTGTCCTGGAACTCCCTCTATAGAGCAGGCTGACTTTGTACTGACAGAGATCTGCCCGCCTCTGCCTCCCAAGTGCTAAGATTAAAGACTTGTTCCACCACTGATCTGCAGGCAGATATCTTTGAATAGGAACTTTTGATTAGGTGAGTGAAATTAGTTTTTGAATAGGAAAACACAGCAAAATATCAAAAAGGGAAGGAGAAAGTAATGAAAAGAACTCCACAGAACAGAACTACTGAGTTTTATCCTGAGAGCATCTCTTTCCTATGCTTGCTCAGTTTGCCTATATATTGCCTTTTCATATCTTGGAAATATTTTTGTGTCAGCCCATAAGGAACTCCTGATCTATCTTCTCCACTCTGTAGCACCCAACCCTGTGGACCAGGACAGAAACATTCCCCTTGGGGAACACTTGGGATGTGGCTCAGTCGGTAGGGCACTTTCTAGGAATGCAGGAAGCTCTGTTTCATCCCCAGCACCAAGTGAACTGGATATCATCCTGGCAGTCAAGAGGAGGAAGAAGGGTGAGATATCCCAAGGCCATTCTTTGCTATATAGTAAGTCTGAGGCCAACCAGGCCTACATGAAGCTGTCTCAGAAAAAAACATTTGGGTTCTGTCTTGCTTTTGCTATTTAATGCACAGTGGATAATCTTTTTATTATGATGCTTGAATTTTAAAGATAAATCCAGAGCCTTGAACAGAACAGACTAGTCAAGTGCTCTTCCACTACCTTTGGCTTTACTGAGACAGTTGCACTGTGTAGCCCAGGCTGTCTTTTGTTCCTGTTTTAAGGTCTTACTGTGCAGCCAGGTCTGGCCTGGAGTTCACTATGTAGCTGGCTTTAAAATCAAAATCTTCCTGCCTCCGCCCCTCAAGTAGCTGGGATCAGGTAGGAGTAACCATGCTCAACTGGCATTTCTTTGTAACGTCTGTGAGCTGGGTTCCTAGAGGTGGAATTCCACACAGTCCTCATTCTGACAGATACTGCCAGTTGTCCACAAGAATGGTGTCCATCCGGGTGGTAGTGTTACACGCCTTTAATCCCAACACTCAGCACAGAGGAAGGCTGCTCGCTATGAGTTCAAGGACAGCCTGGTCTACAAGAGCTAGTTCCAAGACAGCTAGGACTGTTACACAGAGGAACCCTGTCTTGAAAAATCAAATAAATAAATAAATAAATAAATGGTGTCCATCTTCAGGGAACAGGATGTGACTGACCAAAATTCATCAGCAAGGCCATCAGGCAATTTAATCATCTCAACCTAAAAGCTATTGACAGAAGTTAGAGGCAAATGCCCAACCACTGAGCTTTCCTGGTCCATCAGTGATTTCAAGCAGGCAGGCAGATCTCTGAGTTCAAGTCAGTCAGGACTACATGAGTTCCAGGCCAGCTAGAGCTACATAGTGAAACCCAACCTAAAAAAAAATTTTTTTTCAGAAAACTAGGACGACTAAGAGGATGGCTCCATGGGTAGAGTGAGAACATCATAAACCTAGGGCTCCTAAGTGAGAGGGGAAGTGGAAGCCGGAGAATCCAGTTCATGGCCCACATACCCTAGCAAACGGCAGCAATGAAAGCCCCTGTTTTAGACAAGGCAGAAGGTGAGGGCTCACACCCAGGGTTTGTCCTCCAACCACCACACATGCTCCATGGCACGTGTACACCCACACACCGAGGAATAAAGGATCAAAACGGAGAGGCTTCTTAGAGTCACTATGGTCAAGTCCCTTAATTAGTGTCTGTACTTCTGTGGAATGCCTGCTTAGATCCTTTGTCCATTTTTCTAATTTTTTATGTAAAATGCTGTTTACATATTCAGTTAAACCTTTCTAACATTAGTGTTGAATATGATTAACATTTTGTTGGGGTCAGAGAGATGACTCAAGCAGGTAACAGTGTTTGCCACCAGTCCTGACCATCTAAGTTCGCTCTCCAGAGCCTCTGTGGTAGGAGAGTATTGACACACACGTGCTCCTCTTCGCTTTCTACTCAAGCTATGGCACACATGCACACACAATATAATAGTAAATGAAAGTTAAAGGTTTATTTTTTAAAACTATGTCAAGTGTGATGTGTAGCAGTTTCTTCCCAGATTGGACCATTTTGTGCAGTAGACAAACGGCTCAATAGCTTTAGGAAGTACCTGAAACTGACCAGATTCAGTAGGCGGTCCCTCCCAGAAGCAAGCAATAAAGACTGCTGAGAGTCATTCTCCGACCAGCCAAGCTACAGTGAAAATTCTTGAGACCAGCCCACCTACCTGAAAGGATGATCAGACCAACTGAGGCACCTGGAAAGGACACTCTGCAACTTGTGGCACTGCCTGTGGGCTGTGCAGTGTGCTCCAGGTTCCCCTCATCATGAGCTGTCACCTGTGCTGGGGTGGACCTTGGTGATGTGGCTGTCTGTGTCATTTCTGCTCCTGTAAGTAACCCTATTACCCCCAATAAAAGTCATTGGTTCAACAATCAGGCATTGGTGGAACTGTTCCTTTGGTCTGTGGAGGGCTCCCTTTCTGGGGTGAGTAGATGTGTATTGGGTCTCCCCAGGAAAAGTCTGTACAACACAGCATTGGAACAGCTGGGAGCTACAGGACATGGGTGCTGGGAATCAAACTAAGGTCTCTGTAAGAGCAGTGGCAAGTGGAAACACCTAACTGCTAAACCATCTCTCCTCCCAATAACCTTTCGTTTATTTATTTATTTTGAAATAGACTCACTGTGTAGCCCTAACTGGCCTAAATCTTAATGTATAGACCAAACTGATCTCAAACTCAAGAGTCCCATATGCGAGGCTCCCGATAGCCAAAATCAGCACTATTTCAAGTTTATTTATTGCCTTTAAAAATATTTAGCCACTCAGTGGTGGTGCATACCTTTAATCCCAGCACTTGGGAGGCAGAAGCAGGCACGTCTCTTGAGTTCAAGGCCAGCCTAGTCTATAGAGCAAGTTCTGGGACAGCCATACCTACAGAGAGAACCCTTGTCTATAAAAGGAGGGGGGGTTAAATCTGATTTTATGTTTATGAGTGTTTTGCCTGCATGTATATCTGTGCATCATGAGTGTGTCTGGTGCCCACAGAGGTCAGAAGAGGGTGTAGGGTCTCCCGAAAGAAGTTACAGATAGTTGTGAACAATCATGTAAATTCTGGAAATGGAACCCACATCCTCTGCATGCAAGAACAACAGCTGAGGGCTGGAGAGATGGCTCAGCGGTTAAGAGCATTGCCTGCTCTTCCAGAGGTCCTGAGTTCAATTCCCAGCAACCACATGGTGGCTCACAACCATCTGTAAAGGAGTTAAATTCATTCTTCTGGTGTGCATGAAGATCAAGCACTCAAACACATAAAATACATGAATAAATAAAAAGATAAAAAAACAGCTGGGCCAACTTTCCAGCTCCCAACATTTACACTACAATTTAGGCCCTGCATGGTTGGCACGTGTCTTTAATCCCAGCTCTCAGGAGGAATAGGCAGGTTGATCTCTGTGAGTTCTAGGTCAGCCTGGTCTACAGAATAAGAACCTATCTCCAAAACAATAGGAACAGGAACAGAACAGTATAATTAAAAACCAAAGTGTATCACGAATTCTAATTGTTCTTAATAATAAAAACTCAGTCACATATTAGTGGCAAAACCTGAAAGATCAGAGAAGCAGAGCAGCCAGCCACTAGAGTTCTTTTCTCTACCAATGATCAGACTGAAAGGTCGATCCTGTCCTCAGACTGCACTGAGCTACTGTCTCCTCCCACCTTATAATATTCCTCTCTCCACTCAGTCATCTCACTCCTGTCCCCACTTCCCTAGACCTGAGATTAAAGGCACGGGATCCCAAGTGCTGGGATCATCTTTGTGTGAGCTCTGATTCTCTTTGAGACTGGATCAATTTTGTGTAATCTAGGGTGGCCTTGAACTCACAGAGATCTTTCTGCCTTTGTAGACCAGGCTAGCCTCGAACTTATAGATATGCTGCCTCTGTCTCCTGAGTGCTGGGGTTAAAGTTGTGTGCCACCACTTGACCTGCATGTGCATTTTTTTAAAATTAATTTTGTATCTTATGTACATTGATGTTTTGCCTATATGTATGTCTGGTAGGGGTGGTGTTGTGAGCTATACATGTGGGTGCTAGGAATTGAACCCAGGTCTTCTGGAAGAGCAATCAGTGCTCTTAACCTCTGAGCCATCTCTCCAGCTTCCTGCATGTTTTTTTGTTTTGTTTTGTTTTTCAAAACGGGGTTTCTCTGTAGCTTTTTTGGAGCCTGTTCTAGAACTAGCTCTATAGACCAGTCTGGTCTTGAACTCACAAAGATCTGCCTATCTCTGCCTTCCGAGTGCTGGGGTTAAAGGTTGCACCACCAGTGCCCTTTTCTGACCTCTGGCACCAGGCACTCACATAGTGCACAGACATACATGTAAGCAAAACACCCATACACAGAAAGGAAAAAGAAGAATGTACACACAGCCTGGAGAGGTGGCTGAGCGGTTAGGAGCACTGGCTACTCCTCCAGAAGCTTTGGGTTCGATTCCCTGCCCATATGGAGGCTCATAACTGTCTGCTACTCTAGTCCCAAGGGATCTGATGACATTTTTTGGCCTCCATGGACACCAAGCAAGTGCATGATGCACAGAATTACAGGCAAAACACTCATAAAGAAAATGAAGCATCAGTCAGATGCAAAGGTGCACAC
Source organism: Microtus oregoni (assembly GCF_018167655.1). Lineage (NCBI taxonomy): Eukaryota > Metazoa > Chordata > Mammalia > Rodentia > Cricetidae > Microtus > Microtus oregoni. Next base: position 1,933,203 of record NW_024543079.1, read on the forward strand.
CTTTAGTTACAGCACAAAGGCCTACTGCAGGCAGGCAGGTGTCTATAAGTTTGGAGCCAGGCTGGTCTACACAGTGAGTTCCAGGTCAGCCAGAGCTACCCAGTAAGACCCTGTCTCATGACACGGCACATGTGTGAGCATTCGGACCTCTAAGTGGAATTCCAGGTGTCTAGCACAGATGGAAGCTTTGTAGGGGAACCTGGAGGGCAAGGGTAAGAACTAGAAGCCCATCTGCAGAAGAGAGGCCAGCACCTTGGGACAGAGGTCTGTGAAGACCCAGTCTGCCCTGGCCAGAATGGGTGGCCTCTGAGAAACAATAATACAGGAAAAAGGAAAGTTTTGCCTGCACAGTTGCCATCTGGATCCCAAGGGACCTCTTGACACCTTTATTGGGGTGACTCAAGGGACAGGGTCAGGCAGAGGTCTGCCTGCAACAGCCCTCACCCCAGGCCCTGGCGACTGACAGAAAAGGCCTTTGCAGGCTAATTCATGCCTTGCTTCTCTGTCAGGTCCCATGGCTGCTTCCTAGCCCTCGAGGAGCAAGCATGCAGAGAAGAGAACCCAGCAGCTCCTGTGCAATTACTTCACACTTAACAGTCAGGTGCTAACATTCTATAGGCTTTGCCTCCCAGGCACCCAGAGGAAGATAGCCTTTTGTCCTGTATGGCTGGGGCAGCCCACATGTCAGGGGTGCTGGTCCCTCTGGCTCCTGGAATGACAAAAGCCAAGTTGTCATGTCACAATTGGGATCCACTTGCTCCGGTGCCAGGAGTTACACCATCACCACCACCACCACCACCACTGGAGAATCTCATTGTGTTCCAGGATCTTGTACAGCACTGCCTATGGCAGCCAGAGCCGTTCGCCAACACATCCAGAGCTGAGGCCACCAAAGTGGGGACCATACCACAGCAAAAGACTCTGAAGGTGTTGGTCAGGACCAGAACCCCAAGTCTGACTGAGAAGGACCTGGAGAGACAATGTGAGTCTCCTGCTACTGCTTGCATTCCAGGCCGGGCCTGAAAACCTCGGTGTGTGTGATACACTCGCATCCATGTGCATGATGGCCAGTGGTGTCTACAGCGTCTGTCCCCAGGGACCCACTGTGCTCAAGACCGCCACCCTCGTGCTTTTCAAAACAGGAACCCCTCAAGTCCCACACAGCCAGTTTCAGTCTTGGCTGACTGTAACTTCGGGAAGGGAGATTTCCCACCAGGCACCTCTTGCCTGGCTGGTTGGTGGTCTCCAGCAGAATATGAGTGCCAGGGCCAGGCCAGAGTCAGTGTCCCAGTTCCAGAGGACCTGTACGGGGAACACCTTGATCCCTTTAGGGGCTGGGGTGGGCTGAACCAGGGTCTCATGTATCCAGGGCTGGTCTGGACTCCCTAGCTGAAGCTGGCTTTGAAATGCTAACCCTCCAGTCTCCTGCTCCCAGGCGCTGGCAATAGGCCAGCACCACCAGCCACCACTCCCCGATCCCCTGTTCCCTCCAGAAATGGTTCCACCAACAGGGAGACAGACTTCAAAAAGAAAAGGGAGTTGGACCTAACTCGGCTGGACCCCAGAAGCAGCCACGGGAGGCCCTGGTAGCTCGTGCCAGGGTCCTACTCCAGGTCTTATGAGCTGGTTCGGCAGGCTGGCATCAGGCTTTTCCTGGTAATGGGAAGCAACGCCATCGCTGGCTTCAGGAAGGCAAGAAAAGAGGGATTGGGGGAGGGGCGCTTCATTATCACCAAATGTTATACTCTGGAGCTTGTGAGTTTAAGAAGGAGGATCTCCCCAGAAACAAGTCTCTCCAACCAGGCTTTCTTTTTCCAAAAGGGTCTCCACCCTGGACACTAAGAAAGGCTGTGGAGGCTGATGTAGCTCCATTCCACTGGAAGCAGCGCCCCTGGCACCATTTTGGGGATCATACTGGAGTGATCTCCATTCTAAGTGGTTGGAGAAGCTGCATTGGAGCAATCAAAGGTCTTTACCATGTCCTCTTTGGCCCCAAACGCCCTCCTGCAGAAGGTGCAGGCCGAGAGTTGTCGTGGTCTGTACACTTCCGCTTCCGGGATGGCATCCCAATTACTCTTGGCCAAGTTCGCCTGGCCAAACTCTCCAGCAGCAGAGCCTTCCCTTGCCCACAGTTACTGGGTCAGATTAGCACGTGACCAGTCAGGTCCAATGAGAAGGTATCTTTGGGTTTTTTTTTTTTTTTTTCGAGACAGGGTTTCTCTGTAGCTTTGGTGCCTGTCCCGGAACTAGCTCTTGTAGACCAGGCTGGCCTAGAACTCGCAGAGATCCGCCTGCCTCTGCCTCCTCAGACGGTCACTGGGTTACTCTCCCAGAGTTTGCAGGAGTGTCGCCACCAAGGGCCTGGCCACGAACGCAGCACCCAGGGACACAGAGTGGGGCCATGGGCAAGACAGTGGCCAGGTATCGCTTTTGGAGTTCAAGACCCGATTCTGCCCCGCGTTGGAAGTTTTCCTGTTTGGGAGCCACAGAATGTCTTTGCTTCAGCCAAGTTGCCCTGAATCGGCTGTCACTTGAGTCTCAGACTCCCGCCTGAGGCTGTAGGAAATCCCCCCTGGATGCGAAAGCTTACGTAAAAGCCAGCTCCGCAGGAGAAGCGGGCAGATCCAGAACGCTGCAAATTGCCTCAGCCACCGTCGGGGTGCAATCACCCTCTTCAGGCCTGGCAAGTGCAACCTCACCGAGGGAAGCCCTAACCATGAGTCTGGTGTTGAGCTCCTGCCTGTCACCCACCTGTCAGGCTCCTGGAGGACAGAGTCACAAAGCCACACCTCGAGCCCTGAGTTCCCCAGAGGGTACTACAGGTTGACTGCCAAAGGCTTTGGGCTCTGGCTCCCCCACCCCCACCCCAGACTCCCAGGCAGGAATGCTCCACTCCTCAGGGGTGGGCTAGGTCAAGACTAGAAACCTGACACCATCCTGCCAGCACTGGGGCCTTAGCCAGCCTGCTGTTGCTGCACCAGGGGGGCTCAGCCCTGGCCTATACGCCACTCTTTCTCCACCCCACCCCACCCCCAAGTTCCCTACCTCCAGAAGCCTGCAAACCAGGCATTTCTTTGCCTGCTCCCTCCGTGACTTCATAAAAATGCAATTAATTGCCAATGGATAAAAACCAGATTTCCCAGAAACCCAACTGCAAGTTGGCTTCTCTTAGAAAATCATATGATCTGATCTGCTAGGGCCACAGACCCAAAAAGGCCTATCTGAGCAGTTGCCCTCTGACAGAGGCTCAGAAGCACCCCCCAACATTCCCCATCCCACCCCCACCTCCCCACATTCCCCCACCCCCTGGCTTCTGAGGACTGTACCACCAAGCAGCTCCTTTTCTCACAAAGGCCCCCAAATGGCTGTCCTACAGTGTGACAAGCCAGCCTCAGACAGTGAAGGGATAGGAGTTTCTGAACCTGTACTAACAGATCAAGCCGGGACCTCAGTGCCTTTGCTGTCCTCCCTCCCCCTCAAACCTTCCCCAGCTCTTCTAGCCCATCTCACTCTTGAGAAGCCCCGCCCACAATCCTCATCACAGCTGCTTTCTGTGCAGGCTGGGGCCAGCAGCTCTGTCTGCAAAGGGCCAGACAGTCCGTATGCTAAGCCTTGTGGGCCATGTGGTTGCCGTCCCAACCACTGAACTCTGCCCTTGTGATCCCAAAGCTGCCTTAGTCAATCCATAAACACAGGCCCAGCTGGAGCCGGCATGACAGCATATGCCTGTAATCCTAGCACTCAAGAACCTAAGGATTATGAATTTGAGGCCAACCTGGGCTACATAGTGAGGTCCTGTCTCTAAAAGGCATAGCAGTATCCCTATAAAACTTTATTTACAAGAACAGTGCTGGGCCAGTCTTGGTCCCAGAGTTTTGCCCTCCTGAACAGATGGCCACACCCTCACCCAGCTTCCAGACAAGAGAGCATTGCATTGTGGGTACCAGGCACCGCTGCCAGAGTGGGGGGTAGGCTGTCTTGCCAACTGGTCTTGGGCCTGAATGTAATCTGTTCAGAGGCCCTAGCTTAGCCACTGCGGTCCCATGTATTCTGACTCAGCGAGACGAGGCAGGAAGTCCAGGTCAATGCCAGCATCCTCAACCTTGAAACCCTCTCATTGGCCTGGCTCTGAGATCACAGGGTCAGTCCCTGGGCCTAGCCTCCTACCCACAGGCCCTGGATCAATTCCCAGGAGTCGAGTTCCACTCACAAGAGCTGGAGTGCCAAACACCAGGATCCAATCTCATTGCCCCCCAGGTCACCAGGCACCCTGAACCAGGGAGCTTGAGAGAAGCCCACCCCACTATCAGACAATAACTACCCTGACTCCGAGTTGGATACATTATACCTCAGCCTCTGAGCCCTCCTTCAGATAGAGGTTCACAGCCTCCAAGCCTCAGTTTCCTCCTGTGCAGATGAGGGTAGTACCATCAAACTTACCAAGTCCGCTTTGGAGTACGGTAGTGATACTGGAGGTGCTGCAGCCACCTTGAGACCAAGAGGACAAACATCACACACTAAAGAGAACAGAACAACGAGGAGTATATGTCCCTGGCTATTTCCTTAAGAAACCCAAACAACTCAAATGGCCACTTCAGGGCTTTGTGCTACAGGTGGAAAAACAAAACATAGCTGGTTGAGCCACTTAGTGGGGTTTCTGTCGAGCCTGACTGGATTGCTGCTAGGACTCTTGTCATAATGAGTCACCAAGGCCACACAGGTGTCATGGCACAGGCAGGGCACTTGGCCTCCAGCAGTGAGACTCTTCTGGACCTGCAAAACAACTCAATAGGTAATACATTGGCCGGGCAACCCTGATGACCTGAGCCTCATCCCTAGAACCCACAGAAAGGCAGAAAAGTGAGTACGGACTCCTTCAAATTGTCCTCTGACCTCCACACAAGCACTGTGTTGCACATGGACACAATGCATGCATGCTCGGGTGCACACACACACACACACACCATGTATGTGAATAAAAATTAATCTCAAAACTCAAAAGACTTGCTAGGCAGTACTGGTGCACACCTTTAATCCCAGCACTCAGGAGGCAGAGACAAGCAGATCTCTGTGAGTTTGAGGCCAGCCTGATCTACAAGAGCTAGTTCCAGGACAGCCAGGAATGTTATATGGAGAAACCTTGTCTGGGAAAACAAAACAAAACAAAAATCCCAAAGACTCAATGACAAATCTCAGCTCTCAGGGGGCAGAGGCAGGAGGATCACAGGTTTAGAAGCAGCCTGAGCTACAGAGATCCCATGCCCTGAAACCCAGGGCTGGACGTATGGCTCAGTGGTAGAGAACTATGCATACACAGGGCCCTACGTTTCACTCCCAAAACAAAACAAACACTCAAGAGTCCAACAGGTCCCAACACCTGACTGTCCTGCTTCTTCAAGCACTCAGAGACTGGCTTCTGGGGAGCAGAGAGAGAAAGGTGCTCAGAAAACAGCTCCTCAGCCACCCACCATCCACGGGAACAAGTCCATAACTGTGATCAGGGCCAGGGCACCTTTCTCTTCTGCCTTCCTTATCTAGCCTGGAGGAAAAAGCCAGAGAAGTCCTGAAGGAGCACACTGTACAAAACTTGCAAGCTCCACTCCTCCGCACAGTGGCAAGCTCCAGCCAAGTTCAGAGACGCCACCAGAAGCCGGAGGAGGCAAAGACCTGTTTTGTTTCTAACACAATTAACTAATGCTGGACAGCAATGTGGTGTCCTGGAGCAGAGGTGGCCCCGGGGAAGGCAGCAATACCCATCCACCTCCCTTCACTGTGGGGAGCTGCTCCCACTGAGGGTTCCTGGATAACAACACCCTGACAGTAAGTACTACAGTTAATAGGAGAGACAGTGACAGCCCACAGGACACAGCGTGGCCATAGCAAAAAATGCTTCTCTAATTCTAAAAATGTATTAAAAAAAAAAAAAACAAAAACAAGCTGGAGAGATGGCTTGGAGGGTTGGAGCAGTTACTGCTCTTGTGCTCTTGCAGAGGACCCAGTTGGGTTCCCAGCACCCACCCACATGGTGGCTCACGGTCACCTGTAACTCCAGGTCTAGGGGATGCGACAGCCTCTTCTCCTCAAGTATCAGGCACACATACATGCAATACATGCAGGCAACACATTCATACACATAAAGTAAAAGAAATCTTTAGAAAAAATAGGTGTGTTGACTTGTTTTGTTGTTGTTGTTGTTTTGTTTTGTTTTTTTTTTGTTTTGCTTTTCAAGATAGGGTTTCTCTGTGTAACTTTGGAGCCTGTCCTGGAACTCACTCTGTAGACCGAGGTTGACCTCAAACTCCCAGAGATCCACCTGCCTCTGCCTCTCAAGTGCTGGGATTAAAGGCATGTGTCACCACTGCCCGACTATGTGGGCTAGTTTTATATCAACATGACACAAGCTAGCATCATCTGAGAGGAGGGTACCTTGATTGAGGAAACACCTTCATAAGATCCAGCCGTATGAAAATCTGTGGGGCATTCTGTTAATTAGTGATGGGGGAGGGCTCAGCCCATTGCAGGGTGATGCCATCCTGGGCTGGTGGGGGTGGGGAGAAATATCAGTTGTGGGAGAGACGGGCAAGCTTCATCTCCCTCTGCAACAGGAACATGAGGCCTGGGGGCATCTCTGGGCCATAACTGCACTGACTCACCTAGTGGAGCTGGCATCTGATTCCAGCCCCGCCTGGCTGCAGTGTCGGGGCAGCCCTGGAGCAGCCCCATGGGGTTGGGATGACTCTCTCAAGGACACAGTGGTCCCCTCAGCACTGGGAGACTATGCCCTCGCAGCCTCTGGTCTGCATTGTGCAGCACCCCCTATGGTCCCTGCACTCAAAGTGGAGGCAGGAGGATGAGGAGTTCAAAGCCATCTTTAGCGACATAACAGATAACACTCCAGTGCCAGTCTCCATTCAGAAGCTCAAGCTGAGAGAACTCAGTGCCACATGCCTGTCATACCAGCACTTACGTGCTACATGCCTGTCGTCCTCGCACTCAGAGGCAGGAGAAAGTTTCAAATCAGTATGAGCTGGCTACATAGTAAGTTCAAGGCTAGTGCCAGGTTATACAGGAAGACGAAACAGAGGTCCAGCTCTCAGCTACCTGAGAGAACACACCAGGCCTGTACTCCTGTGGGGTACAGTGAGCAGATCAACAACTCTGTTCAGTCTATCCAGCATGCCTCAGTTTCTCTACCTGACTAACTTGTCTGCAGGCCCTATGGAGCCTGTGGGCTTTGAGGCGGCTATTCCCCCGAGGCTGTTGAGTTTGCTGGCTGGAGACCAGTACGCTCCTAGTACCTGCCCTGAGCCCCAAGGGTGTGGGAAGCGACTGCACTCACATCACATGGTGTCTGCTAGGTACACAGTGTCCCAGAGCTAGGAACTGCAACACAGACATGCTTTTAATAAGTGAGACAGCTTGGGAAAGCTGGGACCACACGGCTGGGCTGGAATTCAAACTGGCATCTTCCTGGGCCCTTCCTTCATGGTGGCATTTGCCTTTAATTCCAGCACTCAGGAAGCAGAGGCAGGCAGATCTCTTTTCCAGGATGGTGGTTTACATAGGACAGCCAGGGCACATAAAGAGATCTTGTCGCCAAAAACAAAAACAAAAACAAAAAAAAAAAAGAAAGAAAGAAACAACAACAAAAATTGGGTTTTTCTGTGCTCTGGACCTGTCCTTCCTTCAGGGACCACACCCGGCTGTCTGGCTTGGAGCACTAGTGTCTCTTGACTGGCCCGCCAAACTTTCTAAACTCCGTGACAGCTCTAGGCAGGTCCCTTCCTATTCACCACGAACCTCAGAGCCTGCCTGGGAACACTCTCACCCTGCAGCCATGGGAAGGCTATTGAGGTTCCCTAAGCATTGACCCCCAGCAGCCTGCACAGAAGGTACCATCTCATCAGGCAGTTCTGGAAAGTTCCTAGACGCCCTGAAGATCTGCAGAACACTAGCCACTACACCCTGGGCACAGGGACAGCCAGGTATCAAGACTCCTGTGGCTTAGCAGTGTGTAATTCAACTTGGGGGTCACAACTTGTGCCCTAAGTCAGGTCCAGCTGCCTGTCTTCACTAAGACAATTTCTTTTTCTAGACAGGGTTTCTCTGTGTAACAGTCCTAGCTGTCCTGGAACTGGCTCTTGTAGACCAGGCTGGCCTCGAACTCAGAGACCCACCTGCCTCTGCCTCCCTGGAATTAAAGGTGTGTGCCACCACCGCCCAGCCTCACTAAGCCAATTTAAAGAACCGTATTTAAAATGGAAAGTAGAAAAGATTTATTCAATGTGGCCACGCTGGGAAGAGGGACAAAGAGATCCAGCAAAGGCCCCCAAATTCACTGTTCCTGAAGGAAGATCAAAGTTTGAAGAGAGGTCAGGGATTCTCATAGCTAAGCAGTCCGGGCGGAGGTGGGCTCTCAGCCAGGTGTGGCCCATCCATCCACCACTGACCTGTTGGTGTCTGGGTTTCAGCCCCATCATCCCCTGAACCTGTGTGAAATCTCTTTCCGAGAGACACATCTCTCTTGTGGCAGGCTTTTTTTCTTCTCTCAGCATGAGGTTTCCAATTCTCTAGGGTCTGTTGCTTTATTAATCTGGTAGACTGAGAGACACGAGTCTGCCGTGCCTGTTCTGGAAGGTGAGGCTGGCTGGGATGCACAAGGTCCTGGCTTCCCGTCCCTTCTTCCACCTGGAGACAAGTCCTGGGCCCCAGTGTTCTGTGACTGCAAAGAGAGGAAGAATCAAGAAAAAGGGTCAATGGGGCTGGAGAGATGGCTCAGCGGTTAAGAGCACTGGCTGCTTTTCTTTTTTTTTTTTTAATTTATTTTATTTTTTAAAAAAAGAAAACAAACTATCTTTTTTTTTTTTTTCATTTTACATGCCAATCCCAGTTCCCATTCCCTCCTCTCCTCCCATTCCCTCCAACTTTTCCCCCACTCCACCCTCCCATCCAATCCCCAGAGAGGGCAAGGCACCTTGCTCTGAGGAAGGACCAAGGCCCTCCCCACTATATCTAGGCCTGGGTTCAATTTCCAGCACCTGCTGGGCGGTGGTGGCACACGCCTTTAATCCCAACACTCAGGAGGCAGAGACAGGCGGATTTCTGTGAGTTTGAGGCCAGCCTGGCCTACAAGGGCTAGTTCCAGGACAGGCACCAAAGCTATAGAGAAACGTTGTGTCTGAAAAAAAAAAATTCCAGCCCCTATATGGCAACTGTCTGTAACTCCAAGATCTGACACCCTTACACCACACAGACATACATGCAGGCAAAACACCAATGCACATAGAATACAAATAAATTAAGAAAGAAAAGAGGTTCAAGAAATACTCCAAGTCCCCTTGACTCCCCAGGCACCCAGCCCCTCCCACTACAAGCCCTGGTTGGTCTCCACCATCACACGGCTTTGTCCGCAATGAGAAGGCCATCTGTAAGGTCTTAGCAGTTAGCTCTGATCCTCTCTCATTCCCTGCACTTGGGAGGTAAATGGTGATGTCATCCACCCTCTCCGTGGCCAAGTGACTTGGGGCTTACCTTACAGGAGGGCCCAGCATTCCACCTTCAGATCCCCACCTGACAGCGCCTGCCCCCAGTCAGTCTTGTTTACTCCGCTTGCAAACGGCCACCCGACTGAACTCGCACAGCATCTTGGGAGAATCTCCAGGGAGATCGGCCGAGACAAAAAGCCGGTCCCAGCAGATGCCAGGCTGTGGGATCCATTTATAGAACAGTTTGAAATGGTGACATTCTGTAAATGGAGGGCCGATGGGTGTTGCAAAGAGTGGAGGAAGGCAAGGGGAGTCTAGAAGATTGTCTTGGGGTTCCCTCTGAGCATCTTGACTCGGATGGTTAAAAAGCGAACCAAATAGGGAGGCTTGGGATCCCAGCACTTGGGATCCTCCACTTCGTGGAGGCACGAAGGTAAGACTTTAAGGTCATTCACAAGGGCACAGGGAACCTAAGGCTAGCCTGGGCTACATGAGGCCCTGTCTTGAAAGACCAAAACCTGGTACAGCTACTGGAGATGTGAAGCTGACCACCTGAGGGTTGACCCGTGGGTGGGTGGTGGAGGCAGAGGTCAAGGCCAGAGGCACTCACAAATAGATAGATAGATGATAGATAGATGATAGATAGATAGATGATAGATAGATAGATAGATGATAGATAGATGATAGATAGATAGATAGATAGATAGATAGATAGATAGATAGATAAAAAGGCAAAAGGACTGGCGATTCGATGAGCGTACAGGGATACAGGATAAGGACAGCCTGGTGCGCTGCATTTGCTGCAGGGACCAGGTTTGCTAGTTAAATCAAGCTGACCTACAACCCACTACGTAGCCCAGGCTAGCCTTGAACTTGTAATCTTCCTGCATCAGCCTTCTGAGAGCCGGATGGGATTCATCCGTGAGCTACTTCACTCGGGATCCCAGGGCCCCTACAAATTGCATGCAAATCCAAAACTTTCTGCAGCTGTATCCAGGCCACCTTCATGTCCCCAGCCCACCTAGCTCAAACCTCCTCCTCCTCTCACCTTGGACACCCCTAGGACAGGGTCTCACAGTTACCAAACCCAACTCCTTTCTCTTTCCCAGAGCCTCTGTCCCTTCCTTGACTCTTCCCAAGGACCTGTCTCCCAGACACAGCTCTGCCTCCAGACCTTTGTCCCTCTCCATGGTTCTTGCCCCACCTCTCCCCGCACCTCTCCTGACTTTGGGCCGGCAGCTGTCTTAGCAAAGCCCACCTCCACCCTGCACCACAGGACTGAAAAAAAATCCCCTGGCTTGTGAACGAAAGTATGAATGAATATCTGGGAATGAAAAAGTTAAGCTTGGCCCAGCAGCTGGGGAAGGCAGGACTGAGGAAATTGAAGAACTCAGGGTGTGTGGCAGAGAGGGTAGCCACCTTCCACTATGGATGCTGTCATTAGAAGCTGAGATGGGGAGCTGGTGTGTGGAGAATGTTGCTGGGGCTGCCTCAGAGGCGCCCACCATCCCCCCAAACCATCCTGTGTGGCTTACGGAACGAGGGCGGGAATGGCGACTCCAGGCGCAAAGGACTTCAGATCTGCCCTCTGGCACCCACCCACAGAGCGGTTAGCACCACGAATGGGGTCTCTTCTCCCACTCAGTGAACTGAGTCCCACAACCAAGATCCCCACATAGTAGCTGTCTCCTTCGTGTGTGTGTGTGTGTGTGTGTGTGTTGTGCATGGTGTGGGGGGGATGTGAATGTGTGTGGGCTGTGGGGAGTGTGTATGTGGGTGGGGTGTGTGTGTGGTGTTTGTGTATGTGTGTATGTGTGTGTGTGGTGAGTGTGTGTGTATTCAGGGGACAATTTCAGTCAGTTCTTCTGTCCGCCATGTGGCCCCACCGGGATCAAACAGCCCGCAGACATGGTGGTCCGCAGACATGCTGACAAGCACCTTTCCCCACCTAACCATCTCACCAGCCCAGTGGCCCTCTCTAGCTGTGTGACTCTGGCTGAGTTACCAACCTCCGTCTCTGTTCTCAGACTGGGAGGCCAGGGCTGCCAAAGGCACCTGCCTCACGGAGTATGATCCCCACTCAACCGCGAGGAGCTTAGAAAGCAGCGCTCAGAAAATGCTGCTAATTTCATTACTGTTACAGCCCCAGAGCTCACTCTCGGCTTAAACGCCATCATTAGCTCGTGAACAGAACAGGTGTGTAGTTTTATGTTGTCGCGTTTTTAGAATTAAAATGAATAAGAACACTTAGACTAAATCACAGTTGCAGGGTTTGGTTTGGGCAGGCTTCAAGCTGTAATTTACAAGGCGCCTCAGGAGGAGCTGCTCTGGGACATTTCTCAGCTGTTAAGAGACTTGGCTCTGTCAGTAGGAAGGCCTCACTCACAGGAGGTGCTGACCTGTAGACAGGGGGAGCAGCAGCAGGCCACCTGGGCAGAGTCATGCCAGGAGCATGCCAGCAGCTTCCTTCTTCCCTGTGGCCTCCCTTTCTCCCGAAGCACGGACGAACCACTGCCACCAGGGCTCCTCCTGAAAGTCCCCAGAATACACCTAAGGGATGTGCTGCTCAGGGCCTCTGCAGCCAGGTGCACACTGGCAAAGAATAGCCAGACATGGGCATGGAAGGGGCAGGATGGAGGCTGGGGAGCTGCGGTGCTCCGCCCAAGTCCCTGTGGGTACCTAGGGGTCTGGAGATGGCAGCTTCCCTGCCCTCGCTTCTCATTCCATTCACTCCCGGGGGCTCCGGGTTAATTATTAGGAATTTCCAAGTTACAGGAACTTTGGCCCTGACTCTGGGTCTGGCAAAGGGACAAAGGACTTGCCAGAATCGACACCTAGGGGACTTGCTGCTAATGACAAGTTGCTTAGTTTTTCGATGGAAAATTAAGCATGGACAAAAGGAACTCAAGTACCTCTGAGGCAATGGAGGAGCAGATCTCACACTATATGGGCTCATCGATGTCCTAACAAGGACATAAATTAGGGTTCGGGGGGGCTGTGTGTGCTCATGTGTACCCACCTTGAGAACCTGTCCTGACCTGGTAGCAGGGTGGGGGTGCTGAATAGGAAGTTGTAGGGTGGGAGTAACTCCAGCCTTATATCCTCCTTGGGAGGAACAGATTCCCAGATGGTCACAGGCAGGGAGGAAAAACCCGTGTACATGTCTATATGCACATGTGTCCATGTGTCTGTAATGATCTGCCTCTTTAAGAGACAAGCCACGCCCACCCCCTCCCCCATCCGCTGAGGCAAGCTGATCTTCAGCCTCCAGCCTGACTCTCTTTTCCATCTTCTTCTCCAAGAGGCAGCTTCTGCCTCTCCCAACTTCTCCCTTTCCCCCAACTCTCTCTCGGCTCTTCTCCCTTCCTCCTCCATAACCTTAATAAGTATCCAGCCTCACTCTGCATGGTGTGTCTCTCACCCACTGCCACATGGGATGCCACGGAGACCAGCCACCTTCGGAGGCCAGGTCTTGTGCGCAGTCCCTGCCTAGGGACCCGCTAACCCCTGCCTGCCACCACTTGGGGACCCTGCAGTGTTTCCCCGCAGCGACTTTTAATAATCATTTAGTGTCCATGGTATTAGAAATATGTTCAGGGGTCACAAAGATAGAAACATCACTCCAACACAAATGTCAGGACCAGGCAAACTTTATTTGTTTGAACTCCTGACTCTGGGCCGTCCGGGCGGGCTCCACCCAATGGCCCTGGTCTTCAAGAGCCTAGTTCTAGTTCTAGGACAAGCTAAAAAAAAAAAAAAAAACTACAGAGAAACCTTGTCTCGAAAAATCAATAATAATAATAGTAAAAAGACAAGGTTTCCTCTGTGTTAACAGTACTTGACTGTACTGGAACTTACAGAGATCCACCTGCCTCTGCCTCCCAGTGTGTGTGTGTGTGTGTGTGTGTGTGTGTGTGTGTGTGTGCCGGAAAGCACAGACGGAGGCGGAAAGAGAACTGTCAGGAGTCTATTCTCTCCTCTCCAGCACTTGGACAAAAGCAGCACCCCCTCCAGGAACTGGGGAAACAGCTTCTGCCTGTCAAAAGGAAGCATTCTCCTTACAAGGTGCAAAAGAGACCTCAGCCGCTTCCCTTAGCGCACACCTGCGGTGCCATTAGCATATCAAGGTCTCCTAAACTAGGCTCCTTCAATCCCTACTCGACAAGTACGGTTCTGCACTTCAAAGTCCTCCACCCCAGTTTACAGATTCCCCGCCTCCCAGGTACCTCTCTGCTTAAAACCCTGGAAATCCCCCCCCCCTCCACCCACACCCTTCTTCTCTCTGCTTTCCTGAGAGACAGCCTTGGTGGAGGAGAATAAACTTTTCCCTGTTTACTTTTATTTTTATTTTTCATTTTTCAAGACACAGTTTCTCTGTAGATTTGGAGCCTGTCCTGGAACTAGCTCTTGTAGACCAGGCTGACCTCGAACTCACAGAGGTCCACCTGCCTCTGCCTCCTGAGTGCTGGGATTAAAGATGAACACCACCACTGCCCAGTTTGACTGGAGCTGTGAAATAATCTTCTTTTACACTGTAAAGATTTGTCACTTGAATTGGTTTTACTAAAACACTGAGTGGCCGGGCGATGGTGGCGCACGCCTTTAATCCCAGAACTCGGGAGGCAGAGACGGGCGGATCTCTGTGAGTTCGAGACCAGCCTGGTCTACAGAGTTAGTTCCAGGACAGGATCTAAAGCCACAGAGAAAGCCTGTCTCGAAAAAAAAAAAAAACAAACAAACAAAAAACCTAAAACACTGATTGCCCGGGTAGCCATGCAGGAATTATAGACAGGGCAGCTAAACTAGAAGAATGATAGGAACAAGGGCGGAGTTGAGGGAGCCGCCGAGGAAGCAGGGCATGTAGAAAATGAGCAACAACTCTATGAGCCACGTGGAAAAGCATAGATAATAAATATGGGTTAATTTAAATGTAAGAGTTAGGGGCTGGAGAGATGGTTCAGTGGTTAAGAGCACTGACTGCTCTTCCAGAGGACCTGGGTTCAATTCCCAGCATCCACATGGCAAACAACTGTAACTCCTTCACACAGTCATATATGTAGGCAAAGCACCAGTGCACATAAAGCAAAGATAAATTATTAAAAAATAAGAGGTAGTAACAAGCCTGAGCTATCGGCCAAGCATTTATAATTTAAACCAGTTGTTTGGGAGTAGCCGGTCAGGACAGGGAAACTCTGCCTATAGACTGGTTTTATTTTTAGACTGGAGTCTCATATGTCCAAGACTGATCTTAAACTTGCTATGTAGCTGAAGATGATACTTGCAAGGTGCTGGGGTCACAGACACATGCCACCATACCTGGCTGCGCATCCTTCTTTTTTAACACAGAGTCTGGGGATCAAATTTGGACACTCGTGCTTTTGAGGCAAGGGCTGGCCAATTAACTGTTCACTTGGGGAACTACTACAGGAAGCTCAGGGCAGGCAGTGGTGGGTCCCCTTAGCCCTGGGCCACTATCTGCAGCCATCAACCACCTGGACTGATAACCAAGATGGGTGTCAGGCCTCCCAGGGGAGTCTGGCTGTGTCTGGACACCTTTCTGGTTGCCGCCTGTGGGTCAGATGCTCCTGGCATCCCAGTAGGGGTGGGGTGCTTTAATCATGCAAGCTACCACAAAAGCCCTGGCATCAGAGGACTGTGCAGTTTTGGCAGAGAGTGTTGCTGAGTGTGTCCCACCAAATAAGAAGGTGGGGTACTTCTCAGTATGTTTATACAAACAGCCCCCCCCCAAATAAAAACCCTTCATTGTCATCAAGGGCATCCAACTCGCGCTGCTCAACGTTTTAATAAGAACACAACAATGCAGAAATATTTCTGGACCAGTGAGGAAGCTTAGCGGGTAACAGGACTTTGTTGCCAAGCCAACAAATGGAGTTCCACCCTCCCAAGGCCCCACACTGTAGAAAGATCCAACTCCCACAAATTATCCTCCAAGCCGGACATGGTGGGGCTCACCTTTGACAAGGAGAGGCTGTGAATCTCTGTGAGTTCAAGACCCATCCTGGTCTATAAAAGCAAGGGTTCCAAGTCAGTCAGGGTTACACAATGAGGTTCTGTCTCAAAAAAAAAAAAATGTACTCTGCCCACTACAGGTGTGCTGTAGCATGTGTCACTCACACACACACACACACACACACACACACACACACACACACACACACAGATATCAATAAATATAGTGAAACCCCTCAATTACTACTTTTTAAAATGCCTTTGGCTCTAAGTCAGCCTGCTCCCAAATTTCCCCCTCTGAAGTCACCACTCCAGCGTGGCTGTGTAGGAGGCTGGGTGCCGGGGAGGTGTGGGACTCTGGCCCTCCATCTTTGCTTCACTGTTTAGCCATCTGTCAGGCTGCATTTTTACCGCAAGGACTGCTGAGGGCAGGAGGAGAAGGAAGCCGGTTCAGGGCTGCCAGCGGGCGCCTGGAACCTCTTCTGGCAGATTTGTGTTTGAGCAAGAGGCCTCCCTGCTCCAGCCCGGGCAGGCTCCACCCTCTGGCCCTCCAGGGGCCCCCGCTGGGGGAGGAGGGCCCCTGCAAAGCCTCTCACCCGATAGCTGGGGGAGGGGAGGGGAGGGACTCTCGGCTGAGCACTCAAGGACGACTCCTACAGGCCGGTCAGGGCGAGGCAGCATTGCCCACGGCGGCCATTGCTTCCCTGCCAGCTCTTTGCAGCCCGAGAAATAGCCAGAGCTGGAAGGCCCGCAAGGGCCTTAGACACTGTCAGAAATCTCTGGCATTCATCAGGTCTCTACTGGGTGCACAACCCTTTCGGGAGAGCACACGCCCTTGGTGGGTACTAGAAATATAACTGGGCAGATGGTGGCTTAGGAGAGATGCCACCCAAGGTTTCACGGGGACTTCACAGCTGGGACCAAATCCTACCTGCCACTTGTCACCATGGACGGGATGGAGGCGGTGGTCCACCTCAGGGCAGAACGTAGGCAGGAAGAGGGACACTGTGGGACTCATTGAACCCTGAGTCCATTCCTTATAAACTGGATACACCTGTTTCTGGAGTTATTACAGGAAGTCAAAGGCAGGGGCCAAGGCTAAGAGCTGGGAGGTGTGAGTGGGAGCTAGTGTGGCCCCATAGACAGATGTCCCTTTCTCCAAGCTCCTGGTCTCAGTGGCCTCTGCAGGGGTGGGGTGAGAGGCAGGAAGGTCAGGAGTTCAAAATCGTCTCCCGCTAATCTGAGGATAACCTAGAACTTCTGATCCTCCTGCCTCCACGTCCCAAATGCCAGGATTACAGGAGTGTACCACCCAATCTAACATAGGCTGGGGGTTGAACATGCTAGGCAAACCCCAATCGTCATATAATATAAAACTCTTGCCAAGTAGTGGTGGCGCAGGCCTTTAATCCCAGCACTCGGGAGGCAGAGGCAGATAGATCTTTGTGAGTTCGAGGCCAGCCTGGTCTACAGAGTGAGTTCCAGGTTAGCTAGGGCTGTTAGACAGAGAAAACCTGTCTTGAAAAAACAAACAAAATAAAACAAAACAGAACAACAACAACAAAAAACGCCTAAGTTTAAAGCCAGCCTGATTTGCGTGACAAGTCCCTGGCCAGCAGGACTACAAAGTGAGACCTTGTTTCAAAAAAAAAAAAAAAAAAAAAAAAAGTCCTGATGTCTGAATTTCCCCCTAAAGGGGAAAATCTGGCCCCATCTCCCTACGGCTTTCGCGGTCTCATCCCTGAGCTATTGTGGCCAAAGCGTCCTCTCCCCCATCAGCGCCTCTGACCTCCTAGGCAGACTGGGATCTTCTGGCCTCCTGGTCTCCTCTGGCCCCTTTGGACCAAGGGTGAAAGTCCAGGCTAGGCCACTATGGCCAGACTGCTGTGTGGGAGGTGGGCACTGGCCCAGCTGGCTCTGCCCTTGGTCCCGGAGGTCTCCTTCCCTGGAAAGCGCCTCTCCTGGAGAAGATTAATCAAAATGACACCTCATGAACAAGATATTTTGGCTTGGCAGAAACAAACAGAGGTTTACAACAAATCTGTGAGCTCCTGCGCCTCCAGCGCACCGGCTAAGGGCAGAGACAGGCAGGCTGCAGCTATGGCCGACCGGCACCTGCCGTGCCGACTCTGTCTCCTGCACAGCTGAGGCTGCGTGGCTACAGGACTGACTCTCAAGCTCTCTCGTCACAGACCAGAACCTTCTGTGGGTGGGAGGCTCCTCGTCTGAGGCTGAGCTCTGGCCTAGTCCTCTCCTTTGATTGGACAAGAGGCCCAAACCTCTGAAGTGAGGGTTCCGGGAAGTTCAGAGCTGAGCATGAAATGTTCCCAGCTTAGGGCATTCTTAGGAGGGGAAGTCTACCTGGGCATCCAGGTACCCTGCTGAGCTCCAGGGTGAAAGAGTGGTGCCACCCGCTCTGAAGAGGATTCCACTTCTGCTCTACCCAGCCTGTCTAGCAACGACCAGTACATTCTAATGAGACACTCAAGGCCCTCTCTCTGTCTGGCTCTCCAACTAGTGAAAGAATAGACCCCGAGAAATAAAGACGCATTTATCATCCCATTCTGTGTCCCCAGCCCTTCCTAGAGGCAATTCCTGATGCCCTAAGACCAGACTTGACCCCTTTAGACACAGCTGTTACTGAGTCTTAGCATCTGGACATTCCTGGTGTCCTCCCAGTAGATACAAGTTCTCAAGGTGTTGTAGGCTAAGAACAGGGTTCCGAGCACCCAACTGTGTGATCTTAGGCTAGTTTTTTAACCTCTCTGTGCCTCCATTTCTTCTTTTTTTAGATAAATTTATTTTTATTTTACTGCATTGGTGTTTTTACTTGCATGTGTGTTTGTGTAGGGTGTTAGATCCCCTGTAACTGGAGTTACAGACAGTTGTGAGCCCCCCATGTGAGTGCTGGGAACTGAACCCAGGACCTCTGGAAGAGCAGCCAGTGCTCTTAACTGCTGAGCCGTCTCTCTAGTCCCGTGTGCCTCCATTTCAAGTGGGATACACACAGCACATCCCTTGAGAGAAGTGGCAAGCCGAGGCCTAGGAGGCAGGACCCACTCGGACCATCTCCTCCTGGCCAGGAGACCTTTAGACACCAGGTTCTCTGCAAGCACAGCAAGCGCTCTTAACTGGTTAGGGTTAGGGTGACTTCTTTGTTTGCTTTTGTTTTAATTATTACAAGGAGCTGTCTCTCCAGCCACCCCACCTACATTTTTTTAGTTTAAAAAAAAAAGTATTGCCGGGCGGTGGTGGCGCACGCCTTTAATCCCAGCACTCGGGAGGCAGAGGCAGGCGGATCTCTGTGAGTTCGAGACCAGCCTGGTCTACAAGAGCTAGTTCCAGGACAGGCTCCAAAACCACAGAGAAACCCTGTCTCGAAAAACAAAACAAAAACAAAAAAAAAAGTATTTTAAAATAGCAGTTCTCTAAACCCCAGCCTTACTCTTGGAGCAGGAGGAAGCCGCAGTGGGTCCTGCCTCCAAGGCCTCATTCTAGAGCCCAAAGGCATTGGTTTGACACTAGAAGCAGTGTCCACCCAGGGCAGGCAAGCGCAGACTTGAGCCTGCATGGAAGCTTGGCTATGGGGGAATCCGGGAAAGACAGAGCCATCTTGGAGTCCCCAGGACAGGCCTGGGGCTCAGAACATCAGGCAGCAAACAGAGCAGCAACCACAGCCAAGTGACCCAGGTTCAGACCCAGGGTCTCTCACAGGCTCCCTGGCGAACCGCTCAACTCTTCACCATTTCTTCATTCGTAAAAGAGAAACAAGGACAGGACTGTATTGTGGGGGTAGTGAGGGGCTGCAGGCAGCACCTTAGGAGCAGTGTCAGCCTGGAGCCAGGGCTCTACACACAACACACACACACACAACACACACACACACAACACACACACACCACACACACACCACACACACACCACACACACAACACACACACAACACACACACAACACACACACACACACAACACACACACACACACACACCTGCGGCTGCCTTTGCCTTCCTTAGTCAAACCCTTGGGGACCACGACCGCATCAGGGCCCCTGTGACTCACCTCCCTGGCAGGAGGCTTCCTGAGACAGGTCCCTACCCGCAGGCCCTCTTCAGGAGTGCTGGGGTAAAGCAGTGGGGGATGGGGAGTGAGAGGTGCAGGTCCCAGCATGAAGATCCTAAGAGCCAGTGACAGGAGAAGGGACTGGGGGCACTGGCCCGCCCAGCTCTAACCTTCATCTCCACCCTCAGATTCCTCTGTGTCTGAGAATCCGGTGCAGCAGTGGGTGTGGTGACATGGGGGACATCACAGAGGACGGGAGGACCCGGGCCACCACTGTCAAGACATTTGCAGGTTAAGAGTAACTCCCAAGTCCTTTGTCCTTCCCTTTCTGATGTTTCTCCAAAGCAGAGTTTCTCAACCTGTGGGTCATGACCCCTGCAGGGGTTGAACAACCCTTTCACAGGGGTTGCCTAAGACCATCAGAAAACACAAATATTTACATTACGAGTCATAACAGTAGCAAAATTACAGTCATGAAGTAGCAACGAAAATAATTTTATGATTGGGGGGGGTCACCACAACATGAGGAACTGTATCAACTAGGAAGGTTGAGAACCACTACTCTAGAGCTACCTGTGGTCACCCAGGAACACAAACAATTCAGGGACAAGGACAGCCTTTCATGACTTCCCTGTCACTGGCTGGCAGAAGGGCTATCCCAGAGGATTTCAGCAGCAGCTCCTGGCCTTGAGTTAGGGATGGCACAGTGTAGCTATCACTGGCCTCCAGAAGTGAGCAAGCCTGCAAGATTGGGTGGGGGAAGGGTAGGGGGGTGCCAAATGCAAGCCTGGGTCTCCCAGATTAGCAGTACCGCCTGGCCAAACAAATGCATTGATAGAGGCCAGATTCTGCAGCACTCGGTAGGCAGAGGCAGGAGGATTAGGAGTTTGAGGTCAGCAGATTGGAAGCCAGTAGAGACATAGGCTACAAGAAACACTGTCTCCAAAAGGGGTGGTGGTGGTGACCCGGCTCAGCTGGTAAAGGCTGTACAAGGCTGGAAACCCAAGTTCAGTCTCTAGAACCCATCTAAAGGCGGAAGGAGACAACTGACTCTATTATAATATTACCTCCTGACCTCCATGCTTGATGTGATGCACACGTGTGCAGACACACACAGACACACAGACACACACACCTACGCTAAATGCAATAAATAAGAGACTGAATTTTTTTTTTTTTTTTTTTTTTGGTTTTTCGAGACAGGGTTTCTCTGTGGTTTTGGAGCCTGTCCTGGAACTAACTCTTGTAGACCAGGCTGGTCTCGAACTCACAGAGATCCGCCTGCCTCTGCCTCCCGAGTGCTGGGATTAAAGGCGTGCGCCACCACCGCCCAGCGAGACTGAAGTTTTTTAATGGTAGCAACTCGTGGCTTCAAAGGTAGACCCTTTACCGGGTGCATGGACACTGCCAAACCCT
Organism: Microtus oregoni; assembly: GCF_018167655.1. Taxonomy (NCBI): domain Eukaryota; kingdom Metazoa; phylum Chordata; class Mammalia; order Rodentia; family Cricetidae; genus Microtus; species Microtus oregoni. Next base: position 1,954,135 of record NW_024543079.1, read on the forward strand.
TGACCCGGCGCGTGGACACTGTCAGACCCTTTACCGGGCGCATGGACTCTGTCGCAGTAACTGGACACTGGGGATGGTAAATGAGCTGATTACCAGACAACACAACATGGTTGTGGGGCAGGCGGGTGGGGGGAACAACAGAGCAGGTGGAATCCAAGGAGCACGAGGCCAGACTGGCCAGTGAGGCAGATGAAGGTGAAGCCAAGGTTCTCTCCTGCCTGTCACTTACATGCCCTTGGTCTCTTCCGGTATAAAATAGTGGGGGCGGGGAAGCGCCCTCCTAGGGACATGGCAGGGTGGGTACCAAACACAGCAGCATCCAAAGGGGGTGCAATAAGCCTGGCAGGAACCTGACCACAGCGTGAGGAGCAGCTACATCATCAGCTCTACTGACATATGCTGGATATAGCTCCGCCTTGGTGACCTGTGCACCAGAGGTATCGTGGGAATCCATGGGTCCCCACTCGATGTCAGTAGCACCCGGTTATTACAACCAAAGCATTTGCAGGCACAGGAGTAGGTTCCCCAGGTGTCAGCCACACCTCTTCCTGGTTCAGCTTCTCCCCAGTAAAGGGACAGGATGGTGCTTTCTTGTCTCCCTGGGGAGACCCCAGGGCAACGGAGATGAGGAAGGAAGGCTTGAAAGCCTGGATGCCTTCTAGCTCCCTGGCTCCCCATCGGCCGCAGACTGAACTGTGCTCAGGAAGGTGAATTCTGCTCATCAAAACCTGGATGTGTGACCCTTGTCCTTAGGCCACATGGACAGCGAGAGGGCAATGCTGTTTCTGCTTGCCCTGGCAACAACATCTGGCAAACAATAGGCCCTCGATACATGAAGGGCCAGGAGGATGGCTCACTGGGTACCACCAGGCAACCTGATCCTCATGTGGAAGAGAACCAGCTCCCATGTTGTCCCCTGACCTCCACGTGTGTGCTGTGGCACAGGTGTCCCACAACTGAAGAAGCGAACAGACGGAGGTGGGTGACTTGTGCAGAAGAGAGGACCGGGCAAGGCTCCCAGACAGTCTTGTCTGCAGGGCAGAGCCAAAGTGCCCTTTGACCCCCTTCCCACGTGTTTCCAGAGGCTTCTCCTCTGCTGGGTCTGGAGGTGTGGGGGGAGGGGCTTCGCTGCTGAGGCAATACTCACTACTCGGGTTACTGAAGAAGCCCAGCCCCCTCCACAGGGCCTGTGGGAAGGCGCTACGGTCCTGCTTTGCCTGCGGTGGGCAGTGCGTGGGCTTCTAGGGAGGGAGCAAGGTGCCCAGTCGCTTGATCAAGACCTGAAGGAGCTAGAGGAGGCCATGTCTCATTGGCCAGCCCCGAGCACACTTCTAACCACTCCCAGTGGGCTTCCTCCACCCAGACCCAGACCCAGACCCCCTGGGTTCTCAGACACCCTGCCGTGACAGCATAGGCTGTGGACCCAACTGTTCCCACAGTGAATGTGTTGTCAGACTCCATTCTACGGAGGGCAACTGAGGCACACGTGGGACCAGGAGGACAGCATCAGACCCACTGCTCTCCAGTTCATTTTCTGGGTCAGGGTCTCTCCCTGGACCTTGGCTCACTCAACTGGACTGGTTGACCAGCAAGTCCCAGGGATGGCCCTGTCTCCACCTCTCCAAAGCTGGGGCAGCAGTTCAATACCTGCTGGGAGGTCTTTAGTTCACATCCTCGACAGCCACAAATTCCCAGTTTAAAAGGAAACAAAACAAAACAGTGCAGGGGGCTGGAGAGATGGCTCAATGGTTAAGAGCATTGGCTCTCTTTGCAGAGGACATAGGTTCAATTCCCACACCCATATTGTGTCTCACAACCATCTATAACTCCAATCCTGGAGGATCTAATACCCTCTTCTGGTTTCCCTGGGCACCAGGCACGCAAGCGGCGCTGAGACATAGATGCAGGCAAAACACTCATACACATAAAATAAAATAAAAACATCTGGGGCTGGAGAGATGGCTCAGTGGTTAAGAGCATTGCCTGCTCTTCCAAAGGTCCTGAGTTCAATTCCTAGCACCCACATGGTGGCTCACAACCATCTGTAATGAGGTCTGGTGCTCCCTTCTGGCCTGCAGACATACACACAGACAGAATATTGTACACATAATAAATAAATATTAAAAAAAAACATCTTAGAAGTAAAAAAAACTGTAGGCTCAGGAAGAGTCAACAACTTAAGTAGCTTCTGGTCTTTGCACATCTTCCTCTACACTTGGCAGGTGTGCGAGTGTGTGTGCATGTGTGCACAGCTAAAGGCACAGGCTACGGTAGCATTGCCTCCTGCAGCCTCCCCTTGTTTCAGGTGGGAAGTGCAAAGACCCACACAGCAGGGACAGGCTCAGTGAAGGTTTGGGGCCTCCCCTCTGGACATGGGCAGACCCTCAGCTTGCTTCTCCTGCTCAGTCTATGACCTTCGACCAGCATTCTCAGGCATGCCCAGCCTCCTTCTCCCTCCACCAGACCTCTGCCCCTGCTTCCCTGCCCCGCTGTCCTCTCTGCAAGACTGGAGTGGCCTTGTTTGTCCTTCAGACCTCAGATGGGTCTTTTCTTCTTCTGCAGCCCTCCCTGATGCCCCGTGTGGACACGCTTTCTTCATTATCACGGTCTTGACACTCCTGCCCAAGCGTTTTCAGTCAGTGGGTTCTGGACATGGAGGAACTGCTCGGTGAAGCTCACAGGACAACCAGCGCCTGGGCCTGTGGGAGGGTGAGCACTAAGATGGTCGGCACAGACCCAGATGAACTCAGTATGGTGGATCCTGCTTTGGCCTGCTTTGATCTGCGGGGCTGAAAGGCTGGCTCAGGTCCTACTGTGTGAGTGTGTATAGTATGTGTGTGTGTGTTTGTATGTGTTACCATTTGTGTGTAGAGTGTGTTTGCTGGTGGAAGTATGTATGAGTGTGTTTGTGTGTGTATGTGTGTATATATGAGTATGTGTAGGTCTTATGTGTGCCAACACACAGACGGCACCTTCTGACAGGCCTCTACCTTGGGGCTGCGGCCGCTTGGCCCACACATCTGGCAGGGACGCACAGACCGGAGCCTGTCTCCCAGCAGCCCTTTCCAATTTTATAGTCTAATGCTGGCTGGAGGCATCTGAAGGGGCCCAGGCCATGAGGAAAGTGTTGACAGGAGAGGACCCCAAGCCTTCCAGCTAGGGCCGTGTGCCTCCCCTGGGCCATCTGAGCCATAGGATGGGCTCAGGAACCAGCAACACTCCCTCTGCCCGCAGCACAGGCCTGTAGGGAGGGGCTCGCCAAAGCCTCCCTGGTGGCTGGGGGAGGGGCACACTCATCTCCTTGATGGAAATGTGAAGTTTTTTTATTTTATTTTATTTATTTATTATGTATAGAATATTCTGTCTGTGTATATGCCTGCAGGCCAGAAGAGGGCACCAGACCTCATTGCAGATGGTTGTGAGCCACCATGTGGTTGCTGGGAATTGAACTCAGGACCTTTGGAAGAGCAGGCAATGCTCTTAACCACTGAGCCATCTCTCCAGCCCCGGAAATGTGAAGTTTTGCTTCTTTTTGCAGAAGATGGAGACCGTTACAGAAATCACAACTGGTCAGAGCACAGAGAATAACTGAACCTGCCTTCTCAGCAGGTGGACAAATGTACATTTGTCCCTGAGCTGGTATCTGGCTCAGTTGGTAGAGGGCTTGCCTAGTGTACAAAGCCCTGAGTTCGATACCCAGCACCGCATCAACCAGGCAAAATCAGGATGCAGATACAGTGTCCGGGGGACAGGAAGGATGGCTCCCAGGCACAGAAAATATTCTAGAAGGGTACTAGAATCAACTTTGAACAGGGTGCTAAGAATTCAGTCATCTAGCCTGGCAGTGGTGGCTGCGCCTTTAGTCCCAGCACTGAAGAGGCAGAGGCAAAGGGATCTCTGTGAATTTGTGATCAGCCTGGCCTACAAGAGTGAGTTCCAGGCCAGGCTCCAAAGAGAAATCCTGTCTAAAAAAAAAAAAAAAAAAGAATTCAGTCATTTAAGACTGGAAGTGGCAGTATAAGCTGTGATCCGGCATTCAGGAGGCTGAGGAAGGAAGTTGATGAGTTCAAAGCCAGCCTGGATACATAGCAATACTCTGTCATGAAGAGAGGGGAGGAACATTCTTGTGGCCCAGAACTTAGCCAAGTTGGCTGCACTCCTTGGGAGCTCCCAGAGATGACCAGGGCTGGACCTGTCACCTTCCAGGTCCTGGGTTTACAGATGCAATGCATGCTTTTAACTTATTATGTGGGATCTGAGGACCCAAGTTCAGACCTGCTTGTGAGTTCTAAGCCGTCTCCCCAGCCTCACACCTCCTATATAGCTGAGACTGACTTCTGCCTCCTGCCTCCACCTCCTGAGTGCTTGGGTTATATAATAATAATAGGTGTGCACCGTTATTCTGGGTTTGTGCGGTACTAGGGGTCAAACCCAGGGTTTCACGCATATTGGGCCGACATTCTCTCAACTGGGCCCCATCTCCAGTCCAAAGCCTATATGCTGCTTGAAGCCAGCCAGGTGTTGGCAGCCTGTTACCATAGCAACAGAAAATCAACATGGCCAAGTTTTGCTGACTGGCTCTCTGGGCAGGACCATGGCAGACTGCCTCTCTCACTGTCACAGTGCCTCAATGGCACACAGTAGGTCCTTAGACTACGTCCGTGGTGGAAAAGCACAGGCCAGGGCTGCTGGGTCACTCCCCAGCATGGTGAGCCGGTTCTTCCCCCTTGCCTTCCTCCTTTATATGTGAGCCACAAAATTCAAATGAATCAGCTATTCCGGGGCAAAGTTTTAATTATCTTCCCGCTCGGCTCTCTGCTGATGAGAATGCTAATTCTCTACATCAGTATACACACACGCTCACTCCCTCTGCACGTGGAGCCCAAGTCCCTCTAGCCAGTAATGGTCGGTGGGTGTGAACGGAAGTCCCGGCTGCTAGGGGCTGACGCTGAAAGCCCTCTGCTGCTTCTCTGGGGACAGGGTCTGCAGAGGACTGTCTGATGACACACATGTGCTGTGTTCAGGCTCGGATATGAGTAAGAGCCAAGTCAGTGGTATGGAGGGGACTGAGGGAGACCGAAAGGCTGGGCAGCCATCTTTGTCCTCTCCATCCTCTGTCCTTGTGAATGCTGCAGGATGCAGCCACGGCGCAGGAGAATAGTCCTCTGCCACCACAGAAGCGTGACGCACGGGAAAACACGCTAGACTGTGCAATTTGCGATACAAATTTAAAGAGCAATCACTGATGATAAACAGTATTCAAGTGCTTTAAAACGTGGCTCAGGCTGTGGAGATGGCTGCATTGGAAAGGAAAGAACACGGGTTCAAATTCCCAACCCCCATGGAAAGCCAGGTATGCAATCCCAACATTGGAGGATAGAGACAGGCCAGTCCCAGAGGCTTGAAAGACAGCCTGGTCCAGCCAATATGGTGAGTTCTGGGCTCAGTGAGAGACCCTGCCTCAAAAAATAAGGTGGGGAATGGTGAGAGAGATACTAAAGGTTCTCTGACCTTGCTTGTGGACACAGTTGGGGAGGGAGGGAGGGAGGGAGGGAGAGAGAGAGAGAGAGAGAGAGAGGAGAGTTCAAGTTGTCTGTGCTTCTGGTTTTGTCTCTTTTTAAAATCTATTTAACTGTTAATTATGTGCCACATGTGTGTCTGTGTGGGGCTATGCTAGTTAGCGTCTCTGTTGCTATGATAAAACACTGACCAAAGGCATCATGGGAAGGTGTCTGTCAGCCACAGCACAGCACAGTTCATCACCAAGGGAAGCCAAGGCAGGACCCTGGAGGTGGGAACTGAAGCAGAGACCATGAGGAACACTGCTTACTGGCTTGCTCAGCCCGCTTCCTTACATAACCTAGGACCACCTGCCCAGGAGTGGCATTGACCTCAGTGGGATGAGCCCTCCCCATTGATCATCAATGACACTCCCACGGGCCAATTAAATGTGCCCACAGGCCAATCTGAGGGAGGCAATTCCTCAGCTGGGGCTGCCTCTTCCCAGGTGACTCTTGTTATGTTCAGTTGACAAAAACTAATGAGCATACAGGGTGTGTTCAAGTGTGTGCACATGTGTGTGTGTTGTATGCCTGGAGGATGTATATATACAGATGTGTATGTCCCTATATGGAGGTCAGAGGAGGACACCAGTGTCTTTCTCTGTCCTTAGCCCTTGAGACAGAGTCCTTCACTGGACCTGGAGCAGGGCCAGCATCCAGCAAGCCCTGCTGGTCCTCATGTTTCTGCCCCCACCCCATCACTGGGGTGGCCATGCATGGCATTTGACATGGGTTCTAGGGATTTGAATTCAGGTCCTTGTATTTGTATAACAAGCATTCTTACCCACTAAGCCAATTCTCCAGTCCACAAAATTTACAAAAGATGTTTCAAATTCATCCAAGGGAGCTCTTTCTCTCCTTTAAAACACACTGTAGGTTGACCTACCTGTCATTTGCCACCACCACCACGAACCCAGGCTGGCCTTGAACTTGCAACAATCTGCTTGGTATTACAGAAGCACACCAGCATAGAAGTTTGACTTAAAAAGATCTGGAAACGGGCGGTGGTGGCCCACGCCTTTAATCCCAGCACTAGGGAGGAGGCAGAGGTAGGCGGATCTCTGTGAGTTCGAGACCAGCCTGGTCTACAGAGCTAGTTCCAGGAGAGGCTCCAAAGCCACAGAGAAACCCTGTCTCGAAAAAAAAAAAAATCAAAAAGATCTGGAAAAAATCTTTCTTTCTTTCTTTCTTTTCTTTCTTTTTTCTTTTTCTGAGATGGGGTTTCTCAGTATAGTCCTGGCTGTCCTAGAACTCTCTGTAGACAAGGCTGGCCTTGAACTTACAGGGATCCACCTGCCTCTGCCTTCCAAGTGTCTGGATTTAAGGCGTGTGCCACCATCGCCCAGATGAAATAAATTCTTGACCAGTCTGGGCTATACAGTGAAAGATACTCTGGTTAAAAGGGGGGGGAGGGGAGTCATGCCAAGCAGAGGCACACACTTGTAACCCCAACTCCAGCACCCAAAAGGTGAATCAAGAGTTTAGTCATCCATGGCTACATAGTGAATTCAAGGTCATCTTAGGGTACATGTCTCAAAAACAAAAAGCAAAAGCCAGAAATCAGAAAGAGGCCAAGGGCTGGAAGTGTTACTTTCCCGGTATGCCCAAGGCCCTGACTTTATCCCCAGAACCAAACAAACAAATACAGTGGATAATAGAAACAAGAAAGAAATAATTTTTAAAACCCCGTATTTTTCATTAGTTAAAAGCACTTGGCCAGGCTGGACAGTGGTGGTGCATGTCTTTAATCCCAGCACTTGAGAGGTGGAGACAGGCAGATCTCTGTGAGTTCGAGGCCAGCCTGGTTTACAGAGCAAGTTCCAGGATAGACTCCAAAGCTACACAGAGAAAGCCTGTCTCAAAAAACATAACAAAAAAAGCACTTGGCCATCTGAGTTTGATTTCAGAACCCATGAAAGGTGGAAGGAGAGAACACACACGCACATGCACGCACACACGCACGCACACACGCACACACGCACACCACACACCATCCCCTTTGGGCTTCGACTTCTCAAGACCACCTAAGTCTGTTGGAAAGCAGGCTACAGGCAGACAAGGGGCCCACAACAGCCCGTGTCCTCTGCATGCAGCTCCAGCTGTCCCACCTGGACGCACATCACACATTTCTGTCACTATAGGCTTAAGCAGTGGGATATTTTCCTCAAACATGAGCAAAGTGTGACTCCGGATCCAAAAAGCAGTGTCTGAGTGCTCTTCTGGTTGGTCACCGCACCCCTTCAACGGTCAGGCTCTAAGCACCCTGCGCAAGGGCAGACTCAGGAACAAGTCAGATGCCTCCTCCCCTGCAGGCCCCAACCCACCCAGTGATCACCTACTGAACCAAGAATCAGTCCTTGCTCAAAACACCTGGTAACATAAGCCCCAGATACACACTCCCCCAAATCTCTTCCTAAGCAAGTTTCTAATGGATCAGAATTAATATTAATAAGCTGATAATTATAGCTAATATTCATTAATAATGCCAACCAAATCACATGTATCCAAGGACTTCCCACACAAAGTACTTGAAATATTGAAGAAAAACAGCCAGGGTTATCCATGCTTCTTGGTTTTCAAAGGAAGCTTCCTTCATCATAGCTGGGGTTTTTATTACTGTGAAGAGATACCATGAGCACAGCAACTCTTATAAATGGAAACATTTAATTCGGGTGGCTCACAGTTTCAGAGATTCAGTTTATTATCAACATGCAAGGAGCATGGCGGCATGCAGACATTTGTGGTGCTGTAGCTGAGAGTCTTGTAGGCAGCAGGAGTTGACTGACTATCACACTGAAGGAAGCTTGAGCAAAAGAGACCTCAAAGCCTGCCCCCACCGTGACACACTTCCTTCAATGGGGCCACACCTTCTGATAGTGCCATTCTTTTTGGGGGCCATTTTCTTTTTCTTTTTTTCTTTTTCTTGGAAAACAACTTTAATTCACTATTCAACAAAGGGGGATGCAGAGCTGGACCCCATGGGCTATGTGTTCTGACCTACCAATCTACCTGCTTGGGTTCATAACAGCCCTAAGAGGTGCCAGGCCTTCAACAGCAAGAGCAGCAAAAGTGCCCAGAAAGCCAGCAAGACAAAGGATGAGGCTGTGGGTCCTCGGGAAGCATGCTGAGGGAGGCCATTTTCTTTTGAACCACCCAAACTTCAAATTCACTTTTCTTTTACTCAAGATAGGGCTTCTCTGTGTAGTCCTGGCAGTCCTGGAACTCCTTCTGTAGACCAGGCTGGCCTTGAACTAGCAGAGATCTGCCTGCCTCTGCCTCCTGAGTGCTGGGCATACAGGTGTCTACTACCACCGCCAGGTTCAAATTCACATTTTAATACGAAGTTTTCCTTTCTTTTTCTTTCTTTCTTAGTTTTGTTTTTGTGAGACATGGTTTCTCTGAATAGCCCTGGCTGTCCTGGAACCCTCTCTACAGGAGCTACCATGCCCGGTTGAAGATATAAACATGTATATTACATACATTATAGATATATGTATGCATGTATTTGTTGTTGTTGTTGAGACAAGGTCTCGCTATGTTGTTGTGGCTGGTCTCAGAGTCACAGAGATTCACCACATCTAGCTAGATTTGGTTTTTGTTTTTTTTTTAATATTTATTTATTTATTATGTATACAATATTCTGTCTGTGTATATGCCTGCAGGCCAGAAGAGGGCACCAGACCCCATTACAGATGGTTGTGAGCCACCATGTGGTTGCTGGGAATTGAACTCAGGACCTTTGGAAGAGCAGGCAATGCTCTTAACCTCTGAGCCATCTCTCCAGCCCCCTGGTTGTTGGGTTTTTGAAAATAATTTATTTATTTTTATTTTGTGTGCATTGGTGTTTTGCCTGCATGTATGTCTGTGTGAGGGTGTCAGATCTTGGAGTTACAGACAGTGTTTGCTGCCATGTGGGTGCTGGGAATTGAACCCATGTCCTCTGGATGAACAGTCAGTGTGTTTAACAGCTGAGCCATCTCTCCAGCCCCACCAAGTCTATTTTTCATTTTATTTATTTATTTTTAACTCTATTTTTTAAAAGTAAGGAGCCAAACAGGTAGCATGCACAGTCTCAACACTCGGGAAGCAGAGGAAGGTTGATCTCTGTGCGTTCAAGGCTAGCCTAGTCTGCTTAGTGCCTTCTAAGACATCCAGGGCTAGACAATGAGACCATGTCTCAAAAAAAATAAAGAAAGAAAAGAAAAGAAAGGAAGGAAGGAAGAAACAAAGAAAGGAACAAAGACCAATTTCTGTGTCAGGTATGGTGACTCACACCTGTAATCTCAGCCAGCAGGAGACAGAGGCAGGAAGATCACACACTGGCCAATACCCTGGCTACAAGGTGAGATCATACACACACGTACAATGAACAGCTGGGTGCAGAGGCTCACCTGTAGCCCACGCAGGGTAGGGATTGTAGATGCGGCTCGCAGACTCCTCCCCTCAGCATGGTTCCATTTGTCTGGCAACACATGCACTGTGTGTATGTCTGTGTGTGCAGATGTTTGTGAACATGTGTGCACAGGGGTGTGGAGGCCGAGGGCAAGCTTGAGCGTCACTCCTCAGGTGCCAGCTACCTTATTTGTGTTGATTTTTTGAGGCAGGTTCTCACTATTTCCTGGCTAGCTTGAAACTCATGGGAGTCCTTCTGCCTCTGTTTCCTGAGTGCTGAGATTAAAGGCATGTGCCACCACACTGGGATCACTTTGGGTTGTTTTGTTTTGTTTTTGTTTAGGAGAGAGGGACTCTCTATATTGCCCTGGCTGTCCTGGGACTTGCTATGTAGACCAGACTGGCCTCGAACTCAGAGCTCTGCTTGCCTCTGCCTCCTGGCCTGTGGGCCCCAGGATCCTTTGTCTCTGGCTCCCTGGGGCTGAGGTTATAACCACACATAGCCTTACAAAGTGTTACATGGATTCTGGGGTCTGAACTCGGCCTTTATGGCCAGCACTTTAGAAATTGAGCCATCTCTCCAGCCTGGATCCTGTGTTTCCACTAGGGTTCCAAGGTAGCCATGGGCATGATGTCAGAAGCCAGCCCCTAAGCTCCAGCCTTCTTTTGCCTCAGGGAGGGACAGTGATGGCCATCTTTCCTTCGAATGCTGTGAGGTGGACATGGTCAGTCCAGTGTGGATGGACATAGGTCAGGGAGTAATTTGTTATGTATTTGTGGTCTCTCAACAATCCCAGCTCCCTGGGGCCCATGTCCTTGTATAAGTCCCTTCCCTAGAGGACAGCAGCGACCAGTGAGTTGCAACACATGGAGAGGGCTGTCACCCACATCTTGCTGAGTGCCCGCCACCTCTATCGTCCATGTTGCTGGTTTTGATGAAGTAAAGGGTCATGCAGCAGGCAATGAGGGCAGCTCCCAGCCAGTAGCAGGAGAGGGCCAGAGGACCAAGGGGTAACACACCTGCACACACACACACTTTGCACACAATGGGAACTGACCCAACCTCAAGTTGGACTTGGGATGACCCTAAGACACAAGCCCAGCCTACCAACTTGGCCTAGACACCCACCTCTCTGCCCACCCTAAGCAAGCAGCATTGCTAGAATCATTTCTATGGCCCAAGACCATCTTTGGCCAGGTAGTAAGTTCTTGTGCTGGTCACCACGGCTGCTGTGAGACAGTGACCCTCCCCCATCCTCCGGCTCTTCCATTCTTTCTGCCCCCTCTCGCTTGACGTTCCCTGAGCCATGTGGCAGGGGTCGGTAATATGAATGTCACATTCAGTACTGAGAGCTGAGCACACGGTCATTTATTCTCAACTCTATGGTTCAGCCTGTGTATTAGCCACCACCCTCCACCCTTCACAGAGAGCAGCTCCTCCAAGCACAGAGAGCAGCACTATTCTATGTTCAGAACTGGAATGTCCATTTTGTCAGGGAGTAGAAGGGTGGCTCCAGCTTGTTCCAGTCCGTTTTCTTGCATCCGTTCTCCATCCTTTTCACCTAAGGACCATCTGTGGTGAGGTGTGCTTCTTAGAGACAGACGGCTCCCGACTTTGGTCCACCTACAGATCTGTGTCTTTCTACTGGGGGAACAAGACAATTAATTCAGCTGTTACCGAAAGTTGTCTATGGATTGCTGCCATTTTGTTGGTTTTGTTGTGTTTGGTGTTTTCTTCACGCTCATTTACTGAACTATTCCTCTGGCATGGCTTAGTCTTTCCTGTGGCCTCGTGGGTGGGGCATGTTTTTCTCTTCAGACTGTAGGATTCCTGCAAGTATCCATCCTGGGTAGAGTTGGCTCAGGGGTCACAATTTGCCTGAGATTTTTGTTTTCCTCAGAAGGGTGGTTGGTGGTGGCTTTTCCTTGGTTAAGAACATTGGGTTTGTGCTTTTTCCCTTTTTAGTTCTTGTGGCTATCTTTGCTGGGTATAGTACTCAGGTTGACAGCTCTCTTTCAGAAACTGAAATCCGTCGTTCTAAGCCCTTCAGTCTTCTAAAGTTCCACTTAGGTGATCTCGTGTTATTCTGATGGTCCCACTTATATATGTAACTTTCTTGTGTTTTTCTCTTGTCACTTTTGGTGGGAGCAAGCAAGGAACAGTTAATAGCCTAGACACCCATCGGGGTTTGGGTTATGCACTTCCTCCACTCCCATAATAGTGCACTTGGCAGCCCAGTTCCTTCTTCTTCAAGAACCATGCACCCAGAAACCCCAGGACCCCTCCACTCCCTGCCTGCTTCAGGCCGCACAAACACCCATCTTTGAACAATGCTAGAAGTTTCCCCAGCCCTGGTAACAACCAAATGTGGACAGTTTCTATCCAGGTATGTCCTCCAGGTATATAGCCTCAGGTCAACAAAGGGGCTGTCAGGCCTGAGCTGTGTGGTGGATCAGTTAGAACAGACCAGAAACACCACAGGGCCAGGTCTCAGATTCAGACCCCTCACTCCAAGACGCAGGATTTTAATTTCCTCCGAAAACCTCCAAGAACTGCCCCCACAGCATGCAGCTAGAGCTGGGGACATCTGCCCTCTGGTTAGCCATGGTTTTCACGGCTTCCCCCAGTCTCTCCATCATGGAGTGTACATTACCCGGAATACTCTTTCTTACAGAGGTGTCTGAAAGAGAAAGCGACCCAAGCTTTGCCCTTTCCCGCCCACTCCCCTTGCCTTGTAATAGGCACCTGTAGGGCAGGAGGAAAGGAGGCTCCACCTGAGCCTGACAGACAGGAGACCCAGCCCCAGACACCATCGCCTCCCCGGCCCTGCCCAGAAGTCTGGGTGGAAGATGCTGAGGTCATCAGAGACAGCCGACTGTCCAGGATAACTGGGGCCCTAGGAAGGAGAGCCAAATGTAGCCACTGGGTGGAGGCCAACAAGGAAGTTTTCTCCATTTATGTCCTGAAGGAGGCGGCTGCTCTGGGCACAAGGTGGGCCTGAGGCTATGGGGGGTGCTCTAAGTGCCCAGAGGAGCTGGCCAAGTCCCAGCAAGCACCATCAGAAGGCCCTGCAAACCTAGTCGTCTCACGGGCATCAGTGTGGTCGCCACCCTGCCTGTCGTTGAGACAGGGTTTCAATATAGCCCAGTCTGCCCTAGACTCTGTGAGAGACTAACCTCGAACTTCTGACCCACCTGTCTTCATTCATCTCCTGAGTGCTGGGACGACAGGTGTGTGTGACCACACCCAGGCGACACAGCACGTGGGCTTCCTTCATGCTAGGCACACACTCTACCCCCTGAGTTACATTCCCCGCCTAGACAGGGGCATTCTGTCGTGGAAGGCCCCCGTGGCCATGCTGGGACTTCCCTGGTCCTGAGTCCATGCCGCACTTCACTTCTGCCTGGCGTGGGGGCTGGCACACCCCATTCAGCCGCTAGAGGGGACCCCCTAGCTCTCTGCCTTGACCCCGTTCTCTCTCTCCAGTAGCGGATCTGAGCTCTTCTCTTCCTTCATGTCTCAGGCTCTGCATCTCCTGCTCTGCCCCACCCAGCTTCCCATCTCCATGCCAGGATGCTCTGCTCTGAGGTCCTTCTGTCTGTCGGACTGTCTGCCTGTCTGTCTCTCTCATTCTCTCCCCCACATCAAAGGTGGCTCTTTACCCCCATCGGCCTCCCTTGTAGACCCAAGCCACGCCTGTCTGGTTTTCTCCCACACAGATCCCTTCTGTTACGCTTCTCTCCACAGAGCACCGGGCCTAACTTGGTCTCTGATCCAATGGGAACAAGGAAGGACAGAAACTTTTACCCCTTAACGCCTCAGGCCTGCACAGAGTATGTGCTAGCCAGACTACCGGAACCTTCTGGGGGAAGTGGCTCTCACCTGGACCCACTAAATGTTTCCCAAGTGAAACACTGGCTCTAATAGTAACCCCCTCCCAGGTAGCTCTGACGCTCTGGCATGCAAGGGCATTGACATGTCTATTTGGGGAAGTCATGTTGCTGGACACAATAGTAGGCGTTCACTTAACATCTAAGCCTGTGTTGCTGTTACCAGTTGGGCTCCCCCAGACCCTCAGGTCCACTGTCCACAGGGGTAGGTGTCTTGTGCTCTGGGGACAGCCACAGTCACAGTCTGGAAGCCTCACACCAGGGTTTCCTTCTATGCTTGCCTTAAGGGACTCTAACCCGGCTGGCCACGGTCATGGGGAACCTTAACTCCCAGTTCTTTCTCACCCATCCTGAAACCGCTGGGGTGGGTAAGGCAGAGAAAGCCCAGGGCACTGGGAAGCGAACTTGACGACAAGCAGACCGGGTATGTCTGCCTGGGCAAAAGGCCTCCCTGGGCCTCACAAGCCTGAAGCCATTTCCTGGCGGCCTCCATGTTTGCAGGGCAAACTTCAAGGAGCTGAGGAGAGTTAAATATAGTCTCGGGCTCCCTGCTGCTCCACCACCAGCATCCACGCCTGAGAGTGCCACCTAGTGGCCGGCTCCAGGCTCCTTGGTGGGATAGAAACCATCTCAGGGGAAAGGAGTGGATCAAGATGGCTGCCCAGGAAGCACTGAAGGGGATGGGGGAGGAGGGAGGAGGCGAGCAGGCATGCGATCCTCCCCTCCGTGCTGGCCACTAGCCCATTCCTACGGGTTGCTAAGTCACCTCCAACATGGCTTCCCCAGAAAGCTCCAGCTGAGGCCTGGAGAGGGGCCGTGAACCCAGACCTCTGGAGCCGACCTTCAACACGTCAGTAAGGCTGCAAAACTCTCCCTAAGCCAGAAGCCGCCGCCACCTCCTCGCCTGCAAAGACAGCGTCCTGCCATCAGCAATGGTTTCCAGGGAGATAAACCCCTTCGTGTTTTTCTTTTTCCTTTTGAAGGAAGGAATTAGGAAAGAGACGCCCAGCTTCTTGCAGTCCCAATCCTTTTCCAAAGCTCCTAAACCTTGTTTAAAATGGCGGTAGCTGGCAGCAAGCTTGACCCCCACTCACCGAGGGCTGGTTAAGCCGCCACAGGCCATCCTTCCCACCCACCTTTTCGAAGAGACAGAATAAATAAATAAATATTATGAAGGAATGGCAATGCTGCCCTCACGCTTGCTCTGCGCTGCAATGCCGCTGGGCTGGCAGCTCAAGAGGGGCAGGTCACCCGCCTAAGGTTGAGAGCAGGACTCCAAGGTAGGCTGGAGCCCACAGCCTTCAGGCCTGTGCAATCTGCGGGAAAAGCAGGCTGCGGAGTGGAGGCAAAGTGGCGACTGGGCAAGCCTAAGGACCTGGGTTCGGATCCCCAGTGCCCACCTAAGAAGCTGGACACACCTGCACACTTGTAATGCGTGCTGCGGGTCTAGATAGGAGGATGTGGGGAGTTCGCTGGCTAGCTTGTCTAGGCAAAACAGGTGATCTCCAGGTTCCATGAGAGATCTTGCCTTAAAATACAGTGGAGGATGGTTGAGGATGATGTCCAGGTTGACCTCTGGCCTCCACACATTCCAGCAAGGCTGGGGGTTTCTCTGTGTAGCTTGGCTGTTCAGGAACTTACTTTGTAGACCAGGCTGGCCTCAAACTCAGAGATCTGCCTTCCTCTATCTTTTTCAAAAGTTTTTTTTTGTTGTTGTTGTTTTGGTTTTGGTTTTTCGAGACAGGGTTTCTCTGTAGCTTTGGAGCCTGTGAGAAACTCCTGAGGGTCGGTAGGGGCAAGTCTCTGTGGTCAGCACAGGCCAGGTCTGAGGGTCAGTAGGGGTGTGGCTCTGTAGTAAGCACCGGTCAAGTCTGAGTGTCGATAGGGGTGAGGCTCTGTGGTATAGCACAGGCCAGGTCTGAGGGTCAGTAGGGGTGTGGCTCTGTGGTCAGCACAGGCCAGGTCTGAGGGTCGGTAGGGGTGAGGCTCTGGTGCAGCATAGGCCAAGTCTGAGGTAGGTAGGGGTGGGTGTGGCTCTGTGGTACAGCACAGGCCAGGTTTGGCTTAGCAGGCAAGTGGCCCTGGCTTCTATCCACAGCTCCACAAATAACCCAAAACAAAAATAAACAAGAAAAATCCAGAAATTCTAACTTTGTGGGAAACACCCTGACAATTTCCAAATATCGACTGTGTTTGCTTGTTTCTCTTTGGGACAGGGTCTCACTGTGCAGCCCTGGCTGTCCTGAAACTCCCTTTGTAAATCAGGCTAGCCTTGAACTCATAGAGATTCTCCTGCCTCTGCTATCTTGGTGTCTTGGTGCCCGCATTAAAGGCACATGACACCACCTCCCACTGAGCATACACGTTTAACTAGTCACAGACCAAATAAAACAGGACCCTGCTTCAGAAGCCCTGTGGGTACCCAGTCCTGACTGCTGCCCACTTGTGCAAATCTGAGTCTGGCCCTTTCCTCTCAGACAGTCAAAGCCAGCATGGGCAGGCTGTCTAATTACCAGGCACGGAAGACCAAGCTCAGCCAGGGTATGAGCCCTTTCTCCAGCTGACCCTATCTCTGTTGCCTGACCCCACACCTGAGGGCTCCCAGGCAGGCACTTGTCCCCCAGGAGGACAAGCAGATCAAGTCTAGCGGCCGCCAGCATGAGCCACTCCCACCCCACAACACAGACCAGTATAAATAGGGCCAGGTATGATCCAAGTCCTGGGCCCTTAGAACAACCGGACCATTTCTGGGTGTACCGCATAGAGTCCACAGAAAAGGTCCTCAGGGAATGGGAGGCAAGATGCATGTTAGCAGGCACTGACCCCAAAAAAGATCACGCGAAGAGATCGTGGGTGACGGTGGCACCGTGGGGACAGATCCTGCAGGCCACTGAAGCAGGAAAGGAGCAGCTACCGTTCCTCTGCCCCAAGGAAGAGCAGGTGGAGCGGTGCGTGGAGCGGTGCTGGGGACCCCTGGGAATGACTCTGCCCCTGCTCAGGGCCACCAAGGCCCAGCTGATCCTGAGGGACCATTTCTTGTGAGAATCAGTTTTGTTTACTTTGTTTTTAAACCAAGGTAGTTCTCCTGCAAAAACCATTTCATTTCCTGAACCTCCTCCTCCTGCTACATGCTCACTCACCGATCACATCAGATTGTGATGTTGAGTCTTGGTCACCAGTGGGACCTGGGGTAGTGCCCAGAAGCAGGGAGGAACAAAGACAGGCTTATGACTGCCCACTAATGGAGGGGTGATCCCAAAATATTTCCAACCCACAGGAAAGCACTCAAGGGCTGTCACCCCACCAGGCCCACAAATCACTTACAGGACAATTTTCTCAAGGTAATCTCCTAAGTGGCCTTAGACAGGATCCCGCAGGCCACAGCCCACGCACCTTTTCACTGGTCTGTCTCTTTGTAAACTCCCTGGGCATAAATTGTTCTGCTCAGAGGGGAAGGAGGCACAACCTCATTTAAGGGACGGAAAGGGGACAACCAGTGAATCATGCTTTCCCTTTCTTCTTTCCCGTTGCCCCTTCTGATAAAATGCCATTCTGAGCTTGCCAGTTGGGCGGGCAAACACCTGGAAGGGCTGGCACTGCCTATGAGTGAGGGACAGAAAGCTGTTCCGCCCATGGTCGCTTCCCACTCAAAAGCAAAGACAGGTGTCCAGCGGCTCAGGTCAAAGACTTCAGGGCTTCCCAGCCCCTCCTTTCTCTTCAGTTTCCAGCCATTTAGTCAGACAGCTGGTCCTTGATTTTTCCCTCAGAAGGAAGGCTCTCTCCACCTCCCACCACCTCTCTTCCTCCTGCTAGGACTGGGACCTGAGGCCCTCTTTTGACCTCTGTGGGCACCAGGTATGTATGCAGTATGCAGACATATATGCACGTGACACACTCATACACATAATATAAAACATAAAATTTAAACAAAAAAGAAGTAGACCTGGTCTACAAGAGCTAGTGCCAGGACAGGCTCCAAAGCCACAGAGAAACCCTGTCTCAAAAAACCAAAAAAAAAAAAAAAAGAAGTAGAAATCAACCAGACAGGTTGCAGGTCTTGCGGCTCACCGGGAAGTGAAGACAAGGTCATTCATTCGAGGTCAGTTTGGGCTGTGTGGTCTGGGCCTTTTTTTTTTTTTTTTAATATTTTTTATTTATTTATTATGTATACAGTGTTCTGTCTGTGTGTATGCCTGCAGGCCAGAAGAGGGCACCAGACCCCATTACGGATGGTTGTGAGCCACCATGTGGTTGCTGGGAACTGAACTCAGGACCTTTGGAAGAGCAGGCAATGCTCTTAACCACTGAGCCATCTCTCCAGCCCTGGTCTGGGCCTTTTTATCTCCAAAAAAAAAAAAAAAAAAAAAAAAGCAAAGCCAGGTTCCTTGAGATGGCTCAGTGGGTAAAGTCACAAGCAGAGCTAGCCGGACAGCGTGAGTTCCATGTTGGAAGAAGAGAATGGGCTCCACACGGGCCGTCACCATGTATGCATGCACCTGCACTCACACAGCTGATGACTATAATTAAAACACATTTTGTGGTTTCTCGAGACAGGGTTTCTCTGTGTAGCCCAGGCTGTCCTGGAGCTCACTCTCTCTACATCAGGCTGATCTTGAACTCACAGAGATTTGCCTGCCTCTGCCTCTGCCTCTGCCTTCTGAGTGCTGGGATTAAAGGTGCGCACCACTACCACCCAGCTTCTCCAGCCGAGAATTTCAAGCCATGTGTTTTCATCATATTCTCCTTTTTGATCATGTTCTTCTCCCTCTAATCCCTCCAGATGCACCTGCCACTCAGTCCTTCCCAACTCCATGGCTACCTTTTTCTCCCCAAAATAACCTGCTGAGTCCAATTTGTGTTGTCTGTTCATGCGTGGGTGTGGAACATTCTGCTGGATCATGAAAGACCTACCATACACCAACACCTTTATGGAAAACTGACTCTCCTCCCTCCCAGAAGGCATCATCTGCCAACCATTTCTCAAGCAGGGGTGAGGGCTGTGAGCCCCTCCCTGCTCCATGTTGACTGCTTGGTCTTAGGTAGGGCCTCGTGCTGGCAACCACAGCTGCTGAGTTCATGAGTCCAGGGTCCTGTCACATCCAGAGGACACTGCCTGGCTCTGGTCCTTCATGACCTCTGACTTTTACAGTGACTCCACTCCCTGACCCCAGTGGAATTCTTCTAATCCAATACCTTCAGCTGGAATTCCCCAAGGCCAGCAGGTCAGAAGGAAAGAGACACCCCAGTTCTCCCACAGGTTTGCAAGCTGGACAAGAATAATCTAGGTTTCACAAGGACACAGTCTCGCTCGTATTTTTCTTGAAGTTTAACACCATCTTTGGCTAATTTATGTTTCCATGGTGTCTTGGAGTTTTTATTGCTGTGAAGAGACACCAGGGCCAAGGCATCTCTTGTAAAGGAAAGCATTTCATCGGGGCTGGCGTGCAGATTCAGAGGGTTAGTCCATCATCATCATGGTGGGACATGCTGGCATGTGGACATACATGGTGCTGGAGAGGAAGCTGCAAATCCTACATCAGGATCATCAGGCAGCAGGAAGACAGACTCTGGGCCTGGCTTGAGCATTTGAAACCCCAGAACCTGACTCCAGCGACACACCTCCTCCAATAAGGTCCCACGCACTACAAGACCACACCTCTTCGAGACTGAGCACAGTGGATGGGTTAAGGTGTTGGCCACTTGGCTCTGAGCACATCACAGCACGACCAGCATAACCCTGTCCTAGCAGGAACACAGAGCTCATAGGTCCAGGGGGCAGGATCTGGAGAGCCCTGAGTCACTTCCCTCTTCACACACCTGGCTCTCCCCTGCCAGCATGCGGCTCCCTGAACTGCCTGTCCTCAGAAGAGGAAGCAGGAGAAATGTGGGACTATTACACAGCCTGCCAACTCGGCTCCTCTGTCCTGGGGAGGATGGTGCCAGAGGCCTGCATGGCTCTGCCAGCTCCCACTTCAATGGCGGCCATCTACCAGCAGGGTCTTTCTCTTCTCCACCCTCGAGCTCTGTCCTAATGCAGGACCTTTGCAATAAGATCCCTGAACCAGAAAGGTTTGTTTTTAGATTTATTTTTAAAAGATTTGAGTGTATGTGTATATGTGTGTGTCTGTGTGTGTGTGGGGTGCCCTCTTGTCTGTGTTTCGGGTGTCTGCAGTGCCCATGGGGGCCAGAAGATGGTATCAGACCCCTGAAGCTGGGGTTACAGGCAGTAGTAGGCCATCCAGTGTGGGTGCTGGGAATCATTGTCCCCGTCAAGAACAGCAAGTGCACTCAGCCGCTGGGCCGTCTCTCCAGTCCTTCATTATATTTCTTACATAGCTGGAGACAGGGACGGAACCCAGGGCCTGGAGCGGGGTAGGCAGGTCTCTACCACTGAGCTGTGCCGGCCCCCTTCAAATGAACTGCTGTGAGTTCGAGACTGTGTGTGTGTGTGTGTGTGTGTGTTTCTGGGAATGGCACATGGTACCCAGGGCCTTGTACACAGCAGACAAGAATTCTACATGGGACCAACAACCCCAGCCCTTGATTTTCTGAGACAGGAGCTTCTTATACACAGCCAGGGCGAACTCCTCCAAGCTCTCTGTCAACTGCTTCACATCAACAGCTCCACTCTTTATTTCATACACCCTGTCCCACTGTGGGGGTCTTAAAAGAGAGCGGGTGTAGAACTCGGGTGGGTGACTTCATTCATACACCGCAACAGACCACCTGCCATAGCTGGAGTCCAGTTTGAGATCTTTTTTTGGTTTTGGTTTTTTCAAGACAGGATTTCTCTGTGGTTTTGGTGCTTGTCCTGGAACTAGCTCTTGTGGACGAGGCTGGTCTCGAACTCACAGATATCCTCCTGCTTCTGCTTCCCAAGTACTGGGATTAAAGGCGTGCGCCACCATCACCAGGCTGAGATCTACTTTGTTTTTATAATAGAACCTGTGACCAGGATGTATATTTTTCTTCATAGCAACCATAGCTGCTCGGGGCCTCCAGGCTTTCTGGAATCCACATAACCTACACACCATTCCTGGCATCTGGCTCAGCCTGGGGAGAGCTGAGGGGCTAAGACCCTGCAGCAGAATCAGGTCCTGCCTCCGGGGTCCTGTGTGGCACCGGGTGGTAACTCTGGACATTCTCAGCCTGCTGTACTGGAAACCTGGGGTTGCTGGGGTCCCTGTGCAGAGATGAGACTGTCAGTGGGGATAGATCTCAGATGAGGATGAGTCCTAGGTAGTAGGGATGGGACCAGGGTGGGGATGGGTCCCAGGTGGGGATGGGACTAGGGGGAGAGGATATGAGCCCTGAGTGGAAAAGGGTCCAGGTGGGGAAGGGTCTCTGGCGGGATGGGTGGGGACAGTACCTGGGTGGAGAAGATCCGAGTGGTGTGGTGATGAACCTGGGAGGGTCTCTTGGTCTCTGCAACGGGGATGGGGTGGGGGGCAGAGGGGTGTCAGACGCATCTCTTGGTAGCTCCGAACAGCCACAGTCTGGAAAAGTGACCTCCTGTCCCCAACCCTGTTGATGGCATGGTGAAGCCGAGGTCGCTCTCGGTTCAAGGCCCCAACATGCAAGCTGGCGACCGCGCTGCCCCGCCGGGCTCTCAGCCCTTACGTCTGCCCGGGCACTGGGATCAGAGGTAACGCGAACTCTTGTTTCCCACCGGCTCAGACTGGTCTTCCGAGTGCCACATGTGGAGGACGTCCTGTCCTGGACCGCTAACGTCCCGAGGCCCGCCTGGCGGAGGCGGAGCAGGTGCGAGCGCAGGACTCGGCGCCGGGCGAGCGCACAGCGCCGCCCAGTGGCAGCAGGTGAGCACTGCAACGACTGCGACCCGCGGAGCGCAGAAGCTCGGAGCGCACCGGGTCTCTGAGAGCTTCTTCCACAGCCCAGCTCACACCGAGACCTGTCCTTGTACGCCAGCTCCCGCTGCAGGGCAGAAACCCACATGGAGCTTTTAAACCAGACCAAGTGTTGTTGCTCACAGCACTCCCCAGATAGAAGCAGGGGGATCCAGATATACGGGGTTCGAGACCAGTCTTGGCCTTGTAAGATCTAGTCACAAAAGCAGCCTCCTCACCCCACACACAAAAGACCTAATTAAGAGTCCTGGAAATTAGGAAAGTCTTGGGAGTGGCGGGTAGGCAGCCCTCCCCCAGGCAGCTTTTATATATTTTACAAGTATTTATTCAGTGTGTGTGTGTGTGTGTGTGTGTGTGTGTCCTTCCAGCTTTTAAAATCAGTTCCGATCCCATCTCACAAAAGTAAAATGGTACAGGTGAGGCAGCTTGGAGAAGAAGGTGCCTGCAGCCAAACCTCAGGACCTGGATTAGACCAGTGGGACCCACACACGGAGGGAGACCAACTTCTCAAAGTTGTCCTATGACCGCCACACACCTGTGGTAGTATGTGTGCACATACTACATGAACACACACACTAATAAAATTAACGTCGGGCAGTAGTGGTGCATGCCTTTAATCTCAGCACTCTGGAGGCAGAGGAAGGCAGATCTCTGAGTTTGAGGCCAGCCTGGTATACAAAGTGAGTTCCGGAACAGCCAGGGCTACACAGAGAAACCCTGTCTCGAAAAACCAAGAAGGAAGGAAGGAAGGAAGGAAGGAAGGAAGGAAGGAAGGCAGGCAGAAGGAAAGGTAACATGTAAAAATATAGCACACGTTTGAAAAAGCTGCAGAAGGGAATTTGGTGAATCTGGAGCTAAAAACCACACTTCCTGGTGGCTCCTTCCCACAATTCCAACAACCTGGAAGCGGAGGTAGGCAGATTGCAGTGAGTTTGATGCCAGCCTGGGCTACATAATGAGAGTCTGTCTCAGAAAGGAAGGAAGGGAGAGAGGGAGGGAGAGAAGAAAGAGGAGGAAAAAAGAAAGGAGGAAAAAATAGAAAAGAAAGCCCTGACTGTGAGCCGCCCAGGCAGGAGGATCACCTGGACTGAAGAGTGGGGCCGCCTCCCTGAAACACAAATGGGAAAATTCAAAAGGCAAAAAAGTCAAACTCTAATCTAGTTTTGAATTTCCAGTTGATGTCTTTTAAAATATTACATTTCCTTTCCAATGGGCTGATCTTGGGGTTGAGAATAAAGACCCGCCGCCCTTGCCCCTTCTCCCCACTGTATATGCATTATATTCTATCTGGTACCCTTGGCGTCTAAACACACTTCATCTGACTGTTGTGAACTCTAGCGATGTTAGCGTTCCTCCTCCAGATGTGTGGCTGCTGGTTTTCCATATCCATCCGTTCCCTGTGACCTTCCGGCCAGCGTCTTCTAGAAAATTCTTGGCAAAATCCCAGGTGCTTGAATTCCTATTATAGAAATCCATCCATCATAGTTACGACTTTCCTAGTTCTGGTCACACGGTCACCTGCTGTCTAACTAGCAGGCCAGGGCTGGGGACAGCTAAAAGAGCCCAGGCCACCCTTGGGTGGCACTTTGTGAGTGACTGAGGTCTGGCAGTGTGGTCTGCCGTCACCCGGCAAGGTTACATTGTGCATGGCTTCAGCTGTGGCCTGGCCACGACGCTGTGGAGGGGCAGGATTTGGGGCTGAGAGAGAGGAAGTTGGGGAGGTGTGTGTTCAACGTTTGAATATTTGTGGTCTGTTTCTTTAGTGAGTTGGTTATAATGGCCAACCTTTAGCGTGACCTTGGGAGGCAGAGGCAGGAGGATTAATGTTTTTTTTTAATATTTATTTATTTATTATGTATACAATACTCTGTCAGTGTATATGCCCGCAGGCCAGAAGAGGGCACAGATCTCATTACAGATGGCTGTGAGCCACCATGTGGCTGCTGGGAATTGAACTCAGGACCTTTGGAAGAGCAGGCAATGCTCCCAACCTCTGAGCCATCTCTCCAGCCCCAGGATTAATGTTTTTAAGGTCACCGCTGCCTAGTGAGTTTGAAGCTAGCCTGGGCTAGACAAGCTCCTGTCTCAAAAAACCGACCTGGACTCTAAGTGTAAAACGTAGGCGGCTTGGGGAGGCTTTTCTGGGGAAATTATCCCGTCTTCAAGAGTCACACTCTGGGTAGAGCTGGGGAGCTAGTGATCGGTGTTGATACTCAAAGTCTGAGAGCCACCCCAGTTCAGAGTTTCACCTGGTCCCCCTGTGCCAGGGACCCTGCCCAAGGCCACAGGAAGGTTTTAAACAAAGGGTTGAATTTGCCCGGGGTCTAGCCTGCCAGAGGGAGTGTAGCTGCGACCCGCCCCAAGGCCCTGCTATCTTGCCCAGGCTCCCCAGCCCTTTGAAAGGCCTGGGAAGTGCTGTGCGCCTGAGGCCTGGAATGAAGCCTGCAGAGGCCGCACCCTGCCCAAACCAGTTTGAACCAGCTGTGGGAAGGAGCCGGGCCGAACCCTTCGAGCTCCCTCTGGCGCCCAAGTGGGGCTCAGAACTGCAGCGGGTTTTAGAAATCTGCTCGGTTGGGGGCGGGGCCCCAGCGAGGCCTGGGGATGGGAGTGCGAATGCGCGAATGCGGGGTGGGGTGGTTGGGGGTGTCTGCCGGTCTCTGCCCGGTGGGGAGTCTCCCGGGAGCCCCAAGCTGTGCCCCAGGTCACGCCCTTCCGCTCCTGCACCTTCTGGAATTACCTCGAGGGCACAATGGTTGTCAACCTGCTTTTCAAGGTTTTCTTGGTTTAGACCTCAACACACAGGTCTAAGCCCTGTGGTGGTTGTTTGTCTGTTAAAGCCCCCAGTTGAGGTGGAGACAGGAGAGTCAAGAATTTAAGGGCATTCCTTGGCTACACATCAAATTTGAGGCCTTGATATGTATACAAACCTATCTCAAAGAACGAAAAACAAAAACAAAAAACCCGCAAGTTGTGACATAGCCATGCTTCCCAGATTTGCCTGCACAGCAGAAACTTCTTTTTTATGTCACATTTTAATTTTGATTGCATTTACTTATTTATTGTTGTGTGTGGGTGTGCAGGTGGGGGGGTCGGAGGACAACTTGTGGGAGTCAGGTCTCTCCTCCCACCATGTAAGTCCCAGAGATTGAACTAAGTCAGCAGGCTTGGCTACAGACTTCATCCAGACACTCTGAGTTAATTGGTGGGGGAGTGGGAGCGGGGGAGGGGGGAGCCTTAGCGTTGAGCTTTTGATGACCCAGGGTCAGTCCCTTGTATCACGTTCTGGACTTCCAGGCCCTGCAAGTATCATCACATCAGTGGCCCAAGTGTCACCATGTGCCAGGCACTGTTCTCAGCTCACAGGGTCCTCATCCCACCAGTGAGAAGGTCAGCCCTGCCGTGTTCCCATTGTACAAGGTGGAGGAGGAGGAGGAGGAGAGAGGTTGGGCCACGGGTCGGAGACCAGGACCCAATCAGGGACAGCCTGACACCAGACACACCTAGAGGCCGGCCACTGCCATCTTCACCAGAGCAGCTGTGACCATCCACAGGGGTCCCTCAAATCGGGCCTGCAGCTGTTCTGTCTCAGGAGGATCTAGGGAGGGTCTAGACCCTCGCCTGAGATCCCAGCCAACTCCTCCCCAGCTGTGCACAATTCCGTCCCAGTGGCCTGTGGTCTGAAGAGTGTGTAGACCACGGGCGGATAATGACGGGGGACTCCACCCACGCAGCTCTTGGGAGTCATCTCCCATGTCGGGGACAGTGTTTGAGCCAGAAATGTCCCCCCATCGGCTCACATATGTGGACACTTGTCCTCCGGTTGATGGTGCTGTTTGGGAGGGGGTTATGGAACCTTTGGGAGGTGCTGCCTTGCTGGAGTAAGTACATCAGTCACGTCACTCACTCCCTGTTTGCTCTTTCTGCTTCCTGGGTGCAGTCGAGAGCCGGTCTCTCAGCCTCCAGCTCTGGTTGCCTGTGGCCATTATGGCCCCCTCCTCTGGAACAGTAAGTCAAACCCAGCGTTCTTGTGTAAGTTGCCATTGGCCATAGCGTTTTACACACAACGGAAAAGTAGCTCACAGGCCGCAAGCTGATTTGGGGTCACTTCAGTTCCTACTTGAAATCCCAGTAAACTCATTGGCTCAACAAGCTGAACCTGCGTGTTCTGGTTGGCCGACGGTGCCCTATCTGGAGTGAACAGGAATGGAACTCAGTTCTCTCCAGGCAAGTTCACCATCTGTCAGGTCCTGGATGGCCGGCCAGGTCTCAGGCACAGGGTGAACTGGCGTGTGACCATATTACACAGACAGCTTTTCTGCACAAAATACATGACTATCTGCCCCCAGCGAGCTCAGCGAGCCCCCAGAAAAAAGCTGAAATCATGGCTGTGAGATCCCTGTCAGGTAATCTTGCCATCAGCCCTGAGGACTTGACTTGGATCCCCAAGACCCACATGGTGGAAGGAAAGAACTGATTCCTGCAAGTTGACCTCTGACCTCTACTCTTGTGCTGTGACAATGTACACACCCACAATAAACAATTCTTTTCTTTTTAAACAAGAGCGGAGGCCGATGTGGTGGAGCCCACGTGGGAGGCAGAGGCAGGCGGATCTCAGAGTTTGGAGCCAGCCTGGTCCACACGAATGTCCTCACGTTCTGGGGTATCCCTTTTTAGTTGCTGTTGTTTTTGGTTTGGTTTTTTGTTTGTTTGTTTGTTTTTTGTTTTTTTTTTTTTTTTGGTTTTTCGAGACAGGGTTTCTCTGTGGTTTTGGAGCCTGTCCTGGAACTAGCTCTGTAGACCAGGCTGGTCTCGAACTCACAGAGATCCGCCTACCTCTGCCTCCCGAGTGCTGGGATTAAAGGCGTGCGCCACCATCGCCCGGCTTGTTTGTTTGTTTTTAAGATATAGTCTCTCTCTGAGAAGCCCTGGCTGTCTGAGTATTGGGATTAAAGGTGTGTGCTACCTCAAGTAGGTCCTCTTGAATATGGCAGGCAGCTTTGGAAGGAACTCTTTCTAGTGGCCAGCACACAGCGGGTGGACCTAACCTACGTGGGTTTGAAAACTGCCTGCAGGGCTACCATGTGTGATCTTGGTGGAGCTGCTTAACCTTTACCAGCCTCCTTTCCTTCATTACCTAATGCTTCCCTGCGGCCTGCCAGTGCGCTAAGGGCTGCTGGGTACTCACCATGTAGACGCCATGTAAGAGCGTCTGACAGGGAGACAGCCTCACTCTGCACTACACTGGGAGTGGAATGGACAAGCTGGTGTTTTCACGAGAAGGCAAAGTTGGCCAGGTCACAACGTTAACGGGTGAACCTGCCGGGCAGGGTCTCTGTGAGCAAGCATGCACTGGGCCTTCTGAGACACTGCAGTATGTGGGTGTGCCAGGGGCTGCTGTGGAGGCTAGAGAAACCGATTCCCTGGAGGGTGATGGGGAGGGATTCAGTGAACTCTATGGGGTCTCTAGAAAGAGGACTCCCAGTGAACCAGAGATACAATGCCCCACCTGATTATGCAGGCTGGTCTGCCCCTGCCAGGCTGCAGAACCGGCAGCACCAAGGATGGCAAATTCTGACTTGTCCCGGCTATGCCTGCCCCCTGGTGGACATATCTATTATGGCACCCTCACAGAGCTTGGGCGGTGGTTCCATTAGTAGCTTGGGAGTTCATCAAAGGGTTTTGTCTCTCTAGGGCACACTTGATGTCATAGGGCCAGCTCTTTAGGAGAGTTGAGAACTCGGAGATGGAGAAAGGCTTAGTTAGAAGACAGCAGAGGTCCCTCCAGCTGGTCAGGAAAAAAGTAGGCGGCCTCGCTGTGACCAAGAGCATCCGATGTTCAGGAGTGTGGGCTGTAGTCCTCAAGTGTCCCTGCACCCTCCTGAATGCACCTGGAGGAGGCCTGAGCCTCACCAGGACACTCGCTCTACTCAAGACGTTTGGCCCCTCGCTCTGACCCCCGGACAGTTCTAACAGAGTGGCAATAACCTCTCACACATTCCTGACACACATAGACGGAGTTCATTGCTGGCGTAAAGTTGACAGATAGAGGTCTGCCTCACACATAAAAGTGACCCAGGGTCCCCGGTGTTCCAAGGGTAACAAACCACCTGGGGACCCATAAAGATACTTATGAGTATATATGTATGTGGGGGGAGGCATAGGCACATGTGTACCACAGTGTGAAGGTGGAGGTCACAGGGCAGTTAGCCAGAGTCCAGTCTCTTATTCCACCATAGGAGTTCTAGGGTTCTAAGTTCTAGGTTCTAGGTCACCAGGCTCTGCAACAAGTGGCTTGATCCATTTTACCAAGTGTCCTTGGGGATTTGGCCAACGTGAAGCCTGAGCAGGCCAGTGTGGTGGCCTGACGGCTATTGTTGCTCAAATGATATTGAGGAGAAGGTGGTAGAATTTCTGATAGCCTCAGAAACATTTTTCTTTTATTATGTGTGGTGTGTGTGCATGCATGTTTACATGTGTGGGTGTGTGGGTGTGCACAGGCAAACCCGGCCGTGTGTGTGTGTGTGTGTGTGTGTGTGTGTGTGTGTAGGCCAGAGGCTGATGTTAGGAGTCTTTCTGGGTGTCTCTCCACCTTATTCTCTGAGGCAGGGTCTCTCACTGGGAATCCCAGGCTTCTTGTTTGCCTAGGTTAGCCAGCTAGCTGGTTGCCCCAGGGAATCCTGTTTCTGCTCCCAAATGCTAGGATGACAGGCAGTTACTGTATCCAACTGGCACTTACAGGAAACCAGGGACTTGAATTTGCATTCTCATTCTTGGGCAGCAAGTACTTGATCTGCTGAGATCTTACACACACACACACACACACACACACACACACACACACCTTCTTTCCTGGGACAGGATGGCAGAGTCTGGTCCCCAGGAAGGCTGCCGTGTTTGTCTTGATCATGGGTGTGTCCACCATCTGACAGAGGAGACGGTGGCTTATCTCAAACGACTGAAGTTTGAGGGTCCTTCCTTGTGCGCAGCCTCCCTGACCTGTGACTCCGACCCTAGGCACCTCTCATGTTCACAGTGTGCAGTTCAGGGCTCCTAGTGTGCACAGAACCCCGAGTTCCATTCCCAGCACACGCAAACTGACTCATTCCTATAATCCCAGCGCTTGGGAGGGGGAGACAAGAGGATCAGGGTTCAACACCAGCCTTGTGGTGTCAGCCTGGACTACACAGAACTCTGTCTAAAAAAGGGAAAAGAAACTGAATATGGTGGCCTACATTTTTAATCCTTGCATTTGGGAGGCAGAGGCGGATCTGTGAGTCCATGGCCAGCCAGGATTACAGTGAGGCTGCCTAAAAAAGAGGAAAGAGAATGTCTTAGTTGCGTTTCCATTGATGTGAAGAGAAACCATGGTCAAGGGAGTGTTTAATTGGGGCTGGCTTACAGTTTCAGAGATTCAGTCCATTATCATCGTGGTCGGGAGTGCGACCCCACTCAGGCATCATGGTAGCTGAGAAGTCTAATCTAGATCCACAGGCAGCAGAAAGAGACAGACACTAGGCCTGGCTTGGGCATTTGAAACCTCAAAGTCCACCCACCCCCAGTGACATACGTGTGCCAACAAGGCCACACCTTCTCATCTTTCCCAACTGGGGACCAAGCATTCAAACATATGGGCCTATGGGGGTTGGGGAAGGCATTCCCATGAAAACCACCACAGAAAGAAAGAAAAGAAGAAAAGAAAACTAAACTGTCTGAGGAAGCCAGCTGCTACAGAAGTGGTGATTTTAGAAGACAGTTGAGAAAAAAAAAATAAAATTTGGGGACATGAAGCTGCAGTCCCCACTCTTGGGAAGTCGAGGCCAGAGGACGGAAAGTTTGAGGCCCAGCTACATAGCAGGACCCCATGTCAGAGTCATCCCTAAATTCACGGTCCAGGCTGGACAAATGGCTCAGTGTATACAGGTGCTTGCCACCAAACCTGATGACCTGTCTTCAATCCCTAGAACCCACATGGTGGAAGGAAGGAGAGAGCCGGCTCCTTAGGCTGTCCTCTGACTGCCTGCCTCGTTTAAACATGGCCCTCATAGGCTCCTATATTCGAATGTCTAGGCACTGGGGAGTGGCCCCACTTGAGAAGGATTAGGAGGTGTGGCCTTGGAGTAGGTGGGGCCTTTGGTGGAAGTGTGACACTGCTGGAGGTCTTTGAGGTTTCCAAAGCCCAAGCCAGGCCCAGTGTCTCTCTCTTCCTGCTTCCTGCTGATCCAGATGTAGAATTCTCAGTTCCTTCTCCAGCACCATGTCTGCCTGCATTCTGCATGTTCCCTGCCATGATGATAATGGACTAAACCTCTTAACTGTAAGCCAGCCTCAATTAAATGTTTTCTTTTATAAGAATTGTCATAATCATGGTGTCTTGTCACAGCAGTAGAACACTAAGATAGCCCCACACACACCATGGTACACTTGCATGCACACACACACACACAAAATAAAAATGTAAAAACAAAAAAAGCATGATATATAGATGACCAGGTGACCCCAACCTTTGGTTTATCCTTGTATTTCTAGCTTTTGGGAGACTAAGTCGAGATGATGATTGTTAGAGGCTAGCCTGTGCTACAGAGTGAGGCCTTATCTCCAAAACAAATCAAAGGAACCGTGCAACCCAACAGAGGTGACTGCCCTGGCATCCCAGCATGCACCTGTATCGCAGCCATGTTCTGACAACATTGAGCACAGCACGGAAGAACTGTGGGTGGTTCTTTCAGGTTATCTCCGCCACAGCAGTGCCGGACCGCAGCAAAGATCCCTCTCGATGCCTGTGCCCAGTGCCGGACCGCAGCAAAGACCCCTCTCGATGCCTGTGCCCAGTGCCGGACCGCAGCAAAGACCCCTCTCGATGCCTGTGCCCAGTGCCGGACCGCAGCAAAGATCCCTCTCGATGCGTGCCCAGTGCCGGACCGCAGCAAAGACCCCTCTCGATGCCTGTGCCCAGTGCCGGACCGCAGCAAAGACCCCTCTCGATGCGTGCCCAGTGCCGGACCGCAGCAAAGACCCCTTCCGACGCGTGCCCAGTGCCGGACCGCAGCAAAGACCCCTCTCGATGCCTGTGCCCAGTGCCGGACCGCAGCAAAGACCCCTTCCGACGCGTGCCCAGTGCCGGACCGCAGCAAAGACCCCTTTCGGCACATGCCCAGTGTCTCCTCAAGAGAATTCCCAGAGGATGAATTGCCAGGTAGAAGCAGATGCTGGTTTTCAAAAAGAAAGAAGGAAACTTCTCTCCCTCCCTCCGGTCCCTACTTTCCTCCTGCCCTCTCTCCCTTCCCCCTCCTCCCTCCTCTCTTTCTCCTTCCTTCCTTCCTGACAGGGTCTCATGCAGTCCATTTTGGCCTTACACTTGCTGTGGAGCTGGAGACGACCTTGAACTTCCGTGGCTGATGTACTTTTCACAAGTAATGCTCAAACACAGAAACACAGTTCAGGAGAAGGCCAGGGGACAGGGCCCTGTAGGAAGAGATCTTGCCTTGCACGAAACCTGGGCTTCATCCCTACATAGGCTGGAGAGGCTGATGTGTGCTCCAGGGGTGGAGGCAGGAGGATCAGAAGTTCAAGGTCATTCTCTATGTTTTGAGTTTTACACCAGCCTGGACCACATAAGACCCTGTCTCCAACTACATTAAACTAACTAATGTTAATTTTTATCATTTATTTATGAATACGGGTACACACAGGCCATGGTGCCTATATGGAGCTCAGAGATCAAAGGTCAACTCATGGGCATCTATCTATTCTTCCACTATCTTGCTCCTAGGGAATTGACTCAGCTCAGACTTGGCAGCAAGAGCCCAGTGGGGCCATCTCACTAGCCCCCCATCCCTTCACCCACTGGGATATCTCACTAGCCCCCCATGCCTTTTTTCCCCCCTTCCTTTTTTTTTTTTAGACAGGGTCTCTCTGTGTAGCCCTGGTTGTCCTGGAACTTGCTCTGTAGACCAGGCTGGCCTCGAACTCAAGAGATCAGCCTGCCTCTGCCTCCTGAGTGCTGGGATTAATTGCATGCACCACCGCAGGGCCTCTGCTTCTGTTCTGAAGCCCAGACAAACCCAAGGTGAGACAGGAATCCAACAAACTAGTTTTTGCTTTGATTACCTGTGGATGAAACAATATTGGGTGCTGCACTGTGATTCGGGGTTCCATGCCCCGAGGTAGATTTCTTTCCTAAGTGTGAAGCCCTCTGTTAGAGAGATGCCCAGGATGGAGACAGAAACCTGTCAGCAAGAAAAATGTCTAACAATTAGCATTAGGAAGAAAAGTCGAGCCAGGCAGATGTCAAGGACGGAAGATGGTTGGTTGTCTGAGAGGCCCTAATGAGGGCAAGGCCGAGGGCCGGAAAGGAGCATCAACTAGGCCATGAATTATGCATGGCCGCTCTTAAATATTTCATCCACTCTTAAGCATGGTTTATCTTAGCACAGCTAAATGAGGAATGAAAAAAAATGTTGCGGTCGGAAGCCGCGTAGGTCTAGTCACGGAACGGCCACCGAGCTCCCAAAGACGGCGTTGCAGGGGCACCCTGGTGCAAGCGAGAGCCCGCAGGGTGACCTTTGCCTTCCACAAGATGAGGGCTAGAGCGGCTTCACCTCCCCCTTCCGGCCGCCAGCCTTCCGATCAGGACCATATTCTTCGGCTCAACATGCTGGTTTTAAGACTGCACGCAGAGTTCCTAAGGGGTCTGAGTTCCCCCCGGAGTCCCACAGTAAGTGGGCAGTCCAGCAAGATGTCTGCATTTGAGGAGCAGAGGCGGGAGGCGCCTGACTCGCCTGGCCAGCTGCCCAGCCCGGCTGCTGTTGGCGCTTCTCCCTTTACCACGGATTTTCTCCGGCTTCCTTGGCTCTGTGTGCCCGGCTATTGGAGGCACACGCCAGCCCCACTGGGCACGGACACTGGGAACACAAGCCAAGGCCTCCTGGGGAGGAGGGCACTGAGGCCAGCTCCCAGGGAACAGGCTCCTGGGGCAGCAGAGTCGCACGGGCTTTCCTGTGGCCTTCTGCAGGGGCTGGGACCACAGTCGGGAGAGCTTTGCCTGTGTTGCCGGTGTGTGTGCGCCTGTGCAGGAAGCTTAGCTTCACATTCAAGTGGATCGTGTGTGTGTGTGTGTGTGTGTGTGTGTGTGTGTGTGTGTGTATTCAGAATTTACTGATCAGAATTGGGCTGGCTTAGCTGGTCTTATAAAGGCACTTGCTGCCCAGCCTTAAGAACCAGGTTCCATCCCCGGGACCTACACAAAGGAAGAGAGGACTGACTCCCACAGATTGTTCTCTGACCTCCACATGTGTGGTACAATGACAAACGCACACATATACACTCACAAATAAATAAAAAGCAATGAATTAATATTTAGGCCAGTGAGATGGCTCAGTGTGTAAAGATGAATTTATGTGCTGAGTTCAATCCCCAGAACCCGCTTAAAGATGGCCGGGAAGACTGACATCACAAAGTTGTCCTCTGTCATCTACGCACACCATGGCATGTACACTCTCCTCGATTAAAAAGGCAAAACAATAAATAAATTAATAAATCCTGGCAGTGGCGGCACAAGCCTTTAATCCCAGCACTCGGGAGGCAGAGGCAGACAGAGCTCTGAGTTCGAGGCCATCCTGGTCTACAGGAGCTAGTTCCAGGACAGCTAGGACTGTAACACAGAGAAACCTTGTCTCGAAAAATCAAAACCAAAAAACAAAACAAAATAATAAAATAAATGAATAAAGAAAAGTGTGCCTGTGGTTTTGAGAGAGGCACTCTTACAGAGCACAAGGAGACCACTGACTCTCAATCCTCCTGCCTCAGCTTTCTAGGTGCCGGGATTACAAGTATGAACTCTCATTCCTGCCAATGTGTATCAGTTAATTTATTTAGGGACTGGGGAGATGGCTCAGTGGTTAAGAACACTGGCTGCTCTTCCAGAGGACCTGGGTTCAATTCCCAGTACCCACATGACAGCACATAACTGCCTGTACCCCCAGTTCCAGGGGGTCTGACGCCCTTACACAGACATACGTACAGGCAAAAACACCAGGACACATGAAAGAAAAATTAATTTTTTTAAAAATTTATTTATTAGCCGGGCGGTGGTGGCGCACACCTTTAATCCCAGCACTCGGGAGGCAGAGGCAGGCGGATCTCTGTGAGTTCGAGACCAGCCTGGTCTACAGAGCTAGTTCCAGGACAGGCTCCAAAGCTACAGAGAAACCCTGTCTCGAAAAAAAACAAAAAAAATTATTTATTAATAGGGTCTCATGTAGCTCAAGTCAGTCTCAAATTTGTTATGTAGCTGAGGATGACCTTTGAACCTCTGACCCTCTGGCCTTTACCTCCAGAATGCTGACAACCAGACATGTGCCAAAATGCTGAGTTAACGCTGTGAGCGCTGTGCTGAGGATAGAACAGCACCCATGGCTGTGGGGCAAGCACTCTACCAAAGCTGTAACTCCAGGCCCCATGTGTTTTTACTTATTTTCTGAATTTTACTTTGCATTTATTTATGTATGCCTATGTAGGTACATGTTACCATGGTATGAATTTGGAGGTCAGAGGTCAACTTTCATGAGTCAGCTTCCTCCTTCTGCCACGTGGATCTGAGGGATCAAACTCAGGCATCGGGATTGGTGGCAAGTGTCTTGCCCTGCTGAGCCATCTCACCAGTCCCCTGCGAGTTTGGAGACCAGAGGTTTCCCCGTGACTCACCCAAAGTGGTACCCTGTGTGGGTCACGGAGTTGTAGCTGCTTTCTGATTCCAACTGAGTCAAAGATCGCCCCCATCTCCCTGGGAAGCCACGCGGCTGGCACGGTTGCCCATATTCGGCACTGTCCTGGCATCCTTGGAAGGCAGGCACTCTGGCTTGCCCTCCAGCCTTCTCACCCATGCTCTCCAGCTCTGCTAAGTTAATGATTGGGTTTCTGAGTCACTAAGCACACATTCGGACAGTCGGTGAGGGCACACACCTGTGACAAGCGACTGAGGGCTGGAAATAGCCTGATCAGTATCTCCGTCCCTCCTGGCCAGGTAGCCTGGGGACAAAGGTATGTTCTAGAAGACCTCGGTGGAGGCTGCGTGCTCGCGTTGAGGGCAGTCTGCTCAGGTATTAGAAATGAAGGAATGAGTGCTATTTGCTCTTGTCCTTAAGCATCTTGGGAATCCGGACCGAGAAGAAGGCTGTGCTGATAGGCATCGGTGGTTGTACTGGGTCCCGTGCCAGCGTCTCTCCTCACAGATGACACAGCACAGAAATGCAGACTGAGCCTCTCAGGGGCTCATTGTTGGCATGCCTTTAGCGAGCCTTGCCCTGCTGTGGGGAGTGACTGGAGCCTTCAGAAATGTTTCTGAAGGGCCACATTCCTGCACCTTGGTGACCTAAAGGCCAGGACTGTTCCAGATGACTGAATTACTGCCGTGAGAACTTCAACCATACTGGGGGGCTAGCCTTGTCTACAGAGCCAGCCAGTGACACCACCGCAAATGAACTCCAGGCTCCCGGAATGGGCGCTCTCTCCTTGAAGTGGCACCAGAGCAGACGGGGTAGAAGACAAACCCCTTGAGGGCTTTTTAAAGCTAGAAACTACAGAGCCAAGGGTGCCAGTCAGCGCTACAATGCTTGCCTAGCCTGTCCAAGTTTCTAGACTCAATCCCCTGTGGGGCAGGGAAAAATAGCCAGGTGTGGTGGCTCGTGTTTTATAGTTCTCAGGACTTTTAAAGTCAGAGGCAGGAAGATGAGAAGTTCAAAGTCATCCTGGGGTACATAGTGAGTTGGAGGCCAGCCTAGATAACAGGAAGCCCTGTCCTAACGTCAGAGAGAGCACGCGCAGTGGCTCAACCCTACAGCCCCAGCACTCACGTTGGAGCCTCTGATCTGCACTGTCCATTCCAAACCAGCCAGCACTACACAGTAAGACCACATCTCAAGAAAACGACAGATTAATTGGGCCAGCAAGGAGGCTCTGTGGTAAAAACGCTTGCTGAGTGATGGAAAGGACTCCTGAACATTGCCCTCTCCTCTGACCTCTGCACTGTGACTCTAAGCTACCCTCTCATACACAGACCCCACACACAAACCCATACGCTTGAAAATACTGCAGTGAAACTCAGTACTTAAAAAATTAATAGAGGGGGCGGTGGTGGCG
Organism: Microtus oregoni; assembly: GCF_018167655.1. Lineage (NCBI taxonomy): Eukaryota > Metazoa > Chordata > Mammalia > Rodentia > Cricetidae > Microtus > Microtus oregoni. The sequence goes on from NW_024543079.1 coordinate 1,989,983, forward strand.
CATGCCTTTAGCACTTGGGAGGCAGAGGCAGGTGGATCTCTGTGAGTTCAAGGCCAGCCTGGTCTACAAGAGCTAGTTCCATGACAAGGCTCCAAAGCTACAGAGAAACCCTGTCTCAAAAAACAAAACAAAATGAACAAATAAAAATTAATAGGGGTTGGAGAGATGGCTCAGTAGTTAGGAGTGCTGCTTGTTTTACAGAGAGCCCGGGTTCAGTTCCAGCATTCATAGAGTGGCTCATAACCATCTGTAACTCCATCCAGTTCTCTAGGATCCAAAGCACTTTTCTCACCTCAGTGGGCATCAGGCACACACACAGTATGGAAACATACAGGAAAAACACTCGTACACATAAAATCAAATTTAAAAGTAAATAAACATTAATGAGGTCGGCCTGAAGAGATGGTTCCGTGGCTAAGACACTGGCAGCTCTTGCAGAGGTCCAGAATGTTTTGTAGCAAACTGTGGGTTTCTGGAATACCCCAAAAGTCAGAAGTGCAGATAGCCTTGGGCCGACACATACCCAAATGGTATTTCTAAAAGTGTTGAGCCCCCTACTCTGAAGGTTCAGGGGCCCCCATTTGTCAGCCCCATCCATCCTGTCCCATTCTAGTCCCGGGACATTTGAACCAGCAAGAAAACTATTAGCACTATAGACTCCCACCACTGCAGAGGGATGTTTACCTGTGTTGTCACATGTGTGTGTGTGCCCACAAAGGCTAGAGGAGGGTGCTGGATCCCCTGGAGCTGGAGTTACAGGCTGTTCTGAGCCACCAGACATGGGTGCTGGGAATCAGACCTGAGTCCTCTGAAAGAGCAGCCTTGGTTTTCAGCCACGGAGCCACCTCTTCAGGCTGTGTCCGGTACGTCGATTTTGTTGTATTGAGACGCTCTCTATACTTAGCCTTCTATCTATGAGACTAGCATCCTGATGTAAGGGAACACCTCCCCAAGGTTAGACTGGGACATGTGTCCCAGGTTAGGGTAATGAAGTCACTGGGCTGGCTTGGCTCAGGCACAGCGGGTCAAGGACACTGAATAGAATCTGCAGGCCACCTTTGCCACCACAAGGCGGGGATCCTGTACCTGAGAGAAAAGCTAACTGAGTTCAAAAGCGTAAGCAGGGAGGGTCCTGCCTAGGTTGTAGTCACCAGACACTCAAGGCCACTTATCTCATGTGCATGTGTGTGGCATGCACATGTTCATATGTGTGACAGTGTGTATATACATAGGAAAACATGTGTACAGACCTGAGGTTGACACTTTGTCTTCTCAATTGCTTTCCATATTATTTTTTTCTTTTTTTAAAAAAAAGATTTATTTATTATAGATACAATGATCTGCCTGCATGTCTTCCTGCCAGAAAAGGGCTCCAGATCTCATTACAGATGGTTGTGAGCCACCATGTGGTTGCTAGAAACTGAACTCAGGACCTCTGAAAGAGCAGTTAGTGCTCTTAACTGCTGAGCCGTCTCTCCAACCCCACTTATTTTTCTTTAGACATTTATTTTTTTAAGAATTTGAGCTGGGTATGGTAGTGCACACCTTTAATCCCAGTGCTCGGATGGTAGAGGCAGATGGATCTCTGTGATTTCAAGGCCAGCCTGGTCTACATAGTGAGTTCCTGTACAGCCTACATGGACAAGCTGAAAAAATAACAACAAAAAAAATCTGTGTGTATGAGCATGCGTGACACTGCACAGATGCCGTCGGAGGAGAACCTGAGGGAGCTGGCTTTGTCCTTTCATGTGGGCCCTGGGGACTGGTATCAGACTGTTAAGATGTGACAGCAAGCTCCGCTGCTCACTGAACCATCTTGCTGGCCTCCAGCTTATTTTTGTGAGACAAGATCTCTCACTGTATCAGGAACTGATTCCACCAGAGCGGCAGGTCAACCGGGTCCAGGCAGGGCTATACAACCACACCTGGCTCTTTTGTGGGTGCTGGGGATCTGAACTCAAGCCCTCGCGCTTGTAGGATAAGAACCCTTGCCTTGGCACCCCATTTACTCTTTGGTACCGGGGACTGAACCTACAAATTCATGCATATTAAGGCTAGCTCTCTGCTACCGACGTCTCAGCCCTGTTCACTTTTGAGAACAGGTGTAAGTTGTCTAGGTTGGCCTTGAATTTGCCATCCTGCCTCAGTCTACCCCAGGAGCTGGAAGGACAGGTCTGTGCTGCTAGGGCTGGCTGGCAACCATCAGTTAACGTTAACGGTGGACATCTCCCGGGCGGACTGTCTACATCACATCATTTTCTTAAAGACAGGGTCTTGCTGTGCAGCCCTGGCTGGCCTGAACCTGTGCCTACCTGCCTCTGCCTCCAGAGTGCTGGGTTTAGGGCATGTGCTACCATACCTGGCTATTTTTATAATTTTAAGGGTATGTTCTGCTTGTATGTGCATATGTGCACCATGGCCATGCCTGGTGCCTGTGGAGGTCAGGAGAGGGTGTCAGCCCCTGGGACTATTGGGAGAGACCTGTAGAAATACAAAAACAACACAGAGGCTTGGTGTGTAGCTCTGGATGGAGATGTGGTAACTGAGAGACCATGTGCTCAGTCGGGGGCACTGGAAAGGGAAGTCAGTGAATCAGCTGTGACTCAGTCTCCCTCCTATGGACCTAATGGATGCCTGATAAATAGTCTAGAAGTTCTCTTTTGATACAACTGCAAACAAGAAAGTAGCCTTTACACAAGTCCGTCTTTATTTGTAAAAAATAATATGTAACTAAAGCTAACTTGATTTTTAAAATCAAAGTTCATTTAGTGATAATGTACATTTTATAATAAAATTGTAGTAAAATACTGACATTTGATAGTTTAAACAAAGTATCATTCATGTAAAAATCATGTTATAGTATGTAAAATTTAATTAGAAAATTCATGGTTCACAACAGCACAGCATCTTGTTGACACAGCTGAGGGCAGAACAGAATTCACAGTGAGGCTCAACGTTAGCAACAACAGAACCGCATGCCAAGCCGCTAACGCTTACGCTTCGTAAGGTGCATTGAGAACCGAGCCAGCAGGATGGGACCCCCCACAACCAAGGCTCGTTGGCCTCACAAGACGTCTCTGGGTCACTTATTTCAGTAAGACCTTGGTGCAAACTCTACTGTCCTCCAAATTAAAAGAAGCGTCAGCAGCTTTGATCGCCATTTTCAGACAGAAGATAAATCTGTGTTTTACAGTTAAAATCTGTACAAAAGTCAAGCCCTGAAGTGTTTTCCCCAAGAGAAAGTTCTAATGTTAAAACTCTGTTTAAAAAAAAAAAAAGAGAGAGAAGAGAGAGGTAGTATGTGGAAGTATTTGGACTTACAACGTTGAGCCCATGTGCTACTTAGCTCATGAATACAACTGAGCCTTCCATACCTAACGTTATCTTCCGTCCCAGAGCCACACTGTGCGAACTCAATCACTCACGGTGTCAGAGCTGGACGCAGCCAGCAAGTTGTGCTGTGTGAGAGGAAGAACTCGGTGAATGCAACAAAGTCACAGGGTTGCCACGCCCAGCCTCAGCTAGGCGCCTGCAAAGAATGCGATCAGTATTGAGTCCAGCTCCCTTCACCGGGTGAGACTTCAACTCCGCGGCTCTCACCACAGAGAAAGAGCGTCCTTCAATCGGAGTCTTCGCTGTTGTAGTAAGAACACAACTGGGAGGCGTGCATACATGCCCCGCCAGCCGGTTAGGTAATAAATAACTGTCAGCCTCGGGGATCCACACATGTGGATCATGGTGCCTGTGCATGCCACTGAGGGCCTCAGGCGAGGGAGGACAACTGCTGTCCCCTCCTCCTGAACGGATGCACAGAAGAGAATAAATAACTCAGACAATTAACACCCCTTCGGGTGGTGAACGTGACACAGGCTTCCCGAAGTGCCGGCAGCGCCCTAGAATTCCCAGGAAGAAAAACTCCATCTTTTGTATAAAAAGTGCACGCTTGTCCTGTGTGTTAAGTCTTTTAACTTGGGGTCCTTTTATCCAACATGATCCACACTGCCTGGTACACTGGAAGAGTGTGGAGCACACTAACCACACACACACACACACACACACACACACACACACACACAAGCGCGAGAATAATCTCCAATGGACTGGGGGTCCACTGGGGGTCAAGAGGTTAAAGGGCAGTCAGTAGGACTGAGGCACCCTGCAACTCTGAAGCTACAGGGTGGAGACAATAACAGGGGGTACTCCAGGGCAGGGTGGTGGGAAGCACCCCTAAACATGGCCAGCTAAAGTCTTAGGAAAACAGAACGAAAACTGCACTTGAAAAAAATGTCACAACCAACAGAGGAACATTTTTAAGGGTCAGACTACATCAAGGTTGGGAATCCAAGAACTGAGGTTCCCAGTGGACCAAGCAGACATCAGACATCACAGAGGAAAAACAATCGGCTCTGCAGGGCAGGTGGAGACGGCACCGCAGCAGGGCTGCAGGCGGGGGCAGCATGCAGTGTTGCAGAGAGCAGCACCACCCCTGCAGCCAGGCCTCTCACCTGCACCATCAGTCCGCCAGCAGCCGCCCATCCCAGCCACGCTTTAGGCTTGCCCACGGAACACCGAGGCCCGGAGGTCCACAGTGCCAGTCTTGTGCCACAGCTGTAGCACTTGGAAAACAGGCGTGGCAGGTTCACAATGTTATGATCGTGCCGTCTTCCTCTAAGAGTCTCTGGTTCGGAGCGCGGGGTTCAAACTCTGTGTCCAGGCTGCTGGGCACAGGCACTGGGTCCTGTGTCGGGGAGAACCCGTTCTGCCCTGACTCAAAGCTGAGCTCGATCTGGGTCAGGGACTCCAGGCTCTGGGCATCAGGGGCGGCCTTGGGGATCTGCTGTGGCTCGCCACTGTCTTCAATGATGATGTCGTCCTCATCGCTGTCCTGGTCCTCTGGCTCAAAGCTGGCTTCTGCCTGCTGCGGGTAGCCCAGGAGGCTGTTGTCAGTAGACTGGCCGGAGCTGCCAGAAGTCCGACTGTTCCTCACCACGTTGTTCCTCTGGTTGGCTGGCCGCACAGTGATGATGAGGTTGCGGCTGTTGGCTATCATCATGTCGGTCACCTGGTCCAGGCTCTTCCCAGACACCTCTATACCGTTTACTTCTAAAACTTCATCATTGACAGCGAGCAGTCCTGTGCTCTGGGCCAGACCCCCGGGGACAAGCCTGGATATGAAGATCCCGGGGACTTTCTCTAAGCCATGTGGTGTCACGCGGACACTGGAGCCGTCACGGATGTAGAAACCCAGGGGCTTCTCCGTGCCATACTTGTACAGCCGGACCCTCCGGTGGGTCTCCGGGAGGATGTCCACATCTATGATGGATGACACCGGCCGGAAGTCCTGGGGCATGCTGATGACGATATGGGGCTTCTTCCTATGGTTGTCAGGTCGTAGCACGTTGCTCAGCACGTTCTTCTTCCGGATCAGGGTGTCCGTACCAAAGGCACTGTAGTCAGCTTCTTCTGCTCGGAAAAAGCAAACACAAGACAGTTACAGAACCGCTGGAACACAGCTGCCCACAGTGGGCCTGGCAAAGGATGGCACCAGCCAACATACATGCTCAGACAAGGAATGCAATGGTGCCTGTCATGCCATAAAGAGAACACTAGAGGGCCCCCTCAGACACAGCTCAAAGGCACTAACTACTGGACTGGCCAGTGAAATTCTGATACACCCAGGCATGGCCCACACATCTAAGTTCAAGGCCAGCCTGGGTTACAGAGTGAAACCCTGTCTCAAAATCTAAAAATCAAAACAACACAGTAAACTGCGGTAGCTCTGCAGGCTCACAGACTTCCCTCCTGGTTTTTTCAGGTAGTGTCTGCGTTGCTAGGCAGGCCTCAATTGCCCAGGCAGCTGAGACACTTAACTATGGGTGTAGGTATGTCACCACTTCAAGCTACAACTTCATTCCCCGAGACCCCCTGAAGTGTTTTGCCTTGTACTCAAGGCAATCCTCCTGCCTCAGCCTCCTAAAAACTGAATTACAGGATATGCCACAATGTTCAACTCAGGCTTTCTCTGTATAACAGCTCTGGCTGTCCTGAAACTCTCTCTGTAGACCAGGCTGGCATCAAACTCACAGAGATCCGTCTGCGTCTCCTCCTGAGTGCTGGGATTAAACATGCACGTGCCGTCACCACCTGGTTTCATTTTTTTTTTAAGACTTTTAAAATTTTTTTTATGTACATTGGGATTTTGCCCGCATGTATGTCTGTGTGAAGATGCCAGATCCTCTGGAACTGGAGTTATAGTTTTGCACTGCCACGTGGGTACTAGAACCGAATCTGGGTCCTTTGGAAGAGTGGCCAGTGCTCTTAACCACTGAGCCATCACTCCAGCCCCCTAAACTCATTTTCAAAAATCACCTTGGGCTCGCAAGAGGACTCAGTGGTAAAAGTGTTTGCTGCCAAGTCTGAAGACCCGAGTCTGGTTCCCAGGACCCACATGGCAGAAAAAGGATCAACTCTTTAAGTTCTTCTCTGAGCTCCACATATACTGTTGGCATGCATGCATGCATGCATGCGCGCGCGCGCGCACACACACACACACACACACACACACACACACACACAGAGAAGTAACCTTAAACCAGACATAGTGGCTCGCACCTGCAATCCTAGCCCTGGTGCAGCAGGGGCAGGAAGATCAGGAGTTCAAGGGCAATCTCAGCTACATAGTGAGTTCAACAGCAGCCTGGGCTACATGAAACCTTCTCAAAAAATATTTTTTTATTTTAATTTAAAAATATTTATATATCTATGGAAATTTTGCCTGCATCTATTTATGTATGCCACATATGTATCTGGTGCCCCCAGAGATCAGAAGAGGGCATTGGATCCCCTGGAAGAATAGACAGAGATCTTAACGGCTAAGTTATTTCTCCAGCCCAAATAAAAATCATTTGTGCCAGGCACAGTGGGGCATGCCTTTAATCCCAGCACTTACTCAGGAGGCAGAGACAGGGGATCTCTGTGAGTTCAAGGCCAACCTGGTCTACAGAACAAGTTCCAGGACAGCCTGGGCCACACAAAGAAACCCTGTCTTGAAAACAAACAAAAAACCAACTTGAGATATGGTTTCACTCTGCGGCCTAGGCTGGCCTGGTACTCACTACGTACAACAAACTGGAGCGATCCTCCCGCCTCTGCTGTGCCAGGATTATAGCGCTGTCCCAACATGTCCACTTCAGCAGTCCCTTTAGATTGTTCTCTTTCGTTTATTTAAAACACGTCCACTCTGTCTAGTTATTACATCCCAAACAAGGACAAGGGAACGGGCACACAGTTCAAGGAAATCAAGAGAGCAAGATGGTTAGGGTGTGGCAGGCAGGAAGGACACTCGCCTCGAACTGGTGAGGCCCTGGGTTCAATTTTGGCACCAGCGGCTGGAAGGGTGGGAGGGAAGGGACCTAACCCACGCATCAACACTCACAGCTTAATTAAGGGAAGCAAGAAGGCAGCAAATACTTAGAACACTTGTCTCTTGGCAAATAAAACTCCCTTCTGCCCCATGGGCTCTCGCTGTCTCACCTCCTGCTGCAGCAGAAGTGTGACCCAGTGCTGTGACAGACTGGGGTGGTGGTGGTAAAGACTAGCAAACTTGGAGCTCCTCAGTCTCCATTCTCAACATCCCCTCCCCCACGATGGAAAGCCCTGTTTTTTTTTCAGGTAAAACTCTGGTTTTTGTTTTGTTTTGTTTTTGCTGGTGAGATGGCCCAGTGGTTAGGGTACTTGCTGCTAAGCCTGATGATCTGAGTTTGAGCCCCGCTGCCCATAAAGTAGAGAGCGCCAACTCCCGCAGCTGTCCTCTGACCTCCACATGCGCACTGTGGCACACGTGCTAGATAAACAGAAAGAAGAAAAATGCTGATGCCTATTAAGTAACAACAAAAACATGTGCCGCCTAATTGTGCACCTGCAGCTGAGTTAATTCCTCACGCCAGCCAGTCTGTCACATGCTAGAGACACTGAGCCTAGACACCGATGTCACCAGGTGACATAAACACCGGGGACTGAAGGGCAACAAGGAAAAGGAAATGAGCAGCAGGAGGAGGGCTGAAGGCCACGTCAGGGCTGGGTTTGGTGCTTGTGCGCAGGCCTAGACTCCAGAGGCTTGAGAGGCTCAGAGGGAACACGGAGCCCAGGCTGCACTGCGCCAGGGACCTTATCTCAAAGAACAAAGCAAAATCTAAACCAACCAACCAAGCAATAGTCAAAGTCAAAACTAACTGGGAAAATGATCAATTAACAAAGTATACTTCAGTCACAGGATTACAGGATGTGGAGGCAGAATCAGGAACCCAAGCCCATCGTCCTCAGTTTCCCAGTGAGGACACCCTGGGCCACATGGCACTTTGTCTCAAAAAGCCCAAACCTCTAATGTGCTCCTTTATCCCCCAAAACACCCAGCTGAGATCCATGTTCCCTGGAGGCTAGAGCTAGCCAGGGCCCTGTACAATGGCTGCCTCCTCACAGGGCCTGCCCCACAGCCAGGAACCCCCATCATGATCTTCAGCTCCCAGTCCAGGGGATTAGGAGTACAGAATAATCGGAGATGAGGTGAGCCCAGGTTTCTTGACTGGACAGGTGACTTCCAGGTTCCTACCATGCCGGTCAGGTATGGGCACCTCAGAGGGTGGGAGTGTCTGGCTCCTCTTCTCAGGTGTGTGACCAGGACCAGGGACACCATGTCTTGGCACCCCCCACCCATAGCCTCTAACAAGGAGTCTGCGCTATGCCCTTTGGCAGAAATGTGCTTTATAGTTTGGTATGAGAAATGAATCCATTGAAACAGGAGTTTTTGGCAAAATCTCACGAAAAGTCGTGAGGATTACTCGTATACTAAACTGTTTACTTCAGAACAACCAATAGCAGATGCCTGCATAACATGTCGAGGGAAATTCCAGACCACAGCACTGAGAAAGCTACCGAGCTGCCTGCATGCCTGCTCATGGGAAACCCTACGGAGAAAACCCAAATCTGCATAATTTGGCAGGGCCTAAGATTCCCTCTGAATGCTCGCTCTAAATTCTCAGAAGCACGGTGCCCGCACAAAGGCGCCTCTGTTCTCCCACCCAGCTAATCAGTTTCCAGCCACTGGGAAAGAAACAGCTGGCCTCAGGCCAGGGTGCAGGGTGTGAGCATAAAGTGTAAAGGTGACCATCCAGGAGGGCCCAGCTGGAGGCCAAGGTCACTCCCAGAGGCCCTGGGAGTCCCACAGACCCACAGCAGACCTGGCCAGGGCCATACAGACACACCCCATGGAGAACTCCGTCCCTCAGCCAACAACCTCTGCTCACTGCCCTAGACAAGGACCCACCCAGAAGCTTCTGAAGAGCCAAATGGGATATCTTCCTCACTCCGGCTCCCAGCTTTACCACAGTGAGCCCTGCAGGGCCTCTCTCTGAGCCAAGACTTCTTTAAACATCAGTTCTGGGAGCTGGTTCCCTCATCTGAGCTCACTGAGGGCCCAGACTCATACACTCTGAGTGGGGGTGAGCCAGGGCCCATTGTGATGGTGGCAACAGAAGAAATGGCCACAGAGAACAGAAAGCAAACCTAGCAAACAAAAGCCTCAGCACAGCACCAAGCATTCCTGGATAGGAAAGACACCATACAGTCCTCAGAAGGCTGGAGGACTCACCCCATTGGAAGGTCAGGGGAAGACAGAGCAGTTGGGCCTGGTGGCATAGCTACTTGGAGGCTGAGACAGGAGGATTGGCTCCAGGCCAGGCTGGAGACCTTAGGGAGGGAGACCTTGTGTCAAAATAAAACAAAGGGCTCGGCAGGGCTGGACACTGGGGAGTGCAGGAAGAGGATCAGGAACACTGCAAGGTCAAGGCTAGCCCCCCCTTAACAAAAGAAGGGCGGGCTGAGGTTAGCACAGAGCCCACAAATCAATGGTGGGACACTGACCTAGCAGGCATGAGGCCCTGTGGTCAATTCCTAGGAACAAGAAAAGGTGAGTGCCAGGTGTGATGGTATTCATATCACTCGGAGCTGAGGCCCAGGGAACGGGGAACGGACAGGACAGCCACAAGGAACTGTGAGTTCAAGACCAGCCTGGGCTACACAGCAGACCTTGTCTGGTTCCACAAGGCACGTATGTAAAGGAATAAGTAGATATATTTCAAGGAAACTTTATAGAAAGAAACATCAGGCCTCTGCTTGCCAATCCCATCTAATCCATAATGAAATGAAGATCCTGGGCAACTCTGGGGCTGGCAGAGCAAGGCAGGATTCTCTGTGGGACTGAGGTGTCTCCCGAGAAGAGCAGTAGCAGGTGACTGGGTAGGAGGGGGAAGACGCAGGTGGATCTCTGTGAATTCGAGTCCAGTCTGGTCTACAAAAGGAGTTCCAGGACAGGCTCCAAAGCTACAGAGAAACCCTGTCTCGAGAAACCAAAAGAAAAAAAAAAGGGAGGGGGAAGATGGTTCCAGATGTAGAGAGGGCGTATATGTTGGGGTGTGTGTGTGTGTGTGTGAAGAAGTCTGAAACATTGGGAAGGAAGCGGGACAAACTGGAGGTTCAGAGCTCCTGGTAAGGGCTTTGGGCTGTTTGTTTGTTTGTTTTTGCAAAGCTCCCTGCAGCGGGCTGGAGAACAGTGGGCTCTCTGAGAATGGTGACCAGTTTGAGGCAGAAACAGCAGGGATGGGAGCCGTGGAAATAAATCAGAGCGTGCGCTGAGCTTAGTGACTGAGAACAGGTTTTCTCTGATGTGGGATCAAGGCTTCTGGAAGGAGCAACTGACATCATCTTGTAAACTGTGGCTCTACAGTTTTCGTAGTAAAAACTTTTTGTGCAAGTACTTATTTTTGTATTTCTTCTTTCTTTCTTTATTTAGTTTTTTTGAGACAGGGTTTCTCTGTAGCTTTGGGACCTGTCCTGGAACTCACTCTGCAGACCAGGCTGGGCTCGAACTCAGAGATCCGCCTGTCTCTGCCTCCTGAGTTCTGGGATTAAAGGTGTGTGCCACTACTGCCTGGCATATTTTTGTTTTTATTGAGGCAGGGTCTTATTGCTATGGAGCCTCGGCTGGCCCTGAACTGACTTCCTACCAGGATTGCAGGCTGTGTTACTACTCCTGCCTCTTGTGAGAATAACTGTGAGGAAAGAAAGAAAGAAAGAAAGAAAGAAAGAAAGAAAGAAGCTACTGTGTGTCCCTTGGTTGTACTAAAATCAAACCCTGGCTCATGAAAATGTAACCTTAAAACACAAAGTCATGTCCAGTGCTAGGTCAAGGTCTAAGAACTGGTTTTCTGCTAGTTACAGGTGTGTGACCACATGTGGAGCAGGAGGCTCTGCCAGCACTGCTCAAAAACGCAGGACACAGCACGTTTGTCACACACAGAACACTAGCACAGCGAGAAGGCAGGGCACAGAAACGATTAGATTGGGGAGAGGGCCTCCTGTGCTCTAACATGTCTTGGGATCCCAGACTGAGCAGGTCTGTTTGGAAAGCTCTAGAAACACATCACCTGGACTCTGTTCCAACAATACAGGAATGACCTGGTAAATTTATGTTGTTGTGAGACAGAGGCTCACTATGTAGCCCTGGATGTCCCAGAACTCATCCTGTAGATCAGGCTGGCCTAGCACTCACAGATCTGCCTGTGTGCCTCTGCCTCCTGAGTGTTAGAATTATAGGCGTGTGTGCCACAATAACTAACGCATACATTTACTGCATGTGACTGAGTATGTGTGCCTGTTTGTGTGCCCGGGCGTGCATGCGGAGGTCAAGGGACAACTTGGGGAATGCAGGTCTCTCCTTCCACCAACGTGGGTTCCAGGAATCAGACTCTGGCTGTCAGGCTTGTGGCAAGTACCTTTCCCCAGTGAGCAACGTTGCTGGCCCGCAGGGAAACACTGGTGCTGGTGGTAGAGTCCCCATGCCGCTGGCCTGACAGGGGCAGTTTTTAAGGCAGCCCAGCACTTCTAGCCTGTCTGGTGCAGCCATGTGGTCACCAGAGCAGGAGAGTGGTCACCAGAGCAGGAGAGTGGTCACCAGAGCAGGAGGGTGGTCACCAGAGCAGGAGAGTGGTCACCAGAGCAGGAGGGTGCTCGCTGCACAGTCTCACCCTTGCCCAGACACAGCAGGACAAACTCCAGCCGCAGGAGCCCTCTTTGTGAAAATAACTTTCAGATATCAGGTTTTTGTTTTGCTTTATTTGGGCTTCCCTGAAGACAATCAGAGAAACAGAGTGTGGGATTTTTCCCTAGCAGAAACTTGTCTTTTTGAAGTGTGGGACACGACTGTCTAGGCACCAGCTGTGAGTGTATACACTCAAGCACCGGCTTTCTACCCAAAGAAACTCCATTCAGTAGCTTATCAGGAGATTCTCAAAGATCACACACTCTTTAAACTTTAAATGGCTTTGGTTAAGTTTCTGGAAAAAAAAAATCACAGCAGAAGAGGGCACAGTCCAGGGTGGTCAACCTAGTGCTTGCACACGGAGGCCTTAGTTTTGAGACCTAGAACCACCACGAAACAGAAAGGAAACAACAGCTAAGAAAACAGACCAAGGCCTCACTTTAATCCCAGCACACAGGAGGCAGAGGCAGACAGGTCTGTGAATTCAAGACCAGCCTGGCCGACGTACCAAGGTAGCAAGTTCCAGGCCAGCCAGTCTTGAAAGGAAAACCAAACAAACCAGAATACAGACTGCTGCGATTCTGCAGTAAGATGCAAGCAGCCTTAACCCAGGCTCCGCTGGCTTAACTCCGCTGACTCCACACAGAGTCAGTGCCTGCTTGAGCCTCTGTTCCTTCTGTTTAAAAATCGTTCAATCCAATCTGATTCAGAATCAAGTCTCTGCCTTGTTTGCTGGGACCTGGTGGTCAGCAGCACATGAACAAACCAGGTATGCCTAGATCTGCAAGGAAAACTGGCCAGGGAGGTCCCGAGAGACCCCCCCCCCCCCCGGGCAAAGCCAGAGGCAGAAAGCTGGGAGCTCCCAGTCCACAGGACAGAATGAGGCCCTGAGGTGGGCTGACTGTGAACTTGCCGGTTCTCATGCAGGACAGTCAGGCTGTACTTGTTCACCCAGGACTCCTGGCTGCAGTGGGTGCCATCACACGATGCTTCAAGCAATAGTTGATGGGTCAACCTCTTTCCAATTGTCACTAAAGTCATAGTGTATTCAAGACTCGTGTGTGTGTGTGTGAGTGTGTGCGCGCGCGCGCGCCACGGAGCTCATGTGGAGGCCAGAGGACAACTCTAGGAGCTGCTGACGGTCTTCCACCATGTTGGGCGCTGGGGATCAGACTGAGGTCATCAGTCTTGGTGGTAAGCACCTTAACCCACTGGGCCATCTCACTGGCTCTCACTATGCACTTGAGGCTGACCTGGAACTTAGCCCAGGGTACCTACCAACTAACTTTCAATCCTCCTGTCTCTACCTCCTGAGTACTGCGATTACAAGGGTCAGCAACCATGCCTGACTTAAATCGAATATATAATACATATATTTATTTACATTATACTTTTATTTGTGTTGTGTGTGCACACAGCCACAGCACATATGAGGAGGAAAGAGAGCAAACTTCAGAAGTGAGTTCTCTCCTTCCACCATGTGTATCCTGGGGAGAGAAAAACTCAGGCTGTCGGGCTTGGTGGCCAAGAGTCCTTATCCTCCGAGCTATCTTACTGGCCCTAAGCCTTAATTTTTTTTTTTTTCTGAGACAGGTTTCTTTGTGTAGCTTTAGAGCCTGTCCTGGAACTCGCTCTGTAGACCAGGCTGGCCTCGGACTCAGGGAGATCCACCTGCCTCTTAAACTGGTCTTAAGCTCCCAGTTTCTCAAGGTCAGGGATTACACGTGAGCCGTGGTATTGTCTGAAGATAGCTTTTTAAACTACATCCCTTACAGCGTGTTGTTAGGGTCCCCTTTTATTGAGCCTCGGTCTGCCTGCAGTGTGGTCAATGGAATTTCATTTCATTATTTTACATCTGTTCATTGGGTTTTGTCTTTATTTTCATTGGCTTTTTGTTTTGAGACTCATTGCGCTGTAGCCCAAGATGTCCAACCGTGGCTTGGGCCCACTCCAGCCTTCTAGTACTGAGTTACAAGCATGTACCACCATAGCCAGCTTCGTGGGCATTAAGGTTTAGAAGTTTGTTTATATGTAGATGAAAGTCTCTCTCTGTGTCTGTCTCTTTGTATCGATTCCCAGAACCAACGCGGTATAAGGAATAATCCCCATATTGTCCTTGACCTCCACAAAGCGTGCTGTGGTGTGTATGTCCCTCTCCCCTCACAAAACAAATAAATGTAAAAAACATAGATACTTACATATATATAACTGCTAATAAGAGGGTTATTATTAGCTTCGAATGATGCGTCCCATCAAGTGTCTTGCCCTCCCCTCTGCCTGTCCGTGTGACATAATCTATCGTTCTCTAGGTCTGGCTTCAAGCTACCGCCTTGCTCGTCTTGCTCCTCTTACAGCTTTTACATTGTTTTATCCTCTTGAAACAATGAAACAGGGTCTTGTTATGGAGCCCAGGCTAGCCTCAAACTGAGTACTCTGCCTGCCTTGGGCTCTTGTGCTGAGATTACAGGCATGAGCCCGCGCATACAGCCTTCACATGTCTGGCATACAGATCCCTAGACCCCCACCCTCTACCCCAGACTGTCATTTCTCATCTGCATGGTGAGATAATTTGTTAAGCCTAGAACCAAACTCCTTATTTCCCCGGCAAGCCCACCTCTCTGCTGGACTGTGATGACTGGTTATCGGGATCAAAACCACAGCTGTGTTCTGCTGTGACCCTCGCTGTCGGCCAGTTTCCCGCCTCGCCTCTCTGCCACCTGCTCCTGGCTCTCCACACACTGATTCTTGTGAGCAGACACCAGGGCCTCTCGCAGTCGGTCTCTGCCCACAGCGTGCCTGCATGGAGCTTGCCATCCCCCTAAGGGCACTTGGGAGCATTAACCCTAACTCCCTCAGGACAGACTGCAGCCCTCAGCAGATGCGGCCGACAGACTTCAGCTTCTCCAAACCCAGAAATGCGAAGTAACCAGGTAGTGGGCATGTCGGACCCCTGGGAGCAACCTAACACTCACCATCCTCCCTTTCTAGCTGCATTCTGGGTTGGCCTGAGACCTGTGAGGTCTTTATCCCACATCACTCAAAGCTCCGAAGTGGGCTTTTCAAATCTTTCCTTTACCAGAAAGGAGCAAGTGGTTCCCAACAGGACAGGGTGTCCATCCCTCCCATCTGTGGCCTCACTGTGTCTCTGTCTCCTTGTCTCACACACAGGGCAGGGCCAGTCTAAAGGAGTTTTAGGACTCAAGGCACTTTTTGAGAGACCATATTTACAGCCCCCATAGCCATCACTTCCCTTCTCATTTCACAGTTAGTTTTACATTTACACTATTGTTGTAAATGGAAGATTCTGCTGGGTGCCACCCTTCCCTCAATTTGTCCGTGTGGTGACGCTACAGGCAGAACAGCTGCTCCATAAAGGATGGAGACTAGAGTAGCCTGCTGCACTGTCTGTCTAGGAGACTAGAGTAGCCTGCTGCACTGTCTAGGAGACTAGAGTAGCCTGCTGCACTGTCTGTCTAGGAGACTAGAGTAGTCTGCTCCACTGTCTAGGAGACTAGAGTAGCCTGCTGCACTGTCTGTCTAGGAGACTAGAGTAGCCTGCTGCACTGTCTAGAAGACTAGAGTAGCCTGCTGCACTGTCTGTCTAGGAGACTAGAGTAGCCTGCTGCACTGTCTGTCTAGGAGACTAGAGTAGCCTGCTGCACTGTCTAGGAGACTAGAGTAGCCTGCTGCACTGTCTAGGAGACTAGAGTAGCCTGCTGCACTGTCTGTCTAGGAGACTGAATGAAGCCTTGGAGGTGGGTAAGCCTCTGTTGCCAAATTTACTCTTCCCCATCAATCCCATAGTGGAATGAAGACTTACTATACACCTAATATGACATACCCCGTGCCCCCCTCAAGACAGGGTTTCTCTGTGTAGCTTTAGATGCTCTAGAAGAACTAAGGCTGGTCTCAAACTCAGAGATCCTTGTGACTCTGGCTCCCAAGTGCTGCTGGGATCAGAGGCGTTTGCCACCACTCCACAGCTCCTAATTTGACTTAAAAAATATCTATGAGGGGGCTGGAGAGATGACTCAGTGGTTAAGAGCACTGGCTTGTTCTTTCTGAAGTCACGGGTTCAAGTCCCAGCACCCCCACAGCGGCTCGCATCTGCCTATAACCCCAGTTCCTGACATCTCTGGCTTCTAACCTATACACATGTATACAGAACCAGGCATACACACACACTCACTAACACACACAATTTAAAAATAAAAATACGAAAAAAAAAAAAAAAAAAGCCGGGCGGTGGTGGCGCACGCCTTTAATCCCAGCACGGGTGGAGGCAGAGGCAGGCGGATCTCTGTGAGTTCGAGACCAGCCTGGTCTACAGAGCTAGTTCCAGGACAGGCTCCAAAGCTATAGAGAAACCCGGTCTCGAAAAAAAAAAAAAAAACAAATAAATAAAAATAAACATAATTTTAAAAACGCAAAGAGGCGGGGCTGGAGAGATGGCTCAGTGGTTAAGAGCATTGCCTGCTCTACCAAAGGTCCTGAGTTCAATTCCCGGCAACCACATGGTGGCTCACAGCCATCTGTAATGAGGTCTGGTGCCCTCTTCCGGCCTGGCCTGCAGACACGCACACAGACAGAATATTGTATACATAATAAATAAATATTTAAAAAAAAAATAAAAAAATAAAAAATAAATAAATAAAAACGCAAAGAGGGAAGGGCAGTGGCAAGATTATAGAGCAGCAGGTCAAAACACTACCTGCTGCCAAGCCTGTGGAAAAACTGACTTCCGCAAGCTGTCCTCTGACCTCCACAGGAGACAGTCTCTTTCTCAGGAGTTAATGGTTAAAAGAACAGACTTTCTTCTGTACATTCAGAGAAGGCTTGGACATTAAATAAGCCAGCAGTATCACCATGCGTTAGCCCCTTGCAAGGTGCAGACCCACTAGGTCAGAGGCAAAGCCTCCATACGAGGGTACTCACCCTTCTTCTGTATAAAAATCCTGAGCAGTGGGTTGGCGGTAGAAACGGCCTTGTGGTAGTTGTCATCATTGTTTATGGGCAGCAGGTCCCCGTGGATGTCCGCGTAGCCCACTAGCACGTCAACATTGGGGATCTTGTGCACATGCTGCAGCAACCCATAAAACTCCTCAAATTTCCCAGGTTTGGATCTTTCCAGCGAAAACCGACGAAACTCGGCTCCAAACTACAAATGTAACATCAGAAAGCAGGAAGTTAGCAGCCATGGTGGTGCATGCCTTTAGTTCCACTTGGGAGGCAGAGACAGGAGGATCTCTGTGAATGTCAGGCCACAGAAAGCCATGCTGTGAACCTCACTGCAGGAGCGGAGGGAAGAAAGGCACAGGCCGTGCCCCTGCCTGCAGCCTCACTCTGTGCCCAGGTCTCTAACTGTGCCTGAAGCCCAGACCAGGGCACCAGAGGCATTCACAGACCTAACTTCCTACCACTGCAGAGCACCCCATAAGAAATTATCTTTTTACAGGCCGACAGAGTGAGGTCTAAGTGGAAAAAAGGACTTTGAGCTTCGTGGCCTGAAACAAATGACGTCATCATGTAAAAAACAGGTCTAAATACGGAAAAGAAGCATCCCCTGAGTTAGTGTAAGAACAAAAGAGCTTATTAACAAACACATCAGCTTTAAAATACTGCCCCATCTGGCTAAGGAGCAAAGCTGTCCGGTCCATCCATCTGTCCAGCTGTCTGTCTGTCCTTGTGCTAGGCTCAGTGTTGGGCTGCGGGGACTAGGAGGCCAGCCTGCTTCAAAAGCTCGGCAATTAGTGGGTGAGGAGAATAATCGCCTCAGGGAAGCTGGAGATCACAGGACCGGCAGGAAGCACCCTCTGTCATCCTATTTACCTTCCAGGTTCCCTAAGGCCACACATTAAAGTATCTCCTAAATCCCTGTGGGACTGGTGTGGTGTGCTCTCAAATGGGAAGCCCAAAAAAGGCTCTTCAGGCTTTTTCAAAAAGTGTCCCATCACATAATTTTAACCCTCTCTTTAGGAGTCACTGGGTATAGAGCATATTAAATGATTAGTTAAATGCCAGGGGCGGGGCTGGAGAGATGGCTCAGCAGTTAAGAATACTAGCTGCTCTTGCAGAGGACAGGAGTTCAGTTCCCAGTACCCTCACAACCACCTCTAACTCCAGTTCCAGGGGATCTGATACCTTCTGACCTCAAAGGGTACACACGTGGTGCTACACACACACACACACACACACACACACACACACACACAGGCAAAACACTTACATACAGTAAACAGAGGGAAAAAAGGAAAGGAAGACGGACTCTGGTTCATGGAGGGGGATCTTTTTTTCTTTGAGGCTGGAAGCGTAGCTCAGTGGCAGAGTATGAAATTAGCACGTGCAAGGCTTTCCAGCCAGAACCACAAAAAAATGCTTAAAGTAAATGTTCCCCAAACATGTTTGACCGGCAGACTTGTTTTCTGTCTAAATTCCTAGGATGGCCAGGAAACATGAATGTTCCACAGGAACAGCAGGTGCCAGGCAGAGAAAGGCCCTCATCCCAACAGGCTTTCAAGACCAACCCCAGCCCAGGGCACCCAGCCATCCAGCCCTTCATTACCTATGGCCGCCGTCCTCTTGCCTGCATATCCACGGTTTGACATTAAAACAAAATTTGCTGGTCCTACTCCTAGCAAATTCAAAGTTTCCAAAACACATTCCTGAGATATAAACACTAACATTCGTCAAGAAAAATCAAGTGACTCATATCTAAAGCTCTCAAAAAGTTAGTCACACCTACACATTTCAGAATAAATAAAGCCCAGGGAACACCCTCCTCCATATCAGTCGTCTGACGATGCTATCAAAGGCAGTTTCTCCTCTCTCCTCTGCTTTCTCGAGTCCAGAGAGCAGGCTGACTCACCCCAGGCTATCACCTCCCTCCCTCCCCTCCCTGGAGTCTGAATGGGAATGCACCTAATGATTTAACCCTTTAGGTTTCCCCAAAACTTCTGCATGCAAGTTCTTGGCCCAACATCTTCTCTGGCTTAAATTCGTAGATTAAAAACAGCAGGTGCCCTCGGCAACCAATGCTGGCAAGGAGGGGAGGCGGTGGGAATGGGTTACCTCTTGCTGCAAAGTAGGATTGTAAAAACTTTTAGGACATGAAGAAAAATTAGAGCTCAAATTAACCCAATCAATAATTATTCGCCTCGGATTTTTTTGGCTGGACCAGTCTGCCTGGAATCCAGATGTCTGTGGACTTGTTTCCCAGCACCTGTTGGCATAGTCTAGAACTTGGTTCTTTGGAGGGAAGGGGAATGAAACCTGATCCTCTGGAAGAGCAGTCAGTGCTCTTAACCACTGACCCATCTCTGTCCCTAATTTTGTTTGTATAGTAGGATCTCCCTGTGTGGCTTTAGTTGGTCTTACAGTGGGAGCTGCAATGTGAAGTGTTTTTAGGACTGTGAACTCTCCATGTGCCATTGAATAGCAATTAGGAAGCTGTCTGTTTCAAGGCTGTCTGTGAGGGGCAAGCGTCTTGGCTGTGAGGGCGAAGCAACCGGGCCCCAGTATGCTAGTTAAGCTCCAGTACAACAGCTACAGCCCCCACCCTCAGGACCAAGGTTACCTAAGGACGTCACCGTGATTACAGAGAACTTTCCCAGTTCTGGAGAAACAATCAGGAAGATAAATCAGTTATCAAAGAAATCACCCAGTTGCTGGCTTCACACTTCTCCCCAGACCTATATTTATATTTACACCACCCATTACCGCATTATCTGTACCATGCCTCCCTTTCCAGAGTAAAGATGATAAAGTCGACACTGTTTCTCTTTCTTTCTTCAAGACAGACAGACAGGGTTTCTCTACACAGCCTGGCAGTCCTAGAACTAGCTCTCGTCTCTAACTCAGAGATCCGCCTGCCTCTGCCTCTTGAGTGCTGGCAGTCTCTTCCCAGCTGACTCTACTGTCTCTGTGACGGAGGCTCCTGGTCGTCATGCATGATCTGCATAGATCCAGTTTTGGTTCCAATCTCTTCATGACCTGCATAGATCCAGTTTTGGTTCCAATCTCTTAATTGTGGTATTATAAAACTGATATCGAACCAGTAAAATGGCTCAGCAGGTAATGGTGCTGAAAACCCACTCCCGAAGGTGTCTTCTGACCTCTGCACCCACACTATGGTACTGGTGAATCCCCGCCCCCTCAGACTCATGCACACCAAGTAAATAATTACAATGTAATAATTTAATGAATGTTTACCATCATGTAGCATAAAATGTAACTCTTTTTTTACAAGCAGGGCTAAGCTAGGACTCCTGCATACACCTTTACTCACAGCAGAGGCAGGCAGACCTCTGTGAGTTCAAGGCCAGCCTGGTCTACAGAATGAGTTCCAGAACAACCAGAGTTATGTAGAGATAGATAGAGAGAGAGAGACCCTGTCTCAAAAAAAGAACAAAAACAAAAAAGAGCATGAATTGCTCTTGCAGAGGACTGAAGTGTAGCTCACAAGCACAGGGAACTTCAGTTCCAGGGGAACCAACGCCCTCTTCTGGATTCCACACACACCTGCATTCATGCACACATATAATCTTTTCTTCTTTTTTTTTAAAATATTTATTTTATTTATTTATTATGTATACAATATTCTGTCTGTGTGTATGCCTGCAGGCCAGAAGAAGGCACCAGACCTCATTACAGATGGTTGTGAGCCACCATGTGGTTGCCGGGAATTGAACTCAGGACCTTTGGAAGAGCAGGCAATGCTCTTAACCACTGAGCCATCTCTCCAGCCCCCTCTTCTTTTTTTTTTTAAATAAAAATTAAGTAAATTCCAGTGGTAGAGGAAGTCAGTCTCTGAGTTCGAGGCCAGCCTGGTCTGCAGAATGAATTACAGGACAGCCAGAGCTACACAGAGACCCTGTCTTAAAAAAAACCAAGAAACAACAACACATTTAAGGTCCACAGACCTCTGTTTTCGTTTATTGGCACGTGGAACAGCCAGACTGCATCTCACCGAGCACAAGTTCTGATTGCCTTGCAGCCCTTTAGGGGAGTGTGCTCGCTAGGAGCGCAGGATGGCAGCTGAAATACACACCACATACTTTGGACAGAACTATGTAAAATATTCAAAATCAGTAGATGGAAAAGAAAAATAAAAATCTTGAAATTCAAATCCCCAAGAACTCAGTTTCCTACCACCAGAGACCCACTCCTACCTGATTTATTGGCACACCTAGAATTGCTACTCATTTCTTCCTATGATAAAAAATTAAAGACTCACTACCAAGATCAGACCATAAAACTGAGTGGTTAGTATTGTGCAACATCACAAGTGGTTTTCTTTTCTGACCTCAAGTCCCACAAGCCAAACTACAAAAAAAATAAATAAATAAATAAAAATAAAATAAAATAAATGCCAGGAGAAAGTTCATGTGTTGAGCCTGGCACAGACAGCCACAACAGGGCCAGAGAAAAGATGTTCGTTTCTGGAGTTACTGTTACCCTTGCATTCAAACAAGACACCTCAATTGGCTATTATGCCATGGAGAGCCCAGCCCAGGAAGAGTATGCTTCTTAAACTACCATACAGTTTTATTATTTTTTTTTTTTAGATCAGGCTGGTCTCGAACTCAGAGATCCACCTGCCTCTGCCTCCCAAGTGCTGGGACTAAAGGCGTGCACCACCATGTCCAGCTCAGTTTTATTCTAAAAAAACGAAACAACAATAACAAAAAAAAAAAACTTAAAAATTTTGGGTACATATGGTCTCTGTACGTGTGCCATGTGCAGCTGCCCTGGAAGCCAGAGCATCAGATCTCCTGGACCTAGTGAGGGGCTGGAGAGAAGGCTCCGTGGTTAAAAGCAAGGCTGCTCTGGGTTTGGTTCCTAGCGCCCATAACGTGGTTCACAAGTAAAACTCCAGACCCAGGAAATCTGATGCTTTCTGGCTTCTGTGAGCACTAGGCATGCATGTGGTACACAGACATACACGCAGCCACTTATATACATAAAATAGGAAATTTTAAAAAATTTACAAGTTCTGGGCTAGAGAGCTCAGCGATGAAAGCATTGGCTGTTCTTCTTAAGGAAGAGCAATTTCCAGCACCCACATGGCAGCCCACAACTGTCCGTAACTCAAGTTTCAGTGGATCTGACTCCCTTGCACGGGCATACACGTAGGCCAAATACCAACACACATAAAAATTAAATAAACAAAATAATCACTTTAAGAAATTAAAAAAAAAAGTATAGAGGCTTTTTGCTTGAGAGGGGTGAGAACTGAACGTGGGTGTCCCGCAAGAGCAGTGCCCATTAGTACCATCTTTCCAGCACCAACAGCCTATTATTACTAAGCAGATCTGGGTTTGAGTCTAGTGCCTATTCTGGTAGATAAGTCCCTCCCTCCCCTTTACGAAGGCTGATCTTACTGTATGGGCCAAGCTGGCCAGGAACTCCTCCAGCTCTACTAGTCTGGCTACATGGTGAGTTCCAGATTAGTCTTAAGTCAAAGTAGATTAAAAAAAAAAAGACATTAAAAGCAAATGTAGATCTGTGATTCTTAGTTAACAGAACATTGCTCTCAAGCCCAGACACCACACCTCACCCAAAGGCTCCAGCAGCTTCCTCAGGCTCCTTGAGCTTTCAAACCACTCCTGGGACCGACATTCCCCCAGGGGTCCCTTAACCAACACCCCACAGGTGTGCGCTACACTGCTCCTGTGTGTCTCACCTCAGTTCTATCCTAAATTCTCAGCATCAGCAATGCACTCTGACCACTGTTCTATAAGTTGTTCCATAAAAAGTCATCCGGCAAGACTTGGTCCTAGAACAGAGCTAGGGAGACGTCACACCCTGTAGAAGCTGGTCATCTTGTTTCAGAATTCTCAAAGAACCAGGCTGTATCATTATTCCAGCTCCTTCTGGCTTTTCAAAGTCAGGAGAAGCTTGCCTACGGTTCCGGTGGCTGCAGATCACCTTCAAATTCCATCTGAAAAGCTCCCTTGGGAAGACCGCATTCCCTAGCTAATCCCCCACAGGCCACTCTGCTCACCGGGCCTTGAGATTGAGGAATTCCTCGGACACTGAAGTCACTATCAGCAGATTGGCAGACCCACCAAGGGGGAAAGCAATCAACGTGAAGGGTCGCACTGAAAAGAGCCGCAGCGTCTCAAACTGTCAAGCGCTGCTCTAGAGTAAGGCGATAGGGCTAATTCCACAGATTAAATGCATACCAAAGTTACAGCTGGAAAAAGAGGCTCTCCTCCATTCGACGTGCCCCCGAACCCCAAGAAGGGGTGACATGAGACAACAGGGTGCTCCAAAACCCTCTGACTCATGCCCGAGGTGAAGGGCTTCCCCAAAGCTATCGCATCACTTAGCATTCGAGCGGTCCCCATCCCACCCCTAAAGCAAGGCGGGAATACGAAGGATGGAAAACAGAGGCTGTGATGCGGAACAGACTCGAGCGCTCCCCGCCGCCGCTCTCCACCAAGTTTCTCTTCTATGTGCTCGGTCCAGCAGATCGCCCTCCGCCCGTGTCCCCACAGGGACAACCCGGGTCCACCATCCCGCCACCCCGCGTCCCCGCCGCCCCGCCCGGCCGCGCACCTTGCTCTTCACCTCCATGGTGCCCAGGCAGCCGCTGCTCACCCCGTGCCGGTGCCCGCGGTTCATGCTGAGCGCCGTGCCGGCGGCAGCCTCGACGGGGGCCGGCCCTCGGGAGCGCGGGCAGCGGGGCCGCGGAGCGCGGGCTCGGGACTCGGAGCGCCGCACGGCGCCTGGTCACCGCACCTGCCGAGGTCCGCGCCGCGCCGCGCCGCGCTGTGCCGGCTGCTCCGCGGCGGCCCGAGGGTCGGACTGGTAGTGCGGCAGGCGGGGACGCGGGTCCCTCCCAGGGAGGCTCGGGGGCGGCGGCGGCCGCGGTGACGAGAGGGCGGAGCACAGTCCCACAGCCTCCGCAGCCTCGCTTCCCGGCTGCCTCCCCCGCGGGCACGCGCGCGGCCCTGCGCTCGTGCACGCAGGCACGGCTGCAGCCGCGGCGGCACGTGCGCGCGCTCACCTGCAGCCTCCGAGCAGCCTCGGCGGCTCGCGCTCCGCCCACACCCAATAGGAAGCGTGCACCTGCGCCCGCGGCGCCAGCCAATCGGCGCGCGGCCTGCGCGGCTCGCGCGGCGCGTGGACGGGCCTCGCTGGCTGAAAGCCCCGCCCACTGCCTCGCGATTGGCCCTGCGTTGCGAGGGAGGGGCGGGATCACCTGAAACTCGGGGGCCTCTCTGTATTGAGCAGGGGAGCAGGAGGACGCATGCGCCGGCTGGGGAGTTTCCGCCCCGAGAAGGCACTCGGGGAAGGAAGGCCGGAAGCGCGAGCGCACCTGGACAGCGGCTCGGGAGGGTGTGTGTTCTGCGCACGCGCGGGAACTCTCCCGTGCACCCCCAGTCCCTGGCGGAGTTCTACTGCGTTGATACGAGGCGGCTGGGCTCCTGCGTCCTTCTTCGGCCCGAGACGCCGTGCTGTGGGGTTTAGGCACCCACTGCAAGTCTTGGCCGCAAGATTCACGTTTTCCCGCCTTTGTGGGGGTTACTAGGGGAGAGGCTGGGGGCCCTGGCCCAGGTTCCTTGGGAGAAGGCTTTAACCTTCGTCTAGATGAACGGTTCTCAACCTGCGGGTCGCGACCCCTGGGGCCGGTGTGGGTGTGTGTGCGCCATCGGAAGCACAGGTGCTAACGATTCAGCACAGTAGCAAAATTAAGGTTATGAGCTAGCAATTGAATAATTTTATGGTTGGGGGGGGTCACCACAGCATGAGGAACTTTATTAATACAGGTCAAGGCATCAGGAAGGTTGGGAACACTGCTCCAGATATTATCTGTCCTGAGGGTTCCCTGGGCCCCGGGAGAGGACCGGAGAGCTGAGGCCTGCCATGATCCCTGCAGGCCCTGGCTCCCTGCAGACCTCACCATTCGCCCTCTCGAGGCTGACGTCTTCTCTCCATGGAGCCATTTCTTGGCCTTTGGCTGTTTGTACCAACGCCAGCCTCTGGGTTGTGTTCTGTTCCCCCAGCGACTGAGCTGTGTCCCGGGGTAACACAACACCACACCTACTCTCTGAGAGCCCCACACTGGGGCTCCTGCCTCTTTTCTGTTTTGTTTACCTGTTGACCCTGCTGCGGCTAGGAGAAAAATGAAGTTCAAGAGACCCTCCAGATTCCCCCTGGGAGCCAGGATGGGCTGAGAGCTGAGCAGTTCATCAGAGGGCTTCCCTTCTGTCTGCCCCCTCTCCTTTTACTGCAGAGCCTGACACCTGCGCCTTCCCTTTTCCTCTGTCATGGGGCCCAGTCTTCCTATTTTCCTTTGTGTATGTGAAGTTTTGGGTTTTTTTTGTTTTGTTTTGTTTTGTTTTGTTTTCGAGACAGGGTTTCTGAGTGTAGCTTTGCTGTCCTGGAACTAGCTCTGTAGACCAGGCTGGCCTCAAACTCCCAAGAGATCCACTTGCCTCTGCCTCCCTAGCACTGGAATTAAAGGCGTGAGCCATCACTGTGAGTTTTGAGCTATGTTCGTCTACTTAAACTAGAGGCTCCCAAAGACGGGCATACCCCTGCTTTGCTAAATTGAAGCAGTTCACGGAACCAGTCTCCTGATCTGCTCTCGGGTATGCCTTTGGGGACAAAGGAGCCAAGTGTGTGACTTCTCCAGGCTACACCCTATGCCTTCAAAGATGAGAAGCTCTTGCCCTTGAACAAATTGGCTCACCAGATGTTAGTAGGAGACACTGAGGTTTCCCTGGCCTTTGAGCACTGGACAGAGAGAGACTGTCCCAAGCTGAATTGGTGGGGCTCTGTTCCCCACCGATACCTATATAGAGCCCTGCGGGGAAATAAGAAATTTGGCCAGCCTGGTCTACAGAGTGAGTTTCAGGACAAGCTCCAAAGCTACAGAGAAACCCTGTCTTGAAATACCAAGAAAAAAAGGAAAGACACCTGGTTGTGAGGGGGCAACCACAAGCCTGGAATCCTTGTGTCAGCCCAAAAGTTGGAGCTGTTTGGGTCCCAACACCCCTTTAAGTAAACTACGAGGAACCTCAAAGTTTGTGTATGTCTATGCGTATTCATCATATTGGAGCTAAAAGTGAAACTGGTTTAAAACAATACACAATATGCATTTCAAGCAGTCAAAGATGATGTCATCATTTGTCATGTCCCTTCAGGAAAACTTCATCATTTGCTCCTGAGACAAGGAAGATGAGAAGTGACACCTTAGAATCATGAGAACAATTGGACTTTGGGAAATCCCCTAGCAAGGGTTCCAGGTACCAGTGGATCTGTGCGGTGTTCTAGGAAACATGTCCACCTTTGAGGACCTCCAATCTCGGCTTCCTCCTGCCTCTGCCCTGAGCAGGGTCACGCCTTGAGAACCCTGTGGCCAGAGCGCCCCGCGAATGATGCCTGGGTGGCTGCTGTAACTCTTATCGGGATTGCTTTATCAGAGGCTCTAAGGAGGAAGCTCACGGGTGCCAACGCACCTGCGTGGGCCCTGCATTCCTGGAGCTGTCGTCACATCCGTGCTCCCGTCCTCCCATCCCCCCGGGTGTGGCACCCTTCTCTACCTGGACTTTCCTTTCTAGAAGGGAGGGCCAGCCAGAGCTTCCTGGATCTCTCAGGCCGATCTGCTGCGAGCCAGGGCTGTGTAAGGAAGGAATGTAGAAAATGGTTTGAGTTTGATAAAGGTGTTGTGGGGGAGGGGGCGCCTTGTCAGTTTTGCTTAAGAAACCTGAAGACTAGAGGAGCTGTGTGGATTAGGTCTTAACTCCAGCCTCTCCAGCTTACAGACTGATCCTAACCTCGTTTCTCTCCTCTCTCTGCCCCCAAATCCTCAAGCCGGAGCTGATGCAGACTGACATGGGACATGAGAATCTTCGCGAATTAGTGCTCAGTAGGTTCAGAGATAAGTAAAGTGGCTGACCCGGCTCCATAAATTACAGGCTCCTGAGATCATGAGTCTGGAGTGGGTCACCAGAGCTCCACACCCACACACCACCATCCCAGCCCTGAGACGGCTCGGGCGAGGGTTAGGGTTCACCTTATCCTCTTTCAATATGGGCTTTCTTATACATTACAGTCAGCCCTGAGTGGTGGCTCAACTTGTAATACCAGCACTCTAGGAGGGTGAGGCAGGTGGATTGCCTAAATCCAAGGCCAATGTGGTCTACAGATTGAGGCTCTGTCTTTAAAAATAAGGACCGGACCCGGTGTGGTAGTGCAGGCCTTCACTCCCAGCATCTAGGAGGCTGAGGCAGGTGAGTGTCTTGAGTTCAAGGCCAGCGTGGTCTACACAAGTTCCAGGCCAGCCAGAAAGATGGCTGAGCTGGCACCACAAAGTCTGACAGCCTGAACTCCATCCCCAGAACCCACAGAAACAGACTCCCACAGGTTGTCCTCTGACCTCCACACAAATGCTGTGGCATGTTCACCCCCACACATACACACCCACAAGAGAAATGCAAATATACACAGCCAAAAGGCAGTCTGGGCATGGCTTAGCTGCTCAGGTGCTTGTGGAAGCACAGAGAACTGCGGTTCATCCCAGAACTCATGTAGGAAAAGAAAATCAGGCCATGGTGGTATACCTTTGCAATCCTGGCACTAGGGAGGCAGAGGCAGGAAGACCCCTGCACCTTGCTCACTGGCCAGCCAGCCTAGCCTATTTGGCAAGTTCCAGATCAAAAAAAGAAAGAAAAAAAAAGTGGGCAGCACTTGAGGAATGACTCCTGAAGCTGTCCTGTGGCCTGTGCGGGCACACACACCCTTAGGCACGCATGTGTGCACCTGCACAACTGTGCAGGCCAAAACTCCACACTGTGAAATTCTTTAGACATCTACCATGTGTGATGGAAGCGCTTGGTAAATTTCCACGGTGATTTTTTTTTTTTTTTAGCATTTGACATAAAGATCTTCTTCCTCCGACTCTTAGAGAAGGGAGGGAGCATGAAAACCCAGAGGGGGCACAAAGTCACACAGGGTGCCCTTCACGGACTGTCCCTACCAGCTCTTTCTCTGTCCTGATGGAGATGGTTAATGATTTTTGGAGAAATAGCTGAAGTGTGTGTTATGAATCTCTGGCTACTCACCCGAGCATTCTAAGCCCTTTAGCTGAGGTGGAATTCGTCACATGTTCTTTTCTGGTTAATGACTTATAATGCTTTACTGGTTTGGAGGGGCCTGGGGCCCATGGCTAGGGAGTGACTGTTGCTCCCTGTAACCTTTTAGAGTTCAGCTGCCGCTTTAGCTAAGAAAACTTATCTTTGCAGGAGGCATCTGGGCCAGGTGGCAATGTCTCTGCCTTGCCTCCTTGTTCTGGTCCTGCCGTGAGTTAACCCTCTCAGGGCCCCAGTTTCTCTATCTGTAGCAGGGGCCCAGGATGAGGTCATCTCTACTATCCCTCCCAACTCAACACTCTGTGGCTCCCTAGGGATCTCAGAGAGTGATGGTATTTCAACATTACCAGCATGGGCTGGAATGGAAAAACCTACCTTCCCACTGTGGTCCATGGTCAGGCTGCAATCATTGGCCAAGACGCTTTTCCCAGGAGGAACTGATGAAGATGGCGATTGTATTAGCATTTATATGAAACCGAACAGGTGCCAAAACCGGGCCTAAGTGCTTCTGCATGGTTTAACTAATTTAATCTTAAATTGCAGGAAAGAGCGTAGTGTCTGGAGACGGCTACCAGAAGATCTGGCTTGTTGTCTAGGCTGACAGGTCACTGAAGTCCTTGCTCTGCTCCTCACCAGGTGGCATGGGCCCTGTGCACTGAAGCACCTGGCACTCTCATCTCTTCTATGAGATGGGACAATAGTGTCGGCAGTGTTGCTCAGAGGAGGAATGGCACGAGACCGCTTTGCAAGCCACCAAGTGTGGGGCAGATGTGCACGAGTCTTACTGGCTAAAACGGTGCCACCAATAGCTCCGAAGGAAGGGCCTAGAAATAAAAATGGAAATGTGGCAAAACTGTTTTTGTTTTCAAAAGGGGCTACTTTATGTGCGTGTGTGCATGCGTGTGTGCGTGTGTGTGTGTGTGTGTACACTCGTGAGCATTGTATTCACATGAGTACAGGTTCGTGCACCTGTGCTCACAGATGTGGCGACCAGAGCAGGGCATGGCTGTCCTCCCCCATCACTGTCCCCAGATAAATTTTTTAATGAACATCTCTTTAACAGGTCAACAGTCAACCTGGAATGGTGGGGTTTTGTTTGTTTGTTTGACTTCATTTATTTTTATGTATATGGGTTTTAGCTGACATGCATTTCTATGCTAATCACCCTCTTGTTGCCTGCATAGACTAGAATGAGTGTCAGTTCCCCTGGGCCTGGAGTTAGGAGGCTTGTATACTGTTGTGTGGGGACTAGGAATCAAATCTAGTTTCTCTGGAAGAGCAGCCAGTGCTCTTAACTGATGAGCTGTCCTCCAGTCCAAATGGTGGGGTTTTGTTTGTTTGTTTGTTTGTCTTTGAGACAGTCTCCCATAGTTGTGTAGGCTGCCCTGAAACTGACTCTGTAGCTCAGGTTAGCCTCCTTGCAGTGATCCTCATGCTCCCAACATGCTGAGATTACAGATGTAAGCTGCCACGCCGACCTTAGAATGGTCTGTGTGTGTGCGTGTACGCAAGTGTTATATGTGTGCATTCGTGCATATGTGTGTGCGTGTATGTGTGCACCAATGTGTGTGTGTTATATGTGCATGCTCATGAAGGCCAGAGGTTGACACCTAGTGTCTTCTATCACCTCCACTTTATTTTCCGAGACAGATTTCCTCACTGAACCTGGAGCTCATTGGTTTGCCTGGGCTGGACCATTCAGGGATCCCACCCCCTTCCCTGCTCTCCTGCCCCTCCCTGTTCAGGTGAGCTACTTTTTATGAGAGTGCTCCTCAGTATCTCCGCTCAGACTGCCATGCTTTCAAAGCAAGCACTTTATTGACAGAGCCATCTTCCCAGTCCTTAGAGTCTAAGACCATGGATTAGGGAATGGAGGGGCAGTTCCCTTGATGTGGGAGTGTCATATATCAATCTGTTGATTTCATTGGTTAAGCAATAAAGAAACTGCTTGGCCCCATAGGTTAAAACATAGGTGGGAGGAGTAAACAGAACAGAATGCTGGGAGGAAGAGGAAGTGAGCTCAGAGACGCCATGCTCCCCTCTCCTGGACAGACGATAGCTCTGCTCTCTGAGACAGATGCGATGAAGCTCCGACCTAGGATGGATGTAGGCTAGAATCTTCCCGGTAAGCGCACCTAGCGGTGCTATACAGATGATTAGAAATGGGCTAAATTAATATGTGAGAATTCGCCTAGAAGAGGCTAGATAGATAGAAATGGGCCAAGCAGTGTTTAAATGAATACAGTTTGTGTGTTGTTATTTCGGGCATAAGCTAGCAGCCGGCTGGGGTGCTGGGGACACAGCCCCGCCGCTCCTAATACAACATTCCCTGGTAGAGTATTTGCCAGCATGTCGATGGCCCTAGGTTTAAGAGTCAATATAGGACCGGGTAGTGGTGGCGCATGCCTTTAATCCCAGCACTCGGGAGGCAGAGGCAGGTGGATCTCTGTGAGTTCGAAGCCAGTCTGGTCTACAGAACAAGTTCCAGGACAGGCTCCAAAGCTACACAGGGAAACCCTGTCTTAAAACAAACAAACAAAAAAGACAGTTTTTAAAATATTTAGAATAGATTTTATGACTCATGCCTAGCCTTGGGAAACTGAGGCAGGAGGATTCAGGGAATTGTCTTTGTTACTGTCCTTTTGTCATGACCATGTGACCATGACCAAAAGCAATTCAGGGAGGAAAGAGCTTATATTTCACTCACTAATATAGAACAGTTCATCTTTGAAAGCAGTGAGGACAGGAACCTGGAGGCAGGAGAGGATACTGAGGCTATGGAGGGGTACTGCTTACTGACTTGCTCTACATGGCTTGCTCAGCCTGCTTTCTTATAGAACCCAGGACCACCTGCCCACAGTGATACCCCTCACAATGGGCTAGACCTTCCCCCAGCCATCACTAGTTAAGAAAACACCTTCTAGGCTTGCCTGCTTACAGCACAGTCTTCTGGCGGCGTTTTCTCAATCGAGGTTCCCGCCTCTCGAATGACTATAGCTGTGTCAAGCCAGCTTGGACTGCGGAGTCAGCTACAGAGTGAGACTGTTAAAATCAACCATCAGTGAAACCAGAACAGACTTCAGCCTGCAGGTGAAGCAGGTCTCTGCTGCACACTGTGTGGGACCTTAGTCAAGTCCTCTGAGACTCCATTAAGACGTCTGTAAAATTAAGATAATAAGAGCTAATTGTCTGATGGTCTTAATTCACACACAGCACACTTAGACTAGATCACAGGAATGGGGACTCCACGCAGGGTGCCTTTGCTCTCATTACTGCTGTCTAATTGTTTTTATTGTTCGTTGTCTTAATAGGCTTCACTAGAGTAGTGGATGTCACCG
Organism: Microtus oregoni; assembly: GCF_018167655.1. Taxonomy (NCBI): domain Eukaryota; kingdom Metazoa; phylum Chordata; class Mammalia; order Rodentia; family Cricetidae; genus Microtus; species Microtus oregoni. The sequence continues at coordinate 2,021,515 of NW_024543079.1, forward strand.
TACCCCCACATGTGCTCAGGATTCTGGCAGAGATGTGGCAACAACAGAAATGAGTATCTGGGGAACCTCCATGATCCCAGCACTGGGAAGGAGGATGGATGAGAGCAGGAGAATGGCAGAAAGTTCCGGGCCTGCCGAGGACTACAGAGTGAGTCCTTGTCTCAAAACCAAATTCAAGCTGAACAACACAAACGATGCACCTCCCACCCCAACCCTTCATGGCTCACAGACAGACGGTTACCTAAGGTCAGATGAGGAATCCAGGGAGGATTCAAGTACAGTGCCTGTTCCATTAAACCCTTGAGAGGTAACCATGAACGTCCTTTGTAGACAGTGGCCCAGGATTTTTTTTTTTTTTTTTTCGAGACAGGGTTTCTCCTTAGCTTTTGGAGCCTGTCCTGGAACTAGCTCTTGTAGACCAGGCTGGCCTCGAACTCACAGAGATCCGCCTGCCTCTGCCTCCCGAGTGCTGGGATTAAAGGCGTGTGCCACCACCGCCCAGCTGGCCCAGGATCTTGAATGGAAGGGACCACTAGAGTTGACACCAACCAGAAAACCCTAGGTAGGACAATCTCTCCTTAGGGGAGAATCTGGAGAAAGAAACATCCACCTTCCTTCACCTGTTAACAGTTATTCAATTCCTGTTCTGTGCCCAGTAGTTGAGAGAATGTCACAGCCAGGCAGTGGTGGCACACACCTTTAATCCCAGCACTCAGAAGGCAGAGGCAGGCAGATCTCGGTGAGTTCGAGGCCAGCCAGGTCTACAAAGGAAGTTTCCAGGACAGCCAAGGCTACACAAAGAAACCCTATCTCAAAAAACCAAACCAAAACCAACCAAACAAGCAAAACCAAAAATCTCTGCTTTTGTGGCGCTGACACTGCATGGAGAAGCAAACCTGGATTGACTCAGTGGATAAAGGGGCTTGCGGCCAAGCTTCCTGACGACACGAGTTTGATGCCAAGCCCCGCATGATAGGAGAGGAGAACCAAGTCTTCCTCCTCCTTCTCTTCTCCTCCTCTCCTACTCCTCCTTCTTTCTTCTTCTGGTTTTCTGAGACAGGGTACCTCTGTGTAGCTCTAGCTGTCCTAGAACTCACTCTGTAGACCAGGCTGGCCTCAAACTCAGAGATCCACCTGCTTCTGCCTCCCAAGTGCTGGAATTAAATAAAGGCGAGCACCACCACCGCCCGGCAAGAATTAACTTCTGTAAGATGTTTCCACAAGCACTGGCTACACACACCACACACACACACACCCCTGGAGGTGTAGCTCAGTGTGGTGGGTGCGATTCTGGGTTCAATCCCAGCCCACAAGGGGACAAGGAATAAAGAGGAAGATACAATATTTGAAGTAAGTGAATTGCTATGGTAAGCCACAGACAGGGTTGGGAAGGCCCGGCTTAGAGTGAGACATTCAGGAAGAAAGGACACTTCTTCCATCAGGGACTTGCGGACTACACCTGTAGTTCCAGCAATTAGGGAGGCCAAGGCAGGGGATCACTTGAGCCCAGGCGTTGGGGCCACAGAGGAATACTCTGTGGATTAATTAATTCCATAGTGTGGCAGGGCTGCCTCTGGGGGTTGGGTTTGTGAGTAAGGCTTAAGTCTGTGGCTGGGGGCAGGGCAGCTTATCCAGGCCCAGTGAAATAGCTGAAGGGTGCTTGCTTTGGTGGGTGCCTGGCACATTCGAGGGCTGGCAGGGAAGACACCAGCTGCTATTTTGAGCTATTACTCAGAGCTCAGGCCAGAGAGAGAAGAGGTAGAACAGAGAGAATGACTAAATCAGCTGGAGGGTGAACTGTTTCCTGGGTGAAGCGGCCCGGGCAAGAATGAGTGGGAGTCCGCTGGGGAGGGGGCGGGGGCATTCCAGGGACAGAGCGCTGGGGAGGGGGCGGGGCATTCCAGAGACAGAGCGCTGGGGAGGGGGCGGGGAGCTGACAGGGTGGGCTGTGCGCCAGCCCGGGGCTGGGCAGGGACAGGAGGAGACCTCTGTGGAAAATGGGTGGGAAGCAGATGGGGAAAACCTCAGAGGCTCCTAAGATGCTTAAATGCGGGGGTTGGAAGAATCGGATTTGTGTTTCCTTTCTGTAAGAAGGACTGAGGGAGGCGGCATGGGGGGCAGGGAGTTAATGAGTCTGGCAGGCTGGGTGTGATTAGATGGCCAGATGAGTGAGGTGGGCCATGGGAGGAGGAAGGGCGTTTATTCAGCTCTTAGTTTGTGTGTGAGAGACGTGAGTGTGTGTGTGAGTGCATGTGTATGTGTGATTGTGCTGTGGAGCGTGCGTGGGTGTTTGTGTGTGTCTTTGTTGAGATCTCGCTGTGAAACAGGCACAGGTCAAATGCTAGGCTAGTTTGGGGAATAAAACTTTGCACAATGAAGACAGTTGGGGAGGAAAACGAAGTAGACAGGCGAAGACCAGAACTCGGTGGGTAGTGGGCTTGGTGGCCCAGGTCTCTCAGTAGCAGAGGTGCTGAGGGACTGCAGAGGGGCAATGGCCCTGGCTGAAGGTGGAGAGCTCACTGCAGTCCCTGTGGCTGAGGGATAGGCAGCTTCAGAGGGAAGCCTTCGTGCCAGACACACTCTTGTGACACTTGTGATTGGTGAACGTCAGCTACAAGTCAGGCAGGATTCGGGGACTGGAGTGTGTGTGTGTGAGATTCTATACACATACATATATATACACACACATACACACACATATATATACACACACATATATATACACACACACACACATATATATATATACACACACACATATATATATGCACACACATACTATACACACACACACACACACACACACATATATATTGCCAGGTATGGTGATACACTCCTTTAATCCCAGCACTTGGGAAGTGGAGGCAGGAGGACCTCTGTGAGTTCAAGGCCAGCCCAGTCTACAGAGCAAGTTCCAGGACAGCCAGATCTACACAGAGGAACCCTGTCTCAAAAATACAAAAGAATAAACTTTTAAGAAAAGATCCATTGCCTTTGTGTGTATGAACGTTGTGCCTGCATGTACAACAGGTGTGAGACAGGGGTCCGAAGCCCCTAGAAGTGGAGTTACAGGCAGTTGTGAGCCACCATGGGGTGATGGATCATCCGAAAAAGCCACCAGTGCCTTTAACCACTGAGCAGTCTCCCCAGCCTTCCCCCTTGTGAGTGCCCAAATGCCCAAGGAGGTCAGAAGCGTCACTGAATCTGCTGGAGATGGGGTTACCCAGGAGGTTGTGAGCAGAACCACTTGGATGCTTGGATCTGAACTCGGGTCCTCTTGTTGATGGAATTCGGTCCAACGTACATCCTCTTGAAGGGCAGTATGAGCTTTTACACACACACACAAACACACACACACACCCCGCCCCCCCTAAGCTATCTCTCCAGTCCAGAGTATCTTATCAGCTGATAGCCTGGGACGAAATGAACTTCAAACTTCAGCAGAGGGCAGAAAAATGCAGCTTTCCCACCTCCTAACTCACTTAGGGGCCAAGTGTTCCACAAGCCAGGTGACATCAGTCAGCGAGAGGTCTGAGATCTAGGTGTGATCAGGGTTGGTCTCTTCTAGAGGTTCTGGGGACAGACTGTCCCAGGCCTGTCTTCCAACCTCCTGTAGCTGCTCCTTACCGCGGGACTGCTGGGGCTCCCAGCTGAGTCACCCACCGTAGTGTCTCCCCTTGGTGTTCTTGGCCTTTCCAAAGCAGGTTTTTCAGTCTCCAGGCTGTGATAAGGATACCTGATTGAATTTAGGACCTAAGCTAAGAAGCTTATCTGAAAGTGATAAGTGTTTTAAAAGCCCTGGTTCCTTTATAGTCCCCTCCTCCTCCTAGGTCCCTCCCTCCCCTTCCCTTCCTTCCTTCTTCCCTCACCTCCTTTTTCCTCCCTCCCCAGAACCAGGCCAGCAGCTATCTCACTACCTCGCCTAAGCCTGCCTTGCGCACACTCCCTAGTCCAGGGTGCACTATCACCCTGCGTGTTTTAAGGCCTGACACAAGTGAAGTGGTCTGGGAAGAGGAAAGCCCAGCTGAGAAAATGCCTCTCCAGACTGACCTGTGGGCAAGCCTGGTGGGCATTTTCTTGGTTGATGTGGGAGAGCCCAGCCCACAGTGGGCAGTGCCACCCTGGGCAGGTGGTCCTGGGTGCTAGGAGAAAGCAGGTTGAGGAAGCCCTGAGGAGCAAGCCAGTGAGCTGCGGTCCTCTATGGCGCCTGCTTCAGTCCCTGCCTCTAAGGTCTGCTTGCGCTCCCGCCTGACTAAAGGTACGTCTGTGTGCCACCACGCTCAGCTTGGTTATGAAATTTGTCACAGCAATAGAAAGAAACCTTAACAAAGGAACTGGTGAGAAGGCAGAGTGGTTCGGAGCACTGGTTGCTCTTCTAAAAGACCCACATGGTGGCTCACAACTGTCTGTAACTCTAGTTCTAACAACATCCTCTTTGGGCCTCCAAGGGTGCTAGTATGTGTGCGCGTGGTTCAGTCAGGCATGGCGGTGGTGCAGGTCTCTAATTTCAGCATTAAGGAGGCAGAGCCAGGTGGACCTCGGTGAGTTCAAGGCATCCTGGTCTACTTTGTGAGTTCTACGGAGTGCCACACAGTAAGACCCTATCTCAGAATAAAGAAATAAATAAACCTTGAAAAAAAAATTAAGAAGGCTGGCTCAGCGGTTAAGAGCACTGGCTGCTCTCCCAGAAGACCTGGGTTCAAAGAACCCACATGGCAGTTCACAACTGTCTGTAACTCCAGTTCCAAGGGATCTGACACTCTCACACAGCCATACATGTAGGTAACACACCAATGCCAAAAAATAAAAATAAAAAAGAAAGAAAACCTAATTAAGACCCCCAGGCAGGCTCTGGGCCCACCCATAGCGGGTGTCACAGTCAGGTTTTTTGGTTTGTTTATTTGGGTTGTTTGTTTGTGTTGATTTTCGAGACAGGGAGATGGGGTTTCTCTGAGCAGCCTTGGCTATCCTGGAACTTGTTCTGTAGGCCAGGCTGGCCTCGAACTCAGAGATCCAGCTGCCTCTGTCTTAACTAAGGCTTCGGCATATCCTTTATGAGAATGCAATTTAATCTGAAGCAGGGACATTTGATGGGGTGGCGGCAGCATCGTGGCAGCAGTCGGCTCTGTTGGAAGTATTTCCCAGCATTCCAACAAGAGTCTGGTGTTAACACATCAGACTTCTGACCCTCGATGGGGCTCCAGCCACGGCTTGAAAAGAGGGGCAAGAAGTCACTCGCTAAGTAGCCCAGGCTGGCCTCAGACTCACAGGGATCCTTCCTCAGCTGCTGTGGGCTGAGATGACAGACCTGAGCTGCTGTGAGGGCCCAGCTTCCTTATTTACATGGAGGTTAGTAATAAACCTGCCCTGCCCCTTAGGTCTGTCATGTGGACCTGATGTAATGTTCCTAACACATTTGACTTGCTGCCCAGTATGCCAGTAAACAGGAAACTCAAAAAAAAAAAAAGAAAGAAAGAAAGAAAGAAAGAAAAGAAAAGGAAAGGAAAAAGGAAGGAGGGAAGGAAGGAAGAAAGGAAGGAAGGAGGGAAGGAAGGAAGGAAGGAGGGAGGGAGGGAAGGAAGGAGGAAGGAAGGAAGAGAAAGAAGCCTGCCTCTGACCTGGGGGTGCGGTATGTGTGAGACCTTGGACCCTAGCACTGGAGCACAAATTGTCACTATACTTCACACTGTCCAACCCTTCAGAGACAGAGAATGCTTGCGAGATGGCTTGGTGGGTTTTGCTGCCAACCCTGCTGACCTGAGTTTGATCCCTGGTCCTATTGATGGAAGGAGAGAACTGTTTTCCTCTGCCCTGGATACTCACCTGCCCAGCAGGCATCTCTGTCGGCCCCTCCCCTCAGGGCGTGGCTGCTCCACACCACCTTCACAAAGATCATACACCAGCACTATTACCCTCAGCTTGAAAATCTGGGGGTTTGTGTTTGTGAGATGTAGCACAGGCTAGCCTCAAACTTGCTATTTAGCCAAGGCTGACCTTGAATTTCAGACCCTCCTGCCTTCACCTCCCAAGTGCTGGGGTCACAAGCGAGCATCACACGGTCAGCTTCACTGGGAACCCTGTAAATCTGCAAATGCAATCATAGAGCAGGTAAATTCCTGGCCCTGCCCTGTTGGACATTCCCTAATCTTCTCGACTGCCCTTTATAGGGCATGGGGCATATAGATGTCTGTGACTGGCTTAAGACCATTTTATTGTATTTTTAAATTATTTATTATTTATTTATTTTTGAGGAAGGGTGTCACCATGTAACTCTGGCTGGCCTGGAACTCTCTCTGTAGAACAGGTTGGCCTCGGACTCATAGAGATCCACCTGCCTCTGCCTTCTGAGCACTCCACTCCTGGACTGAATTTTTCCTTTAAAGGCAGAAGAATAGTCAAGTGTTTTTCCCTGCTCTGAAACAACCCACGGGTATAAGGTGAGCTGAGACTCAGGTTGCAAGGCTCATTGCCTTCCAGAACCTTCTAGAAGCCTCTGCCTCACAACCCACACCTGAGCAGGAAGGAGGGGTCAGCCTTGGAGAAAAGACTAGTGACTCTAAGGGAGGGGACTGGACAGTTTAGAGAACTCTTTATTCCCTTAGATATTTAAGAAGTGAGCTTTAGAAAAAAAATTCAAGGAATGCCAGCCAAGCTTACGGAAAACTAAACCAGGAGGGACAGAGGCTTGGGGACAACAACAAAGCCAGCCAGAGGCAGTTCCCGGGAGGGAATCTCAGAGAGGCCTAGGAGCACAGGTACAGCCAAGTGGGCGGGGCCGTGCCACCCTTGGGGCCCGGATTCCCCCGACGGCGCTCTGTCAGAAGGACTTTGCGGGTTGGTTTGTTTGCTTGCTCCCTTGCTTGTTTTTTTGTTTTGTTTGAGACCCAGACTCACACTGTAGACCAAGCTAGCCCAGAACTTACTGTTAGCCCAGGCTGGTCTCAGACTTTCAGTCCTCCTGAGGGCTGGAACTGCAGACAGGCACCATCCCTGGCCGTTTGTTTTGGTTTGCTTCTCCCCCACCCCCACCCCCACCCCCACCCCGCTGGCCTTCCTTTAATTCCAGACCTGTTTGTGTCTGGAGAGCGCCACAGGTATGCCTGGAAGTCTTCTTGATTGAGGCATTTCTCTCTCAAGTTCAGGCAAACATTTCAGGTAGAAGGTGTGTACCGCACAGCCCAAGGGCTTCTAGGTGGAACGGAAAACTGCCCTAAGGCTGGATTCTTCTACTCCAGCTCGGTTTCTCCCGGAGTCACCACCCAGGAATCTGAGGGGTGCGTTCAAACGCGCTCACGGCGCTCACCAGCAGCAGTGTAAGGCAGGACACCTTGCCTGAACCCCAGGTTCCCTGCTAGGGCCTCAGGAGGCCATGGGGAAAGTTTGCCTCACTGGCCTCCCCAGCTGATTCTAAAGCCCTCAGCATTTGGCCTTTCTTTCTCCACCCGTTTTCTCAGCTGGTCAGTTCCACATTGTGAAGGAAAACTCTTTCCTGGGTGTCACTTTCAAAGTCAGCGTATTCTGGGATGGTGACATGCATAGATTTGTTGTGGTTTTGTTTTGTTTTGTTGGTTTTTCAAGACAGGCTTTCTCTGTGTAGCTACTGTCCTGGAACTTGCTCTGTGGACCAGGTTGGCCTCGAACTCCCAGAGATTCGCCTGTCTCTGTCTCCCAGGTACTGGGATTAAAGGCGAGCACCACTACAGTCTGGCTTTTCTTGTTTGGTTTTTTGTTGTAGTTGCTGTTGTGGTGGTTTTTTCAAGACGGATTTTCCTGTGTAGCCTTGGCTGTCCTGGAACCAGCTATATAGTGATTTTTGAGGCCAGCCTGTGGTGCATAAGACCCTGTCTCAATCCAACTAACCAACAATATCCCCTTCCCCGCTCTTACTACTTAGATTAGTCTCTGTGGATTTATTCTACAGATGAATATACTTTACCTGCATTATACAAGGAAATTCTTCCTCAGGGGAAACTGCCCTGCCCTTCCCCCTTCCTTCCAAGGCTTCCATTATATATATACCACACATAACTTCTGACAAGTCTTGCTAGGCACACTCTCTGCAACGTGTCATGGGATATTTCTTCATGTGCCCTCCTGATTCTTTTTCCTGGTTGCCTAGCTTTCCAAGGCATAGGCACATCATACTTTACAATAGGTGTCAAGGTCACTGTGACTCACTTGTGTAGCAGTGAGCAGCCCGAGGGGTTGCCCTGTGCTCTCCCATGTGTATCTCTAGGATAGGCTCCAAGAGGTCACAGGGTGTGCACATTTCAGAAGTGTCTAAGAAAGATGGCCTGCTGATAGACAGAACAGGTTCTCAGCAATCTTAGAGAAGCAGTTCACTATCGAGCTCTCCTGCAGGTCAAGAGGCTGAAAGACAGAAGCATTTATCAAGGTATCAGTAAAAAGGAACAACCGGGGCTGGAGAGATGGCTCCGAGGTTAAGAGCACTGACTGCTCTTCCAGAGGTCCTGAGTTCAATTCCCAGCAACCACATGGCGGCTCGCAACCACATGGCGGCTCACAACCATCTGTAATGAGATATGGTACCCTCTTCTGACCTGCAGGCATACATGCAGGCAGAACAATGTATATATAATAAATAAATAAATTAAAAGAGAAAAGAACAATCAAGCTCAGCTGAGGCAGGAGGATTGCTAAGAGTTTGAGGTCAGCTCGGGCTACAGTGTTGTGATCCTGTCTAAACAAACAAACAGACCAACTAACACCACTACAGCTCCCTGAACCCGGTGAGGCTGGAATTTCCTGCTGCTGTCTTCTGTTTTGTTTTTCCATACTAGTAGGTGTTCAACCCAGGGCCTCCTGCGTGTTAGGTAGCCACATCCAGCCCATTGCTTTCTTCTAAGGGTTTATTTATTTATGTATTTTATGTATATGGACATTTTGTTTGCCTGTATGCACACCCAAGAGGGCATGAGATCCCAGGAGACTAGCCATAGATGGCTGTGAGCTCCCATGTGGGTGCTGGAAATTGAACTCGGGACCTCTGAAAGAACAGTCAGTGTCCACCACTGAGTCATCTCTCCAGGCCCCCTGCCTTTCTTCCTTTCATTTTTTTCCTTCTGTTTGTTTTGTTTGTTTTTTGAGAGAAAGTCTCACTATGTAGACCAAGCTGGCCTTGAACTGCAGAGATTCACTTGCCCTCGTCTCCTAAGTTGGGGTATTAAAGTTGTGATTAGGGCTGGGGAGATGGCTCAGTGGTTAAGAGCATTGCCTGTTCTTCCAAAGGTCCTGAGTTCAATTCCCGGCAACCACATGGTGGCTCACAACCATCTGTAATGAGGTCTGCTGCCCTCGTCTCCTAAGTTGGGGTATTAAAGTTGTGATTAAAAGCAGGCATGACCGCTCTAGCCTCTCTTCCTGCCTCCCTTTCTCCCTCCTTCTCTCACCCCTTTCAATCTTTGTTTGAGAGAAACCATTGCCATAGCCTAGGTTGACTTTGAACTTGAAGAAATCCTCACCCTCCTGAATGCTGGGTTTACAGGCAGGTGTCGCCAGGCAAGCTTTGTCTGCCTCTTAAAAAGTCCTGTGGAGCCTGGTAGAGAGAGATGGTTCTGTGCTTAGGAAGGCTTGCTGCAGCTGCTCCAGCCCCTTTGGATGTCAGTGTGGTGATTTCTCAGAAAATTAGGAAACAACCTTCTTCAAGACCCAGTAATACCACTTTTGGGTATATATCCAAAGGATGCTCAATCGTGCTACAAGGACATGTGTTCAATTATGTTCATAAAAGCTTTGTTTGTCAAAGCCAGAAACCGAAAACAACCTAAATGCCCCTCGACTGAAGAATGGATAAGGAAAATGTGGTACATTTACACAATGGAGTACTACTACATAGTAGAAAAAAATAACGACATCTTGAATTTTGCAGGCAAATGCAGAGCTAGAAAACATTATTTTGAGCAAGGTAACCCAGACACAGAAAGACAATTATTACATTTACTCACTCATAAGTGGCTTTTAAACATAAAGCAAAGAAAACCAGCTTACAAATCACAATCCCAGAGAACCTAGACAACAATGAGGACCCCAAGAGACACATACATATATCTAATCTACATGGGTAGTAGAAAAAGACAAGATCTCCTGAGTAAATTGGGAGCATGGGGACCTTGGGAGAGGGTTGAAGGGGAGGGGAGAGGCAGGGAGGGGAGCAGAGAAAAATGTAGAGCTCAATAAAAATCAATTTAAAAAAAAAAAAAGAGTGGGCGGGCGGTGGTGGCGCACGCCTTTAATCCCAGCACTTGGGAGGCAGAGGCAGGCGGATCTCTGTGAGTTCGAGACCAGCCTGGTCTACAAGAGCTAGTTCCAGGACAGGCTCCAAAACCACAGAGAAACCCTGTCTCAAAAAACAAACAAACAAAAAAAAAAAGAGTGCTTGCTGCTCTTCTAGAGAATCTGAGCTCGGTTCCCAGCACCTACATCCATAAAGTCCAGTTCCAAGGACTCCTTCTTGGGCATAAAAATAACTCTTACAAACAACAAAGTCCTGTGACCAGGCTGGCAAGTGGCTTGGTTGACAAACAGACTGGCTACCCAGTCTGATGACCTTCACACCTGATTCCCTCAGAACTCTGCTGCTGTCCCCTTTGCCGTGTGTTTCTGTGAAGGGCACAGTGATTCTCTGGTCTCAAGGACTGTGACTTAATTTATCCCCTTCTCTCCCTAAGCTCCATGAGCCACAGCGACTCCTTCTGTGGTGGTCAGCTGTTCCCAGGCTAGACTTCCCTTCTCCTACCAGAACTGCACACCATACCCAGTGTCCCCTGTTCTGTCTGCAGCCGGATGAACTCATGCCTTCTCTGTCTCTGACTGTACCCACTCCTGGCGCACAATGGTGACACCACTCTCAGTGGCCTCCAGGCCTGGTCCCTGTCATCCGGGCTGTTGGGCACCTTTACAGGCATGATGTCACGCCCCTCCCACACCTTGGAAGACAGGAACAATAATTAGGGCTGTATTTCAGGACAAGGAAACCCAGCGCTGCAGGAGTGAGGGAGGGAGTGACTCAAGGCCATTTGGCCAGGAAGTGGCAACACTGGATCTGGGTCCTGTCGGTCTCAGCTGTGTCCCAAGTACTGGTCCCCATGTCCTCTAAGGTCATCTCATGAGCTGAGCATCGCGGTAAACTCCTGTAACCCCAACACTCAAGAGGAGAACGCAAGACCAAAGGCTCAGGGATAGCCTTGGCTACACAGCAGATTTGAGCTAGCCTAGATTACATGAGACCTTGTTTTAAAGAAGGTCCTGTAAGAAGTCAAAAATGGAAATGACAGGACTGGAGAGATGGCTCAGTGGTTAAGAGCACTGATTGCTCTTCCAGAGGATCCGGGTTCAATTCCCAGCACCCACATGGCAGCTCACAACTGTCTGAAGATCAGTTCCAGGGGATCTGACACTTCACACCAATGCACATAAAATAAAGTTAAAAAAACCATAAAAATATTTTTAAAAAAAAATGGAAATGACAGCTGGGTGTAATGGCACACACCTTTAATCCCAGCACTCAGGAGACAAAAGTAGGAGGATCTCTGTGAGTTCAAGGCCAGTCTGGTCTACATAGAGAGTTCCAGGATAACCAGAGCTATATAGTAAGACCCTGTCTCAAAACAAAATAAAATAAAACATGCAAAAAGGCAGGATCAGGGGCTACAGAGTCAATTTAGCTGGCAAGACCACTTGCTGCTCTCATACAGGGTCCAGGTTCAATTCCCAGCACCGACATGGCAGCTCACACCTGTCTGCAACTCCAATTCCAGGGAACCTGAGACCCTCTTCTAGCCTTCTGGCCTGGCACACATATGATGCATAGACATACACGCAGGCAAAACACCAATACACACACACAGAGGCACACACATTCGTGAGCATGCACACACACAGGCACATACACACACACACACACACGAGAGGCACACAGAGAGAAGCACACACACACGAAGGCACATGCACACAAAGGCACACACATTCGTGAGCCCACACGCACAGTGGCACACACATTTGTGAGCATGCACACACACAGGCACACACACAGAGGCACACACACACGAAGGCACATGCACACAAAGGCACACACATTCGTGAGCACACACGCACAGTGGCACACACATTTGTGAGCATGCACACACATAGGCACACACACACACACAGACACAGGCACATACATACATAAGGTTTACACAGAGAGGCAAGGGCTGGAGAGCTGATTCTTGTTAAGACCTGAGTTAGTTCCCAGCACCTAAGACAGACAGCTCACAATCACCGGTAGCTCCAGCCAGCTCCAGGAGACCTAAGTGTGTCTTCTGGCATCCTTGGGTATCTATACAACATAGTATAAAACAAACGTATAGATAAAAATAAATCTTTAAAATAAGAGAAAATTGCTGGGCATGATGGTGCTCATACTTTTAATCCCAGCACTCAGGAGGCAGAGGCAGATGGATCTTTTGAGTTTAAGGCCAACCTGGTCTACAAAGCAAGTTTCAGGACAGTCAGGGCTACACAGAAAAACCCTGAGTGAAAACAAACAAACAAACAAACAAAAACCAAAACAAACAAGATAAATCTTTAAAATATTCCAAAGAAACCAACCCACAAAGTTTTAAAACATGGATGTACAAAGACCCAGCTTGATGTGGGAGTCCCCTCTGTGTGCTGTGATTACCATTAATGAATAAAGAAACTGCTTTGAACCTATAGCAAGGCAGAACTTAGGTAGGCAGGGAAAGCTAGGCTGAATGCTGGGAGAAAGAAGGGTGGAGTCAGAGAGAAGAGGCTGCCAGAGTCAGACATGCTGAAACTTTGCCGGTAAGCCACTGCCACATGGCGATATACAGAATAATGGAGATGGGTTAAATTAATATGTAAGAGTTAGCCAATAAGAACCTAGAGCTAATGAGCCAAGCAGTGATTTAAATAATACAGTTTCTGTGTGATTATTTCAGGGCTGAGCATCCGGGAACCAACAAGTGGCTCACCTTTCTCCAACACCAGCCTTTTTGTTTTCTTTTCTCTTTTGAGACAGGATCTTACTCTGGAGCCAGACTGTACCAGAACTCATGGTAATTGGTAATCCCCTGTCTCAGCTTCCTGCATGCTGGCCTTACAGGTGCAGCATAGCAAACAACCATTTCATGCTTTCACTTTTTTTTTTCTGGTTTGTCAAGACAGAGTTTCTCTGTATCTTTGGATCCTGTCCTGGAACTAGCTCTTGTAGACCAGGCTGGCCTCAAACTCCCAGAGACCCGCCTGCCTCTACCTCCCAAGTGCTGGAATTAAAGGCCACCACTGACCGGCCATTTCATGTTTTCAAAGATCCAAGCAGAGTCAGCACCGTCCTTGCTCATGGCTTGCAGGAGCTGCAGGTGTCCACCTCCAGAGCTCCCACCCTCAACTAGCCACCATCGCCTCCTTCAAGGACCATTGAGCGAGCTTCTTCTTTGAGCTCCTTCTCCACTCGGTTCCACTGCAGTCCAGAATGAGAAGCCAGCATTCTGGTAAAATCCAGTCAGATGATGTCCATCCTCCATAGCAGCTGCTCTGTCCAAGTCAGGGGTAAACTGTTAGGAGAGCCTGACAACTCTTGATCTCTACTCCCTGACTTGCCTCATCTCCCCCCACCATCACCCCATCTGCCCCCAGCTTTCTGCTGCTGTTGAGAGTTGTCACCTCCTCCTCCTGTATTCATCACTACCACCTCTATTTGCTTACCGTCCCCCCCACCCCCTTGCAGGAGGATACCTTCCCAGAAGGCAGGGAATTAAGAATTTTCTACTTCATTTCCACACACGGAAGGGTGGAGTCTAGAATTCAAAGCCAGCCTGGGCTCCATGAGATCCTGTCTCCAAACACCAAGAAACCCAGAAAGGTTTTTATTTCAGCATCCAGATCCATTCCGTCACATAGTCCCTGCTGATGAGGAGCTGAGGGCTGTCAATCAAAGCCTGTGCATTACATAAGGAAGCATCAGTCATCAGAAATTCGGAGCAGCATCCCCTTTCTCCCAGTGAGGAGTGTACTGTGACACCATAGCTCAGGGAGTTTGTCACTCACATGTTTGGTGCACACACCACGTGTCGCTGTAGGGTAAACACGCAGCACGTGTAATTAGGCACAATTGCAACACTTGGCTACAGTGGCCTGTGAGGTTACATTGTGTGGCTTCTGCGCTGGACCCGTCATTATTTTAGAGTGTTCTCCTCCTTATAAAATCAAGTGTGCTGTCAAGGAGCTGGCTGGTTGCAGCTCATCCACCTGCGTGTGTCGTTTTCCCTCCAGCTTGATTTAATCTCCGTTGTTTTGCTCAAAGTGGCCCCGAAGGGACTGATCTGTTGTTACACACCAGACCAGGCAGGGCTCCCTCTCTAGGATTTTTTGGGAAGAAAGAGAAGGAGGAGGAGGAGGAGGAGGAGGAGGAGGAGGAGGAGGAGGAGGAGGAGGAGGAGATTTTTGTCTATCTATCTATCTATCTATCTATCTATCTATCTATCTATCTATCTATCTATAGATAAGGTCTCACTGTGTAGCCCTGACTGACTTAGAACTCTCTTGTGACCAGGTTGGTCTTGAACTCACAGAGATTCATCCAACTGCCTCTACCTTTTGAGTGCTGGGATTAAAAGGGCGTGCCATAGCTCCCTTTTTGTTTGCTTGTTTGAGACAAGGTTTCTCTATATAACAGCCCTGACTTTCCTGGAACTTGCTTTGCAGGCCAGGTTGGCCTCAAACTCAGAGATCAGTCTGCCTCTGCCTCTCAAATTCTGGGATTCTGGGATTCCAGGTGTGCACCACCATGCCTGGCCACACACATTTTTGTTTGTTTCTCTGTTTCTTTCTTTCTTTCTTTTTTTTTTTTTTTGTCACAGCACCCCTGAGGCAGGGTTTTGTGCTTCTCAGCTGACCTTGAATTCTACAAGTGCTGTCTGCGGAAGCCACAGTCTTAGCTGAATCTTCTTGCCAGCCTGTTTTCCCGGTTCCTGAGGCAACCCTATTCTGGATATTTTTGAGAAGACTGGAAACCCTTCTGTAGGCTAAGCTGGCCTTCACTGGAAATAATCCTCCTGCCCAGCCTACAAGTGCAGGGAAAGCAGCTCCAGAGCACACGCTTGATAATGCTGGAAGTATCGATGAGGGAGCCAAGCAATGAGTTTATAGCTAGACCCAGGAGGTGGTGGGGACAGTGCAGGTGGGGGGGGGGTGAATTGTGAGCAGGGGACACAAGGATGGGGCTGGTTTACAAAGGGTTCCTAGGACTGTCCCTAGTTTCTTCTTTTTATCCCTCCTCCTTCTTCTTCTTCCTTTTCAAGACAGGGTTTCTCTGTAGCTTTGGAGCCTGTCCTAGAACTTGTTCTGTAGACTAGGCTGGTCTCAAACTCATGGAGATCTGCCTGTTTCTTTTCTTTCTTTTCTTTTCTTTTCTTTTCTTTTCTGTCTTTTTTCTTTTCTTTCTTTCTTTTTTTGGTTTTTTGAGACAGGGTTACTCTATATAACAATGTAACAATCCTGGCTGTCCTAAAACTAGCTCTTGTAGACTAAGATGGCCTTGAACTCATGGAGATCCACCTGCCTCTGCCTCCCGAGTGCTGAGATTAAATGCATGCACCGCCGCCACCACCTGGCTGGCTACTACTTTCTAAACAAGTATGGAGCAGTCTTCTCTTGACTTCCCTAAGTCCCAGGAAATGTAATTTCTAGGTCCCAGAATTCCCAGGAAATGCAGAGTCAGTGCAAATCACACAGAGGCTTCTCTATGCTTCTAAGTGTGCTTGGCATATTCCTGTCCACGTGGGTGTGCAGGTGACGTGCAAGCGTGAGTGTGTGTGGAGGGCAGAGGTCGATGGCAGTGTCTTTCTTAATCTCCCTTCTTATTTTTGTATTTTATTTTGTTTGAGGCAGAGTCTCCCTGTGTAGCCTTGGCTGGCCAGAAACTCTCCAGGTAGCCCAGGCTGGCCTTGAATTCACAGAGATTCACCTACCTGTGCTTCCCGAGTGTTGGGGTTAAAGGTATGTGCCATCGCACCTGGCTAAATTTATTTTTATTCTTAAAATTTATTTATTTCAGTTTTTAAGATAGGCTTTTACTGTATAGCTCTGACTGTCCTAGAACTTGCTCTGTAGACCAGGTTGGCCCCTAACTCATGGAGATACCTCTGCCTCCTGAGTGCTGAGATTAAAGGCATGCACCACCACCACGTAGCTATTGGTTTTAAGTGTGTGGACACTCTGACCTGCATGTGTGTCTGTGTACCACATGTGTGCCTAGTGACCCCAAAGGTGAGAAGAAGGTATTGGAGCCCCTGGAAGTGGAGTTACGGGTGGCTGTAACCTGCCATGTGTATTCTGGGAATTGAACTTGAGTCCTCTGCAAAAACAGAAAGTACTTAGAATGCTGTAGGCAGAGGTTGCTCGTTCATTTCCCAGCTGCCTAGCCCTGGAATAATCACACAGAAACTGTAGTAATTAAAACACTGCTTGGCCTATTAGCTCAGGTTTCTTATTAACTAACTTTTACATCTTAAATTAACCCATTTTTATTATTTTCTGTGTCACCACAAGGCTGTGGCTTAACAGGTAAAGTTCTGGAATCTGTCTCCTTTGGTAGCTATATGGCTTATCTTTTCCAGCCTGGCTATATTCTGTCCTGCTATAGGCTGAAGCAGCTTCTTTATTAACCAGTGGTAATAAAACATATTCATGGCATACAGAGGGGAACCCCACATCAGAACACTGGGCCATTGTCCCTGCCCCTATTCTTTATTTTTGCTTATATGCAGTCTGTGTGCATTTAGTCCATGTAGGTGCAGTCCCTTCAGAGGACAGAATCTCTTGGAGCTGAAGTTATAGGTTATTGTTAAGGTACCTAATATGGGTGCTAGGAACCAAACTTGGGAGAACACAAAGGACACTTAACTGGTCAGCTCTCTTTTTCTCTCTCTATCTTTCTCACTCTCTGTCTTTTTCTCTTTCTCTGTCTATTAGTGTTTTTTTGTTTTTTTTTGTTTTTTTTTGTTTTTTTTTTTTTTGAGACAGGGTTTCTTTGTGTAGCAGCTCTGGCTGTTCTTGAACTTTCTTTTTATACCAGGCTGGCCTTGAACTCACAGAGATCCACCTGTGTCTGCTTCTCCAGTGCTGGGGTTAAAGGCATGTGCCCACCACCATGCGGCTCTCTCTTTTATTTGTAGATGTTTTATCTGTATGTGTATGTAGCACCTGCATGCAGTGTTCCCTGAGGCCAGTAGGGGGTGTCATGTTGCCTGGGATTGGAGTTACACTTGGAAGCTGCCATGTGGGTGTTGTGTCTGAACTTGGGGCCCCTGGAAGAGCAGTGATTGCTCTCAACCCCGGAGCCATCGCTGCAGCTCCCATCTTCCTCTTTCTTTTAAAGAGTTAAAAATTTTAAATTGTGTGTGTGTGTTTGCCTGCATGTATATATGTGCACCATGTGTGTGAATGGTGCCTTCGGAGGTCAGAAAAGGATTGGATCCTCTGGAGTTGAAATTACAGGCAGTTGTGAGCCTTCAGGTGGGTGCTGGGAACTGAACCCAGATCTGTAAGCACAGCCAGTGCTAACTGCCGAGACTCTGAGACTCCTCTCCTGCCCCTTGCCTGCTGAGGACCCAAACTCAGGTCTTCCAGTGAGCCACCACCGAAGCCCCCTCTCCATAGGAGGAGCTCACTCCAGATTAACCTGGTTCCTGCTGAGATCCCAGAGTGGGTGGGTGGGACAGGTTCCTCCCCCACCTCAATTTTGCTTCCCTTCACTCTACTTGCCCCCTAAGGGCATCAGGACCCGAGCGAGCCTTTCTGACCCCTGGCCAGGCATGTTCTGCACAGCACCAGGGCAGCTGCCCCGCCTTTCACCCCATTAGCAACGTCTCATTTTCTTCCCACGACGTTCTGAAAGTCCTTCATCCCTCACAGACCCTGCCCAGGCAGTCAGTCTAGCAGTCTAGGTTTGTGACATTCCTGTCGTTCTATTTACAACCCTTAACACAGAGCCGTGGACTCAAATATTTCTTGACCAGGTCTTTTTTTTTTAAATTTATTTATTATCACTGTAGTGCCAGGGATAGGACCCAGGCCTTTGCTCTCTAGGAATATGCTCCACTGTCAAGCTCTGCCCCCACCTAATAAAAAAGACTTCCCTCGACCTGCCACTGCTTTGTCGGAACAGCTAGCAAAAGTCCTGTGCCACCTGAGTAAATGATGGCAGCAAAATCACATTGGACATTCGGTGTCCTAGTGAGTGAACTAAGGGTGTGTTAGCGTCGATGCTGTCCCTTCTCATCCTCTCTCCCTCCCTGCCTCCCTCCTCCCTCCCTGCCTCCTTCATCCCTCCCTTCTTCCCTTTCTTTCTTTCTTTCTTTCTTTCAGCTGGGTCTCACTTTGTAGCCAACCTCAAACTTACAGCAATCCTCCTGCCTCTGCCTCCCAGCGCTGGACTCACTGGTATAAGCCTAGTTTATCTTTCTTTCTTTCTTTTTTTCTTCCTTTCTTTTTTTTTAAAGATTTATTTATTTATTATGTATGCAACATTCTGCCTCCATGTATGCCCGCACGCCAGAGGAGGGTACCAGATCTCATTACAGATGGTTGTGAGCCACCATGTGGTTGCTGGGAATTGAACTCAGGACCTCGTGCTCTTAACCACTGAGCCATCTCTCCAGCCCCCCTTTCTTTCTTTTGAATTGTTGCTGTTTTTGTTTTGTTTTGTTTTTGAGACAAGGTTTTGCTCTGTAGCCATGGCTGGCCTGGAACTCACTACATACACCAGGCAGGCTGGCCTGAAACTTGCAGTGATCCTCCTGTCTCTGCCTCCCAAGTACTGGAATTACCAGCATGCACCACACTTGGCCAAGTTTTGATGGAAAACTCCTTTTTTGAGGGGGGTGGGGAGTTGAGTCACAGTTTCTCTGTGTAATAGCCTGAGCTGTCCAAGAACTAGCTCTGTAGACCAGGCTGGCCTCGAACTCACAGATATCTGCCGGCCTCTGCCACCCGAGTGCTGGGATTAAAGGCGTGCACCACCACTGCCTGGCATGATGGAAAACTCTATTTGAGGTTGAATGTGTGATCTCATATCTATAATTATAGCAATGGGGATGAGGAGGTAGAAGGATCCTAAATTCCAGGACAGCCTGGGCTACATAGACTGTATTTCAAGGAAACAAAACCAGGGCTGGGTGGTGTAGTTTAGTGGAAGAACACCGGCCTAGCCTGTGCAAAGTTCTGGGTTCAAGTCCCAGCACCACAAAACAGACAACACCTAAAGTCTATCTGCTTTGAGGTGTAGGGACTGGGGTGAGCTTTTATACTTCTGTGCCTCAGTTTCCTCCTTATTTTAGTGGGACTACTCATGCCTATGGGGGCTGGGAAGGTGTGGGGAATGCATGGGGATTGAGCACTGAGCAGGCACCTTCAGTGGGGAAGAGCTGGCTGGGGACACCAGTCCAGAGGCCGGGCTGGCAGTGTGCCCACTGCATGGTCACTTGTCGGTTAAGAAAGTGGCTTACAGAAAGCAGTTTGGGGTCCCTTAATGTAACCACACACTAGCAAAGCCAGCCTGTAATGGCTTGCTCCTGGCTGGCTCTCATTTCCAGCCCCATTATGAGGTATTTGTGCTTGGGATATCAATTATAAATCTAAACACAGGCAGGGGTTGTGTCGTCGTCCCCCCCCCCCCAAGCAGATTCCGAGAAGCACGAAATCAGCCAACCCAAATAAACTGCGCACTTGGCCCATTGTTTCCAGAACCACGTAAACCATCGGGCTTTGAAGAGGGGCCTGGGAGCAAGCGCCCCGCCATCAGGGTTCAATTTAGAACGTGCATATTTCAGTGGTTTACTAGAAATCTGTGGCAAAGACAGGCATGCATGGTGGTGGCGGGGACCCAACAGGAGTGTCGTACCAGATCTAGAAAGATGCCGCTGAGGGTCTCTCACAGAAAGTCCTGCGCACCAGGGGCCAGCAGGATTCCTCAGCTGGTGGAGTCATCTCCGGAATGCAAGGCTCCCTCTCCGTGGAATGTCAGAGGCCTGACAGTCAGCACGTGGAGAAACACAGACCCTCCAGACGCCCCCAGAGAAGCCCCATGGGTGCTTGTGTGTGGAAACAGTTTACTTAACTGGACTCGGTTTCTGCAAAGGTTTAACGCTGGCGGGGGCTGGGGCGGGGGTGGAGCTGGGACCCGGGCGTTGTGGAGCTTCTCCAGCTTTCTTTAGGGTCAGGCCTCGACCTCTTCTAATCGCCCCTGACTGATAAGGTTTCCAGATTTCAGCGCCGCTTCATTTCTCTGCTAAACTGAGGTTTCTGGTCCATGCGAGAGGATCACAGTCAGTTTGTCATGGGGGAGGAGGTGTCAGAAGGGCCTGGAGCGAGGCTCCAGAGAGGTCAGATGAGAGCCCAGAGGTGACAGGAGCTGATGCATTAGAACATTTATCTCCAGGGTGGACCAGGTAATCTGACCCGGTCAGAGCTGAAAGTAGTTGCCATCGATAAGGGCTTCCCTCCTGGTCACTGTCTCCAGTCCCTCCCCCACAAGGGTCCCTGTCACATTCTGGTCTCTGTCATTTTCAGGAAAGGGATAAACTGCAAAGAGCTCAGTTAACCTGGTCACCTGGCTTCCATCCAGCCCTCCCATGGGAATTAGGCATGGGACCCCACCATGCCAGGTGGTTTACAGTAAAGGTCTCTCCCCTCAGCAGTGGGGAGAGGAGAAAAGGGCAACATTAGTGGATGAGGATGGTGGTGTACATTTATTAATTAATTACATTGCCTTGTTAAAAAAATTGTTATTTTTTGTTTGTAAAGAAAAGACTTTTTTTTTTATTTCAGGCAGTGGTGGTGCATGTCTTTAATTCCAGCATTTGGGAGGCAGAGGGAGGTGGATCTCTGAGTTCAAGGCCAACTTGGCCTACAGAGGGAGTTCCAAGACAGCCAGGGTTTCACAGAGAAACCCTGTCTCAACCAAGCTGGGCGGTGGTGGCGCACGCCTTTAATCCCAGCACTCGGGAGGCAGAGGCAGGCGGATCTCTGTGAGTTCGAGACCAGCCTGGTCTACAGAGCTAGTTCCAGGACAGGCTCCAAAGCCACAGAGAAACCCTGTCTCGAAAAACCAAAAAACAAACAACAACAACAAAACAAAACAAAACAAAACAAAAAACCAAAACACCAAATATATATATGTGTGTGTGTGTGTGTGTGTGTATGTGTGTGTAGGCCTGAATGTACAGCTGTGTATCATGTGTGTGGGCAGGTGCCTTCAGAGGCCAGAGAGGGTGTCAGATCCCCCGAACCGGAGTTACGGGCAGTTATGAGCTATTATGTGAGTGCTGGGAACAAAACCTGGGTCCTCTACAAGGCAAGTGGATAAACAGTGAGTTATCTCTCCAGCCTTTTTTGGTGTTTTAAGACAGGGTCTCATGTAGTCAAAGCTGGTGTCTTAGTTAGGGTTCCATTGCTGTAAAGAGACACCATGATCACAGCAACTCTTACCAAAAAAAAAAACAAACCCATTTAATTGGGGCTGACTTACAGTTTGGAGGTTCAGTCCATTATCACCATGGTGAGAAGCATGATGGCATGCAGGCAGACATGGTGCTGGAGGAGTAGCTGAGAATTCTTATATTTTGACTCACAGGTAACAGGAAGAGGTCTGTCTCACTGGGCATGGTTTGAGCATGAGTCCTCAAAGCCAGACTCTACAGTGACACACCTCCTCCAACAAGACCACGCCCACTCCCACAAGGCCACACCTCCCATTAGTGCCACTGCTTTTGGTGGCCATTGGCTTTCAATCCACCACACCTGGTCTAAAACTTCTGATGACCCTGCAGTCGTGCCCACCGTGGGCTGGGATTACAGGTGTGTGCCACTATGCCTCACTTCAACTTTTTTTTTTTTTTTTTCGAGACAGGGTTTCTCAGTGGCTTTGGAGCCTGTCCTGGAACTAGCTCTGTAGACCAGGCTGGTCTCGAACTCACAGAGATCTGCCTGCCTCTGCCTCCCGAGTGCTGGGATTAAAGGCGTGCGCCACCATCTCCCGGCCCTCACTTCAACTTTTATTTTGACAAATTAAAAACCTGAAGGGAAATTGAAAAGACAGCACTTAAAATACCCATAGGCCATCTGTGCACCAATTACTAACATTTTGTCATGCTCACTTTTGTTGCGGGAGGTCCTCCCACTTCTCCAGCCTATAGCTGCTGGGATACCAGCCCATTGGGGCGTGGTCTCTCTCCTTTTAAAAAAGCGGCCACTTCCCTCTCATCTCTCTCTTCACTTCCTGCTCCATTGGTTGCAACTAGACTCCCTTCCTGGTTGCGCAGAGGGCTGTTGTTTGGGACTGTGATCTGTAAGTTTTTTCCCCTTTAAATAAATATCACCCTATTAATCATAATTCCAAACTGGTGTGGCATTGTTTGTGACTTACACCTTCACACTTTCATTTTCTATTTTATCTCGTGAACATGTCTATTAAAAATGATTGTTGGGGGCTGGAGAGATGGCTCAGTGGTTAAGAGCATTGTCTGCTCTTCCAAAGATCCTGAGTTCAATTCCCAGCAACCACATGGTGGCTCACAACCATCCGTAAAGAGGTCTGGCGCCCTCTTCTGGCCTTCAGGCGTACAGACAGAATATTGTATACATAATAAATAAATTAAAAAAGAATAAAACACAGAGGCTGAGATTGGGGCTCTAAAAAAAAAATTAAAAAAAAATGATTGTTGGGCTGGAGAGATAGCTCATCGCTTAAGAGCACTGGCTGCTCTTCCAAAGGTCCTGAGTTCAATTCCTAGCTCCCACATGGCAGCTCACAACTGTGTGATGCCCTCTTCTGGTGTGCAGATGTACATGCAGACAAAGTACCCATATACAAAAATACATGAATAAATAAAATTTTAAAATATACCTGCAGTGATGGCACACACCTTTAGTCCCAGCACTCGGGAGGCAGAGGCAGGCAGTTCTCTGTGAGTTTGAGGCCAATCTGGTCTACAGAGTTTCAGGACAGGCTCCAAAGGTACAGAAGAAACCCTGTCTCGAAAAACAAACAAACAAACCCAAAAAACCCAGTCTGGGATTGGAGAGATGGCTCAGACGTTAAAAGCATTGGCTCTTCTTCCATAGGTCCTAAGTTGCCCCAGCAACCACTTGGTGGCTCACAACCATCTATAATGATATTTGATGCCCTCTTCTAACATACAGGTATACATGCCAGAACACTGTATACAAAATAAATAACTTTTTAAAATTGATATTTATTGAGCTCTACATTTTTCTCTGCTCCCCTCCCTGCCTCTCTCCTTCCCCCTTCAACCCTCCCCCACCGTCCCCATGCTCCCAATTTATTCAGGAGATCTTGTCTTTTCTACTTTCTACTTCCCATGTAGATTATATCTATGTAAGTCTCTCTTAGTGTCCGCATTGTTGTCTAAGTTCTCTGAGATTGTGGTTTGTATGATGGCTTTCTTCGCTTTATGTTTAAAAACCACCTGTGAGTGAGTACATGTGATAATTGTCTTCCTGTGTCTGGGTTACCTCACTCAAAATAATTTTTTTCTAGTTTCATCCATTTTCCTGCAAAATTCAAGCTGTCATTTTTTTCTGCTGTGTAGTACTCCATTGTGTAAATGTACTACATTTTTCTAATCCATTCTTCGATTGAGGGACATTTAGGTCGTTTTCAGGTTCTGGCTATGACAAACAAAGCTGCTGTGAACATAGTTGAGCACATGTCCTTGTGGCACGATTGTGCATCCTTTGGATATATACCCAAAAGTGGTATTATTGGGTTCTGAGGAGGGTTGCTTCCTAATTTTCTGAGAAATCGCCATACCTACATCCAAAGGGCTTGTATCAGCTTGCATTCCCACCAGCAATGCAGAAGTGTTCCCTTTTCCCCACAACCTCTCTAGCATAAATTGTCATCAGTGTTTTTGATCTTGGCCATTCTTACAGGTGTGTAAGATGGAATCTCAGAGTTGTTTTGATTTGCATTTCTCTGATGACTAAGGATGTTCAGCATTTCCTTAAATGTCTTTCAGCCATTTTAGATTCCTCTGTTGAGAGTTCTCTATTTAGGTCTGTATAAATAACTTTTTAAAAATGTTGTAGAATATTATTTTAACTATGTAAAGATGTGTTACGTTTGTGTTGCTATGGAATATGATTTTAATGTAGAAGTGTGCTACTTTTGTTTATGCTGCATTTGTTTAACTATGTAAAGATGTGTTACTTTTTTTTCTTTGCTTGCCTAAGGCACCTGATTGATCTTGGTGCTACCCTGAGGCTCATTTACCTCATCTGTGAACTCCCATGTTGCTTTTTTCCTATCTGGCTCCAGACTGCTCAGACTCTACCCTTCCTCTTCCCAGCATTCTCTCTGCCCCGAAAGTCCTGCCTAGCTCTCAGCCAATGAACTTTTTTTTTGGTTTTTTCGAGACAGGGTTTCTCTGTGGTTTTGGAGCCTGTCCTGGAACTAGCTTTTGTAGACAGAGGCTGGTCTCGAACTCACAGAGATCCTCCTGCCTCTGCCTCCCGAGTGCTGGGATTAAAGGCGTGCACCACCACCACCCGGCTGCCAATGAGCTTTTTATTGATAACAAGAGCAACACATTTTCACAAATGTACAAAATTATTATTCCATAGCACAGGGTGTTTATATAGTCCTAGAACTCACTCTGTAGACCAGGTTGGTCTCTGAACATCCAGTAGCCAGGAGGGAGGAGATGGGGCTGCCAGGCAGAGAGGATAAATAGGAGAAATCTAGGCTCAAGAAGAAAAAGAAAGAATAATGAGAAGGAGGAGAGAATGAGGGAGCCACCAGACAGCAGACACAGAAGCAGTGAAAGTAAGGTATACAGAAGGAAAGAAAGGGAAAAAGCTTGGAGCCAAAAGGTAGATGAAGAGGAACAGCTAGGCTGAGTATTCGAAACTAATAAGTCTCCACGTCATGATTTGGAGCTGGTTGGTGGCCCCAAAGAAAAGGCCGGTACTAAAACAAAACAAAACAACAAAAAACAACAAACAAAAAACGAACTATTTTAGCTGGGCATGGGGTGCATGCTTTTAATCCCAGCACTTGGCAGGCAGAGGCAGGTTGATCTCTGTGAGTTTGAGGAGGCCAGCCTGGTCTACAGAGTGAGTTCTAGGACTATGTAGACACCCTGTGCCATGAAATAATCCTTCTGTACCCTGTGAAAATGTGTTGCTCTCATTGTCAATAAAAAGCTCATTGGCTGAGAGCTAGGCAGGACTTTTGGGGCAAAGAGAATGCTGGGAAGAGGAAGGGTGGAGTCTGAGCAGTCTGGAGCCAGACAGGGAAAAAGCAACATAAGAGTTCACAGATGAGGTAAAGGAGCCTCAGGGCAGCACCTCGATGAACAGAAACGGGTTAAGTTGTAAGAGCCAGCTAGAGATAAGCCTAAGCTATTGGCCAAACATTTATAATTAATAGTAAGTTCTGTGTGGTTATTTGGGAGCGGCCTGTGGGACAGAGCTAACTGGTGATTCTGTTGAAAAACTTCACCTTCAACCCTGTCTCAAAAAAAAAAAAGTTTCCCTCTACTGTGGACTATTAAAGGTCTTTTGTAATGTTGAGGGTGTGGTTAGTGAGAGCCCTTGTCTAGCGTGTGCAAGACTCTAGGTTCATCTACAGCACTGCAAAATAAGTACGGAAATATTTAAAATATTCTAGGGCAAGCATGATAATGTATTCCAAAATACCTTGAAGCCTAAGGTAGGAGAATCTCTCCAAGTTTGAGGCTAGCCTGGGCTATATAGTGAATTCAAGGTCAACCCGGGTTACACATCCAGTCAAAAAATAGCTGGGGGTGGGAGTCCCAATGTTTAAATGATCATTTGTTCTGTTTGGGCCTCATTTAGCCCAGGCTGGCCTTAAACTCACTATGTAGCCCAGGATGGTCTTGAACTCTTCCTATCTTTGTCTCCCAGGTGCAGGGGCCACCATTCCCCGTGAGCTTTTCATTTTTATTTCTAGGTGGCCGTTGTGTGTGGAGGGCTCTGCATAGATGTCTCATTGTCCCCTCATGGTCCACTTTCACCACTGTGTGACGCTCAGCACAGCTGAGGGATAAATTAACACATTGTCACTTCCTGAACTCCATGTGTCCTTCAGGTTACGTTCATTTTCCCTTATCAGGTGGATCCATTTTTAAACTTTAAAATATTATAAAAGGGGGCCCACAAGATAGCTCAGTGGATAAAGGTACTCACTACCAAGCCCAGTGTGACTTGAGTTCAATCCCTGTGGCCCACAAGAACCGACCCTGACTTCTGAATGCACACGACGACACTCATACACATACACACATTCATGCATGCACGTGCTCGCACGCACACACATGTACAATAAATGAACACAAGTACAAAGGGGTCAGGTCCATGGAAAATATCATTTCTGGCCCACTTGACTCCTCCTAGATTCTGTGAGTGCAGGGACCTGAGCCTGGGGCTGCTGTTTCTACAGGAAGAGAAATAGGCTAGTCTCATAGAGGCGTGAAAGCCAGGCCTATTCCTGGGAGATTCCAGGCCCATTGGGATTGAAAGAGGTTTGCCTGAGGAGAAAGTGCTTCTGTCTCTAGGAGACCCAGAGCTGCTGAGTGCTCAGTCTACAGGACACCACCATGTCACATGACATTCATGTCAGCATGGCCCCATCCTGGTAGGACTCCCCCACAGGAAACACCCTGCCTTCTGGTTATGCTGGGAACCAGAGGACAGAGTCGGGGCTGGCACTGGGGAACCTGCCTGTCTTTTGTCTTCTATGGTGAGTGCCCTGCAGGGCTCCTACCATTAGCAGGTATTTGCCCAGTGCAGAATGGGACAGTGCCCCCTGGAGGAGTCCGGTGATATCACAGAACAAGCTCAGCAAGGGTCAGGAGCATTGGGCAGTAAATGAGACAGGAAAGAGGTGTCACACCGAAACCGACTGTCTCCAGGGCCTTCCTGTGACCTCTGATCTTGCACTCATTCCTTCAAATGGTTTATGAGCTTGAGAAGATAGCATTACTGAAACTGAGCTACGGCCCAGCACAGAACCCTGTGGTTGAGGAGGTACCCTGGACACTCAGTTACTTGGGGTGATTAGTTGCTGTCCAGCCTGGAGGGCTGTCGGTCAGTGGTGGCTCACTGTTACTCACGTTCCTGAATACCCTCTCAGTGGGACTCAAGCTGGAGTTCACAGAATTCAAAGGTGAAATTTGAGCCTAAGGCTTGCCTTGACTTTTGTTTTTTTAATTTTTTTTATTATTTATTTATTTATTTTTTGTTTTGTTTTTCGAGACAGGGTTTCTCTGTGGCTTTGGAGCCTGTCCTGGAACTAGCTCTGTAGACCAGGCTGGCCTCGAACTCATAGAGATCCGCCTGCCTCTACCTCCCGAGTGCTGGGATTAAAGGCGTGTGCCACCACCGCCCGGCTTGACTTTTGTTTTTTCTTTTTTTGTTTTTCCAGACAAGTTTTCTCTGTGTAACCATTCTAGCTGTCCTGGAACTAGCCTCGAACTCACAGAGATCCATCTACCTCTGCCTCCCAAATACTGAGATTAAAGGTGTGTGCCACCACCACCCGGCTGACTTTTTTTTTAAGGTTTATTTATTTTATTTTATGTGTATGGGTATTTGCCTGCATGTTTATATGTGCACCAAGAGGAAGCATTTCAGCTTGGTTTGCAGCCATTCAGGACTTCTTTCTGGCTTTATATATTTCTTTTAACCATATGTCATTTCATTAGCATGTTAGGGGGCATGCTCTACAGTCAAAATTATATTGGCTGGGTACCAGAATACACAATGTAGTCCAACTTCTTGAGAGTCTCACTTGAGGCCAAGAGTTCAAGACCAGCTTGGACAATATCTAAAGACTTTAGTCTTTATTTTCTTTTTGAATCAGGGTCTCATGTAGCCCAGGCTGGCCTCAGCTTGCTAAGTAGCTAAAGATGTCCTTGAACTTCTGAGCCTCTTGCCCCCGCCTCTCAAATGCTGGAATTACAGATGCCCACCACCATTCCTGGATTTTCTATTTTAGAGACACAGGGTCTTGTGTAGCTCAGGTTGGTCTTGAATTCCTGGTCTTCCTGCCCGAGCGTCTTGAGTGCTGGGATTAGATATGTGAGTTTCTACTCCTGGCTTGAGACCCCTGTGCTAAAAACATAAAATGGAGTCAGGTCTTGGTACTGTAATCCCTTAATTCCAGACATCTACCACTCTGGAGGCTGAGGCAGAAGGACAAGTTCTAGGCCTGCCTGAATTACAGAGTGAACTTGAGGTTGAAGATTGTCTGAGCAACCAGGACAGATCCTTTCCCCTACAGTGAAAAGAAGACTGGGGTGCAGCTCACTGGGACAGTATTCGCCTGTCGTGTGGGAGGCCCACACACTGCAGAAGGTGACCTAATCAACTGACTAAGTCAATTAAATCAAGCAACTTAAAAACCATTGTTCTGTTCCCATTGTGTGTGCGTCCACATCCGTGTTTACACGTGTGCACATGTGAGGGGGGAACGAGGACAAGTGTCCTTCCTCAACGAGGACAGGTGCCATCCAGTGGCCTGGAGCTGCCATGTAGGCTGGGCTGGGCTGGCCATAGCCATGATTACTGCCATCTCTCCCAGGGCAGTATTCCAGGAGGTCACTAATATGACCTCTCTCCCCGCAGAGCTCCTTTCTCAGCCCATCCTGGGGCCTTCCCACTCAGTAGTGTGTCTCAGAGGCTGGCGGCTCTGGCTTTTTTGTGTAGCTGTTATTGCTTGAGATAAGGTCTTGTCATGTAGTCCAGGCTAGCCTCTCACTTACTACCTCCTAACTTCAGCCTCCTGAATGCTGGGATTACACGCACAGGCCACAGCACCCAACTAGTGGTTGCCTACTGCCCCGTAGTCCAACTCGCTTCCATTTTATTCAACTGTTACATAATGGCTAGGTAAGTGCTCTCCATTTCCTATACCAACCAGTTTACAGTATATGTGTGTGTACATGTGTATGTGTATATGCATATGTGTATATGCATGTGTGTACTGTATGTGCATGTACACGTGTGGGCCGTGTAGCATATGTATGTGCATGTGTACATTTGCATATGTGTATACATGCGTGTGTATATATATGCATGTGTGTACACGTGTGTGCACATGTACATGTGTATATGTGTATGTATATGTATGTATGTGTGTGTGTGTTCTGCTATTTGGAGATGATCATTTATTTCTGTTGTTCAAAGTTCCTGCCAAGTTGAGCATGATCGTTGACTTGAGTCTGTCGTCCTTGGCTACACAGTGAATTCGAGGCCAGCCTGGGCTACTTGAGGCCTTGTCTCAAAAAAATAAAAAATTAAAAAACCTGTATCGCTAGCTGCCAAGCCTGACAACTTGAGTTGGCTCCTGGAACCCATGTGGTAGAATGAGAGGGCTGGCTCCCCCAAGTGTGTCCTGGCATGTGCTCTCTCCCCACAAGTGTGTGAGCCGAGTGAGTGAATGAATGACAAGACAAAAAAACCAACCGGGTCTGCAGAAGCTGGGACCCTCCCTCTGGATTCCCAACCGCAAAGCGTGGTGCAAAGGGGGAGGCCCTGCTGGGAAACCAGGTCAGCTCAGCCGGGTCCCTGGCAAGGAGGAAAGGGGCTAGGGCCCGGAAGGAGGTAAATGGCAGAAGCTGGAGGGAGGGATTCCAACCCTGCCTGTGAGTGATTAGCTGTAGCCCCGTGCAGCGCAGTAAACGGAAACTTCCAGGCATCCCCTCGGCTCCCTCCCAGGCCAGACAGGCATCGGACCCCGGCATAATTAGTTTGAGTCTTCGGGGGCCAGAGCCTTGCACGGACTTGGAATCAGCCGATATGGGAGTAGGAGGTGGCCTCCTGCAGCTACGGCAGGGGAGTGTCAGCGCAGCGCGGTGACACGACGGGCCAGCGCGGCATCCGGGGGCGCAGGGCCGGGGCTGGAGGCTTCCGGGAACCCCGGTCCCTCGGCCGCTGCACCCTGACACCCACCAGATAAGTTCTATCGCAGCGGCCAGAGCTGGGGACAGCCGGATACAGGGGCCACCGAGTGCATTCCCAGAAACAGCACTCGTGGTGGCCAGCGGGCTGCAGGGAGCTCCGCCCGCCCGCGGACGGTGACAGCCAGCCGGCGCCGGACCGCGGGGTTCGGTCCGGGAGATCCAGACCCGCTCCACGGGTGAGTGTCACTGCGGTCCCCAGCAGGCTGGCACGTGCAGGTGGAGAGGGGAGGGGCCGCTTCCTCGCACTTACCTTGAGCAGCGTGGCCAGGAGAAAGAGTCTGGAAGGGAGCCGAGAGAACTTTGCTGTGTAGCCTTGGGCAAATTCTTTTCCTCTCTGGGCCTCTGTGTGTCCCTGTTCGTCTCTAAAGAGAGTGGTTATCCGGAAAATCCTTAAGGGGCTCTTGCATGACACTATGTCTCAGGCATAGTGCTGGGCACTTTTGAAGCGGATTGGTACAAGGAATATTTAGGGGATACCGGGGGTTCCCCCTTGTAAAGATTATGATCCCCTCCCCTCGCGTGCAAAGGCTCAGAGATGAAGTGACTTGTCCAGGTCACAAAACCCATCAATGCCATTGACAAGCCACGGAGCCGGGTCTTTATTCCAGGCGTGGGATGAGGGGAGGAAGTGTGGATGGAGTGGACTAGACTGGATATCTATTGCCTTAGGAAGGAGCAGAAGAGGCAAGCATCAGTTCTTCAAGCCACTTTCAGCTGTCAGGAAGGCGATGGTTGTACTGGCTGGGAGGACAGTGCCCATTGCTGCCGCCTAACCTTGCTGTCCATGGGGTCCCCAGAGACTTGAAAGAAAAAGGGCTGCCGTGGGGGGGGGGGGGTGAGAAAGAGCTGGGGGTGGGGAGTGTGGTTCATGCCTTGACTAGGTTTTGTTCCAATTTTATTTTGCCTTTTCAAAAATCTGTTTTAAATCATCCTGGGCCCCCGCGCGGCTCCTCTGGACAAAACAGAATTGTGAAACACACCAGCACTTTCCACACGCCTCCCCTGGGGGGAATCTCGTATTAATACCATGGCAGGCTATTTGCATACCCGTCTCTGCTGCTGCGGCTGGCAGTGGGCTGGGAGCGAGTGGTAGACAAAGTTAGTTTGGGCGCTAGGAAGGAGGCTCAGTTACATTCCAGGGCCAGGAAGTCCTCAGCAGCCTGGCGAGGCAGGTGGGAAGCCCCCAGGGCCAGGCTCCCAGCCAGAGGTGAAGGTCTCTACACCCAGATGTGGCCTGTCTTACTTCCTTTGGAATGTTCCACTGGGCAACAACCCTGGGGTGGACCCACACCTCCTTCCCTTTCTGGGCGGCCTTAGAAACCCCTGCATTGAGGGTAAGTGGAGGCTTGTGCTGTGGGCCCAGAAACTCTGTCATTTCTAGGGAACCAGGTTTTTGTTGTTGTTATTGTTGTTTTTGAGATGAGATTTCTCTGTTGCTTTGGTGCCTGTCCTGGAACTAGCTCTTGTAGACCAGGCTGGCCTCGAACTCACAGAGATCCGCCTGCCTCTGCCTCCCGAGTGCTGGGATTAAAGGCGTGCGCCCCTATTGCCTGGCTGGGAACCTGGTTTTTGTGACTTTAACAAATGCTTCTCTTAGCCTCCGTTTCCTCATCTGCACAACAATGGGTTTATTTGAGGAAATTTCTCATTTCTGTAAACTGGATTCTGGGAGTCTGGGCAGGAGCATTCCCAGGATAAGGATACTGTAGGTCAGGACAGGGCACTTGTCTAGGATGTACTAGGCCCTGGGTTGGGTCTCCTCTCCAACCTGTGAGGGTGGGGCGGGGTGTGGGAGGCAGGCGGGGACGGGGCTTGGAGAGTACTTCCTGTCCATTGCCTCTGGGGATGAGGATGTGTCAGGAGAATGTCAGGGCAGCGGGAGGGTGGGGTGCCAGGAATGCTGGTGGGCTTGCAGACCCATCTGCTGCAGGCTTGGAGGCTTGAGCTACAGGTTTGGAAACTTGAGCTGCAGGCTTGGAGGCTTAAGTCCTCAGGACTGAACAGCATGGGGAGTGGGGGAGATGGACAAGGTTGATGTGGCTGCCTGGGCTCCTGCCTAGCGATTTCACCTGGAGGTCTCAGAGCTTCTGCTGTGTGTGGCTTCCAG
This sequence comes from Microtus oregoni, assembly GCF_018167655.1. NCBI lineage: Eukaryota > Metazoa > Chordata > Mammalia > Rodentia > Cricetidae > Microtus > Microtus oregoni. The sequence goes on from NW_024543079.1 coordinate 2,053,651, forward strand.
AGAAGGAGCTATGCCTCCAGTTGTGAAGGCAAGTTTACTGTGTGGTTCCCGCACAGGGGCGGGGAAGCCTTGCTGAGAAAGCCCACTGTCAGATTCTTAGGAATTGGGTGAGTACTACTTGCTAAACCCAGAATTATGTAAACACGCCACAAATTCCGTTTAAACCAGGTAACAAGTACACAGAGCTCTTACTTGTCTTTCTCACTAGTGGTGGTGGGGACAGAGTCTGGGCCTTGCACACAACAGACAAGTGCCAGCTCTTGGTGTTGTGAGATGGTCTTACTAAGAAGCCTAGAAGGGCCTCAGACTCACAATGCACCAGCTGGGATTACAGGCACACCTGTCACATGTCACTATGCCCAGTTTATGAAGTGCTGGGGTTTGAACCCAGGGCTTTGAGCATATTAGGCAAGAACTCTGTCAACTGAGTTACATTCCTGGGCCCCTTCACCCTTTTTTTATTTTACGTATGTGAGAGTTTTGCCTGTAGGTATGTTATATGCACCACATGCACGCCTGGTGTGGCGCTGGATCCCCTGTAACTGAAGTTACAGACAGTGTGATCCTCCATGTGGGTGCTGGGAATTGAACTCTGATCCTCTGGAAAAGCAGCCGTTGCTCTTAACAGTCCCTTAACAATCCTCTCTCTGGCTCCGCAGCCAGCATCTTTGTGCTAGGAACAAAGCCAGGGTTTCAATTGTGCTCAGTGTGTAGTCCACCGCTGAGCCATGTCCCTCAGAACTCACCGTGTCAGTTCCAAGCCTCTAAGCTGCGTCCTGTCGCATCTGAGTGGCAGGAACAGAGAAGGTGGCAGGTCACTGCACAGCCCTTCCCAATTCCACATTCAGCGATTTCATCTCTGAAGTCTGAAATGGGCTTTGGTGGGAAATTGCCCAAAGGCCCAACCTGGCTTTGTTATTCTGTCTGCTGTTGGGTTTGAGAAAGTGACTGGTTAAGGACTTCACAGTCCCCTGCCTCTGCCTTCTCTCTGCCAGTCACACAGGAAAGGGGCTGCCTACACTTGGTGACCCAGTGAGTTCCCTCACAGGCACAAGCACTGAGGTACAAGGACTGCCCACCAGTATTCCCGGAAAGCCATACTCTTTCACCCACTGTCGATGCACAAGTCAAAATAAAAAATGCCAGAGAGGTTCTGTGCAGATGAACCGACCATTTGAGATCTTCAGAAAAGTCGTGTGTGACGCCCCTGCTTCAGCCTCCTGAGGGCTGGGACAGAGCATGCCTTGTCAGGCTTGGCTATGCAAATCTTGTGTTATTATCATTCTTATTTATTTTTTAAAATATGCTGTTTTGTTTTGTTTGAGACAGGGTTTCTCTGTGTAGCCCTGGCTGTCCTGGAACTCACTCTGTAGGCCAGCCTGGCCTCGAACTCAGAGATCCAGTTACCTCTGTCACCCGTGTGCTGGGATTAAAGGCATGCATCATCACCCCGGCCATTAAATAAGCATTTATTTCTATTTTGTGTGTCTGCCTGCTTTCCCTGCATGTATGTCTGTGTAAGCATGTATGTCTGTGTATCACATGTGTGCAGTGTTCAAGGAGGCCAGGAGAAGGCCTTGGGGGGCTTGAGTCTCTGGAAGTGGAGTTATAGATGGCTGTGAGCTATCATGTGGGTGCTGGGAACTGAAGCTGGGTCCTCTGCAAGAGTAGCCAGTGCTCTTAAACACTGAGCATCTCTCCATTCCCCGTAAAATTTATTTTTATTCTTAAAGTGTACGACATACATTCTTGATAGCCAACCATTGATGCGTGCGTGCGTGTGTGTGTGTGTGTGTGTGTGTGTGTATGTGTGTGCGTGCGCGTGCATAGGTTAGTTGAGAACACGGAGTCCTGGGAGCTGGTTGATTAGCCTTTGACCCATGCCACTGGCTCCCTGATGTACATACCACTGCCCAGGGGCTCAGAGATCTTATCGCTGACAGGCCTCCACCTTCCTGGAATTTCAAACCCAAACCCTCTGCTTCTCTCTTTTACTGGAGACAAACAACCAAACCTGTGGGCCTCTCTGGCTCTAGCCCTGGGGTGAGAGCAAGGAGAACCAGCCCCGGGAAAGGAAGAGCATCAGGCTCCTGCCTCCAGGGTCATCAGAGTAGGGACCTGCACTTCAAAGTTCACTGCACTCTTGCGTTTTGCGTCTAGGCTTCTGCACCTGTGGTCCCTGCATCTTTGGTGCTGCACGCTCCGCTTCCAAGGCACATCCAGAGTAGGTTTCCTCCGTGGCAGCTTCTGGTTAATTCTGTGCCATTTCAGGTCTTGATCTTGCCAGCCTCTATTTTCCCGTGCATTGAATGACGGTGTTAATAGAAACAATGTCTTGGAGCAATTCAAAGGAACAGCTAAGCCAGCCCTATGGAGGAGTTAAGACAGTGTTCTATTTTTAGAAACTCTAGGAGCCAGGTGGGCCCTTTCCAGCCGCCCCAGAGCTGGCCAGAGCAAGGAAAATCTTTCTCACGCCCAAGTCCCGCCTCTCCTCCTTTGTCAGGCCAAGGAGGAGGCCCAGGTGGGGGCGTTAACTACGCTGGCTGCTTTGCTGTGATAGAGGAGCAGAGCTAGGCACAAGGTGATTTGAAAAGGCCGTAAGGTGTGTCATGCTTTATTATTTGGTGCAGTAGGAAGTGTTCAGAGGGGGCATGTGACTGTCTGGGCGGGATGCAGCTCAGGGGCAGAGCACTTGTCTAGCCTGTGTGGGCTCTGGATTCCATCCCCAGCACCACAGGCTGGATTGCACGCATGAGCGCTCCCTGAGACCGGTCCACCCATGTTATTCCACACCTCTTCCTTTTGCTCGACCCGTGTATCCTGGATGCTTTTCACATCAAGATTTGAACATTCCGGCCTGGTGAGATGGCTCAGTGGGTAAAGGCGCTTGCCACCAAACCTCACACAGTAGAAGAGAACTGACTCCCAGGAGTTGTCCTGTGGTTTCTGCACCTCTACTTCTGTGTACATGTGCACGCGTGTGAACACACACACATTCCACCTGTCTGCCTTTAAGATGGGCTTAAGGAGTCAAACAGTTTGACAAACACTCTCTAACCAGGTCCCATACTTTTTGGACACACTTATACCGAGCCCAGCAGCTTCGACTTTCCAGTAAAAATACGGAACTATGGTGGTGCTGTCCTCAACAGCGACCCAGAAACCCATGGCTTCTGGTCACCTCCACTGTCCCAGCAAAGCCACATCCTCTGTTTGTACCTACTTCTTCCCAGCCTGGCTCCCCTTCACTCAGAACACAAGGCCTGAAGGATCCACACCCTTCTAAGGCCAGGCCAGCATACCCTCTCCACGCCTGCCTCTCTCAGCCAGGCCAGGGACGGCTCTGCCCCAGGACCCAGCATCGCTTCTCCTCTGGTGAAGCCCGTTTCCTGGATCCTCCAGGTCTTGCCCAATTGCCACTTCTCAGACTAGGCTTGGTCTTAGGTAATTGTCTCGATGCAAGAGGGTTTGAGTTCCATCCTCCTCAAAACCAACTAACAATACCTGCTTATTTCAGATAAAGCCAAGGCAAGCAGAGTATGAGCTCAGATTCCGTAGTGGCTGCAACTGCCAGTGTGTTATCCCTGAGGGTCCTCTGCTTTCACTGACCATATGTCCTGGGTCTTTGTCTTATGGCTGCTCCCAGAGGGATGGGACCCTGGCAGCTAAATGGCCAGGTGACCTGTCAGGATAGAGACTCAGGACCCGATGGCACCAGCCTCTGGGGACGCTGTGGGAACAGGACATATATTTGCTCTGTGATAGGCACTGGCCGCGTATCCCACACTGGGGGGCTTACTCTTCCTTTGGATCCTAAAACCAGAGCCTTTAAGAGTTTGCGCAGAGGGGAGACTGAGGCACAGTCAGTGACAGTCATATGGCTTGTAGGTGACAGAATATGTGTGCATCCAGCTCCTCTGGTTCTCCCCACTCTGAGTTCATGCCACTCGTGACTGTATCGAGCAGCTTAGCGTCATTAAGTCCTCAGTCATACATCTGGGACTCAGATCCTGAGTGCTGTGTGTCTCTGAGCAGATTACTTCCCATCTCTGTTCTCTTTAAAAGTCATTGTTATTATTTTATTATGGGGATGTGGTATGTGTATATGGGCACATGCATGATATGGCGTACGTGTGGAGGGCAGAGGACAGCTTTGTGTTGTTAGTTCTCTCCTTCCACCTTTATGCGGGTTCCAGGGATTGAACTCAGCTCTCCAAGGTGTGCCTGCAAAATTCAGAAAAGGGCATCAGAGGCCCCGGAACTGGAGATACAATGGTTGTAAGGCACCGTATGGCTGCTGAGAATCGAACCCAGGTCCCCCGCAAGAGTAACAAGTGCTCTTCGGTGGCTGAGCCATCTCTCTAGCTCCCGGAAGTGAATTTCAACATATCTGAGGTGGAAATAGCTCTCTTCTGGAAGTCTGATCCTTTGGTTTTTGTTTTGAGACAGAATCTTGCCAGGGGCCAGTTCTACTTAGCAGAAGTTCAAAGCAGGAAAAACGTGGATTTAGCTGGGGGAGGGGACTCGGTCAGTAGAGCGCTTGCCTTGAATGCAAGGAGCCCTGGGTTCTGCATAAACCTGGTTTGATGGCACACAGCTGTGATCCCAGCACTCGGGAGGCAGAGGTAGAGGCAGGTGGATCTCTGTGAGTTCAAGGCCAACCTGGTCTACAAAGCAAGTTCCAGGACAGTTAAGGCTGTGCAGAGAAACCCTGTCAAGAAAAACAAAGAAACCAGCAAAGGTCAAAGTCATCCTTGATTTATAGAGAACACATACACACATACACACACACACACACACACACACACACACACACACAATATACTAGTCCTGCAGACTAGCCATGAAACAGACTGCTGCTGATGAGGGGGTCCTACTGGGCCAACCACTGGTGAAGGTGTCCCACAGATTGTTTGACTTTCTGGAAGCTAGGAAGAAACCCATGGCCTTGCCAGGCCGTCAGGGACTGTGGAGAGCATGTGTGATTCCTGTCACCCTAGGCGGAGGCCCTGGCTGCCTGCACTAGCATCATCTGCTCCCCAGGCTGGCTGAACATAGGACAATGATGCTGAGGGTTTCTGTTCAGGTTCCAGAGCATTCCTGGCAGAGGAGGGGAACACTTGGCAACACAGAACGGCTGGGAGATGGTTCCAAGTAGGCACCAGACTTTAGCACCCAAGCAGTTAGCCAGGAAGGAGCCTTGCACAAGGCTCTGGGCCCCTTGGTCCTCAGTGTGTATTGAAGGAATGCTAAGAGTCCCCGGGGTGAGGAAGGACCTGAGTGTGCATGAGCAGAGGCAGCATCCTTCCTGAACACCTGCTTTGGGGTTAGCTCATGCCCTTTTCCTCCTCCTTTCACAGGAGTCCTCCCCCAGGGCCCAGTGTCCTCTTCCTTACCTGCCACCAACTTAGACCCTCATATCTGGAGAGCAAGACCCTGAGATGTGAGGTCAGAGTTGCTGATTTCAGCTCTGACAATCTCCTCTAAAGCCCTAGCCTGTATGTCCTCATCCAAAACCCTGGAAACTGTTAATTACTCACAGGAAGGTCTGGGAGCCTCAGTCTAAGACACGGGGAGCACAAGAAATCCAAACTAGTGCCGGAAAATGTCCAGCTTGTCGGAATGTCTGGACGACGGGAACCTGCAGGCTGCAGGAAGCAGAGCGGGAGGAGATTGCAGGCTCTGTAATCTTGGCCAAATCCTCTCGCTCTGCTGGGCGTTCTGGGATACCAGGCGACTGACAGCACAGAGTTCCCAGGCGAGCATGAGATCAAATGAGGCAGAAAGCACACCGCTTTGGTCCTGGTAAATACCATGGGGGTTTGTTGGTGCACTGATCAGGAGTTGGTATTCCTCCATGCATGCATGCAATTGGCATCCAGTGAATACAAAGGGTCTGACTGGCAGAGCTGAGGGCACCTGGTGTAAGCCTGGGCCTTGGGGCTGAACTGATTACTTCCTGTGTTGCTGTTGTATTTTTATCATTGTTAGTTTTATTTGAAACAGGATTTCTCTATGTAGCCCTGGCCATCTTGGAACTCACTCTTTAGACCAGGCTGGCCCTGAACTTGGAGATCCGCCTGCCTCTGTCTCCTGAGTGCTGGATTAAAAGTGTGCGCCACCACCGCCCGTCTTGTTATTCTATCTTATTTACCTTTTCTTCTTGTGTTCATGCCACAGTGGGCATGTGGAGGTGAGAGGGTAACTTTCTGGGGCTGATTCTCTTTGACCTTTGTGTGGGCTCTGGAGGTCAAACTCAGGTTCCCGGGTTTGTCCTGCCAAGCAGCTCCCTGGCACAGTCCCTGTGGAGCTCAGCAAGCCTGGCACTTGATTTTTAGCCCAGCTGGCCTGGAGCTCTTGGCAATCCTCCTGCCTCAGCACTGCTCCTGGCTTGTAGTTGAGACTTAAGAGAATAAAGGAGGAAGCCTGGGACAGAGACAGGTGGCTTGTGACCTGTGAGATGACAGACAGCAGGGCATGGCCATTCCATTTCAAAGGTGGGGAAGCCAGAGCCTAGGATTAGGCTTCACCCCGCCTCCGTCCCAGGGGAAGAATGTGACAGGCCGAAGCCAGACCCACTCCCCAGAGGCAGCTCCTGACCCTCTGCCCCTTGCAGGAAGTGGACATGGGGTGAGCTTATGTCCCTCTGTCCCTCTGTGGCAGAGCGAGCCCTTGTGCATCTCTGACATTTTTGCGTCTTGGGACAAAGGGTGAAAAAACTCAGATGAACTGGGCTGCTTCCTGGTGGAAAAACACTTCCAGCTGCAAGTCTAGTCTTGCCTCTGTCTCCTTCTGTCCCCGCTGCTCCTCGCTGGAAAGATATTGGGGCTCAGAGACCCAAAAAATTGAGTGTATGGGGTGGGCCATCCATGCTAGCCCCACCGCTGCTATCAGAAATCCTGGAGTGAGTGAGCACTGATGCTTTAGGAAATTCTGCCACTGTCCCTACCCGGATCCCATGGCCTTCCCAGCATAACTACCAGAACTTTCCAAAGTGACCTGGCATAGGCCTGGGAGTCAGACAGACCTTGCTTGGCCCATCCCCGAGTCCCACGATGTAGGATGAGCTGTGATACATCTCATTCTGTTTCCTCATCCTCAGGATGTGAACAGACAACCTGGTACCATGAGGCCTGCATGAGAAAGTGGCTCCTGGCTTGGCCTAGAGCTGACTCTTGGAGGTTTTTATGACCTGATAGTCTGAATACAAATTAATTTTGGCTATGAGTCCCATCATGCTCTCTGCTAACTGGACATGGGTATCACCTCGGTTACCTCTTCATACACACGTCTATCAGCATATAAATCACAGATAATAATAATGGGTTTTATTATGGCATTTTCTTTTTTTCTTTTTGGTTTTTCGAGACAGGGTTTCTCTGTGGTTTTTGGAGCCTGTCCTGGAACTAGCTCTTGTAGATCAGGCTGGCCTCTGCCTCCCAAGTGCTGGGATTAAAGGTATGTGCCGCCACCACCTTTTTTTTTTTTTTTTTTTAAAGACCAATTTCTTTTTTTTTTTTTTTTTTTTATATTTATTTATTTATGATGTATACAATATTCTGTCTGTGTATATGCCTGCAGGCCAGAAGGGGGCACCAGACCCCATTACAGATGGTTGTGAGCCACCATGTGGTTGCCGGGAATTGAACTCAGGACCTTTGGAAGAGCAGGCAATGCTCTTAACCTCTGAGCCATCTCTCCAGCCCTTAAAGACCAATTTCTAAATCTGGTCCCAGGTCTCCAGTGCTTTTCACAGCTCATCCCCTGACAGACCCCACTGTTGGTGTGGTCCCCTCTCCCCTGTGACCTCACTCACACTGTGAGCCCAGTGTGGTCCAGGTCCCTTCTGTTCCAGCAACCATTCTGTGTTGTTTCCTCTGAGGAACAGAGAAGTAAACTCAGTTTCTCAAAGTCACACAGCCAGCAAATGCTAAATCTGGGAGACTTTTCTTTCTGCCTCTGAAACTGGATGGGTTTTGAGACCCTCCCACCCCACCCAGAGTCAGGACTCCCACAGGAACGTCTACAAGAGAGATGTATTCTTTCCTGCCTGGCTTTCATCATCTTCCAGGTGCCTCTCCCTGCCATATGCTGGTCCTGCCACTTTCCTGTGGGGAGAAAACCGTGTAGGGGGAAATTTGTGTGGGAATACGGAGATTGTTCTTCAGTTAAGAGCTTCTGCAGAGGGTCAGAATTGCATTCCCAGGATCCACAGTGTGCAGCTCATAACTGCCTGTAACTCCAGCTCCAGGGACTCTGATGCCCTTTCCTAGGGCACCCGAGTGTATGTGTGCTTCACACACACACATACATAGATACACACTCATAAACAAAAGGTTTATATTTTTTAGACTTTCACACATGAGTACTACGTTTTACATTATTTCCATTGCTTCTTTTCCCCCTCTTTTTAAATTCATAACTGTTTCTGTAATTATTACCATTTTACACACACACACACACACACACATACACACACACACACACATACACACACACATACACACACACATACACACACACACACACACATACACGACTGAGTCCATTTGGTGTTGCCCATATGCACATGAGCTTGGGGTTGATTCCTTGACTCTCAGAAGCCGTCGTTTGTCTGTAGCTTTTAATGTAGGGAAGAGGCCTCGAGAAATTTCCCCCATCCACACTGGCATGGTTACCAGTGTGGTTATTGTTCGGGCCACCATATTGGTGAGATTTCACGAGTGTGGTAGCTATCTGTCTTGCCTGGAGGACACTGTCTCTCTGCAGGACAAAATAAACCTTAAAAAAAAAAAAAGGAGGGGCTGGAGAGATGGCTCAAAGGTTAAGAGCACTGATTGCTCTTCCAGAGGTCCTGAGTTCAATTCCCAGCAACCACATGGTGGCTCACAACCATCTGTAATGAGATCTGGTGCCCTCTTCTGGCATGCAGGCATACATGGAGGCTGAACACTGTGTACATAGTAAATAAATCTTTAAAAAAAAAAAGGAAAGAAAGATGCCAGCCATGTATTGATGTGGGATATCCTTCTCTATGCTGTGAATATGTGTTGCTTTTATTGGTTGATGAATAAAACTGCTTTGGCCTATGACAAGGCAGAATAGAGCTAGGTGGGAAAGGCAAACTGAATGCAGGGAGAAGGAAGGCAGAGTCAGAGAGATGCCAGCAGCAGGTGGAGAATCAAGATGTAAGGTAACAAGCCATAAGCCTCGTGGTAAAATATAGAATAATAGAAATGAGTTGACTTAATTTGCAAGAGCTAGTTGATAATAAGCCTGAGCCATTGGCAAACGTTTGTAATTAATCTAAGCCTCTGAGTCGGGAGCTGGTGGGTAGGAGAGAAACCTCTAGCTACAATGTGTAGAAAGAAGTGTGCACAGCACTCATGAACCTGGCAACATTTGGGGAGTCAGTATTGGGGCTACATAACACAAAGTGACTCATTGAAAGTGTGATTTGTGGCTGGTCACAAGTCACGCCTCTGTGAGTTTGGAACCAGCCTGTCTATGTAATGAGCTTCTTCCAGGACAGCCAGGGCTATGTAGAGGGATCCTATCAAAAATAAAAATAAAATAAAATAAAAAGTGACTTGTTTGTTCTGCTCTGAAGCAGTTCCTCTGCCAGGTCAGCAGCAGGAACCTCTTGGGCCAGACCAGCAGAAGTCACTGAAAGAATGTGGCCTTTGCTTTGATATGGAGGAGAGCACTGAGGAGAGCCAGGGCCTGACAGAGACAAATGACTGAGCAACCAGGTGAGACAGGAATTTACATTCCCACATGCATGGATCCCCGCCTTGGATATAGCTGCCTGGGCTAAGGTCTGCTATTCTGAGATGTTGGAGCTGGGATTGGGGTGGAGGTGGGCAGGGTCCCATCTCACATCTGGAACTCAGGCCTGTGTCCGTCTCTGTCTAGAAAGAAGAGACAAGCCACCAGGCACTTGGACCCTTCTGCCCACGGGAAGGTGGGAAGACAGATGTGCACTGCTGAGGTCTGTCCTGTGGGGCATGGGCAGGAGGGGTTGAGTGAAGGCCTCTGATGCACAGGTAGAGAGTGGTGGGTTCAGCCTGGGGTTTAGGGGCCACAGAGACTTTGTTCCTGGGACCCCTGCACACTTAGTGAGCCTCGACTGCACCATGGAACTCAGACCAGTTAGCGTTGACACCCTGAAGATGTTTGAATACGAATGGCCCCCAAAGGTTCATACATTTGAATCTTTGGTTCACAATTAGTGGATTGTTTGGGAGGTAGAAGGAGGTGTGGCTTTGCTGAGGGAGGTGTGGCCTTGCTGGAGGAGGTGTGGCCTTGCTGGAGGAGGTGTACCACTGGGGGTGGAGGTTTCAAAAGCTCACACCAGGTCCTGAGTCTCTATCTGTAACTTGTGGATTAGATGTGAACTCTCAGCTACTTCTCCAGCACCATGCCTGCCTGCCTGCCACCATGCTCCCTGCCATGATGGTCATGGACTCACCCTCTGAAACTGTAAGCAAGCCCCCAACTAAATGATTTCTTTAATAGTTGCCTTGGTTACTGTGTCTCTTCACAGCAATAAGACAATAGGACAGTTAAAGGAGCTAAGCCCCCATGAGGGTGCATTTTTAGCTATACAATGCTGTTGATTTGTTTGTCTGCACCAAGCCAAGTACAGGCTTGTGGACAACAGTGGGCCCCAGGTCCGTAGTGCAGGGAGAAGGCAGAGCCCAGGAGGGCAGGGCCAAGAGCCTCGGACACACCCCTTCCACACCCTGTTAAGGCCTCTGAGGCTTCTCCTGGCCACAGCTGGATCCAACTGTGTAGTTAAACGGCAGGCTGCGTCCCACCACCCAGCTAGCTTTACCCGAAATAATTACACAGAAACTGTATTCTTTTAAACACTGCCTGGCCCATTAGTTCCAGCCTTTTATTGGCTAGCTCTTACATATTGATCTAACCCATTTCTGATAATCTGTGTAGCCCACGAGGTGGCTTACCAGGGAAGATCTTAACCTGCGTCTGTCTGGAGTGGGAGAATCATGGTGACTCACTGACTCGGCTTCTTTCTCCCAGCATTCTGTTCTGTCTACTCGGCCTACCTAATTTTCTATCCTATCAGAGGCCAAGCAGTTTCTTTATTACTTAACCAATGAAACAACAGATAGAAAAATGACCCTCCTCCATCACAACTGCTGGTTCTTTGAGGCCCTAAGAGTTTGCCCAGTGGAGTGAGGATGGAGACTTCCTCGGAGAGACATCTTCCTCTTTCTCGTGGGCCTGAAGCTCACTGGGTAGGCTAGGCGGGCTGACCGGCGGCCCCTGGGATCTTTCCACCTCTGTCTCCCCAGCCCTGGGGTCACAAAGTGTGTCTGCCACACCTCGCTTTCACAAGGGTGCTGGGAACCAAACCCAGCTCATGCCAACTCTTTATGGATGGAGCCATTTCCCCAAAGGCTTTTCTTTTGAGAAAAGGTCTCAGGATGTAGCCTAGGCTGACTTCCAATTCACAATCTTCTTGCCTGTCTCTTGAGCCCAGGGATGACAGAGTGGCCACATGACACCATACCATTAAATGTGATTTAATGTTCATGAAAATAACACAGGACCAAGAAAATGCCTGGTCCTGTGGGGAGGTGCTTACGTCATGCCTGGTCTTAACTTTTGTTTTGTGGGGCTGGGAATGGAACCCAGGCCTTTGAGTGTGGTGAGCACACAGCCTTCTGCTGAGCCGCAGCCTCTGCCCAATTTTAGATGAGGTGACACAGTCGGAGATCAGGTAGGTAACTGGTCCAAGGGTCAAGAGCTAACGAGGGCGTGTCTCCTGCTGAATACCAGATGATCCCACACGCATTTATTGCCGCATGCCCTCTGAGGAGCAGGGAACCAGCATGGCTGCCCACTTCAGAGACTCATGGAACTGTATCCAGCGTCAGTAGAGGCTGCTCCCCAGCTCTCTTGAGGGAGCACTGGGCTACGTTTTCCAGTCACCATGAAAAAAACACCCTGGCAAAATCCTGGAACTGAAGTAGGGAAAAAATCATCCCGAATGAGGAGGGAAGGGTCCATTCTGGCTCACAGTCCACCAGGGCGGGCTAGTCCTGGTGGCAGGAACATGAGGCAGCCTGTTACCATGTCACCCACGGTCAGGAGGCAGAGAGAGAAGACTTCAGTCCTCAGCTCCTGGTGTCCCATTTATTCAGTCGGCCCCTGGCCCCTGGACTGCCTCCTACATTTGGGATGGATCTTCCCACTCCTAACCTTTTTTTTTTTATATTTATTTATTTATTATGTATACAATATTCTGTCTGTGTGTATGTCTACAGGCCAGAAGAGGGCACCAGACCTCATTCCAGATGGTTGTGAGCCACCATGTGGTTGCTGGGAATTGAACTCAGGACCTTTGGAAGAGCAGGCAATGCTCTTTACCACTGAGCCATCTCTCCAGCCCCCACTCCTAACCTTTTTAAGGTGACCACTCACAGCTACGCCTGAGGCTTGTCTCCAGGGTGGCTTTAGATCGAGTCAAGTGACAATCTTAACTGTCACACGGGTTCAGCTTCTGTAGACTGCTGGCTGCAGGTGCTTTGAGTATGTTGCCTTCAGGGTATCTTCAGCATGGCTTGCTTTGTTTTATTGAGCAAGCCTAGGAGAAAGTTGGGGGGGGGGATGAAGGGAGAGGGAGGTGCTTAAGTCATGCCTGGTTTAACTTTTGTTTTGGGGGCCTGGGAATGGGACCCAGGGCTTTGAGCATGCTCAGCACAGACATCCCTGCTCTGTCCTGAGCTATAGGTCAGCAGGGAGATTAACATCTCACCTTTTCCTCTTTCTCTCAGCACTGAGTAGACTCAGGGCCTTGCCCTAGGCAACACTCTATCTCTGAGTACACCTGCGGCCTTATTTCTTATTTCTTTACAGTCAGCTATCTTACTTTGTAGCTCACAGGGCCTCTGATTTGCAATCTTCCTGCTTCAACCTTCAAAGTAAATGGGTTAGTTGGGTGGTGGTGCACGCCTTTAATCCCAGCACTCAGGAGGCAGAGGCAGGCAGATCTCTGTGCGTTGGAGGCCAGCCTGGTCTAGAAGAGCTAGTTCCAGGACAGGAACCAAAAGCTACGGAGAAACCCTGTCTCGAAAATCAAAAAAAGAAAAAATTCTTACCTATTAGAAGAAGGGTTAAGCCATGCATGGTAGCTTACTCTGAGGCAGGAGGATTGCCCTGAGTTGGAGACCAGGCTGACCTGGTCTTTACGAACAACAGAAGCTGAAGAAATGCAAGGTGAGAGATGTCATCACTGAAGGAAGCATGCCCCAAGTACAGGACGGGATTATAGCTCTCCTACCTGTGAAGCCAAATACTCAAGCCCAGGAATGACCGAGTGTGACCTGGCACCTCCTGGAGCCCTGGCACACCCCTCTGAGCCATACTGTGAGCCTCACAGAATTCTAGCACAGCCTGGTACCTGGCACTCACACCTGATTTTCCTGGTGTGGTCAGTGGTGATTACTACTGATTGCACGTGGGACTTTTCTTCTTTTTGTGGGGCTGGTACTGTGCTGTGTATCTTTTGCCCTGGGGCTGAGGCTCTAGGTCCAGGAAGTTTACTTGCAAATCTATTTGGTTTCTCTGTCTTTCCCTGAGATTTTCGTCTTTGGTACCTCTGATGACCAAAGCAGCTGCTCCTGGGTTGTCTGGGACCCACCCACGCTTCCCTGGGGTCTAGAAGAGGCAGGAGATGGGTAAAGTTTCTGGCTGATCCTTTTCCGCCTCCACAGTCAGCTTCAGGAGCCTCCTGAGCCGTCAAGTCTGTCGGGACTGTTGATGGGAGAAGCAGGTGGAAGAGCAAGGCAAGGAGGCCTGGTGGGCAGCAGCCAGGCTAGTGTGGAGTGAAAGGGGGTTTGCCGGGGTCCAGCAGACCCAGGTCCTAGTCCCAGCACCCAGCACCAGCATTCACCACCAAGCTCACTAAGGTGAAGCTTGGTGCAAGCTCACTGCCTTCCCTCCCTGTTGTCACCATGTTCACCTCCCCAAATCTCACCAAAGCCGCCTTGCCTGGATCACCCCTGTGCTGCGTGAGCCCCAGGGAAGGGTAGACACGCTTCTGCCTGAACTACCCCCCTCTCCCCATTGCCCTGTGATCTCAGGAATGCCCAGTTTCACCCTCTGTCCTGGGTTTCCAGAAACAGCGATGATAACACTGATTCTAAGCCGGGGAAGGTTGCCGGAGGACAGCCTGTTCCTAAACTTCTTTGTCTCTCCTTCAAGTGCCCTCAGCAGCGGGAAGGGTCAGGTCACTTGGGACACACAAGAACATTTTCTGACTTCAGTGAGGTTTGTTTTTATCCCGTGAGTCAGAAATTCACCCAGACACACTTCTCGTTCATGTTAGCCACAGTGGGGCACACCTGTTGATCCCAGCATTTGGGAAGGAGAGACAGGCAGATCAGGAGTTCAAGGCTGGCCTGGGTTATGTGAGTCCTTGTCTCAAAACAAACAAACAAATCCAAAAAGGAACAACTAAAAAAGAAAAGAATAAACCAGGGTCTAGAGAGATGGCTCAGCAGTCAAGCTGCTCTTGCAGAGGTTTGGTTTCCAGCACCCACTTAGCAGCTCACAAGCATCTGTAACTTCAGTTTCAGGGGAACTGATGCCCTTTTCTGGCCTCTGTGGGCATCTGCACGCACATGGTGTACATACACAAACAAGCACACATGCATACGCACACTAAATAAATTAATAAAACTTAAATATATCAAAAACAAAACTAACATGCAGGCTAAGAAGGGCTATGTTCATTGCATGAGGCTACAGATATTTCTTGGGGATAGAGAAAACACTGAAAGCCCAAAACCTCAGCAAAGTTCACTAGAAGAACACCTAGTTTGTTCAAGTAACCGGGGAGTGGGGGAAGGGGGGGCGCTGGTCAGTTTAACTTTCACCTTGACACAATCTAAAAAGAGTGTCTTGGTGGATTATCTAGGTTGGGTTGGCCTGTGGGCAGTCTGTGGGGGGGATTGTCTTGGTTGTTAATTGATACAGGAAGACCCAGCCCACTGTGGGCGGCACCATGCCCTAGGCAGAGAGGGTCCTGAGCTTTATAAAAGAAGAGAAAGCTACCTGAGCCCAAACAAAGCAAGGGTCTGTGGTCTGTTCTCTCTCGCTCTCCACTGCGCCTCTGATGCCTTGACTTCCTGCAATTGCCAGGACTGTAAACCAACTAAACCCTTTCTTCCCTGTGCTTCCTCTCATCAGGGTGTTTGTCATGGCAACAGAGAGGAGACTGGGTTTGGGGGGAGGCTTGCTCAAGCCATTTGTAGTTCACTGGAACCCAAAGTTCCACAGCGCTTACCCCTTTGCTGTGTATATCCCCCCCCCCCCCCCCCCCCGTGTGTCTCAGAGTGGGCACCCCATTCCCAAACCTTGGGTCTTTGTCTCAGGGATGGACTCAGCTGGGATGCCCTTCCCTGTAACAAATTTTTCTCTGTCCTGCCAGCTTCCAAATAACAGCACAGAAATTTCTTATTAATTATGAAAGCTCGACCTATCTCTTAGGCTTGTTACTAACTAGTTCTTATAACTTAAATGAACCCATTTCTATTCATCTACTTTCTGCCGTGTAGCTCAAGGCTGTTACTTCTCCTGCACATCCTGTTCTGCATCTCCTGATGTCTCCCCCTTTCTCTTCCCAGAGTCCCGCCTATACCTCCTGCCCAGCTATTGTCCATTTAGCTTTTTAATGCACCAATCACAGCAATACATCTTCACACACTGTACAGATACCCCACACCACGATACTTCCCTGACTCCAGAGTCACGTTTCCAAGGGAGGAAACTTTAGGACCAGACATCTAATGCCATGTTTGTGACCAGTGAGTGCATGGGACATGTGCTGTTTCACAGTGGAGGCTTTAAGCAGGGGTGCAGGCCAGTCAGTCCCCCAGGACTCAGCCAATGAGTCCCCAAGGACCCCGAGATGCCTCCCTGCCTGTGTTCTACCAAAATAGGATTAACTTCTTCCTTGTTTGTAGGAAAAGTTTAAGCTTGACTTTGGTTAGAATGTTGATCCAGGGCAGTGGTGGTGCACACCTGTAATCTCAGCACTCAGGAGTCAGAAACTGGTGGGTCTCTGAGCTTGGGGTCAGCCTGGTCTACAGAGCAAGTTCCAGGACAGCCAGGGCTACACAGAGAAACTATGTTTCATTTTTCTTTCTTTTTTTTTTCTTTTTTCTTTCTTTTTTTTTTTTTTTTGGTTTTTCGAGACAGGGTTTCTCTGTGGTTTCTCTGTGGCCTGTCCTGGAACTAGCTTTTGTAGACCAGGCTGGTCTCGAACTCACAGAGATCCGCCTGCCTCTGCCTCCCAAATGCTGGGATTAAAGGTGTGTGCCACCACCGCCCGGCTGAGAAACTATGTTTCAAGACAAACAAACCAACTGATTTCCAGATAGTCCTAAATTTGCTTTTCATTTCACTCTTTAGTCCAGGTTGACCTCAAGATCACAATGTAGCCCCAACTGGCCAGGAACCTGTGGCAATCCTCCTGCCTCAACTCCCCAAGTGTTGGAATTACAGCCATGAGCTACCATACCCAACTATTAGGGGTTTGTTTCTGGCGCCCTCACAAATGCCATTTAGACTCTGGTTCAGGAAATGTTTTAATCACTGTCCCCAAGAAGGCGGTCAATAACCACACGTCCATCTCAGGAGGGGCCGAGGGTCCATGTCAGATGGCGGTCAGCAGGCCAGCTTCTGCAAACAGCCGCATTCTTTTATTACTTCCACACCAGGAAAAGGCTTGATCCTCTAATAGTGTACCGGCGTCATTGGCTGGGCTGGAAGAACTTGTTTGGCTAAATTTAGAACCCGCAGGAAGGTCGGAGTGGGTACATTAAGAGCCCAACTCAGCCTCTGAGGCTCTTCCTGGTGAGCTTGGCTGTGAAGGCCCTGGAGTCCTTGAGTGCAGTGTAGAATAGAATCTTGCGTCCTCTACCTGTCTGCTATGGGAACTCTGCTGGGGAGTCTGGCTCCCAGCCAGGCTCTGCTACCCTTCAAAGAGTGGAGAGGACAGTAAGATCTACTTATAGGGTGCTGCCAAATCCGGCCAGACATTTTCCTAGTGTGTGTGTGTGTATCTGCCGTGTTTTTTTTTTTTTTTCTTTCAAGACAAGGTTTCCCAGTAGCTATGGAGCCAATCCTGAAACTCGCTCTGATCTCAAACTTGAGATCCGCCTGGCTCTACCTCCCAAGTGCTGGGATTAAAGGCATGTGCCACCATCGTCCAGCCTGCTGTGGCTCTTGTGGAGACCAGAGGACAGCTTCAGGAACCAGCTGTTTCTCCCATCAGGTCATCAGGCTTGGGGGCAAGTGCCCTTGCTCACTGAATCTTGACAGTCTCAGACTTTTTCCTTTCTGCTTTTGGAGTCATTTATTTTGTTTTATATGTATGGGTGTTTTGTCTGCATGTATGTCTGTAGCTGTGTGCATATAGTGCCTACAGATGCCAGGAGAGGGCGTCGGATTCTCTGGAATTGGAGGATTTTTTTTTAAGTTTTTATTTATTAATTATGTATACAGCGTTCTGTCTGCACACCAGAAGAGGGCACCAGATCTCATTACAGATGGTTGTGAGCCACCATGTGGTTGCTGGGAATTGAACTCAGGACCTCTAGAAGAGCAGTCAGTGCTCTTAACCTCTGAGCCATCTCTCCAGCCCTGGAATTGGAGTTATGGGTGGTTGTGAACCACTACCTGGGTGCTGAAAGTCGAACCCAGGTTCCCTGCAAGAATAAGTGCTCTTAACTGCTGAACTATCTCTCCAGTCCCCCATACCCTGCCTTTTGAGACAGGGTTCTGATAACAATGCAGGCCATCCATGGCTTCCCCCAGCCCCTTGCCCCAGGCTCCTGAGTGCTGGGTTTTTATTTATCTATTTTTTAATTTTGGTTTTCCGAGACAAGGTTTCTCTGTGAACTCTGACTGTCCTGGAACTCCATCGTACTCCAGGCTGGCCTCGAACTCACAGAAATCTGCCTGCCTCTGCTTCCCAAGTGTTGGAACTAAAGGCGTGCACCGCCACGCCTAGCACGCTGGATTGTAGGTGTGTGAATCTGGCCCCGGTTTTTACTGACTTCCCCATGTTTGTCCGTTTTTCTGCTTTGTTTTCGTTGGCATTGTTTTTGAGATAGGGTCTTATTATGTAACCCTAACTGGCCCCTGGACCAGGCTGGCCTTAAACTCACAGACTTACCTAACTCTGATTTACAAGGACTGGGATTAAAGGCATGTGCCACCAAGCCCAGCTGTACTCCCCTGCCCCCCCCCCCAAAAAAAAACCTGGGGGTAGGAGGGAAGGGCAGAAAGCAGTGTATTAGGTCAAAAGAGAAGGCAGGAGTAACTGCTTCTCCACAGGCTCCTGAGGACAACACAGCAGGGCCCTGGCTAAGCTGCTCAGTTCGCAGCCCTTGTTTTCTGGCTGCGTGCTCTGGTTGTCTTTAGCTGATTGCTTGTTCGTGGGAGTGGTGCTGTGGATGAACACACACACACACACACACACACACACACACACACACACACACACACACAGGCGCGCGCCCAGACCACGCAGACAGAGACCGGAGGCAGACAAAACTCAGCCATAGCCAAAACTCTGCGAAATCGATGTGTGTGCTGTTGCAGCCACAGCTTTCCAAAACGCAGAGCTCAGTGAAATAAATATTTTTCCTGTGAGAAGAGGCTCAATTCTGTGAGCTTTAACAACCCCGCTCTTTCCAGCCTCGCTCCCTGCAGCTGGCGTCACTGCGCCCATCTTGATGTACTTTAAGTGCCTGGGCGACCACAATGCATTGTTTCCTTGCTTTCCCTCCCTCCACCATGTCCCAGGGGCCCTGGGTGGGACAAGAGCTGCTTCTGGGGGAGAATTTCTAAGCCCTTGATGCTCCTCACTCTCACCATTTCTTGGGGTCCTGACTATCTTTCCCTGGTAAGTCTGCACTAATTTTTTCTTTTCAAGAAAGACAGGGTCTCGTGTGGTCCAGGCTGGCCTCCAGCTTGCTGCGTTGCCTGGGATAACCCTGAGCTCCTAATCCTCCTGTGCCCACTTCCTGATGCTAGGACCACAGGAGTGTGCCACCCACCACACCAACGGCGGAGGTGGAGTCCAGGGTTTTGTGTATGCTGAACAAGCATTCTCCGATGGGGCTACGTCTTTAAGCCACCTCTATTTAAAATAGGATTGGGAAGGAGAGGTGACTCGGTGGGTGAAGCTGCCACCCATGACGACCTGTGTCCAATGGAATTCAATACTAAAAGGAAATTAAATTAGGGACACAGAGCCAGTCCTGATGCACACCCGCTATCCCGTGTTGCTTGAGTTCAAGGCCATCCAGGGCCAATATAGTGAAACTCTGGCGTGTAAAACAAAGTAAGCTCACTGAAAATTTTAGGAAGACAGGGTGGGACAGGGTGGTGACACTTTGAGATAAGGAACAGGGATAGTGTCCTGAGAAAGTGGTGGTTAAGACGTGGCCTTCAAGAGCGATGGGAAGGTGTTAATTACCAGTGACTCCACCACCCTCCCCTCAGTCTCTTTCCCAAGGATCTTTCAGGCCTGACAGTGCCGGTTCGAAAGTCCCTTCGTGGTTACTGTGACTTCAGACCCCCGTCTCCCCTTTGACACTGCAGAGGCTCTGGTGGCTGGGTAGGTGCTGGCCGCGTGCTTGGTCAGTGTTGAGCCTGTTTGCTGTCTGTGGGAAGATGCTGACTCAGCAATGACATGTCACCTTCCAGGACACACTGAGCTTGGGGGAGTGAGACATAAAGAGACATGTTGACCTGTGACACAGTAGTGCTAGGCCTGGGACATTTGTGAATGAGTGACAGTTGGGCTCCCTCAGGAATGAACAAAAGGATGATGGCCAGTACCCCTGTCAGGATGGCTGGAAGTGGAGCTGTCCCCTTGCTCTGACAGGACAAGGAGGGCCTCCCACAGAGGCTGCCTCTGGGGTTCATTGCTAGTGAGTTTGTTCTGCTGCAGGTGAGAGCTCGTGGCTGGGTGTGGTGGCCCACAGTAGGAATCTTGGTATTCGGGATGCTGAGGCAGGAGGATTGCTGAGAGTATGAGGCTAGGCCAGGACTACAGAGTGAGACCCTATCTCAGGAAACAAAAGGGGAGCAGAAAGAGGATCTTGCAGCCTGTTACAGATGGAAAAGCAGCGTGAGCTGAGACGGGGTGAAAGGTCAGGGGGCACAAAGTCAAGGGTGAAAGGTAAGGAGTCAAGGTGAAGGGTTCAAGGTTAGGGGAACAAAGTCAGACGCTATAAAATAATACATTAAACTTTGCCGGGATTAAAGGCATGAGCCACCACTACCTGGCTTACATTAAGCATTTTAAAAAGAACTCCCAACCAGAAAAGAAACACCTTTGTTAAAAAATGGAGATGTAATTCATATGACTTTTGCCCCCCTACAATACACACTTGACCGGTTAGTGCCCTCACAGAGTTGGACCACTGTCATCTAGTTCCAGGATGTCTTTGTCACCCAGGGACACTCACCTCCACAACCTCCTATGGTCACTGTCCTGTTTCTTCCTCCCCTTTCCCAGATGTCACCCGCCTTTTTCTGTCCCCATGCAGAGGGCCTGTCATATAAACATGTGACCAGATGCCTTTTGTGTCTGCTTCAAACGTGCAGGGTTTGCAAGTTTCCCCCACATTTGGGTCACAGGTTCAAACACTTGGTTCCCCAGTGGGTGCAGAAGTAGCTGCCTCTGGGCAAGGCTTGAGGGTTATAGCCTGCCCTTGCTGCCTGACCCATCGAGGTGTGAACAGTCTGCTCCACAAGCTGCTGCCACGATGGACCTGATGCTTCAACCACGGTGATGGACTACACCCCCAAACCAGGCAGTCTCTCACTGATCCTGGGGTACTGGTTAAGTGAGACTGACTGGTCAGTGAGCCCTAGGGACCCACCTGCCTCTCTCCAGTGCTGCGATTCCAGAGTATATTGCTGAACCCAGCTTTTTATGTGGGTGCTGGGAACCCAAGCTAGAGCACAGGAATTTCCCTGGCAGCCACGCCCCCAGTCAGCCCTGCTGCAGCACCCGTTGGTGTCGATTCCTTTATATGGCTGAGCCTTGGCTCAGAGTATAGACAGTCTACACCGGCTTATCCATCTGCAGCTGGGGAATATTTGCGTCCTTTTCTTGGCTGCCGTGGGCATTTGTTTGTTTATCTTTGGTGCATCCCTACTGGATCGCTGGGTCAGACTGTTTCCTGGGCTCCAGCCTTTGTCTTTCCAGAGGTATCTTGGGATTTTTATGGCTCCGCATCCATGAAACACTTGCTATACCCAGTCTTAAACATGTATGGGCCTGGTAATTGCTGGCTGGCTCACACAGAGGGAGAAAGAGGAGTCAGGAAGGCCTTGGACTATGAAGCTTTGAAGAATTTGGGGGTGTGAGGGACCTGAAGAGGCTACATGCAGTGTTGGGAGCAGTGAGACCCCAGATCCTGAATTTCTTGTAATCCCCTGATCTGAGTGCCTACAGCTGCTCTGAGCACGAGACCTTCGGAGTTCCTGATGGCAGGAGAGTGGTTTCTGGTGGGTTTGGCTGGGGCGTGGCTATCTCTATATAATCTGCCCCTGAACACAATAAAGGGAGCATTCTTGGGGAATTCAAGGATGACCTATGTCGCTGTCTCTCTGTCCATGTGTGTTTGTGTATTTTAACTTCCAGTCCCCTTGCCCAAAGCTTGGGAATTGGGTGCTAGCGCACAGAGCGCAAACATGGGGGCGTGGTGCGCGGCATTTGGAGGTCCCCACCGAGATATCGGAAAAGGGAATGCTGAGAGACTGCCCTTGGAAGCCCCTCCAAGAGAGGTAAGCAGACAGCGTCGTTCCTGGCCGACGAGACATATTGAGATGGGAGGTATCTTTTCTTGGTTCAGAAAAGAGTCGGACGATAGGAGTTTGATGATTTAGAGCTTAGTGGAGGATAGTGAGGATTCATCAGAAGAAGAAGAAGAGATTATACGAAAGGAATTAAAAAATCTCTTTAAAAAGCTGAGAAAACAAAGTAAAAAAAGACTCACATCCAACTCCTTCGGCACACCGGCTTATAATAATGAAGGTTGGTCTTATTTGAGTAGGGGCTCTGGCACTGAACAAAACAAGGGAGTTTGTTTTCGTCCTGTACACATGGTTGCACCGGTTATGGAGGTGTCAGATACCAACAACCCAGGGCAAATAATTTGCCAACATTTTGCAATAAAATTTAAAGAAATGAAGCAATTAAAGGAAGCTGTAGCTGTATATGGGGCTCAAGCACCCTTCACATTGGCCATAGTAGAATCTTTCTCTGCTACGAATTTAACACCAAGTGATTGGCAGCAATTATGTCGTGCTGTCTTATCTGGGGGAGATTATCTCCTATGGCGAGGGGAATATCAGGAAAATTGTAAGCAAACGGCCCAGTTAAATGCTCTAGCGGGTCAACCACAATGTAATTTAGATATGTTAACAGGGGCTGGGGCTTATGCCAATTTGCAGCAACAAATTCTGTATGATCCAGGAGCATTCGCCCAAATAGCTGCAGCTGCCACTAAAGCGTGGAAGGCCCTGCCTAACAAAGCAGCTGGGGATCAATTATCAAAAGTTCTACAAGGACCATCTGAACCATTCCAAGATTATGTAGATAGACTGTTACAAGTAGCAGGTAGATGGTTTGGAGATGAGACAACAGCCATGCCTATGATAAAACAACTTGTATTTGAAAATTCCAATAGATATTGTAAGGAAGCATTACGCCCTCACAAAACAAAGAGTTTAAATGAATATATCAGGATACGCAGAGATATAGATGGGAATTTCATTCAAGGCCAGGTTATAGTGGCAGCTATTCAACCTCGGAGAAACACAAGAGCTCTGGGAGAGAGGGCCGGAGGCTGTAATTGTTTTAACTGCGGAACTCCTGATCATTTTCGAAAGGAATGCCCACAGCTGATAATGATGGGAAGGAGGAAACCTGGCTTGTGCCCTAGATGCCGAAGGGTAGCACATTGGGCTAAAGACTGTTTCTCTAAAACAGATATAGATGGGAAACCTCTGCCACGTACCATCAACAGCAGGGAAACTGGCAGAGGGCCCTGCTTCAGGGCCCCAAAACCTCAGTGTATGGAGCAATGACCACGGGACCACAGGGACAGTACCCTAGCCGTGTCCAGTTCCTTCCACAGAGAAATCCTTTTGCATTGCAAACCTTGTCAGAGCCACACCAGGGAGCTCAGGATTGGACCTCTGTGCCTCCGCCAGAGCAGTCTTAGCTCCACAAATGGGAGTGCAAGCCCTCCCTAGGAGTATATGGGCCCTTACCACCGGGTACCATGGGACTTATACTAGGCAGAAGCAGTACCCTTTTAAAGGGGATCCAAATACATCCTGGGATATTAGATGCAGACTATCAAGAGGAGATTAAAGTTATGACATCTGTCCAACAGGAGGTGGTGGTAATTCCTCAAGGTGAGCGGATAGCACAATTAGTGTTGATTCCCAACAAGGTTACCAATAATAAACAAGCCCGTGGCAATAAAGAGTTTGGATCACCTGGAATGCTGGAAAAAGCTGGGAGACTGGACTGCTCTATATGTCCCAGTCAGCTTCTCCCTCTGAGGGCTCAGACATGCCACAGCAGTCTGAGGTTTGACTGCGGAGGAATGTCTTAAACTCCATGGTTCCAAAGAAAGCCAGCAAGAAGGGGCCAGAGATGGACACTGGGCTTGGGTTGTATTGGATGGACCCTGCTTGGTACTGATCTCGTATGCCCACTCAGAACACCATGACCGCGATGTCTGCTTCCCACAGGAGGGGGCCGCCCTGCTCCCTGTGTGGGCAGCCATGCCCAGCTCTGATCCCACATGACCTTCCCAGGTTGCTTTTAAAGGTTTTTTAAAAAATTATTTTATGGCCGGGCTGTGGTGGCACACACCTTTAATCCCAGCACTTGGGAGGCAGAGGAAGGCAGATCTCTGTGAGTTTGAGGCCAGCCTGGTCTACAGAGTGAGTTCCAGGACAGCCAGGGCTACACAGAGAAACCCTGTCCTCTTCTCTTTGTTCTTCTTGACCCTCTCAGATTTCTCCTGCCTGCCTGCCAGCCCCGCCTACTCTAGCTCCTCTCTTGCTATTGGTCGTTCGGCTCTTTATTAGACCAATCAGGTGTTTTAGACAGGCACAGTAACTTTATAGAGTTAAACAAATGCAGCATAAAGGAATGCAACACATCTTTGCATCATTAAACAAATATTCCGCAGCATAATTGAATGTAACACATCTTAAAATAATATTTTTAACAGCCAAACCTTCTTTGTTTATTGATCAGGATGACTACATGTATTGATGCAACCTCCTAGCCTATCACATGGCCAGTGACAGTACGCACCAAGATGAGGCATTTGAAAATCCTTTTATTTTACTTTCCTTTTTCCATATGCTGCAATTTTTTCCCTTGGATTTGTTTTTCCTTAAATATTGTATTTATGTTTATATTTATATCTTGAGTGTTTGGGCTGCATGTATGTATGTGCTCAGGCTAGCCCGGAAGTCATTATCTGGCTGAGGGTGACTTTAAAATTCTGATCCTCCTGCCTCCACTCACAAAGTACTGGAATAACAGGTGTGAGTCTGGGTTTTGGTGTGTGTGTACGTGTGTGCACATTCATGTGAAGGCCAGAGGTCTACCTCAGTTGCTCCTCAGCTGTCCCCTGCATCTTTTTGGCTTGGAACTCATTGCTTGGACTAGGCTGCGTGACCACAAAGCCCCAGTGAACAGGTCTCCACTTCCTTAGCATCCGGATTATAAGCATACTGCCACCATGATGGGCTTTTTTTCTTTTTTGTTTTTAAAATAATGGGTTCAGCCGGGCGGTGGTGGCGCACGCCTTTAATCCCAGCACTTGGGAGGCAGAGGCAGGTGGATCTCTGTGAGTTCGAGACCAGCCTGGTCTACAAGAGCTAGTTCCAGGGCAGGCTCCAAAACCACAGAGAAACCCTGTCTCGAAAAACCAAATAAATAAATAAATAAATAAAAATAAAATAATGGGTTCTAGGAATCAAATTCAGGTCTTCAGGAGTACTTAACCCACTGAGCCATCCCTCCAAGCCTTCTCCCTGTCCACCACCATGTAGCTCTTCCTGGCTGGCTTCAATCTTTCTGCTTCAGCCTCCCAAATGCTGGGATTGCATGCATGAACCACCACACTGGTTCCTCCAGAGAATCGTTCATTGTCTTTCTACTGCTTGATAAGCATGTGAACCAAATGCCACTCTTCCTCACCAACCCCACTGTGTCGGGGTCTGGTCTGTGGTTTTCCTCCACGACAGTAAAACAGAAGCCTCATTGGTCCAGGATCCGTGCAGCCTAGGATGCTCCAGCCTCGGGAGGCTGCAGCTAATCCTTGGCTGTGGCGAGGAGGGATGAGGTTATGATTCTGTCCCCAGTTCACCTTCTAGGAGCCTGTCTCTGACAGACAGCTGGAGTGAGCTGCTAAAGCCCAGATCTGCAGGCCTCTGGCCAGGGCTCTTGGCACCCACAGCATTCCTGCCTCCCATTAGAAGTCAGGCCCTCGTTGCGCTCCCTGGAAGGGAAGGAGCCGCCTCCTGCCAGTGGGAGGGGGTTGGGCTCGAGGGCATTCATCCCTGGAAACTCATCCACGAGGTGGCCAGACTCCAGCTCAGCTCAGCATTTGCAGGAACAGCCACTGGGCCAAGTGGGTCCATGTCCGTAGGCAGGAAAAGCAGCTGAGTCCAAGGTATGGGACCAGAGCAGCATGTGTGGGGAAGGACCGGAGGAGGGGTGGGCTTGGGTGGGTGCATCAGAATAGCTCAGTGATCACACATCTCTGGGTACCACATGCCAGAGTTGGCATGTAGCTGCCTAGCTCCTGACCCTCCCATCTTGTATTTCATACCCGGCACATTGAAGCATGCTCCCTTCTGATTCCTTTATTTGTTCCTTTAGCCTTTCTTCCTTCTCTTTTCTTTTCTCTTTTTTAATTTATTTATTGTGTATACAGTGTTCTGCCTACATGTATTCCTGCTTGCCAGAAGAGGGGACCAGATCTCATTTATACATGGTTGTGAGCCACCATGTGGTTGCTGGGAATTGAACTTAGTACCTCTGGAAGAGCAGCCAGTGCTCTTAACCTCTAAGCCTGCTCTTCAGTCCCTTTCTTTTCTTTCATTTCTTTCTTTTCCTTTAATTGGGACTTTTGTTGTTTTGAGACTGGTCTCATGTAGCTCAGACTGGCCTTGAACTCCTGACTCCGATTTCCAAACGTGTGCTGGGAAGCCTGGCTACCACCAAGTATTGAGTCCAGGGTCTGGTGCACTCGAGACATTCTGCTACTAAGATAGAAAGATGCACAGCGACCCTCCTTTTAATTTTTCTCCTGGGACAGGGTCGTCCTACATTTCCCAAACTGTTGAATTTGGGATCCTCCTGCCTCAGCCTCTGGAGTAGCTTGGATTATAGGCTAGGCTGCCAGACCCAGTCTGATTTGTTAATTTGTTGTTGTTTGAGGCAAAGTCTCACTCCATAGCTCAGCCTGACCCCAAACTCAATGCAAATCTTCTGCCTCAGTCTCCCAAGTTCTGGGATCACAGAAGGGAGTGGGTATACCCAGAGCTTCACTTATTATAATCTTATTATGTGTGTAGATGAATGTGTATACACACAGCATGGTTTACTTAGTGAGTTCCAGGCCAGCTGTGACTTCACAGATCTTATCTAAAAACCAAACCAAACAAAACCCCTTAACCCTCCTTAAGCTGCTCCCTTCCTCTCCTCCCCACACTGGACACAGCTCCAGCTCTTTGTTTTCCCTGATGCTCCCCAGGTGGGTTGGCTGGGAGTTGTGAAGGATTTTGCTGTAACCCGGGGGTCTCCTGGCAGCCGCATGTGGGTGAGGGAGGCACTCGCCTGTTTCGTGAGTCATTAGCTGTCTTCAAAGAGCCCCAAATTCTAGTTTGTTCCTATATGTCATTTTTCTTTTCCACAGAAACTCAGAACTTAGTAATGGCATGCATACAAGTGTGAAGAGGCTAGCTTGGAGCCCCAGAATCCAAGTCGAGTCAGACAGGGCAGTGTACACGGTCTTCTCAGTGGAGATGGAAGCTGATGAGCCAGCTGGTCCACAGTGGTGATGAGACCCTGTCTCAGAGTGGAAGGAAGGGATGGAGCCAGAGGTTGCCCTTTGACCTCCACACTCTCATACACACAACCACATGCGCACACAGCACACAGTTCCCTCTCCCTCCTCCCCCCATCTATCTCCTGATGGGATCTACCTCTTCCAGATGGTGACCGCTTCTCCGCGAGCCAAGCCTTCGTCCTCTGCTGATTTCCATTCAACTGCCATGCATTCCCAACTAAACCATCTCCCGGGAGACTCAGGAAAGAATGTTTGGCAAACAGTGGACTAATTGATAAACAGCTCATGGTTCGCACTCTAGTGTCAGCCTAGAATGTTCTGCAATACTTTGGAAATTCCAGGATTATGATTTAAGCCCAAACTGGTCAGCTACACACATCTGTCTGGTGCTTGGGACCCACGGACCTCACTTTGAGCGTGTGAACCGAGCCTCATGCTCCTTTGGGTGGGAGGTTATCCCTGTTGGTGAAGCAAGGAGGCAATTCTGAAGGTGACCAGTAGGGGTCTCCCTTGCTGGAAAAGAGGTTTGTGCTCTAAGGGCTGGAGAGATAGACCGCAGCGCTTCCCAGCAGATGTAGAGTTCTAGGTTCCGTCTCCTGCACTCCAAAGCAACACCCACCACCTCCACACTGGGAGAGAACACTGGGTTCTAGAAAACATTCTGTCCTTTTGGGAAGAAATCACCCTGTTGGGGAGATATGAGTCAACCATCTGGCATAGTCTCTGAGAAAGGACGGAGAAGGGAATGGAAGCGCTGCGGGCCAGGGTGGCGCTTGGGCTAGGACCCAGGTCCTGGACCGGCCTGTGTCCCCCCAGGAGCTAGGACGAAAGAGAAACATCTCACTGGACTTGAAAAATCAGAGCAGGCTGTCTGCAGCTCTCTCGTGACTTGTTTGTTGTGGAGTGACCAGATGGCTCATCTCTGGTTGAACACTTGGTCCCTTCCCATGCTATGAACAGTCTTGGTCAGCAAGCAAGCAGGCTGGCTGGGGAGCCCAGAGCTCTAGGTTTTGCTGGCCTCACGGCCAGTGTCGGCAGAAATGGCTGTCTTATGTCGGTCTTCACCTGACTGGGACAGGACCTGGTGGTAACTTCATGTATGTGTGATGTGTGTATGTCTTCATATATGAGTGCAGGCATGCACACTCCAGTCTGTGTGTAGAGGTCAGAAGACACCCTGCTTCTACCCTGCTCCAGCAATACAGGCTTTCTTTGTTGTTTCTTGCTGTGTGTGCCCCTGGCTTCTGAACTTCCAGGGATTTGCCTGACTATGCAGCCCATATCACTGTAGGAGCCCTGGAAGTGCAGATGCTCCTGTAGCCAGATGGATGTCTGTTCTGGGGACCCGGGCTCAGATCCCCACACTGGCACAGAGTGCACTGCATGCAATGAGCCTTCCCCCCAGGCCTTGTGACTTTATTTTTGAGAAGTAGAAAGGGACATAGGTTGGTAGGCATTGAACTCTTGAGTGTCTTGTCCTGTTCCTCCGTGAGTCATTGCAGAACCTGGCTGCCTCCTCCTATCTCCTCTTCTTCCTCCTATCTCTTCTTCCTATTTTTTTAATATTTATTCATTTATCATTAAATAAATTAAATTATATTATTATTTATTTAACTAATAATTATTTATTAAAATAATTTATTATTTAATTAATTAATAACTATTATTTAAATAAAAATAATTATTATTTAAATAAATAGTAATATATTATTATTTAAACAAATAATAATATATTATTATTTATTATTATTATGTATACAATATTCTGTCTCTTTGTATGCCTGAAGGCCAGAAGAGGGCACCAGACCTCATTACAGATGGTTGTGAGCCACCATGTGGTTGCTGGGAATTGAACTCAGGACCTTTGGAAGACCAGGCAATGCTCTTAACCTCTGAGCCATCTCTCCAGCCCCTTCTTTCTATTCTTATTCTTAGTCTTTGAGATGAGGTTGCATGTAACCCAGGCTGCTCTCAAATTTTCTGAGATGTGCTGAGGATGGCCTAAACGTTCCTGCCTGTCTCTGCCTCACAAGTGCAGGGATCATAGGCAGGTGTGAATCACCACATCTGGCTTGCAAAAATTCTCATCATAAGAAATACCTAATCAAAGGCTGGATATGGTGACGCACGCCTTTAATCCCAGCCCTTGGAAGGCAGAGGCAGCTGGATCTCTGTGAGTTCAGTTCCAGGTGGGTCTGTATAGTGAGTTCCAGGATAAGTAGGGTTATGTAGAGAGACCCTGTCTCAAAAAGGAAAAAAGGGGCCAGGTGGTGGTGACACATGCCTTTAATCCCAGAACTCAGGAGGCAGAGGCAGGCAGATCTCTGAGTTTGTAGACCAGCCTGGTCTACAGAGCCAGTTCCAGGACAGCCAGGGCTGTTACACAGAGAAACCCTATTTCAAAATAACAACCAAGCAAATAACCTCCCTGGAAAAAAAGGGAAAAAGAAATACCTAGTCAATAGACTTTAAATATTAATATATCAAACCAATTAATATCCCCCTGCCATGAACATTTTTGTGCATATAACCATGTTATCCCGCCTCATGCCTTGACAAAACCAGGGAGGGCGGCAGTGATTATTTCTTTGCACAGGAAAAGACTAGAAAAATTGTATTTTTTTAAAAAGAAAAACAGATGTAAATTATCACATTCTTAGTGTCAAAAGTGTTCCTTGGGAATGTTTGAAGAAGCAGTGTCTTATTTTGTATATAGCTACATGTCACTGTACTGAGATAACCCCGAGTCTAGGGTTTAATTTTTTCCCAATTGTTATCACCGCAGGCATGGCACACATGCATGATGTGTGTGTTGTCAGAGGGCAACTCTGTGGAGTCAGTTCTCTCCTTCCTTCACCCGAGTCCATCCAGGATGAAGTTCCGGTCGCCAGGCGTGGGCAGCAAGCACCTTTACCCCCTGAGCCTTCTTGCCTGGCCACATTCAAGGGTTTCCTCTGTTTTTTGTTTTGATACTGGGGATGGAACCCAGGATCTTGCAGATTCCAGGCAGTAAACTGATCTACACCCCAATCCTATCTTGGTTTCTTTTTTTTTAATCATTCTGATGTTCCTGTTTGTGGCCCAACACTTAAGGCATACGGGATGGATCCGGGTGTGGTGCTGCACACCTTCAATCTCAGCACTTGCGAGGCAGGGGCAGGCGATCTCTGTGAGCTGGAGGCCAGCCTGGTCTACATAGCAAGCTCCAAGACAGCCAGAACTACATATAGTGACCCTGTCTCAAAATAGACAAAACAAGCTAGGTGGTGGTAGCACACATCTTTAATCCCAGCACTCGGGAAGCAGAGGCAGGTGAATCTCTGTGAGTTTGAGCCCCGCCTGGTCTAGAGTGAGTTCGTTCCAGAACAGCCAGGGCTACACAGAGAAACCCTGTCTCGGAAAACCAAAAACTAAAAAAAAACTAAAACAAGATAGTATGGGTGGAGGGTGGGCTAGTAGCCGGCAGTTAAGAGCACTGGCTTTATCAGAGGATCTGGGTCTGATTTCCGGCACCAACCCAGTGGCTCAGTAACTTCAGTTCCAAGGAATCTGTTGTCTTCTTCTGACTTCTGTGGACACCAGACATGCACAGTACACAGAAAAAAGTATATGCAAGACACTATACATCTAAAATAAAAATAAGTTTGAGGGGTAGGGAGTGGAGAGCCTGCCCTCCTCTGCTGCTCCAGTGTACACCCTAGAGGCGCCTCCTGGAATTGCCATCTTGGCTGATAAGGCCCTGCTGGAAACTGGTCACCGAGGTGGTGAGACAGCAGTGTATCACAGGCTGAGGACCATCACCTGGGGAGCTGATTTCCTGACCAGACTGCACGGAAGCCTCTTGCCCAGGTTGGGTAGCCAGCTGGTGGCTGGTTTTATCTATATTTTCTGCTGTTTTGCTTTCTCTTTTATGTTACTTTATTGTGTTTATTTTTGTGGTACTGGGACTGGAACCCAGGGCCTTTCGTTAAGCTTCTCAAGCGCTCTGCCGCTGAGCTATGTCCCCAGCTACAGCAATATCTAGAGTCACATCGGCTACTGGATAGCCCAGGAAGGGGTGGCTGATTGCCTGGGTAGATTGGGCTCGAAGAGGTGGACTCTGGTGTGTCTGAGAAAAGGGGGTCTTTGGTCATGGTCTCTTGCAGGGGACAGGGGCTGAGACGCTGCTGGTTGCAAAGTTGCGAGGAGATGTAGGTTTTGTCAGGGCACTCTCCCTCTGAGGGGAAAAGTTTGTCCACCCTAAAACACAGGCGGGAACAAAGGAGAGCTTGGTCACGTGTGTCTTTTCAGGCATGGGCATGTTCACATGGATATGTTTTCACCTGTGTGTGTGTATGCACATGTGTGTGTGCACGGAAGGCCAGAGGTTGACCTTAGAAGTTTTCCACAATGTCTCTTCACTGTGGCAGTAAGAACCAGACCTTCATGTATGCAAGTCAAGCATGTTATTACAGAGCTACCACGCCATTCCACTCAACATCTTGAACTCAAACTCTTCCTTCTGGTGTCAGCCATCCCTCTACACCATATTCTGAGGATCACCCGCTTTTCCTTTTGAGGGCCAAGTGCAGACTTGCCTTTCCCTCTCTCCTATGTTCAGCTGGGAATAGCTATGCTCACACTCTGTAAAGTGGGCAAGGTGTTGTGTGAGCCATTTGGGGGACCCGCCTGTCCACCCACAGTACGGGCCCTTAGTGAGTCTGCAGGTTTTGAGAGTCAAGGGCTGGGCACAGGTTGAGCAGGGCAGGAAGGTGTCAGGGCTGTGCTGGGCAGAGGAACCCCTGATCCTTCCTCCCATGGCTGCCAGGGCCAGGCTGGGACAGGAGTTCTGCTTTAGCTGAGACCTGTGTTTAACACCTGTTAGACACAAACACACAGTCTGCTCTAAACAGAGGTTTCCTTAAAATAATTTAGCAGCCGGGTGTGGTGGCACATGCTTGCCACCTCCGCATTCAGGAGCCAGCAGCAGGGGGTCAGAAAGTTAGAGGCCAGTAGGAGCTGCATAGCAAGACCTTGGATCAAAAAAAGTAGCAAAATCAAACACTGCCACCCCCAAAACTTAACAAAACCACCAATGAAGCCAGACTTTTTCTCTGAGAGTTTGACTCCCAGAAGTTAGGCTTGGCAGCATGCATCTGTAACCCTAGTTCTGGCAAGGCAGAGACAGATATATTTGTGGGGTTCACTGGCCAATTCGTCTAGTAGAACTGGCACTCCTAGTTAGTGGCCAGCCACAACTGTATGCCCAGCACCTGCATACAGTAGGTACTTAGTATATCTGACTGTGGAGTTTGAATAGCTATCGTCTCCAAAGACTCATGGGTTTGAATGTGTGGCCCATAGGGAGTGGCACTATTAGGAGGTGTGGCCTTGGTGAAGGAAGTGTGTCACCGTAGGGGCCGGCTTTGAGGTCTCATAAGTTCAAGACTGCCAGTGTGACACAGTTCACTTCCTGCTGCCTGTGGATCGAAATGTAGGACTCTCGGCTCCTCTCCAGTACCACGTCTGCCTGCACACCACCATGTCCTGCCATGTGACAATGGACTAACACCTCTGAAACTGTGAGCCAGCCTCAGTTAAATGTTATCCTTCATAAGCGTTGTCGAGGTCATGGTGTCTCCTCACGGCAATAGGAACCTTAAGTAAGACCCTCACCGAGCAAGCAGATGGAAGGAGAAACCTCAGAAGTATCCCTTCCATCATTCACTAAGTCACCACTAGGTCACGCCCAGAGGTGTGCATGGAACAGAAATGGTCCAGTCTGGGAACAGAGATTCTTGTGAAGGATGTAATGAGCCCTGACCTACAGTTATGCAAGCCAGTATGAGGCAGAATGAGGGATAAGGCTTCTCCAGTCAGGGCTTGCTCAAGGATGTCTCTGGAAAGAAGTGGCCTCAGCCGTGAGCCCTGAAGGCTTAGAGGAGGCTTCAAGGGAAGACCCTGCAGAAGAGGAAGCTGGCAAAAGGGCAGCCAGTGCAAAAGCCCCGGGGCAGCCCCAGTGGAGGGTTTTGATGGAGCAGTGGATCCACTCAGCTGGGGAGGCGGTCAGTTTTTTTTCCTCTTCCAGGCAAGTCACGTGAGCATGTGGTAAAATGAGAGGTTGGCTCCCTCTGGGGCCCCTCTGGGTCAGACAGTCTGGTTCCAAAGCCTTCTGCTGGGTCATCCACCCCTCTTGTTTAGGCTTATTCCCATCCGGGTCTGATTTACCAGTTCCTCTCAGGCCGTACCAAGGGAGCTATTTCAGAAACTGCCAAAGGCAATTCGAGCCCTGGCCATCATTTAGGAGAGAAAAAGAGCCATAAATGAGGGACTCAGGCATAAAAGCAGCCGAGCCCCACAAGCCTGCCATGCTAAATTTAGCCACTTTGCCTCGCAATGAGGTGAAATTGCAGGTTTCTGGTGGGCGGTGACACAGGGTGACTGTGGACAGAACTTCTGCTTCCTGTGGCTGCACCTGAGGGCAGAGGCCCAGTACTGTCCCCAGGGTCCCACAGAGTCGGGGAAGCAGGTCCACATGAAGCCGCCTTCAACTGGTCTGCAGGGTCCCAGCGGTACCGGGCACCAACCAGAGCCAGGCAGCAAGGGGCAGGACTGAGAAGAGGTTGCCCTGTCTGCCACTAAAGGTTTGGAAACCGCAGCTGTTGTGCCTGCTCCTCTGTCCAGGGGTCCGGTCGGTCCTGACTGCTCACCTAGCCTCCTGCAGACAGTTGGCTCCCCAGGGTGACTCAGAGACACCCAAGGGTCCCTCTGCATAACCAGGGCTTCCCTGTTCCCAGCTAGCAGCTTTAGGGCTAATGCCAGCCACGGCAGAGGAAGTTGGAGGGGCCAAGGGGTCTTCAAGGGCCCCAGTTGCCCGTCTTGCTTTTCGCTTTTTGTTGTCCCTGTGTGTAAGCATCAAGGATGCTAGAATGTTCCTGGGGCTTGTCAGCATCTGCTCATGAAATCTTGAGCTGGCCTGTTTTAGTCCAGGGAGCCCAAACTCAATCCAGGATTGGGAAACTACCCTTACCTGGCTGGCCAGGAGGGGGCGCTGCTGGATGCACAGATCAGTTGCTATGTGGCCAGGGTCCCTTCCAGCCCTGCTCAGTCCAGGCTCTTTCCTCCCCTCAGCTGCTGGTTCATGGGTCGGGGGCTCTTCAGTGCACCTAGGGAGGTGAGCGCGCAGCTCAGCTCCAGGGTAAGGCGCAGTGTGCTGGCTGGAGTCTCAGCTCTGGGGTTTCCCGTCAACAACCTTGGAGGAGCCATCCTCTTCCCCCAGCCTATTTTCTTTGTTTCTCTTGTTGCTTTGAGACAGTGTCTCAATATGTAGTTTTGGCTTGCCTGGAAGTCATAGCTATCCTTCTGCCTCAGCTTCCCAGGCGCTAGGACAACTCCGGTTTCTTTTCTAAGATTTTCTTATGTGTGTATGTGTGCCTGAGCGCATGTCACCAGTGTGTGTGTGCGTCGTGGGCTTGCAGGAGCCTTCGGAGGTCCGTGAGAAGAGGGTGTCAGGTGCCCCGAAACTGGTGACAGGTGATTGGGAGCTGCCGTGTGGGTGTTGGGAACTGAACCCAGATCCTCTGCAAGGGCAGCAAGTGCTTAGCGGTTGAGCCATCTCTCCGGCCCCAGCCTCAGCTTCTTTATTTAAGAGGGCTAGTAAGAGAACTTGTGTTGGGTTAACGAACCAAGGTGGTCCAGCCTTGGGCAGGGAGCAGGGTGTGGGCTGTGTAAGGCCTGTGGGGTGTGGGAGTCGCAGGGCCATGTCTGCATCAGGGCCCGGGATAATAGTAATCCAGTAGGCACTGGTTCTGTGATGGTGTCGTTGGTGACTGGGGATGTGGCTCAGTGGGTAGTGCTTGCCCGGCATCTCTGAGGCCTTGGGTTCTGGCACCACACTGAGTGTCATCTCAGGAGGTGGATGTAGGCAGATCAGCCTTAACTACATAGCAAGTCTGAGGCCAGCCTGGGCTACATGAAACCTGTAACGCAGTCCTGAGCACAGCCATACCCTTTCATTTCCATATCGCTGAAGTTCCTTTAGTTCTGAAGTGGCTGAGCTGAGCAAAGCGGACAGATGTGTGCAGCCTGAAAAGGCAGGTGTCCCACCTAACCCTCCATCTGCCCTTTGCCTATCTTGCCTGGTGGTCATTGTTCTATGGGGTTGCTGGAGTAATAGGGGGTAGGTTCAGCCTCTCTTGTGGGTCTCAGTTCTCATGAACTGGAATCTTTTGGATACCCCTGAGCCCAAACAGTCACTTGACGGAGCCTTGCCAAGGGGGAGGGCAAGCCCCACGGTCCATCTGTGGTGACTGCAGGATTCAAGGATTCTGGGGACAAAGGGTTCTGACCCCAGCCCAGACCTGGAGATCCCATACAGGAGACACCCAAGAAGGTTGGCCAGGACAGGTGGCCAGGGCCAGAGGGTGGAACTGTCCAGGAAGCCAGTCCTTGGGGGCAACTGCAGAGCAAGACGCAGGTCTCTGAATTGCTGACTCCCTCACAGTGAGATGAGTGGGGTCATAAGGCCTCATAGCACTGGCTTGTGGGGAGCCCTCTCAGGAGGACAGTGGGTGTCGCTGGCCTGTGGGGACCTCAGCCTCCTGTCCCTACTAGCCTTCAGGGGACAGTAGCTGTTGCTGGCCTTTGGGGACTCCAGCATCCTGTCCCTAGCCCTCAGGGGACAGTGGCTTGTCGCTGGTCTGTGGGGAATCCCAGCCTCCTGTCCCGAGCCCTCAGGGGAGTGTCTGTTGCTGGTCTGTTGGAACCCCAGCCTCCTGTCCCTAGCCCTCAGGGGATAGTGGCTGTCGCTGGTCTGTGGGGACCCCAGCCTCCTGTCCCGAGCCCTCAGGGGACAGTGGCTGTCACTGTCAGATACTAGGACTGTTCAGCATCTGGACCGAAACTTAAGACTTTGGGAACCCCAGGGTGGCCCCTCTCCTGGCTCCCTCTTTCTCTGGCCTGGCTGTGGGAGAATGTGACAGCCACCCTAGACTAGACCAAAGGCAGGAGCCTTGGTGGGTTGGTGAGACCCAATAGAAGGAGGGACAGCCCAAGCTGGAGTGTTCATAATTCCCATTGTGGCTGACTGAAGCCAGGAAGGGGATGCAGTGGCTCCAATGCCTCCCTGAGCTGGTATAAGCCAATGGCAGGGGTAAGGCGGTTCTCCTTGGGGAGGGGGCTGTGTCTCTAGTGATGATACCTGGAAGCCAGGTGAGACACATACACTCCTGGGCTCCAAGCTGGCTTTGCGGTTCCCCACTAGGGTCCACAGAAGGTCTCCACTGCCTCTCTGACCCTCAGTTTCCCTATCTGTGCAACTGAGCCATTAGTAGCTCCTGCTCCTTAGGAGGTAGGGTGGATTGAGTAGGGGAACTTATCGGCTGTATTTATCACAGGGCTTCACCCTTCCTCACATTGCCTCAACTTTCCCATCTGTGTGCAGGAAACAGTTGCCCCTGGACAGCCAGCAGGGACTCAGCAGACACTGCAAGATCCCTTCACCAGGGCAAGAAGTTGTTCCTTTGATCCATTCGGGGCTCTGGTCCCTAGTCAGTGCACAGTGAGTCACACACACACACACACACACACACACACACACACACACACACACACACGGACATGCACATACACATATACAGGTACACACCCTTGTGCACGGGGAACTCCCAGCACATCTAGCTCTTGGTTCCTCTGAGAACCTCTGAGCCCATTTTAAAGTTGTAACCACCAAGGCCCTGGCCAAACCTTGACTGGAACCGAGGCTGGCTTTGTGTTTCAGATGCCTTCCTGTATACCGTGCTGTGGGGCGACGCCGTGGGCTAGGAGGCAGGCCGGGAAGGTTTGCAGGACTGCACAGGCGGGCAAGCAGAGGTGCGGCACAGGCGTGCAGAGGTGCGGCACAGGCGTGCACAGGGCCTCTGAGCCACTGACAGAGAGACTCTAAACAAAATGCAAGACCAGCACTGGGCAGCTGTGGGAGCTGTGGACTGAGGTTGCAGCATGCCTAGGAGTGGAAGTGAGAGAAGCCGGGGACAGGGTTCCAATACAGGGCAGCCTGTATTGCTGGGTGGAGATATTCCTAGGTTGTGTGGACACTAGCATTCCTGCAATCCTCAGACTGGTACCACCCTGGCTAAGGAGCAAAGTATGAAATGGCAGCAGCCAAGATTTAGGTTAGATATGAAGAAGTTTCCGATTGCCTGTTCTAGAAGATGCCAGCTCGCTGTACTGTACTCCCCAGGGATGTGGGGCCATTTTTCCATCCTGGAGATGGTTTGGGGAAAAAAAGAGAAGCTATGCCGGCCTCCGTG
The DNA here is from genome assembly GCF_018167655.1 of Microtus oregoni. Lineage (NCBI taxonomy): Eukaryota > Metazoa > Chordata > Mammalia > Rodentia > Cricetidae > Microtus > Microtus oregoni. The sequence goes on from NW_024543079.1 coordinate 2,091,110, forward strand.
GGCTGGCCTCATTACAACCTGGATCCGAGACAGGCAGTGGGCCCAGGTTTAAAGCAGCCCTGACGTCTGCCACCGTTGCTTCTGATCCACCCCATGACTCCTAGGTACCTCTGCCTAGCTGGGAGGCCAAAGTCCTCCCTAGCGGGACCTGGCTCCCTGGGGATCCGTGTTCTGTACCCCCCCCCCCCAGTTCTACCAGGGGCTGCCACCCTGTTCTATTTCCAGGTCACAGCTCTGGTGTCACAGGACCTTTGTCCACACGCTGCTGTCTTGTGCACTCAGTGTGCCCAGTACAGAGCTGGCATCAGTAGGCGCTGGGCTCTGACTCCGCAGGGTGCTCAGCAGGGAGGGGGAGCAAGACAGCCAGTGGGCTGGGCATGAAGGCAGACAGAGGCCTGGCTTTAGACTCCACAACTGCCGCTTGCCCCCCCGGCTGCCCCACACCTCCCCCATGCAGCCGCAGTCGGCTCCTATGGGAGTGGTGGCACAGTGTGTGCCAGATGCTGCTGAAGATTGTCCAGGCTGACTCTCCCGTCCTCTCCTCGCAGGTGGCAGCCATGTCTGTGAGGTTGCGCTTCCTGTCTCCTGGGGATGCCGGGGCTGTGGGGACCGTGGGCCGCAGCGCCTCCTTCGCAGGCTTCAGTGCACAAAGCCGGAGGGTCTCGTAAGTGCCGTGGGAATGGAGGGCGCAAGTGCATGGGGTTGGGACACCGGAGCTCAGCCAGCGGCGTGGGACTGCCAGCTATGGGGGTACGTCCTTTCCTGGACAAACTTGTCATTTCCTGCCAGCTTGGTCCACATCGTCTGGTGTCCATAGTCACCCTGCTGAGCTTATCACTAAATGAGAAACCTGGCTCAGAGAGGTAGCGCCAAGACTCCAGGGTCACACAGCAAAATGTCTTCCCAGTTGGCCTTAGCCTCCTAGGGGTGGAGTGTGAAGGAATGCTCTTCCTGTTTAGAAGTCTGGACGGTGGGGCCCGCCTGTCCTGGCTCTGTGACCTGGGGCAAGTGACTTCACCTCTCTGAGCCCAGGTTTTCTCACTTTTGAACACAGAAGGGGCGTGGCTTCCTGTATGGTTGTTAAACACTGGGCGGGCTGCTGGCTCCAGCTGCTACACTGGGGCCTGGGGGTGGGGCTTTCTGATGACAGCAGCTGGCTCAGCCTTGTGGGTTGGGCCTCGAGGATTAATCCCTGCCTGCCTCTCCACCCTGGGCTCCTCCATCCTGTCCCCATGAGTCCCTTCTGTCTCCGGGGCCAGAGCCCCAAGAGTTCAGGCCCACCAGTCCAGGTTCCGTGGTCTTAGCTGGACACGGAACAAGCCCCCAGGGAACACCAAAGGCCCCTGAGTGGATGGGTGGGCAGGTCCCCACCAGAATGGGCACAGAGCCTCGATGTCTGGTCAGCTGATCAGCAACCATTTTCCACAATGCCACACACCCGTGCTTGTGCTTAAAGACCTCAGCCACCCTCAGACCTCAAGGTCATTCTGGCCTCATGGCCAGGGCCCTGAGTTAACTTAGCCCGAGCTTCAGCCACTCTGATCTCTCTCTCTCTCCCAGGCCCTAGAACATGCTGTGTGTCCCGGCGGAATATTCTGCCCTGGCCTATCCCTGCTGTCTCGGCATATCCTGGGGAAGACTCCAGGCCCAGCCCAGCCAGGTGCCTCACTCACATCCACCCAACAGCAGCCCTGTGAGGCTGCCTGCAGGTTCCCCTCTGCCCTGGCCTGTCCCATCTGAACTCTCCCTAGAAGAGTCCACGCCTGTCTCAGGGGGGCCCTCCTTCCTCAGCAGGCAACAGTGGGGAGGGACCCAGGCCTTGCCCCGCTTGGGTCCATCAGTGGAGTAAAAGGAAACAAAATAAATCAACTCAGCCATGGCTGGTGCTATGCTGGGCCTAGGACAGGGTGCAGAGGGAGGTGATATCGCCCAAGGGCCTGAGCGGCAGAGGCTTCATTCAGCAGGAGCCGATGGCGGTGATCGGATGTGAAGACAGCAAGTACGAGGGTCCTGAGGCAGCGAGGAGCAGGCTGCGAGGCACGTGGGCTGTGGTCAGAGAGGGAGGGAACACTAGGGGACACATCCTCCGTGTCCGGGACCAGTGAAGGCTTGGGCAGAAGTTCTAGATGAGAAAGTTTGGCAGAGACCCATGGTGATTGGTCTTAGTCTCTGACTGTGAGCCTTGGCGAGGACAGTGGGTGACTCCGTGAGGAAGACACACAGCAGGCGCTGCATAAATGCTGCTGGGAGGGGCACGTGCAAACCAGAGGAGCCAATGATGTTTCTCAGATCGGTCCTCCCATGCTGCTTCTGCCTGGGCCTCCTGGAACCGGACCTTGGGGTCTGTATGTAGAGCTGGCCTAGGAACGCACAGCCTGGGACCATCTCAGATGGCTCACTGAGGCACGGAGGTCTCTGTGTGGTTCAGGAGGAGAGGAGGGGCTGCTGGCCATCACTAGGCATTGACCAAGTGTTCTTCATGGCCACCTGGTGACAATCACATGCCACATTTCCATCCTGCGGTTGGCTTTCAGGCCTTAGAACACCCCATATCCATGGGAAGTGTCCCCTCACGCCCCATCAGGACTTCTGTCCAAAAAGTCCCAAGGAAATCCCCAACTCTGCTGCCCCTGGACTCCTGGAAGATGGAGGTGATTCAATTCTCTTATGATACCTGTGATGTCTGTGTGTGGCCTAGAGAAGTGAGCCCTGATGCTGCGAGGGTCTGGGTTCCCAGGGCTGCTTGGGCCTTAGCTGCTCCTGAAGTCCTGAGTAGATCCCATTAGCTTCAGCCTGGGAAGTCCCCTAAGATTGAGAAGTTTGCCCATGGTGATAGTGAAGAGGTGTAGTGGGTTTTTTGTTTCTTTTAGCTTTTATTTTTATTCTGTATATACCAGTGTTTTGTCTGCATGTGTATATACCACATGCATGCAGTGCCCACAGAGGCCAGAAGAGGGCACTGTATCATCTGGAACTAGAGTTACAGACACTTAGGCGCTGCTGTGTGGGTCCTGGGAATCCAAGCCAGGTTTTCTGTAAGCAGAGTCAGTGCTGTTTAACTGCTGAGTGGTCTCTCTAGCCCCTGCATGGTTGTTTTAATTTCCTTTCTCTGTCCATCTCCCCAGTGTCTGACACTGGTTTGACCTGGATTGGGGTGCAGGTCTCACCTCTGCCCCTTATTCCCAGAGGTGAGGGGCCACACAGGGTGGCTAAGGCAGAATGACCCTGACAGCCCAGCAGGACTCCACTCAGGGCAGGACACACCTCTGTTGCACCCTGCCCACCCAGCTCTTTGGCCAACCGGGCCTTTCTACCCCACAGATACAGAATTCACTTGGGGAAGTTATCTGATCACTTAGTACGAAGGCGTGAATGGTTGCTATCGTGCAGGCATGTCCCTTTTGCAGGCTCTGTGGGTGGGAGAGCCGTGCCAGCTGCCCACAGTAGTTTCCACCAACAGGCACAGCAGCAGCTTGGCATCCAGGGCTGTCCTCTCCAGGAGTGTCGGGCAGGTGTCTCTGACGCCAAGAGTTGGGGCGGGTCATCAAACTCGGTTTTAAACCACTGCTGGTGACCGACCCAAAGACCCATGGAAGAGCGCGTCTGAAGCACGCGGAGTTGAGCCTCAGCGTGGTAAAGCTGTCATTGTCCTCCCATGGGTCACGGGGCACAGGACCGTGGCCAGCCTGGTTGATGGGCATGCAGTCAGGAGTCTATGCGGTCAGTCCAGGGACTGCCCTGCCTGGAGGCTGGGGACAGTCATGACGGTCAGCGCTGTTTGATTGCCTGTGATCACCGGGCACCAGGCTGCACGTGCCTGGAAGCCTGTCCGGCAGGCCTGGGGCTGTTTAATATTTACTGAGTCCTCCTGAAGCTGGTGACACACATCCACCCCCAGAGGCTGCTCCCAGCCCTGTGACACCAGCCAGCCATGCAGCATGCAGCCTCATTTCACCAACCAGGTTGCGCTGTGCCAGCCCTCGGAGCCACTGTCCTCAGAGGCTCAGAGACAGCGCTGGGCTTGGAACCTCCAGAGCCCGAGGGAGAGGGAAGGGGTGGGCCTGTGGACCCCTGAAGTGGGCTGCAGCACCACCCAGAGCCACCTCCTGCCTCACTGTCCCTCTGGCTGCCTGGACTCTCATCTGTCAGAAACCCACTGTACCCTTGTCTGCAGTGTGGCCTGTCTGTGCCTGAGATGGCATCTTTGTGGAGGACCCGGTCCAAGAGGTGGGTGATGTGGCCATGGGGAATGGGGAGAGAGAGGAAGGGGATGGAGAAAGGGCTTTGGAGAGTCATCTACTACAATCTGTGAATGTCAGTACCAGAGACAAGCAGTGGTGGCATACCCTCTCCCGGGCACGGCTGGGGGTTGGGGGTGTCCCCTCCCTGCCCACTTCGCTTTTTCTCTTTTCTTCTCAGTGTTAGGTCCTGTCGGATAGGCTTGTTCCAGTCTTATCTCTTCGGCAAACATGTGGTGCCTGCTGTTTACCAGACGCGGCTTGGGGTTCTTTGTATTTATCAGTCCCCAGAACCCTCCTGGCAATCCCAGCCCTGGACCCCCACTTCACTGAGAGACAACTCCAACCCAGAGAGACTCCATCAGTGGCCAGGGCCACACAGTTTAGTAGTGGGAGAGCCAGATACTGACCGCACCAGCTGGCCTATATCTCTCAGGGCAGGCATTTGTTTGTCTTTGTCAAGGCTCTGTCCCGTCCTGTCCCCTGGAATGGTGGTATCTGTATAGCAGGGACTTAGCAAATGTCTGTCATGTCACTGTCATGACAAGGAGAGGGGCAGGCATCATTACCTCCCCTCTACAGGTGAGGAAACCAGCTGAGTGGGCTCAGAGCTCAGAGTCTTGCGACTGCAGTTTGAATACAGGGGCTGAGTAGGAGCACAAGGCCCTCGTGGGCTGGTATGTGCTGGGCTGTCAGCTTCAGGGACTCCAGGCATAGGTTGGTCCCAAAACAGGGTGACAAGCAGACCTAGTTTGAGTAAGTTGCATGTCTGTGTTGTGTCTCCCACCTGTGGAATGCTTAGCATCTCACCCAGCCAGAACTAGCCCAGTGACTTTTCCCAGGGCTGAGGAAAGAGCAGAGCCACGTCCCTGTGCCCCACCCCTTGCCTGACTTGCTCGCCCACAATCCTCTGCCTCCCGCTATAGATTGTGACTCTCAGGGGGACTCAGGCCACCAGGGACTGCTCAGTGAGCTCCTATCTGGATGGACAAGCCCTGAGCACCTGGGTTTTAAAAGCGCGCTTGTGATGCTGAGGCCGGAGGACAGAGTGAGATCCTATCTAAAAAGGAAAGAACCATGAAAAAAGGTTCAGGGACGTTAGAAAGAACCCAGAAAAGCCATGTCTTCAGTGTGTGGGTGACCCCCAAAATCCCAGAGCTAGTGAGCCCCAGAGGCAGAGGGGACCTATCTATTTATTTATCTTACAGTTATGCAGATGGGCTCTCATGTGTCTGGAGCTGGCCTTGAACTCTGTTGCTAATGATTCCCTAGAATTCCCTAGCCCCCTGCCTGTACCTCCCTAGGTGGAATTAGAGGCCTGTACCCCAGGCCTGGCTGTGCCTTTCTTAAAGCAGGGTCTTAATACACTGCTCACAGTCCCAGTCCCATCATAGGAGGAAGTCAAGGCAGGATCCGGAGGCAGTCACATGGCTTTTATAGTCAAGAGCAAGAAAAACAAACCTTGCGTGTTGTCTGCCAAGCTTTCTCTACTCTGACAAATTCCAGGGCCCAAACCTAGGGAATGGTGCTGCCCACTTTCAGGCTGGCTCTTCCCACATCACTTAAGGTCACCAAGACAGCATGCCCCGTTGATCAACCTGATTTGGGCAAGCCTTCCCAGGCCGCCAGGTGGTCACACAGGATGTCAGTTCAATAGTTACAATTATCCATCGCCATCGCTTTCTCTAAAATCCACAGGTGACAGAGCAGATCTGGGGGGGGGGGGGAGCTGTCCCTGGTGGGGGACACAGAAGAGGTTGGAGCTGAGCAGTACTTGTACCCTGCAGGAACCCTGGGGCTAGGATTTGGTCCTCTCAATGTTGCTGTGTGTGCTTGGAGCATGCCATTCATGGAGTCCGACAGCTCACTACATATGCCCTAGAAGCCCCTTTCTTTTTTCTTTTCTTTTGTCCTTTCTGTCTTTTTGTCTGTTTTTCTGTCTGTCTTTCTGGAGACAGTTTCTCTGTGTAATCCTGACTGTCCTAGAACTCACTCTGTAGACCAGGCTGGCCTCAAACTCAGAGTTCCGCTTGCCTCTGCTTCCCAAGTGCTGGGATTAAAGGCGTGCACCACCACCGCCCGGCAGAAGCTTGTTTTTGGTTCTAAGGTTTGTAACTGTCCTCTTCATCCTCAAACCCAGGCCTCCCATCTTCCAGATGAGGAAACTGAGGCTCTAAGAACCTCAGCTTTCTGAAGAGCACACAGCTCGGAAGTGATGGAAGTGGAGCCCAGCCAGCTGTCCTGACTCTCTGTCCCCTCCCACAGAAAGTCCATCAACAGGAACTCTGTGAGGTCACGGCTGCCAGCCAAGTCCTCCAGGGCTTATGGAACACTGCGTAAGGGCTCGCTCTGCCTGGACCCCCGGCCGCAGCAGGTGAAGAAGATCTTTGACGCTGTGAAGAGAGGCCTCAGGTGAGTGGGGAGAGACAGACAGACAGCAGTACTGAGAAGTATGTCGGGCGGTGTAGGTGCTGCAGAAGAAAATGGGTGAGGCAGGAAGGAGTCGGCATGGTTTTAAAGGAACTGCTCTGGGCAGCCTCGGCCACAGCACAGCCATAGGGGAAGAAGTAAGGCCTTTGGGGATAATGGGAAGGCCAGAGGTCTCCGACTTTGGACTCCTAGGGACACAGGGTGACATCAGAGGGACAACGGGACAATGCTTCAGGGTCATGTGAGCAGTGGAGGCCTCGGCTGTTCATCTTATGAGAGCTTGGAGCCATGGAAGATTCTGTGGTGAGGGAGGCGCTCAAGCTCTGGGGCCTGGGCTTCAAGAACCTCTGACTGCTTCAAGCTGCTGGTGGACTCATTTGGGGGGGGGGGGGTGAGAAGGAGACAGGATCGGTTTGGGGTCATGTTGAGAAGGATGTGAGGGTGCAGGCATGGGAAGGAGAGAGAGGAGATAGCTGACTCCAGAGACAATGGCAGGAGAGGCTTGTCTAGTTGAGTATGGATAGATGCAGCTGGACGCTAACCCTGTGATTGCGGAGTGTGGCCTGAAGGAGGTGCTGGTGTCCCAGCTAGGAGAGCTGAACAGGCCAAGCTTGAAGGAAAATGAGCAAGCCCATTTGGGGTCCCTCTTGTGTTGGGGCACCTGATGTCACTGTCACTCAGTAAACTGACCTTGATAAGATAAACCTGGGCAGGGGTGGGGGAAGGGTTCCATGCTGTGGATGGGGCAGGAACAGTCACAGCTGGAGGGACACACCTTGGCCCCTCAAGAGAATGGCCTTAGGAGGCATTTTCAACCTAAGTCCCCAGATGTCAGACCGGAGAGGCACACCCCCTTTCTCTGCTCTGCCCAAGGGGATGGAGGACACACTGTGCCCTGAAAGGAGCAGTTTGCAAAACCCTCACTCTGTCTTAGATAATGCTCTCAGAGTAGGAGAAGTTAAGGCTCAGAGAAGGTTCTGGAAGGCTCTGCTTGGGCTGTAGACCCTGCTGAAACAGCTGTGTGTCCTTGGCCTTGAGGAGGGAAGGAACCTTGGGGAAGGACTGGCCTGACTCCCTGCTTCCTTGGTTACCCAACCAGGATGCTACAAACCCCTGAAGCACCCTGGGTTTGGGGTTGGAGGGTCCCCTCTCATCTCGAGCAGGGAGGAGGGGCAAAGCCCAACCAGTATGGTCAGACAGACAGCAGCCCTGCCTGAGCCCACTGTAAGAGTGAGCCCAGCCCTGGGTTGTCACTCGAAGGAACTTGCCCTTCTCCGACGCCACTCTGGCCCTCAGCTGCACACTCACTTCTGCAGCTCCTCACTGAGTCGTCCTCCTTTCTGGCACTGGGCCCATGATCTCATTTCCCTCCCCTGTTGGTCTTCTCACAGCCTCTGCCCCCTGCCCCCTCTATCCACCACGCCCTCCTCAGTTCAGGCATCCCTGGCCAGTTCCTTGCTGCCTACCAGGATCCGTGTGTAAGCATCTTTGCAACATGCCTAGTAATGGCTGACTGATTTGCGGAGTTCTTGGGATAACAGAGGGACCCCCAGATCGTGAGATGGTCAACCTCATACTGGGGGAGGGTACCTGGTCAGTTGTTGTCCTGCTCCTCCTTTCTGCTTGGATCCTACCCCCTAACCCACCCACTGCCTACCACAGGGAACACCTGTGTGAGCAGCAGGCTGAGCTGGATTACCTGTGCGGTCGTCACACCGACACCCAGAGGAGCTCCAGGCTGGTGAGTGTCCGGGATGAAAACAGAGCTGCTCACAGCAGCTGAAGGACGGTGGTTCCCACCCCAGGCCTTTGGGATTTGCCATGAACTTCCCTCTCAGGGCTCTGGGAGGCCACTGCAGAAGCGCATATGGCCCCATCCCTCAGGGCTTGGCCACCACACACACCAGAGCCAGGCAGTTTATGTGGCTCAGGAAAGTGGCCATTTCTGAGTATCCCCGGCCCTGCTCAGCCCCAAGTTGAGCCCGCATGCTCTTGTGTCCAAGGTGAGCGTTTTCTGTGGATACCAGGATGTGGGGCTCATGGCATGGGTCTCCCGGACTCTTAAATGGCCCTTCTGATCGCTCTCACTCTTCTTTAACTTAAGGGTCAGAACCTGTACCCTAAGTCAGGGCCCATCAGCCGTTCTTCCTAAGCTAATTAAAAGAGCCAAGTTAGGGCTAGAGAGATGGCTCAGTGGTTAAGACCACTGGCTGCTCTTCTTTTTTATTTATTTATTTATTTATTTATTTATTTATTTATTATGTATACAATGTTCTGTCTGTATGCCTGCAGGCCAGAAGAGGGCGCCAGATCTCTTTACAGATGGCTGTGAGCCACCATGTGGTTGCTGGGAATTGAACTCAGGACCTTTGGAAGAGCAGGCAATGCTCTTAACCACTGAGCCATCTCTCCAGCCCCCACTGGCTGCTCTTCTAGAGGTCCTGAGTTCATTTCTCAGTAACCACTTCTGTAATCACAACCGTCTGTAATGAGATCTGGTGCCCTCTTCAGGCATACATAATAAATTTTTTTTAAAGAGTCAAATAAAAAGCAGAAAGCAGAAAAAGATTTATTCAATGTGTTAAGATGAGGAAGAAAGGATATATATATATATATATATATATATATCCATAAAAACAATTTAAGAAAAGAAGAAGAGGAAGAAAGGGATCCAGTAGACAGCCCAGAAGTCCACTGGTCTTTTCAAGTTTGAATAGAGGCAGGGATTTGCACATCTAAGCAGTCCTGTCAAGGCGTGGTGCCACCCACCACTGTAACAGGGCTCCACTCTCATCCTGTAGAACTGTGTGAAATGAAATCAAGTCCTCCGCATCAGACTGGAGTTCTTCCCCCTCCCCCTGCGTGAACTTCCTGAGACATTCCCACTTCTCTGGTATCTGTTGTTTTCATAACTAGATAGCCAGATTGAGAGACAACACCTTAGCCCGTCTTCATTTCTACAAGGCAGACTATGGCGCCACCTGCTGTCCAGGGGACACGTCACCCATCTCACCTTGGTCACACCAGTGTTGGAAGGATAAGGACCCCACAATGAAGACAGAGTGCCTGGGTCCCACAGGGAGTGTTTTATGGGTTCCCCAGAAGCTGGTATCAGAACACCTCTTCAAAATCACAGCTCCTTCCGCTCATTTTTTAAAAAGATTTATTTATTTATTTAAGAATGCAAGTGCTCTATCTACATGTACAACTTTATGCCAGAAGAGGGCATCGTATCCCACTAGAGATGGTTGTGAGCCACTGCGTAGTTGTGGGGAATTAAACTCAGGACCTCTGGAAAAGCAGTGAGTGCTTTTAACCACTAAGCCATCTCTCCGGCTCTCATTTCATTTTGAAATGTTATATTTATTTATTTATTTGTTGGTGTGAGGGAGGGGAGACAAAGCAGGGATGCATTCCTCCAATGCCCCTGTGGAGTCAGAGGATAATTGCGGGGCAGGGGTCGGTTCCCTCTTCCCACCATGTGGGGCCCAGACTCCAGCACCTTTACCCAAGAGCCATCCAGCTGGCCCTGAAGTGTGACTTTTATGATCCTTGCAGTCACTCATGTGGCTACTGTTTCTATCCTTGTCGTGACAAGGTGCCCGACGTGAGCAATGTAAGAGAAGAAGGATTAGTTTTGGCTCAAGGCACATCAGGAGGGCCGGGCAGCCTACTGCATCCGCGGTCGGCAGGCAGAGAGAGATGGGAGCTGCTAAATAAACGGTTCTCATTTTGCCACGAAGCCCAGAACCCCAGCCTCGGGTGGGTCTCCCCATCTCAATAAACCTTGTCTAGAAACTCCCTCCCATCCAGAGGCTCATCTTCAAGGTGATCCTGGACAGAGGCTGTCAAGCAAACAGTCGGTACTGACCATTACAGTGACGGATGCCCATATTACACAGGAAGAGAGGGAGGCTCAGAGAGGTTGAGTAACTTGCCTGGGCACACAGAGAAATAGTGCCAGACCTAGAATTGGCTTGCCCACAATGCATGCCGTTCTTCCCCTGGGCATCCGTGGCCACGAGCAAGGCAGGCTGCAGGCACCGCTGTTGTCATTGGAGCTCAGGTGTCAGTAATGAGGGGGTCTCTGGAATTCTGACCTCCCCCTTCTCTCTGCAGGCTTTCTACTATGACCTGGACAAGGTGAGCTTATGTCCCTCTGTGGTCTCCAGGGTGGGCAAGACTGTCTGAGGTGGCCTTCCATCCCAGCTGCCCTTGGGCAGAGCACTTGGGCTTCTCATGTTACAAGCAGGGAAACTGAGGCCTGATGTGAGCTTCGCTGAGATCTGAGCCCAGTGCCCTGATCCTGGGAAGGGGGTGGGGCAGTGGGAACGCAGCCACTTCTGAAGCAGCTTTTTTTTTTTCCCCTGGGAGAAGCAAACACGCTTGGTAGAGAGACATGTCCGGAAGGTGGAGTTCCATATCAGTAAGGTGGGTGTCTTGAGCATCACGGAGCGTCATGGGGGTGCCACAGGGAGTCATGTGGGTATCGCTTGTGAGTCAGAGGGAGCCACAGGGTGTCACTGGACATCATGTGTGTGGCACAGGCCACCATGGGGTGTCATGAGGGTGTTGCGAGTGTCCAGGTTGGATGGTTATGGGTAGCTGCACAGAGGAGGGCTAGGCAGAACTCCTGTGACTGACAGCAGCGTCTCAGCCCTCGGGTGGGGCTCTGTCACGGGTCAGTACACAGGGCTTGCTGCTTGGTCTTGGGAGGCTCTGTCTCTGTGTAGACAGGAAAGTGGGGGCTCAACCCACAGGGATGTGCTCACAGTCCAGTAGCGAGTCCCTTAGGCTTGCCTCCTCCTCCCTCACCCTCCTTCTTCTTCTGGAGATAGGGTTTCATGATGTAGCCCTGGAAGTCTGGAAGTCACAATATACTCCAGACTAGACTTGAACTCACAGAGAGCTGCTTGCCTCTGCCTCCTGAGTGCTCGGATTAAAGACACACACCATCATGCCCAGCTCCTTTACGTTTTCTTTTCTTTTTAAAGATTTTATTTCTTTATTATGTACAGTATTCTGCCTGCATGTATGCCTGAGGGTCAGAAGAGGGCGCCAGACCTCATTACAGATGGTTGTGAGCCACCATGTAGTTGCCGGGAATTGAACTCAGGACCTTTGGAAGGCCAGGCAATGCTCTTAACCACTGAGCCATCTCTCCAGCCCTCTTTTAGGTTTTCTTATAGTCCATTTGCAAGTAATTTCAAGAGCTCACCTTCCTCCCCAGACCCACAGGGCAGGCACTGCCGTGGCTCACTTTCCATTCCACAGTTGGGAATCAGACTGGTGCATGACATATCACGAGTGTCTACTGTGCTGAGTTGTGTGTGTGATCCTAGGTGCCAAGGGTGTGAGGTGGTGGCTAAGAGCCATGCTACCACAGGGCGAGGCTGGGCTAGGAGATAGTTCTTGGAGGAATAGATGGTGGGCAGAGGCTGTCCCTTGGTTGTGGCCCACAGCCTGCGTGTCTGCTACAGGTGGATGAGCTCTATGAATGCTACTGTATCCAGTGGCGTCTGCGAGATGGCGCCTCCAACATGCAGCGTGCCTTTAGCAACAGTACCCAAAGCCGCGCCTCCCGGGAGAGCCTGCAGGAGCTGGGCCGCAGCTTGCAGGAATGCATGGAGGTGGGCCAGCCTCTCTAGCCCCTGCTCTGGGCTCCTGGGTGGGGGGTGGGGCTCGCAAATGACTGATCCACTTGTGGGCCTTGCAGGACATGTGTCTCATAGAGGGGGCCTTGGAAATTCACCTAGGCGAGTTCCATGTCAAGATGAAAGGTGAGCGCCAATCAAGCTGGGCTTGGTATCAGTTCTTCCCAGCAGCCAAGAGAGCCTGCTAAGGGTGGGCGGTGCAGGCCGGAGTCCCAGGGTCTAGAGGCCCAGCCCTGATGGGTGCCCTTGTGACAGGAGGTGGGCTCATTGCACTCTGGGTGCAATCTACAATGCCCTCCACCCTCTTGACCATCAAAATCCTATCCTTCCCATGCCACCAGGCACACCCTTGTACCCCAAGGTCCCCATTGTCCCTGAGCAGGGCGGGGTGGGGGGCGAGAGAGACTAGCCCATTTCTGTGTTCCAGGCTTGGTGGGGTATGCACGCCTCTGTCCCGGAGACCAGTATGAGGTACACCAGGAAGGTTCTGAGAGGGAGGTCCATGGGTAGGCGGTGAGGGGGTTCCCCTGGGGCTGCCTCTGCACCCTTCCTGTGTTCACACGCAGGTACTTATGCGCCTGGGCCGCCAGCGGTGGCGGCTGAAGGGCCGGATAGAGCCGGATGACAGCCAGACCTGGGATGAGGAGGAGAAGGCCTTTGTGCCCACCATGCACGAGAACCTGGAGATCAAGGTGGGACAGGGCCCAGGGTGGGATCTGGCGCCTGGGTGCTAGAGCCAGACACCACCATCCTGTCCCTCACGGCCAGGTGACCGAGCTTCGAGGCCTGAGCTCAATGGTGGTGGGTGCTGTGACTTGCGACATCGCTGACTTCTTCACGGCCCGACCCCAGCTTGTGGTGGTGGACATCACTGAGCTGGGCACCATCAAGCTGCAGCTGGAACTGCTGTGGAAGTGAGTGGCTGCTGTGGCATCCCTGCCCTCACCAAGGCCACCCCTGTTCCTGGTGCAGTCCAGACCTGCTCCTGCATAGCCATCCCTGACCTCACCCATCCTACCCCACAGCCAGGTTTACCTGACTTTTACAGCAGCCTCATCTCCTCCTCCCCCACACCTCCTGTGACCTTGAATTTTACTCTGTTTCTGAACATGTGACAGTGCTGGTTGAACCAGGACCCTTTCTGGGCCCCTTTTCCTCCTTAGTTCCTCAGGGGATCTCCCTTCTGCCTGCCTCCTCTTCACTACCTTCTGCCATTGGCTGTCCCCTATCCCTTCCAGTCTGGGGCTGAATGTTGAGGGTTCTTCTTTAGGTTGCCGACCAGTTAGGTCCATCCAGGCTCAGGCCTGTTTTGGGTTTGGGGCTCCCTCTGCAGCCAGTGGTTTCTAAAGTTTCTGTTGTTGGCACCTTGCATTTCCAGGACGCCTCTCCCCTGAGTGGGTGTGGCAGGGTAGGAAAGAGCTGAGAGCATCCAACCCAGTTACCTAGGATCCCCTCAAGTGTATGCCACAACCCTAGGCTTGGAGGGGCGGGGTACTGCAGGCCTCTGGGCTCTGGATCCTCCTGGTGGGTTTGGTGCACTCTCCTCAGCTGAGTGTCGTGCGGCCACCTGGCCTTTACCCTGAGCCTCGCCCACCACACTTTAAGTGTATAGCATGAACATCACTCCTAACTGACTCAAAGGCTTTGGGGTGAGAGAAAAGTGGGGTGAATTTGATTCTGGCCCTCTCTTATTGGAGGGGATGCTGGTCAAAGCAAATTCCTTGTCTCAAGCCATCATTTCAGAGTTGTAAATAACCCAGGCACTCACAGTTCATTCCGTGCAAATAACCCAGCCACACACAATTCATTCCGTGTAAATAACCCAGGCACTCACTACCTAGTGGAGGTTGTGGGAAGATCAGCAGAGCTCCTGCATACACCGGTTACTTTGAAAGGCAAGGCAGCTGCCTGTGACTGCAGAGCACTGGGCCCCATCCCCAGACGGTCTCTGCTCTCCTCTGTAGCCCCTTGGACTCTGAGTGCCGGCTGGTGTCACCCAGCCCCACTGGCAGGTTCTCGATGGGCAGCAGGAAGGGCTCACTGTACACCTGGACACCACCTAGCACCCCCAGCTTCCGGGACAAATACTGCCTGGTAAGTGAGCCTGTTCCCAGCAAGCTGAGATGCTCTGGGACTGGGCAGTGAGGAGAACGGCTTGCTTGGGGTTCAGCCTGGGGGTTGTAGGGCTGTGGGGCTCAGTCTTCCGCGGCTTGAGGCCATGGGAATTAGGCTGGGTCTGGGACCTGCTGGGGTGTGTGTGTGAGGAGGGTGTCCTCTGCTTAGCCATGGCCTTGGCCTCACCTTGCTGAGGAGACTCAAGAGCTTCCAGGTGTGTGATCTGGAGCCATCCATAAAGAAGCAACCTTCTCCCCATGCCCCCAGGGCCAAGGTCCCCTCGGAGGCCACCGTCCTTTCCTCTCTGGGTGGGGGGCATTGAAAGCTGTGCACACAGACACCCTCAGCATTTCCCTTGCTGTCCTTGGGATGGTCTCTCACACACAAGGACCTTCCTCCCTCCTTCCCTCCCTCCCTCCCTCCTTCCCTCCTTTCTTTTCTTTCTTTCTTTCTTTCTTTCTTTCTTTCTTTCTTTCTTTCGAGAAAAGGTTTCTCTGTAGCATTGGAGCCTGTCCTGGAACTAGCTCTTGTAGACCAGGCTGGCCTTGAACTCGCAGAGATCTGCCTGCCTCTGCCTCCTGAGTTCTGGGATTAAAGGCATGCGCTACCCCCACCCCACGCTGCCCCACACGTGACTGTGTTCACTCCACAGACAGAGGTAATTTCAGTGTTGTGCTGTGCCTGTCCACAGGCCATAAGCAATCTTCAGCAAGAACATCTCTCCCCAAGCTTGCACCCATCCAGGGTCCCAGGCACCAGGGCTTGTCCCCCTTTAGGTGGGGAGACACACGGCATCTCTCCAATATAGAGCACAGCGATCTGGGCACAGAGGGGGACCACTGGAGCACTTAGGGTCTCCAGGGATATGCTTCCAGAGCAGTGGCATCTGAACTGGGACCCTTGGTGCTGAGGGCATGTGTGCAGGGTAGTTTGAGGCAGAGAGCACAATCAGCACCAAGGTCCTGAGGCAGGAGCTTGGCGAAGATGAAACAATGAAGTTGAGGTTTGCCGGGGAGAGTCAGGGCATGACGGAGCATCTGCGGCTCCAGATGCCAGTCACCTTGGCAGATAGACATCACCCTGAGCACCTGGGCACGTTAGGGGCTCAGCACAGTCCCTTGGGTGGCTGCTGAGGTTGCTCCTGCATCCCCTCCCAGTCTGTCCTCCAGCAGCCAATGCAGCAGGCCTTGCTGCTAGGTGGGCCTAGGGCCACCTCCATCCTCGGCTACCTGTCTGACAGTGAGCTCCAGGGCCCTCGCCTGCGGAACCGGAGCCAGGAGCGACTTGAGATGGACTCCTTCAGCTCTGAGGACCCCAGAGACACTGAGACCAGCACTTCGGCATCCACCTCAGATGTGGGGTTCCTGCCCATGCCTGCGGTACCCACGACTTGCATAGAAGAGGGGACCAGGGAGGAGCCCCCACCCCTGGGCCTGCTGCCAGGCCTGGCTCACCCAGTCAGCGGTGTGCTTGTGGAACAGCCTGGCTGGAGGGACTTGGGAGGAGAGAGGCTGACCTTGCTGCGAGATGCCCCAGTCCACAGCCCCATGGTGCCACAGAGCCAGAAGGACCAGGAAGAAGGAGATGGGGATGGAGTTGAGAGGCCTGTGCAGGAGGTCCTGGATCTGCTGCGGTCTGCAGACACTGCTCAGCCCCAGCTCCGGGAGCTGGAGTACCAAGTCCTAGGCCTCAGGGACCGGCTGAAGGTATGCCCGCCCTGCACTAAACAGCAGCACCACCTTGCTGCCCGCCTGAGGCCTGGGAGCAGGTGCAGGGACCAGGCAGCCCACGTGAGCATCCCAGCCTCACCCCCATGTGACCTGGGTGGGCCGAGCCTCTCTCGCCCTCAATTCCCTCACTTTTCAAGGCCTAGGAGGAGGAGAATACCCAGGGGAGGCCGGAGCGCACAGTGAGTAATTTGCTCTGTGTCCAGCCAGAACCTGGCTCCATCGAGAATCTTCTGATGTAGGTGGGTGCTCTGGGCTGTCATTTTAGGATTAAGAACTTTGGGCCAGACCAAGCTGAATTCAAGGAGGGCCCTGCAGCTACCTGTCCCCCACCCGCGTCTGTATGGCCACCAAGTACCTCCCCATCAGTGGTCATTCAGCTAGAGGATGTCCTCCAGCCCCCCGCAGTGGCTCTCAGAGCTGCTAGCCTCGACGAATGGCTTTGTTTACATTTTTAAATACATAAAATAAAATGTAGACCACACACACCGACTTCTTTAGCCCATTCTTGGGTATGACACGTTTTCTTAGAACGATGCAACACAAACCTCTCTTCAAAAAATTCTCACCTAATATTATTTTGTTTCGTTTTCTTCGTTCTCAACCTGGACCTCACACATTCTCACATCAGCACAGCTGAGAGAAAGCGCCACTTCTCATGGTCTCTACCAGTTCTTAACCCACCCTGCCTGCCGGCCACCTTAGAAAGGCCCTGCTCCAGCCTTCCAGGAAGGAGAACTTGAGGAAGGATGCCACCTTTACTTGCACATCCCTGGTGTTTGCGTGTGGAACAGTTTGAGTTTCAGGCACACAGCTTCTGTCACACTCCTGTATTTTCAAAAACCGCGCACAGTTTGTACGACTCTGAACTAGCACAGCTATTCAGAATACCAGTGAGACCCCTCTGTCTTTTGGAAAACAGCCAAAGACAATAAAAACAATGAGAGGTCCCTCCTTCAGCTTGGATTCTAAAGGGGAGTCACCCAGAGCCTTCCTAGACTTCTTGAGAAATGGGCTCAGTGTTGCTAAGAGGCCAAGGCTGGTCTTGAACTCCAGATCCCCCTGCTTCAGCCTCCCAAGGCTGGGAGAACAGGTGTGTGCCACCATGCCTGGCTAATTTACACACACTTATTACTATTTATATAATGTGTGTATTTATATGTACGTATGTACACACGTGTCAGGTGCTCTTGAGGCCATCAGATGCCCTGGAGCTGGGCTTATAGATGGTTATGAGCCACCATGTGGGTGCTGGAAATCGAACCCAGGTCCTCTGCAAGAACAGCCAGTGCTTTTTACCACTGAGCCATTTCTCCAGCCTCAGACACATACATAGATGCATGTGTATATAGTTACACGCACATGCGCAGTGCACATATACACACACTCACGTGCACACACATGCACACAGTCGACCTTACCCTCCTGAAGCTCATCTACCCTTGAAGACTCATGTGCAGCAACGGGAAGAAGGCACAGACTCTGCTGCTGTCATTTTTTGAGGAAAACCCTCAAGATGCTCAGTGTGCTCCTTTAGGGCTGAGGGCGACCGTATGGCTGCTCTGCCTCCCTGCAACCGCCATCCTTTTCCCAGTCACCATGCTCGGCCACCTGTGCTGTTTTGCTGTGTGCATGGCCCCATGTGAAGGGCTGTTTGTGGGCTCGTGGTCCCGAGCACAAGCCCCGGCATGACTGGTGGTAAAAATCCCAGAGTTAGATGATTCCTTCAGGCGGGAGGTGCAGAGCGCTGACAGGAGCCCAAGGGTATTGCCACGACACTGTTAACTACGCTGTCGCTGTCGTCAGGGCTGGGGAGACCTGGCCTCACCCTCCAGGACCCACACAAAGAAAGGCAGGCCTGGTGGCAAGCACTTCAGCACTGGGGACATGGAGACAGGAGGCTCCCTGGGGCTCAGTGCCCACTCAGTTCAGCCTAACTGGCAAACTCCAGGTCCCAGCAGGAGGGACCTCAAAAACAAACATACATAAAAACCAAACCAGTAAAACAAGGTGACAGCTCTTGAGGCATGACACCCAAGGTTGTTCTTGTATGACCCCTCTGCACGCACAAGCACATATGTACAACATGCACAACACATGCACATGTACACCGGGAAAGAAAAACAGGTATTAAACAAAAGTGCACACGAGGGCCTTGTACTTACAGGCTGGGAGTTTGCAGTGTGGCCTTGGGGTCATGGCTCAATGTTTGCTAATTTGCTGACATAACTAGCTCAATTCATAAGCACCCACTGTGTCCATCCGTGTCTGTGTACATACATGCACACATGTGCTCGTCACTGTGTCCGTCCTTGTCTGTGTACATACATGCACACATGTGCTCGTCACTGTGTCCATCCTTGTCTGTGTACATACATGCACACATGTGCTCATCACTGTGTCCGTCCTTTTCTGTGTACACACTTGCACACATGTGCTCATCACTGTGTCCATCCGTGTCTGTGTACATACATGCACACATATGCTTATCACTGTGTCCATCCGTGTCTGTGTACATACATGCACACATGTGCTTGTCACTGTGTCCTTCCATGTCTGTGTACATACATGCACACATGTGCTCATCACTGTGTCCATCCGTGTCTGTACATACATGCACACATGTGCTCGTCACTGTGTCCATCCTTGTCTGTGTACATACATGCACACATGTGCTTGACACTGTGTCTGTCCGTGTCTGTGTACATACATGCACACATGTGCTCGTCACTGTGTCCGTCCGTGTCTGTGTACATACATGCACACATGTGCTTGTCACTGTGTCCGTCCTTGTCTAAATCCCCCCAGGGTGACTGTCAGTGTGAGTTTCCACATTTGCTGAGAAATGAGCCATCGAGCCATTGGGCAGCAGCACAGGGGCAGGTGTCTGCTGGGAGGGAGTGGCGCCTCCTTGTTGGGGAAGCCCTGCCCTGCGCAGTCCACACCTGAGCCTCTCTCCCTGTGGTCTGTCGCAAGGGTGTTGGGGACAGGTTTGTCTCTCTGGTGACCTTGTCTCAGGCTATGCTGGTGGGACACTGGAAGTGCCACATCCCAGACTCACTCTGCTAAGCTGGCTTGTGCTGGGGCCTTGGGGGTGGGGGGGGGAAGGCTGGGGCGGTCACATCCTGGATGGCTGTGGGAGGGCAAGGCCGTCATCCTGGTGCTTTTCCACAGCCGCGAGGGGTGCAGCCGGAACCGGTGTCAGTGCAGAGTCTGATGGACTGTATCCTGGAGAGCTTCGCCTTTCTGAATGCCGACCTTGCCAGTGATGAACTGTCCCTGTTTGGGGGCTCCCAGGCTCCCGAGTGAGTGCACACCCATGGGGACACCTCCGGGCAGCTGTAGCTCCATGCTGGTCTCATCACGTCTAGTTTTATTGTGCTCGGTGTTTCCATATCACTGTCCCCACATAGCTAGTATGGCCACTGAGGTGATCTCAGGCAGTAACAGCAGCACACAGCAAAACCCTCACCTTGACCTCAGTGGCTGCCATGCTGACCACCCTCCCTAGTAACTGTCTTGCCCAGCATTCACTCTGGACCACCATCCATCGGCCTCGCTACCTATGCTGATGGCCCAGTGCCACTTCTGTCCCCAGACCTCAGACAGAAGGGGACAGTCTTCATTTCTTTCTCTCATCCAGTGGTCCCACAGGGAGATTCCAAGTCTGATGAGCCAGTTGGGCCTTGGGGGAGGGGCGGCGGTTCAGCTCAGCCCTGTGAGCCGTAATATCCCCACCCTGAGTCTGGGCTTCCTGCCCACTTCACAGAAGAACAAAATGAGGCTTTGGCGAACAACCAGGAGCACAGCCTCAGGCCCCCTGGGTAGCACTGCCCTCTATACCCGATGGATTTCCAGCCAACTTTCTCCCCCTTCCCGCCACTGAACTCCCGGACCTGAGGCCTAACTCTCTGATCTGGAGCTCTGGGGTGGGGTGGCGGTCAGGGAAGGGGTTCCCTTGCTAACTGGTCACTCATTTCTTTTGTCTCCTCAGGAAGGACAGTCCCCCACCTCCTCGGCCGTCATTGAAGGTGTCACCCAGCGAGCTCACAGCTGGTGTCCTGGAGCTGGACACACTGCTCACCGTCCACCTTCAAGTCTGCAAGGCCTTGCTTCAGGTGTCAGGGTAGGGCTTGGCTGGGGTGGGCTCTGGGCTCAAAAGTGGCAAAAAAGTCTGGGGTCAGGTAAAAGGAAGCCACTCTGAGAGCCGATGCCATGGAGACTCTGTGGCAGGAGGTAAGGAGCCATGTTGGGTCTCAGGGAGCCAAGCCCCGAACTGAGACGGTGGTTCTGGTATACACGTGTTCAACCCCAGGAACTGAACATGGTGGGCTTCAGGCTATGCTACTTCCAGGGGCCCAAATGCTGGGAGATGGGCCTGGCCGTCTTCCCGCTGCTTTGTGATGGTTGTGACGATGGTTGTGACGATGGTTGTCACGATGGTTGTGATGATTGGCTGAACTTGGGCAGGCTGACCCTGGGGGCTCAGCTTAACGAAGAGAAGGGTGCTTAGGCCATGGTAGAAGCCACCTCTGGGATAGAGCAAGTGTGGGCAGCTGAGAGCAGAGACGTACATACCAGGCTAACCGGAGCATCCCGGCTGATTCTAGAAGCTGGCCTCCCCTAATCTGTCACCGATGGTCCAGAACTGCCTCCTGGAGGAAGCAGAGCAGCAAAGGCAGGTTCTGGAAATGATTTCAGTCCTTGACTCGGAGCAGGTCAGCAAGGCCAGGTCGGTTGAAGAGAGTAAGTAGCAACCAGCTTCATACCCATGGCGGCCTTGCCTCTCTCCCCCTTCCATGAATGGGTGGATTGGCTGGGCTTCTGTGTACCTGTGTGTCTCTGTATACTGGGGAGGCCACTGTCGGGTTCACCAAAGCCATCCCCACCCACATCCTGGTGGTTCCACCAAGGAGCAACAGCTGTCACCTCAGTTCTTTGTCTACCCCTGCGGACCTCTCTGGGGAGTCCAGCTTCCTAGTTCATCGGGGTGGCTGTGAGTGGCTGACATTATGAGTGGGGACAAGGAAGGTGACTGGAGCGACACGAGCCTGAGAGGAGGTCCCTGTATTGGGTCTCCTGCCCTCACTTCCAGCTTCGGGTCCTGGTAAAGGGGTTTCTGGTGCCTGTGGCTGCTCCCGCCAGGTTGCTGAGCAGCTGCTCGCTCTCAGTCATCCCACAGACTCCTCACAGGAAGGGTGGCCTGGCATTGTGGCAAGGATGTACCCAGCCTGGCAGCGTCCTGGCTTGCCCTGCTTCCACACTCCTCAGCCAGCTCAAGAAGATGTTCCTACATCGAGTCCGAGGGAAGTACCCTGGCCAGCTGGAAATAGGTAGCGTCCTTCTTGCTTGCCACTTTCCCCAGGAAATGGTGGTGCTACAACTGGGGGCGTCTTCACAGTTCGGGCCCTGTATATCTCCATGCACATCCCCACTGTCCTGCCCCCTGGGAAAGCAGGTTGCGAATCCCTGTGCCTCCCACCAAGCTTTGAAGGGTTGTTAGAGGAGGCTGTGCAGCTCCTCTCAGGGCCCTTCCCTCTGCCAGTGTGTCGCAGGCTCCTGGAGCAGGTGGTTGGCTGTGGTGGGCTATTGGCCACAGCAGGGCTCCAGGAAGAGCAGATGGTCACCTGGTTCCAGTTCCACAGCTACCTTCAGCGGCAGAGTGTCTCTGACCTGGAGAAACACCTCATCCAGCTCACCAAGGAAGGTAGGGCCTGGCCATGGCGATGACCTGGAAGCAAGTTACAGCCCACCCTGGGGGCTTTGTCCCTTCTGGCTTGGGCCACAAACCAGATGCATGCAGCTCTCCCTGTAGCTGTCAGAACCAAAAGCGGGAGGTGAACAGCCTAGAGCAGCCCCAGGGAGAGGAGATGGGAGCCGCAAAGTCTTCCCGTCTGGTTTCTTTCTGAGTCAGTCTCCCTATGTAGCCTAGCCTGTCTTCAAACTCACCATCCTCCTGCCTCAGCCTCCCAAGTGCTGGGATTACAGGTGTGTACCACACGCCCAGCCTGGCCAGTGGTTCTGTTCATTTTTCAGGGGCATGTCAGATCCGTTTGTAGAAGCGTCTGTCGGGATGTGGCGATGCTCCCTCTGCCGTGGAGCTGCCCCTGCGGCGAGGGCAGCTCATGGTACCGGCCTCCCCCTCCTTTTCAGTTACTCTCACTGAGGAGCTGCACTGTGCAAGTCCAGCCAAGGGCTTGAGAAAGCTGCACGGGAAACGCCTGGGCCAGCTGCAGCCCCTGCCCCAGACTCTTCAAGCTTGGGCCCTGCTGCAGCTGGATGGACCGCCGAGGCTGTGCAGGGCTGCCAGATCACGCATGGCTAGTGCAGCCAGGAATAGGCGCTTCCGGGAAAAGGTGTGCACGCATGGGCATTCTGGCTGGGTGTGCAGGAGTATAAGGTGGGAGGGGCTGGAGAGATGGCTCAGAGGTTAAAAGCACTGACTGCTCTTCCAGAGGTCCTGAGTTCAATTCCCAGCAACCACATGGTGGCTCACAGCCATCTGTAATGAGACCTGGGGCAGCATACAGGCAGACAGAACACTAGACATAATTAATAAATAAATCTTTTTAAAAAAGAGTATAAAGGCCGGGTGGTGGTAGCGCACGCCTGTAATCCCAGCACTCGGGAGGCAGAGGCAGGCGGATCTCTGTGAGTTTGAGACCAGCCTGGTCTACAAGAGCTAGTTCCAGGACAGGCTCCAAAACCACAGAGAAACCTTGTCTCAAAAAAACCAAAAGAAAAAAAAAAAAAGAGTATAAAGTGGGTGATGGGGGCTACACTTACCAGATTTGAGGTCAAGTGCTTTAAGAAGGCTGAAGTGTGGCTGGAGTCACTAGGACAGTGGTTCCCAACCTTCCTAACACTACTCCCCTTTAATACGGTTCCTCATGTTGTGGTGACCCCCAACCATAAAGTTATTTCATTGTTAACTTCATAACTGTAATTTTGCTGTTATGAGTTATAATATGAATATCTAATATGTGACCCCTCCAGATGGGTTGAGACCCACAGGTGGAGGAATATACCCAGCACCAAGTCACAGCCTGGGCTTGGTCTCTCAGACCTGCACAGCATCTTTCTGAGGGCTGTCTTTAAAATTTTAATATTTGTTTGTTTGTTCATTCATTCATTGTGAGTGTATGTGCCACATCCTGAGTCTGGAGGTCAGAGGGCAACCTGAAGGAGGCAGTTTTCTCCCTCCACAACATGGGTTGCAGGTTCAAATTCAGGTGGAGCTGGGCATGATTACACATGCCTTTAATCCCAGCACATGGGAAGCAGAGGCAGGCAGGTCTCTGAGTTTGAGGCCAGACCGATCTACAGAGTGAGTTCCAGGACAGCCAGGGCCACACAGAGAAACCCTGTCTTGAAAAATCAAAGCCAAAAAAGTTTTGTGGAATTCACTTACTAACCAGCTAGTGTTCCGTCTGGGGTTAGCCCTCCTCCTGACAAAGGGCTGAGTTTGGGTCACTGAAGCAGCTGGGGACCTGCTTGCCCTGACCTCTGTCTAATCCTGGTGTCCTCCACCAGGCTCTGCTGTACTACACCAATGCCTTAAACGACAGTGACACCAAGCTCCAGCAGGCAGCGTGCATGGCGCTGCAGCAGCTTGGGGTGAGTCCCGTCTTCCCTAGTGACTGACAGGAGGCCACCCATGGTGAGGGCTGGAGCAGCAGCAGCAGCTTCAAAACACTTTCACTGGAACGTGCGTGCGTGCGTGCGTGTGTGTGTGTGTGTGTGTGTGTGTGTGTGTGTAGTAGAGGGTATACCAGTAGCAACAGCTGACACCCTAGTAACAGCCAGCCCCCCTAGACTCCAACAGCAGAGGTCCCACACCAAGGAACTCCCTGCCCAGCTCCACAGGTTGTAACATGATAAATTCTTGTGTATGAGAAAAAGACAAGGTACAGGAATGGAAAGCTGCCCGGTCACCCTCGACCTCAGCAGGAACAGCTGGCCACCTCTGGCACATATCCTTCTTGCTTGCAGGGACATGTGTACCCTGAACTTTGCTACGAAACATGACTTTACATGAGCCGAGGGCTACGTGACCACAAGCACGAGGGACTGAGTGGAATCCCCACAGAAAAGCTCTGAATGGTGGCCCCCACCTGTCATTCCAGTGCACGGGAGGTAGAAGCAGGGGATTCCGGGACTAGCCAGCTAGCCAGCAGTTTACTTGTGAGCTCCAGGCTAGGAGAGGCCTCATCTCAAAACATGGAGTGGATGGCACCTGTAAATTCTAACTTTGTTCACATCGTGTGTGCAGGGGAGCGTACATGTGCACTCAACCACAGAAAAATGCAGTTTTCATGCATCGAGGGGGAAAAGCCAGGTATGGGGGCACATCCCCATGACCCGGGGCCAGCCTGGGCTTCATAGTGAGACTGTCTCATAAATGCCACTACGAGCATTTTTGTAAATAAGGTTTTATAAAAAGCCACACTGGGCTCCAGCTCATCCTGGGCCGGATGACACAGGACAGCTTCCAAGCCTGTGAGCCATGCCTTCCCCACCGTCCCTGCACTCCCATGGTGGAGGTGAAGGGGACCTTGTTAGATCACCTCCATCCATGCTGGGGATCCGCCTTGTCTAACCTTGTTGCCTACTTGTACATGCGAGTTGGCTCAGTGTAGAGAAAACCCACTGCCCCCACTCACTCAGCACTGCCCCAACAGGAGGATCCCTGCTAAGGGTGAAGGGGTCAAAGGTTGCATGGGAGCGGTGTCTGTGGATGTGTGACAATCAGGCCCTGGGTCTCCAGAGTACAGGACAGTCAGGGTGTATTAGATGATGTCGACAGACAAGCTGATGGTGGCCTTGCTTGCTGGCCTGCACTGGGGTCTCTAGAGAAGGACAGACAGGCCCCCCAGGAACACCAGGGTTGGCGTGCAGGGATGACGCAGTGCGGTCTATCTGCTGCCTAACAAATCTTCTTCTTCCTGACCTCAAAGGGTATTGAAAGCATTGAACAAATCGCCAGCCTGTGTCGGTCGGACCTGGAGGCCGTGCGGGTGGCAGCACGGGAAGCAACACTATCATTTGGTAAAGCGCAGCCAAAGCCGCCCCACCCCCACCCTGGGCAGCACAGTGGGGTTCCAGGGATGCTAGGGCCCTGGCTGCAGGCTACCTGTGCTTTGCAGCCCCTGCTCAGTAGTGTCAACCCCTCATAGCAGGTTGACAGCTAAGGTGTAATTCCCCCTCTCCCACTTCGTTTATGGTCCTTGGCAAGCGGTGGGCAGAGGCAAAGTCAGGCCAGTGCTCAGGAGACCTCCGGCATAGAAGGCTGTTTCAGGTGTGGATGGTTCAGTCAACAGTAGGGGCAAGGGACCCCCACCGACTACTGTCCTGCCCCTCTAGAGACACCAAGACCTGGAAGCAGAACACCGAGGTGGTGACGAGCTGGTGATGGATGTCTTTGTGTTCCAGGTGAGGAGGGCCGCTTAGCTTTTGAGAAGATGGAAAAGCTCCAGTCAGAACAAGAACTCTACCAGGAAGCAGATTTTGAAATTACAATTTTCTAAGCTGTGACCACCAAGTTCCAATCCAGCACCTTTCTTCCTTGACACTTCCCGGCTTCCATAGGGCGAGTTTTGAACTGAGCACCCCAGGCACTCCCTCACAAGTGTGAGCTGGGTCAGCACCCAGCCCAAGGGCACAGTGCTGTACTCCCAGAGCAGGAAGAAGGGGTATGTGGGACCTCCAAGGATGTGGCCTACCCCAAATGCTGTTTTTGCTTGTCTTGCCTTCCTGGGGTGCAGTGTCAGGGGCAGCTGGTGCTGGCTGAGGATCAAGAGTTCAAGACAGACATGCATGGAATGCGAGCTCCCTGCACACCCTGTGACAGCTAGCCAGTGGTCAGGCCCACCTCTGATGCATGCCAACCTGCTGCCCGTTAGATGAATTGCTTCAGAAGCCAGAGATGAGGTGAGGTTTTCATTGAGGTGACTACGGAGGCACACGATGGGTTTCCTACTTGAGTGAGTAAAACACTTGAAACTGGGCATCTGAGATGTCCATGAGGGGCCGAGTGGCTCTCAGGGCTGACTTAGACAACCCCATTTAGTTAGGTGGACCATGTGTGCTGACTTATCTTGGTATTTATTTGTCTCATTCATGTTCATTCTCTAAAATCTCAATTAAAACCTCTGTAGTGTATGGTTTACCGTACTGCCCACATAGATAAGGTTGTGTCTGTACAGCCAGGCGGGAGAGGGTGGCAGAAACCACAGGACTCTGTAGAACCCATCGGGGATCCTTGCTACACTTGATTCCCACGTTCATGGCAGACTGCCCTCCTCTGGGGACACTTTGAGAATACCCCAGGCCTTTGCAAGCCTTTACCTGACGGGGTCTGTCCCATACCTGAAGCTTTCCGCTGGGACAGTGGGCACAGCACTTCCATGGTTCTGGGGTGCCAGGATCATAGCGGGGACCACTTACTGCACAAGAAATTGTGAAACTGAGAGGTACAGAGCTCTGCTTTTTCTTTTTTTGGGGGGCGGGGGAGGCGGTGAGACAGTTTCTCTGTGTAGCCCTGGCTGTTCTGGAATTTGCTCTGTAGATCAGGCTGGCCTTGAACACACAGATCTCTCTGCCTCTTGTGGTGGCTTTAAAGGTAGGGCTGTGCTTTCTACCACATCTGTCACTCGCAAAGTCTGAACTGAAACAGTCACTTGGGGACCCTATATGCTGAGTCTTGTACACGAACTTTTGGGTCTCATTTCAATCTCTGTCATGTACACATCAAATGTGGCATTATGGATGTCCTGAGATGGGATGACCATGGTGTGTGACAGGCAGCTGGCCGAGGTGTGGTGTGGAGCCTGAAACAGGGACTCCAGTGATGCCTGTGGGCCTTGTTCAAGTACTGCAATGTGTGCCAAAGGGCGGGTTCCTGAAAGAACAGTGTGGAGGTCCTGAGTGAAGGCAGGCTGGCCAGCCACTAGCACTCGCAACCCAGAGCACGCTAACCCTGCAGGGCAGACATCTACCTCATGCGGTTAGGGACGAATAGATGGCTGCCCATCCTGACTCAGGTCTGTCAGGTAAAGAAACAGGAAACATCTCACATCTATGTTCTTTAAAAACATTTATTGTTGCAACTAAAATGAAGACCCATTAGTGATTCGGCAAGTTGGAAATGGTGCAGTCCGACAGTTTTGTGAGGTCACAGAAGACCCTGAGACACCCCCACCGGGGCATGTACCACCCCACACACCTGCAAAGGTACTATATCGGAAAACTTTTTTGTTGTTACTGGTTTTTATTTTGTAAAAATGGTTTATTCTATGGCCATCCAAAAAAAAAAAAAAAAAAAAAAAAGAAGAACGACCTGCTGAGTAAATATTGGTTTAAGGCATACAGCAGCTTGCTACCTCCAACACAGGCAACGGGGTGGAGCGCGCCCGTTCTCCAGGACATCCACCTAGAAGGCTACTGTACATACCCCACTACTACAGGTACAGTCCACTGCCAACTGCTCCCAGCCTGGACCCTGGCTGTGCCACCTCCCCAGGCTCTGTGGGCAAGGCCACCACCATTCCCACCAGTGGCTGTGCTGGCTTCTCTGGGTGAAAGGCAAAATGTGAAATGCTGGCAAGAGGCAGTTTGGATTTCCAGCTGCCTTCGCTTCTTATTGTAAAAAAGCCACCCAATGTGGAGGTCTTGGTGTCCCTCACAGGAAGAGTCATGAGCACCATCATCAGTCTCTACCAGGCTCAAGAATGACACGCCTCTGGGCAAGGTGACCCGGGCCAGTGATGTCACCCAGGCTGTTCCCTTGCTTCCAATCTTGGCCTGCTCCAGAAGAGCGTGAACTTGGAATGGAGGGACTGATTCCAGAGGTGGAAGGGCCCTGGGAATGAGGTGTGACCGTGGAATGTCTGAGGTGCGGTGGGGCTTGGCAGGGCAGGCCAGCGAGCCTGGGGTGTCCTGCAGGAGCGAGGCAGTATCGCACTGGACAGAACTGCTTCCACAGAGAGGCAGTTACTCAACCATGGCCACATCTGGTCACAGTATGCAGAGGTGGCTGGACATGGGCTGCTATTGAGTGGGCATCAAAATTCCCCATGTCAAGAACATGGTACCACCAGGGCAGGAGCCTTCATGTTTTCGAACTCTCAGGGGAAGTGGAGATTGGGAACGGGATCTACAAGGTCATGGGGAGAAAGCCCAGGTCTCATTCTCGCACATCACATCAGTAGCCACAGGGCCTTTACACATGCCCACACTGTCCCATGTTCCTGAAGCTCAATAGCTCCCAATGTCCTACAGCCCCGGCTCCTGGCCCTAGCTCTGGCTGTACAGTGGCTCCCGTCAGTCTCAAGCCCAGGACTCATCTGATATTGTACTTGACAGAGCCCTAGGTGCCAGGCTGACACCTTACATCATCAGCTCAAGGGCGTGCTCACGCAGTGAGGACGCCTTTGGGAAAGGTGAATAAATAAAGAGCGGGGTGGTTTCTAGGGAGGTGTGGGGCCTCATGCTGCCTGAGCCAGTGCTCTGCTCTGCTGTTCCCTTGCACTCCTCACCATCGTGGGCTTGGGACTCCAGGAAGGAGAAAGCAGAAAGGGAGATACATGGCTGAAGGAGGTGGTGGCTCTGTGTGAACAAGCCTCCCTGGCAGCTTGCTCGGCTGGCTAGTGGCTCTCCTTCCCCGGCATGGCCACTTGGCCTGCGGCCAAGAGGCTGGAGGGCAAGCTGTGCTGCTGGGTAGCAACCCCATGAAAGCGCGTGCCTTGGATGCTCCAGAACGCGCGCCTCCCCACAGCCTGGCCACTATAGCACTGGAGGCAGCCATGGCAAGCTCGGTGGTGTTTTATGAGTCCTGACTCTGAAAAGCACCACTAAGGAAAAAGTCTTGCAAAAATCAGCTGATGCCTTCAAGAATGATCACCGGCACAGGACTGAATGTTTCAGAGGTTGGTAACAGTCCTGGGAGGTGGCTTCCATGACACCAAGGCTCCTTCCTCCGCCTGTCAGTCATGCTTGCACCTCAGCAGTGTGGGTTCTACCACAATGGTGCTTACTTTCCAAATGAAATGGAAACCGCAGGGTGAGTGCTGGCAGCCACCTAAGATGAACTTGACCCTGAGGCAGGGCCCCAGGGAAACTCACTTATAGGGATGGGATGTTGAGGATATCAGCAAGATGGCTGTCACAAGGAGGGGAAGGGTGCAGGTGAGTTTGGAAATGCAGCGGGGACACCTGAGCAAAGCAGAACCGGGCTTGCTGTTTAGAGGCAGCCTGTGCTGCTCTCCTCACAACAGGGCGGCTCCAGGACACCTGGCAGCTCAGAGTACATAGCGGGGGTGCCCAAGCCAGCAGGAGCTTTACATCCTGACCATTTGGGAAATCGATGTAAATCATGAATCTAATCACACGCAAAAGGGCACAAGAGAATCTCATGAGTGCCTAGCGTTTTTTTTTCCCCAGAAATAACAAAAACCTGCCTTTATAAATGTTAAAAACAACAATGTGTTGTAATTTTTTTTCCAAAAACAAATGAACAGAGAGAGAAAGGGGAGGAGTGAGGTGAGAGCGAGTGAGTGAGAGTATTTGGCATTTCCTCTACTTCTCCTCAACAGGTGAAGGCCCTGAGATTAGACTGTTCTTGGGACCATGGGGCTCCTGCCAAGCCCAGTGCACTGATGCCCCTCCTGGGGCTGGCCCTTCCAGTTCCACCACAGGCTTGCGAGCTGTTCCCAACAGTGGGTCAGACGCCGCAGACCGAATCCTAAGCTGGGCAGCAGAAGTGCCCAGCACACTCGCGCTCACAGCAGTCCGTCAGTGAAAGCACACCCGGTAGCAGAGGTACGCACCAGTCGCCAGGGCCGTGGCCATGCACACGTTGACCAGGAGGGGCTTCCAGTGAGTTGGCCAGTGTGCCTTTTGTTCCTCGTCCGTTGGGGATAGCTCTTCCTTGGTGGGAGCAGATGCCTGGGCGCCCTGAAGACCTCCAGCCACCACTCGTTTTCTAACTTCAGTGTCTTGACTCACGCTGGGGAGAGGGGAAGAGGCAGGTTATTCACCTCGAGAAGATGGACAAGGGCGTTACCACGAAGGAGGAATTCTGGAGAAGCAAGCCATTCATGCTGCACTGGGTGGGAAGGTCAGCACAGACAGCAGCCTGTTTGTCTTCTAGCTCTTGGGGACCTTGGGCAATACCCATGGCCAGGGCTGGGCTTCATTCAAGTCACCTGCAGCCCACCAATGTATGTGCTTTATCAGAAATGGAAACTCCTAGCTGTAGCCAAAGATGAGCTCAGGTCCATATCCCAGTTACAGGGGAAACATGGCTTCCTTAGTCCTGGTACACTGGTAGCTCTGTATCTTCTATGACCAAGGATGCTAGAATGAGTGCAGCCAGCCACGCCTCTCTACACTGTGTTCAGAGCTCTGGGTGGGTCCTACTGTGAGAGCCAGACTGTGTGTGCCACACCTCCAAACTGCCCTCTAGGAAAGAGACAGTTGCCCCAGGAGCTGGCTCACGTGCTACTTCCTACAGGCGCACACTTTCTTTATCCTCCCTACTCCACCACACACTGCTATGCACACGCCCCTTCTCCAAGTGGAGAGTCTTGCAGCACAGGTCTACTATCTATCAGCTCAGTGCTTCGGTTACCAGTGGGTGCTCAACCACGGTGAGCAAGCAAGTTGCAACACCTGCCCAGTTTAAACTGAGCAGATCAGACAAGCACCACAAGGTGGCACTGGAATCCCATTATAACCTGTCACTGCATAGGGACACCCAGGGGCAATGGGCACTTTCTGCCAGGATAGAGGCCCCTCCATCACCTGCTCATGCTATGCACAGCACTTAAGGGGTCTCTGCATTCCTCTCTGGCCAGGCTGTCTTCGTTCTCACAGGTCTCCTCGCTCATCCACTGGTGGTTGGAGAAGAGTTCCTTGCATTTCCCATTGTGAGGCTCCAGGATACGTTTGGGTGGCCGGGGAGGTGGGGGGACATGCTCGGGTGGGGGCTCCAGGTCCTCATGAGAGAGCTCCTTCCACTGATCCTGGGAGAACAGTGACAGAAGCCCATGAGTGCTTGTTCTGGGTCTCCCCAGGTGAGCAGCCAACAGCTCAGCAGTAGCTCTGGGGGGTCTTGGTTCTAGGCAATTATCTGGGAGGTAAATCTGTTCTTTCTGAGGTGGGGTCTCAGGTGGCCAGGCAGGCCTTGGACTCCTGCCATCCTGCCTCCATTTCCAAAGAGCTGGGACAGTCTTTAGGGAACCAAGCCTGCTCTTCTGCTGAGGGCTCTGCAGGGCACCTGGCAGGCAGAAGGGCGGCCCACTTAGTGACTCTAGCAATGGCACATGCAAAAGGGAGTCCTCAACAGAGTTGGACCTTTTATTTATTTATTTATTTATTATGTATACAGTGTTGTCTGTCTGTCTGTATGCTTGTTGGCCAGAAGAGGACACTAGATTTCACTACAGATGGCTGTGAGCCACCATGTGGTTGCTGGGAATTGAACTCAGGACCTCTGGAAGAGCAGTCAGTGCTCTTAACCTCTGAGCCATCTCTCCAGCCCCAGAGTTGGATCTTTTACACCTGGAGTTACTTTCAAAGATAAGTCTTGATGTATGTGCACAGGTTGCATGGTCTATCCTCAGCTATAATCTGAGCCCCAACACCAACACACGTGTGCTAAGCAGAACAGCACTGACCTGCACTGAGGAGTCACCCATGATAAACTTTGCACCCTCGATCACAGCCAAGTAGGAGAAGCGCAGTTGGTCGGCCGTCTGGATGAGCCCCATGCGAAACCTGCGCATCTCCAGAAGCACTTTTTTAATATCCACAGAAGAGGGGTCTTTCCTCTTGTCCATCTGCAAGGCAAGAAGACTGGGTCAGTCAGAGGAAAGTCACAGAGGGCTGGTAAAGGACTCAAGAAAATGGGAGAAAAATGCAGCAAACTGGGACCCTCTAAACATGAGCTATGGGGATTCTGGGATGGCTGGCTGCCGTGACAACTGGGAGTGCTCTGGGAACAAAGCTAGAAGGGACCGAGCCACTGCCATGGAAACTGGCGAAGGCAAAGGCTACAAGAGAGCATCCCCCAAGAAGAGTGTCTGTGGATAGCGACAGGGTGGGCTCAACGACGCTCCCTTTCTTCCTGGGCTTGCACAGCCTCCTCACCAGCAAGAGGCAGGTATCAGCCAGACAGAAGGTCCCCGACCTGCCGATGCCAGCGCTGCAGTGCACCACAATGGGGCCATGCTCCGGATTGAGGGAGCCCGACTCTCGGACTTTGAAAAGGAAATTGAGGAAGGAGGCAGGTGACTCGGGAACTCCAAAGTCAGGCCATGTGGTGTAGTGGAAATGCAGGATCTCCCGGGCCTCCTGGGTCTAAAAGAGAGACTTGCGGTTAGGCTGGGCACATTGTTTGCACAGACCCCATGTGAGCACCAAGTGACTTCCTGGCTAGCCTTCTTCTTAGGTAGTGGACAATCCTCTTATCTTTCTGTCCCTTCCATACCCATGCACAGGTGGCCACAACTGTTTTAGCCTGTAAGTCACCACTGGCACCCTAAATTTCAGGAAGAGCTCCTGTGGGGGGGCATTGGCACCCTAAATCTCATCTCAGGAAGGGCTCCTGTGAGTGTGTGTGTGTGTGGGGGGGGGGCTGGCACCAAGTCTGGATCGCTCAGGGGGACCTCTGGGATGGGTCAGGCAACTGTTACTTTGGAAGAAACTGTGATAATTCAAGTCTCCAAAGACAGATTGCCATACAGTACACAAGCCAGCATTCCAGTGGCAACTGCCTATGGGTTTGCCACACACTCATTCACCTTAGGGACCATACCCACTTGTAGAACTGTCCCATGGTGCCCTGCAGTTGAGCAAAAAGAATGGCCTGCAGCACTGCTTCCACTCTGCCCTTTCCTAGATGATCCAGTAATTTTTACAAATATTTGGGGGTGAGGGGTGCCACATGTCACATGCACATCTGGAGGTCAGAAAACAACTTGCAGGTCACTGGCAAATGCCTTTGTACACTGAGCTATCTCACCTGCTCCACAGTCCAGCATTCTTTTTTAAACAGAGACAGGGTATCTCTGTCTAGTCCTGGCATTCACTCTGTAGATCAGGCTGGCCTTGAACTCAGAGATCCGCCTGCCTCTGCCTCCCTAAGCACCACTTCCCAATTTATGTTCAGTATTCTTAAAGGAGGCCACTGAAGGCAAGACCCCAGGGGGCAGGGCCCCAGAATTACAGAGGGCTACAGCCTGTGAGAGGAAAGGAGCAGCTACAGACGCCCAGGCTAGGCTTGGTGATACCAAGGTGCCATCTGTCTGCAAAGTACAGGAGGTCCCTGCTGTGGTACAAACACATGAAAGACATGGCCAACCCTCAGTGTGGCTATAGACACAGGGTGGTGTGCACAGCTGGGGTCCATTTAAACCCTGCAGCGGCTCTGCCTACTGCCCTGCAAAAGCAAACACCACCTGTACTGGGTGCAGAGACGGAGGAGTTTCAAATATGTTTTAAAAAACTGGTTTAGAAGAAAGAATGCAAAAAGTCTTCTTTCCATCACTACAAAGAGCACAGGGCTCCTCATCTGCCACCTTCCTCCAGCCTGTCCATCCCTCCAAATGGATTCTGTTCTAGGTTCCAGAAAAGTCCTAATATTGAAGCCCTTGAGCTGGCCTTGTGCCTGGAATCCTAGCACTCAGGAGACAAGGCTGGTGGACTGTAAATGTGAAGCCAGAATGGACTACTAGTGAGACCTGAGACCTGTCCTGCTACAAGGAAACCACCCCAAAGCAGCAAGCCTAGACAAAGCCTCAGCGCTCCTGCCCTGTCTTTGCTGCCGACAGACACACTTCTGCTTGCTCTGAACTGTCTCCCTCAACAAGCAGATATTTCCCAGAGGTTATCAGAGGTCACTCTTAAAAAACCAGGCTGGCAAATACTGGAGAGCACTGGACAGGGTCTACCACACCCCCACCCATCAGTGACACTCCAGAGCTTCCCTGACCTCACCCCACACTCCAGGCTCCTCTGTTAGGCCACTACAGGGCCTCACACCTCTCTAGACTCCAGCAACCTGAGCTAAGTTCTGGACTTGGGTCTCACCACCAGCAGGGAGTCAAGAGAAGTCTAAGGATCTGTGACTGTCACTCTGCAGCAGACCCCAACAAGCCATTACCCCACCTCCCCTCTGCTCTCTGGACCCTATGTACCTATTGACCTCTCACCCAAGACCTCCTAGGACCCTCGCAAGCCCACGTCTGAAAGAAACTAGAAAAAGCAAAGACATGGGGAGATGTCCCTCGGACCCACTCAGCAATTAGGCAAAGTGGCCAGCAGTGGCTCCACCATGCCTGGGACTCACATGGCCTCCTCAGTCACATCTCTGTACGAAAGAGCTTCTACTGTTCCTAACTCCAGGCTCTTGCCATGTCCCTGAACCTCCTTTTGTTGGCAAGCCTACCTAAGACCTGGTGAGAAAGTCTCAGCTACAGGAGACCTGGGCAGTGAGGTGAGCCCTCCTTAAGGCAGACCAGACAAAAGGTGCAAACTTGCTGTCATTTCTCCTGCAAGCACAGCTTTAGCCCTCCAGTTCCAAAGGCAGAGCAGACTACTCTCAGGTAAGAAGCTGCCTTTTTCCCTTAGAACTGTGTTAACTGGTGCAAAGATGAGAGAGCGTTGTAGGAGGTGCTTGTATCTTGTCCTTTGTTGGTGCCTGGGCACAGGCTCATAGAGCAGCAAGACCCGCTCACATGGTGTAGGGCCACACTGTGTACAGGGCTCACAATTCCTGGGAACACTCCAGCTGGAACCAGCACCTGAGGACTAAGGACAAAAGCAAGCAAACAATTTCTAGAAGACTTCACACACGCCATACTCACAGCCAGGTTTTCCAGCTCCAGCTGTCGCACTGTGTAATATGACTTGACATCTTCAGATACCAGTGTCAATTTCAGATGTGTGTCCTCAAAGACCATCTCTTTTTCTTCTTTCTGTGGCCAATACTGGGCACATTTTAACTGGGGGAAACAACACTAGATTACCCTGAGTGGCTGCTACATGAGACAGGAGACTTGGAGGGCGGTCTGCTAACTATGAGAACTCAGAGGCCGGAGTCTCCCAGGTAAAACAGTTCCTACCCTGACCTGTAAGGCTCACACTTCCCACCTAGCAACAGCAGCACAGTACAGAGGATCCTGGTCCTTGTTGTGATGTGAAACCACACCACACAACTGTGCCCTTCACAGATGTCTTCAGTAGCATCTCAATATGACCAGAGCCCCAAAAAGAAACTCACAGCAACAGGACAGAGGGTTGGAGCCTCATCAGGCTGAGAGGCTGCAGTCAGCCAGCTAGAGGTGGGAGGACAACTTGCAAGGTGCAGCTCACCAGTTCATTCTAGTCTGGTTCAGTTCAGAAGGTACAACTGTCCTGACCCTTTATTCTGCTACCTTCAGAAACCACTTGATCTTCATTCAAATGCTGATAATTACAGCTTTTGATGAACTCAAAAGATTTGGTCTGGCATTTAGGAAAGGAGACGGGGCTGGATCTCCATCTCACAGACCCCATGAAGTAAGTTCAGATGCTCCGATGGTCCTGCGGCAGACAGCTGTTCTGGCTCTCCAAGGCAGGACTGAGAGGGTGCCCAGGCAGAGGAGACCCCAGAGACCTTGAACCTCCTCAAGGAATGCAGTAAGCTGCTCTTTGGTACAGAACACACAGAGCTCACACGCCTGGCCTGTTCCAGGGCTGGCCTAGTCTGCTGGGAGATGTTCCCTCTCTCGGGGTGGGTGGATGGGGGAGAGTATGGAGGGGAGACACTGGGAATAAAGATGACCTGGGGGGGGGGGGATTGCTCAGGCTAGCCAAGCAAAGACAGAGGTCAAAGAGGCTCTTTGGAGAGAAGGTCCTGATGGTTGACAGGGTAGTATCTCAGAGGAAAGCAGGAGACAAGACAAGGAGGCAGAGCACAGTGGGACTGGGACCTGGGGCTGGGAAGAGCCAAAGCTGAACAGAACTGAAGACCTGTGGGTCCTGTTCTTCTAGGGCCCAGTGCTGCCCTCCCCCCAAACCAAAGCAAAAAGTTGAGAAAGCAGTATAGGAATTAAGGGTCTACAACGCCAACAAGGGAAGGAGAGAGCTCGGTTTCAAGGTCTGGCCTGCTCAACTCATGACCCATCCCACCTTTAAAGACCAACTGGAGAGATGAGCCCCTCAGCTAGGGCCACCCTGTCAGCATAAGCAGATCATAACACAAAGGCTAGGTGCTAGTGAACTGTGCACAGAGAGACTTGAATGAGTCATTTGTTCCCAAATTCAGATCCCAGGCCACTATGCTAGGGTGGGTACTCACCATGATCAGGGAGAACGCCAAGGGGCTGTCAGTACAGAAGAGGTGGTGGATGTCCTCACCTTAGAAGCAAGGCAGGCAGACTCTAACTTTTACTTCTAGAAACCCAGAACAAGCCTGACAGATCTCTACTTAAGCAAAATCTACAATTTCAGAGGCATTTTGGCACACAGCCAAATGTCCATCAACTAACATTTAATTACGTTTCTATAGGACCACACTCAGTCATTTCCCATAAAAATTTCTGCTTTTAAACACACAACAAAACAGCACACCATCCCTACTTCCAGTTAGCTGGTGGCATGCCTTCACACGCTGCCTTGAGCAGAAGCCTGACTTTTCCTGGAATGTGAGCAGGCCATCGCTGGAACTGACACCAAGGCCCTCTGGCCAGCCCCATCTAGGAGGGCTGCAATGCCAGTATGCTGGCACCCCAAGTTTATAGTCCTCTCCACCATGAAGCCTGAAGCTCATGCAAGTCCTTACAAAACCAAGAGCCAGACAGTCTGGGGAAGAAACTATGACAGTCACTGCTGTCTTCCTGACAGGGTGGCCTGTTTTCATCCCCAAAGGATGTAAGCCAAGAAGCCTGGGCTACCAAGTGCCTGAACCCCAACTCTGGCTCTCACAGGGTTTTACGAGACAAACAGGCTGTGTTTTGGAATACAAATTACATTCACCTAACCCTCTCCTACTGTATAAATATCAGTCCTGCGCTTACACACAGCACACACCATGTGGCCACATCTAAGCTAAGTTTCAACTAAGTTCTTGAACTAACAAGAACTCTGGCCCCTGGTAGACCCAGGCTAATGCACACTGTCTATGGCATAGCTGGTTTCATAAGCACCTGGTCCATGTACTGAAGGCAGGAGGTCTGAGAGGAAACAGTATAGAGTCTACATGCAGCTCAGGCCTCTGCGACCCAGCTCTGCGGATGGGGATGGCTGGAAGCAGGTGAGGGGAGCAGCACATCTACCATCCTGGATTCTACCCATCCCTGGGACTGCTGATGTGCATCCCAGAGCACACTGCTCCCTCGGCCCTAAGTGGAGCAGAATAGTTCTAAAGGACCACTGACAAGCTGCCATGGGATACAGCAACCAGAGGACCGGCTGTGCTTCCGATGGCTAACACAGGAATCCTGGGGAAGGTGGTCATGGTGGCTCTACTTATGATAAACCCAGGGTACTGAAAGCCAGACCTGGTGGCAGTTATCCAACAACAGAGCAGACCTTAGAATGTGACAACAGCTGCTCTAATGCAAACTTCTAACTACAAGGGGCCACCAGGACCCCTAGCAACACACATTTACATGTATAAGCATGTGTACAAGCATGTGTACCCTTACACACGTGCACAGTAAATCCTGCCATGTCTGACTTTTTAAAAAAGATTTAATATTTTATTTACTTTTTATGTGTATGGATGCTTTGCCTGTACATATGTCTGTGTTCCATGTGTTTGCTTGGTATCTACTGAGGTCAGAAGAGGCTGCTGGATACCCTGGAACTTTTATTACAGGCGGTTGTGAGCTACTCTGTGGGTGCTGGAATAGAATCTGAGTCCTCTGCAAGAGCAGTAAGCAGTCTTAGCCACTGAATCATTTCTCCAGCCCCCCATATCTAATGATTTTGTGATAATGGGTTGATTTAAAATTCCGCCCTCTGGTTTTGTCAACTGACCACACTTGGCATCTGTTATTAGGATCTATAAAAACAGGAGGTGGAAGCCAGACAACAGTATGGAGTCAAGCAGCCTCAAGGAAGCTAGCATGAGTGACTGGGACCCTTAGGCTCTGTGGGTGCGTGCCACTTGCTGGTGATGCGTGCCCTCACTCTGTGCACTTGGTTCTACCCTCGGGTGTGACTGCTGTCTTCGGAGGGGATGGAAGGATTCTTTGGCAGCCTCATGCTCTTGAGAGTTTGAAGCTAGAGCAGCAGTGAGCAGTACCCCAGCTGAGCAACAGACAGCACAGAGCCTGTGCCTGGAAAGACCTTGGGACATTCTGTTCCTGTTCTCTGCTCCTGGCTATTGCTCCAGTTGGTCCCAACAATTCTCAGTTCATCTTTTCCAGGGACCTCAACCTCTGGAGCTGGAAAGTCTCTAAGTGACAACCATGTCCAGGGAGGAAAGAAAGGAAGCTGGTTCTGCCCCGTGCTGATCTTGGGTAGCACTCAAAATCAGACTTCAGTGCCCATCACAGAAATGGGAAGAGAGAAGGGACAGGAGGTCTGGTTGTTTGATGAAGACTTCAGTGCCCATCACAGAAATGGGAAGAGAGACGGGACAAGAGGTCTGGTTGTTTGATGACGCCTAGATCTGAGACACAGTGTCATTGTGACTCAGACCCTTGGACCAAAGGGCAGGGTAACAAACAAACCTGAGACCTGTCTAGGCTATGGTTTGGGGAATGAGAGACAGGTCTAGGTAACAGGTCCAGCCACTCAGGGTCTGCAGGCTGCATCATTGACTGCCCTTAGAGGTGAGCATGCAGTGAGACCCAAGTGACACAGGCCATTCTGGAAGTGTGAGACAGAAGGCACAGAGCCTGAGGAGGGGTGTTCCCAGAGTTTCGAGAACTCACAATGCTACGTGTCCTGGAGACAACTCACCAGCAGATGCTATGGTGGCCCATCAAATCTAGAAGCC
The DNA here is from genome assembly GCF_018167655.1 of Microtus oregoni. NCBI lineage: Eukaryota > Metazoa > Chordata > Mammalia > Rodentia > Cricetidae > Microtus > Microtus oregoni. Next base: position 2,130,264 of record NW_024543079.1, read on the forward strand.
AGCGTTCCACAGTTCTGCGGAGCCACCTCTGCCATCAAGAGGCATAGTCTTGCCAGTCAAAAAGGTGGGCTTGGTATTCACTACATAGGCAGTACCAAGAAAGCAGAGCCAGTGAGGCAGAGCGTCTGCCTCAGGCACCACAACGCCTGGCCTGCTGCTTCTCTCTCTCGTCATACCTGCCTTGCTCGTAACAAACGTGTATCTATGTAATATTTATGTTTTTAAAGTAAAAAGGTGTCACGTAAAGGAGTTTGAAAATAGGAACTCAGGGAAATGAAAGCTTTATGGACTGCACACATAGACCGCAGCAGCAAGGGGCATGGGGTGAACTTACCGAGCCTTTCTCCATGATACGGTTGAGCATGACCACACCCCTGCTCTTCTGCTCCCATACCATCTCCCAGAAGTGCCCACATGTGTTTGGCAAAGGGCCCTGCAAACACACAAAATATACACTCTACAACACTGGACACACAAACACAACATGCAGTCAGCTAGGGACAATGTTTGGAGGTTCAGGCAGAATGGCTGCCAAGTCTGTCTGCTTTGTGGTCTGTCACCCAGTCCCACAGTCCATCATACGGTGAAGGTCACACCTCTGCACCTCGGCACAGAATGTCTTTTGGTCTGGGATGGTGGCTGAGGGGCTCTATTGGGCTCCTTGCCTAAAAGCATGGGGATAGAAAACAAAGCTCCTGTGTGGGTGAGAGGCGGCATGGGGCAGGGCCTCCACTGTGACCTTCTAAGGTCAGGCGATCACCCCAGTCTATGCCTGAGACCACTAATTAAAGGCAGCACTTGTTCACAGACTGCAGTGGTGCTGAGGTGAAGGACTCGCACAGCACCTACATGGAGCAGAGTCAGCCTCTCTTCTTACAGCTAGCACTGGGGAGTCTGAGCATGGACAGCCTTGAGAGCGGGACCAAGGAAAGTGACAGATGTGGGCCACAAACCATCTCAGAGGCGGCCTGAGGGGTCGAAGACCTGGGCATGACGGGTGCCTGCTGAGCACCAAGCTCGCCTAGTGCTAGTGGACAGCTCTAGAAGAATGGCAGTGTACTGGGAGCTCGCTTTAGTCCTGTGGGACAGGAAAACCCACACCAGGGCTGGCCACATCTTTGGACGGAAACCTCTTCTAGAACAGCTCTCACCTACTTTGATCCAAGCCATTACCCTGTAAATCCCAGCATGTTTTTCTTCCCTACTCCAGCACCTGGCATCTTCTCATTCTTCCCTGAGCGCTCTGTCTGCAAGTGTGAGGCAAGGACACTGACAACAGCGTCACGCAGGTGACTTTCCCTCAGGTAACAGAGCCAGCAGGTGGCAGGTGAATGTCTAGGGTACCTGATGACCACCTAGGTCCTTCAACCTCTGTACTGCACAAGGATCCAGGTTGGTCCTGCATCCACAGAGCTGAAAACAGCCCAATGACACTACACACACTGATTGGCCAGGGTGAGAGAACAGGGAGGGGACTGTATGGGACAGGGACACACCTGGGATGCTTTTGGTCAGGCAAACTGGCTTGGGACAAAAAGGGAAAAGAGTTGTGATGGATGAGTGCTGGCTCTGAGCTTCCGACTTCACTAGGATTTGATTTCCACATAGCAGGCAGAGGTCATGCTCAAATACCCTACAGCCCAGGGTATGTGATATGGAATGACCAAGGAGACTAAGATAAACAACACCAACCTGCTGGTAACAGGCTAAGACTGAAGAAAAGGATCGAGAATAAGCTTTTATCCTCTTTCCAGACATTCAGTCTTCTGGTCACACACCATAAGGTGTGTTACAGGAAGTCCATGCTTTTTCAGAAGGTAGCCCAGAGCTATGGGACTTTTAAGAGATGTCATATCCTCTAATGTGGCCCAGAGGACTACTGAATGACACTTGGGACAGAGGTGCCTGGCCAACCGCTAGCCCTCTTAGTTGCTGCCACAAGCACTCAATGCCGAGGTCCACACTTCGGTGGTCACAAGGTCTAAGGTCTTCTCCTCACAGTGCCCAGGGCAGACGCTGTGCCCACAATGATCTGAGGGAGCACACTTTTTCTTGCTGCTTTTTGGCCAATGAGAGCCCCGAACTTCTCAAGGACATGTTGATCTCATCTGATGAGAACACAACAGCACTCTCAAGCTCTTGAGGTAACATGAAAAACACAGTCCAGACAGCCTATTACCTGGGTGAGAATATAGCTCCTCTGGGCTTCCTCCATTTTTATCAAACTGGCATTGATGTAGTCATTATCTTCCTGGTGCAATTTAATCCGACTATGATCAACTGAAAGACAAAAGCAGAGCTGGGTTAAACCTGGGGTCCAAGTGCCTACATTCTAAAGGAAGGCAGAGAGAGGGACCCACAGTCTAAAGAGCGTGCACATTGGTAGGGGCCTCCCTATTCAAGTGACACTAGTCATCTCTGAGTACCAGAAATGTCACATTCCACAGGAACAGCCATCAACCCAGACCATGCCCTCCTTGGGAAGGCAGATCCTAGGTGTCCCCCCCCCCCCCACTCTACAGATCACAGGAGAACGTTAAGGATCCCCTTCCTAATGCTCGATCCAGGTTCCCAGGGTAGAGTCGAGGCTGTAAAAGGAAGCAGTTCACCAAGAGCTGCCTAGCTTGCTGTCACATACAGATGTCTCAGGTGGCACCAACATGATGACTTGGCCCAAGTCTCAAGCACTGCAGAGAAGAGAGTATCCACCTCATGTGCAGCAGTGAGCCATGTGCAATCAAGTGATTCAAGACCCTTTGGATGGCTGGGTGGTGGTAGCGCACACCTTTAATCCCAGCGCTTGGGAGGCAGAGGCAGGCGGATCTCTGAGTTCGAGACCAGCCTGCCTGGTCTACAAGAGCTAGTTCCAGGAGAGGCTCTAAAACTACAGCAGAACCCTGTCTCGAAAAACCCTTTGGACGTTTTGATCTGAGACACTGACAAGGGGGTTTAAACTGGGCAGTGGTGGCACACATCTTTAATCCCAGCACCCAGGAGTTCAAGACCAGCCTGGTCTACACAGTAAGCTCCAGGAAAGTCAGAGTTGAATAGTGAGACCCTGTCTCAAGCAGGGGGCGATTTAATGAATAAAAGACTCTCTCACAGTAAAAGTGCACAGATGTAATTCCAGGAACAAACTCACTAGGGAAGTTCTGCGCAGGCTCCTGACAAAGCTCTGTGCTTTTGTTTCTGTTTCCTTCACTACTTTGTCACAAAGCAGTGGCTCCCAAGGGCTGCCATTCTTTCCCTGCAGCTGTCACAGGTAGGAACCTGTTCTTTCTGCTATAGCCCAGGGGAATCTGGTAGGGATGATTCAATCACATCTTTCACCTGAGCCTAGAGGGGAAGAGAGCACAGCAGCCTGCGGGTTCTAGTGGCACCGCAAGTTTCAGTCAGTCCTGGGTTGCATGAGCCTACTTCTCAATACACAAACAATAAAACCTTTGTGAGAGGCACTGATGACCTCAAGGACTCCAACAACACCAGCTGGCCTTGGGCAAACTCTTCATCTTGTTAACTTCCTTGCTGAACACAAGCTAGTAAAAAAAGAGGAGCCTGGGGGTGCGCATGGTCTGCACTCACAACGCTATGGTACCAGCAGCACTCTGAGCTGGAAAGATCTCTTTTCACTTTGAACCATCTTTCCTGCCCCAAACATGAACAGAAAATTCTTTTTTCTATGAGAGTATGTGGAGAAAGAGAGAGACAAGAATATGCTTGGGGTGCAATGCTGAGAATGATCCCATGTGCTGCAAGGGGACACTGCAGTGCTGGCCCCCATCTAGGACAGCTGGTGGATATCCCAGGGCATCCTGGCAGTGGGAGAGGGGACAGTCTGATATGGTCAGCCAGGACTCCAGAGCATCAGCAAGGGTTTCTGCTGTGTCGCTTTGTTCTCAGTCACCCTCCACCTAGGGACCTACAAGTGCGCTGCAAATGGCTCGTGTTTACTAAATGCACATCTGAGGGGCACTAGGCTTAGTGGCTTACACTGCTGCTTCACTTCCACGCACTCCTGTACGGTGAGTGTGACTCCCATAGTGACAACCAGAGCCACCAGGGTGGCCAGCCAAGAGACACAAGTTTTGTGTTCCAACCCTAGACCCACTTTATATCTCCCAGGAACTTGATTGGCAGCCATGTAGATTTGGGTAGTCACAACCCTCATTGAAGAATAATGTCTACAGACCTCAAGCGGAGTCGGTAGCCCTGGGTCCTAATGGCAGATTCAGATCCTGCATCCAGTTTTGGCTTTTCTTGCTTTCCACACTTTACACATTTGGTTATTTACTCTGAAGGTGTTTCTAGACCAGGAGCCAGGCAGAGGGGGCGGGCTCAGGCCAGTGGGCACTGCCAGTCCTAAGCAGTCAAAGTGAAGGGCCATCTGGTGGAGTGGAGTACCTGTGATCATCATTGTGGCTCATAACTGGGCTTATAAGAGCCAGGGGCACAGCTGCTGAGTCACCCCGAAGAGGCAGTGCACTAAGCCTAAGCCACTCCACTTTGGGGAGGAAAATGACTCACCACAACACAGAGCTAAAGAGAAGGGCTCTCAACCACCAGATTTCCAGAAACTGGAGCCCCAGAGTCTGCAACAGTGAAAGCGAGCTATGACACTGTGTCTCCTGTGCTTACAACAAGAGACAATGAGGTCACAACCTCTACCACACCCGGGACAGTGGCAGCTGTAACTGGGAAGTGTGATGGGGCAGTGGGAACAGTGAGTACTTACAGGGGCTGACATCCCGGTACCTGTTCCGGTTTTTGTTCTTAGGAAGTTTCGCCACTCTGCATGGGAAGTCACTGGCTTCATGTCGAATATCCTATAAAAAGGATAAAGAGTTCTCTTTTGGAATCTACACCAGGAATTTATCCAGACATGAGCTGGGCACTGGCTGAGTTAATGGAGCACCAGAGATGAGCCAGGCACTAAGGACTCATCATTCCAGACATCAAAGAGGCCTGGCAGTGTGGGCAGGCCAAACCGATGATGCTCAACTACATCCAATGTTACAGGAACAGAACACGCTGAGCAGGCCCAGGCCTGGTGGGACACAGAGGAAGAAGGCTGTGGCCTGTGAGCAGAGGCCAGAGGGCTTATGTTAGGAACAGTGAGTGGGCAGCGGGGAAGAATGGCAGATGGCTGGAGGATGTGGTGGGCAGGCTAGATCTTGAAGTGCTGGAATGTCAGGCCTGGGAGTTCCAACTAGAACCTTCTGGAAAGGAACACGTCAAAAAACACTCCACCATCCAACTGCTGTCTTTGGAGGCAAACACGCCCCTGCACGAACAGAAGCAGCTTCCTCCTGCTCATCAGACTGCACACAGGCCCACCCTGCTCTTGCTGGGATGCCGCCAGTCTCAGGGAGCAGTCGGGGGAATCTGCTTTCATTAGCAATGACAAGAGCATGTGCACTGTGAAAGTGCTACCATCATGAAACTGTACGTCTACAAAAAGTTTAAACTCTTGGGGTTGGTAGACTTTACCAGAGTGAGAAGGGGACAGGAGAAGAGGCCATAGGGACAGCAGTCTACAAGCTGGAAATCAGACAGCTCAGCAGTAGGGCAGCTCCACAGTCCCGGAGACATGCAGGGTGTAGATGGCTGTCACCTTGGAAGGAAGGGTGAAACTCCCAGTGGGGGGTGGGTGAGGCCTCCTCTGAGCAGGGCTAGATGCCACCCCAACCAACTCGCCTTCCCTCCAAGCTGCTATGCCAGCCCTCACTTCTGCAGAAATCAAAGGATGACCTTCGGGAAGAGTCAATCAGGCCTTTAGACTAGCTAAAGTGGGCTGGCGCAAAGCTAACGGCTCCAAGGCACGAGTAAGCAGTGCACACCCAAGCTCGGGCCCTGCCCTCTTTCAGATGCACACACGGGGCTGCACTAGCTTCATTTCCTTTCCTGGTGGGAGGCCTTCAGCTGATCTGACCAGACAGCAGGAAGAACCGAAGGATGCCAGCATCCGGGTGTGCCTGTTTGCTCAGGGCTCTAGCTGCCTGTCCGTGGGCCTCTACTCTCCCTCACACAGATGCCCCCGATAGCGGATCTAACAGGAAAGCAAGGGCCAGGGAAAGAGCCCTTCAGAGGACACGAACTGCAGAGTTCAGAAAGCCTGAGAACAAATACTACCAACACACTTACAACAGTAAGCTCTCCTAAGAACAGGATGCCATGATATATACTAAATAAAAATGTATTTTGTAATGTAAAACAATACAGCAAAAATGACAAACTCAGTTGAAAAGATAAGGAACTCCTCCCATCCCCCTTTCAAAGGACAGCCAAAGATAGCAGTCACCACCCCTTTTCCAACAGGTTTTCCACAGCACGAGAAATAGACCAAGAAAAGAGGGGGAAAGAAACAAAATGGAAAATGATGGCAAAGGAAACTTCCGTGGAAACTGAAGGCTGACAGACTCTTGCCAATATGACCAAGACAACGGTGTCAACAGCTTGCCTTCTCTAGCACACTAACTGTGACATCAATCTACCCGAGGAAGTGAGACCTGAATCCAGCCAACAGGGGAGTCCAACTGAGACATATGACTCTTTAGGGTCTAGATGACAGTCAAGCACGGCAGGTCTGCAGACCCAAGTGCAGGCCTCTGGCCCGCAGCTGGATGCCTCCATGAAAACCTGGAACCGAGAGTCTGAACAGCTCACAAAGCTAGCATTAAACCACTCGGGCACAATAGGCCCAAATGCCAGTTGTGGTGGCCACACACACCTGTAATGCCAGCACTTAGGGGCTGAGGCAAGACTGCTGTTGAGATCAACCTGAGCTATAGAGTGAGATCCCCTCTCAAAGAATCAGAAAGATAGTAAGTACTAAGTTTAATCTCAGCACTCTGGGGGCAGAGGCGAGTGGGCGAACTGTTGTGAACTACTTGAGGCCAGCCTAGTCTATATAATGAAACCTGTCTCAAAACAAAACAAACAACAAAAAATAAGCAGAACAATAGTTTTGTATTTTGGGAAGTTCATTTCCACCAGTACTTAAGTGTCTTGTACATCCAATTGGTCAGAAATTCCAATTTTGATGAACAGTTGACACGCCCTAACTTGAAACACCTACTTCTTTTGGAAACAAATAGGCATAAAAGCCAGTCTGACCACACAGAAATACTTCCATGTTGCACCAAGCAAAGTGGAACAGCAGTGCTGGTTTTACCCATTCGTCTTGTGCCACACAGCAGATGTGTGCTTCTGGCTCCATGGTAGAATGCATTATTTGCTTACAACTATCTGCCATGAGGAAGAGCAGGGGAGTCTGCCTGAAAGTGTCAGGAATCTGTTAAAAGAGTGAAGTCCTCACCTCTAACCCCAGGCCGGAGTCAAGGCAGGCCCTCAACATAACCTGCTGACTGACTGAAAGGACGGTGCTAATGCTGTAAATGGACAGCTTTTGACTCCATACCAGCATGCTTCCCGGCACAGGGTGGAAATGCCCCAGAGGGAGCATGCATCCGAGAACACCCCATCAAACCCATCTTAGCTGCCACAGAATGAAGCTCCTGGGGCTTGGTTTGGTTTCTGCAATTGTCATACACAGCCTCCTGATAAGATAGTACCATACTAGCTACTAACACAGGGAGTAAAAACAGAGAAGCTGGGTGAGCCAGTACACACCTGAAATCCCAACACTTGCAAGCTGAGGCAGGAGGATAGAGGGTTCAAAGACAGCTTGGGCTGTCCCAAAATGAAAGAAAGAAAGAAAGAAAGAAAGAAAGGAAAGAAAGAAAGAAAGAAAAAGAAATTTCTTCAGTGGTATAGCAACTGGCAAGATGCTTATTCTAGTAAGTGACCCCCCACTCAAGCTCATGCAAGCAACACTAAACTCAAGGAACAACAAAACCAAAACCAAAAGACAAAACAACACCCCAAAACATGGAAGAAGGGACTTGTTGGGAAGACAGGTGAGTAGGAGGCGGAGAGGGATTTGAAGGCAGCTCTGAGGGGTGAAAAGTATGTCAAGAAATTAAAAAAACGAACACAAACTACCCATATTTCAGCAGGAAGGGTTATTTATTAAGTGTCCCGACAGGTGCCATGTGTCTAACAGAGGGAAGCCACCAACAGCACCTGTGACCTATTAGAACTCCAGAGACAACCAAGTCTCTGTCACTGGTCAATCTAGGCTTTTCTCTGAATGGCTGTCTGATCTGAGGTGCTGGGGGAAGCCATAGTTTCTCAGAAATAGTCAGATGAGAGACTGAAGGAAGGGCAGAAAAACCAGACAGTGGTGACTGACAGGCAAGCACTTCCTGGAACCCAGGAGCAGTCGTGGCTGAAGCAGAGAGATGGTGCTTATGTCCGGCCTGCTCACCTATGATGGGTATAAGTACCTCACAGTAACAAGTAGAGAACAGATTTTATTAACCAAGTCTCACTATAACTGAAACAGAAAATTTACGTAGAACAAAGTATAACCAAAACCCAGATTACCAGAGGTTGTCTTCTGAATGGAAAACAAAACTTATAGTCCAGGCTAGCCTCAAACTCCCTTTTAAGCAGAGGATAACCTTGAACTAATTTTCCCAGTCTCTCCCTGTCCTGGGAGGATGTACCAACACACCTGGTACACGGGGTGATGGGGATGGGGCCCAGCTCTCATGATGCTAAGCAACTCCACCAACAGCTCCACCCCCAGCCTGCTTCAGTCTTCACACACAGAAGTTAATATAACTTCCTGCAAAGACTTAAGAAATGGTGTAGTAAATGGTCACCTGCTGGGTACGCCTGAGGCCCCAGGCTTGATTCCCAGTAACACACACACACACACACACACACACACACACACACACTTTTAATATATTTCTACCTTATTTACACATTCACATAACAAATATGCAAGAGGTAATGAGCTTAATGCAACTATATTTTAATACCCAACTACTGAGCTTAAACAGTAAGAGTCTCACTTAGCTATCAACACCAAGCCAGTTTTGATTTAAAAATTTCAAAGATTTATGCTAATTATGTGTGTCCTGTATGAATCCAGGTGCTCACAGAGATCAGAAGAGTATGTTAGATCCCTGTGGAGATGGACTTTTAGGTGGCTCAAGTCTCACCCCTGTGGGTGCTAGGAACCAACTGGATCCTCTGGAATTGCAGTACTCACCCTTCACCACTGAGTGATTTTAAATAAGCATATTGAATAAAAATAGATGCTAGAAAGAAAGCCTATGCCCCCAAGGCTTCCCAGAGCAAATGCAGAGAGTGAGGAAGGACAGACATGCCAGGCAGGGAAGCACAGGTTCCAGCAAGCCCTGAACCAGGGTTAGAACAAAAGGTTGTGGAAATGACATGGGAAGGCAGACCAAATTATGCTGTAGAGCTCTCCAGATAGGAACACGGGCAGCAGTGGACATTCACTAAGCTAAAAGGGAACTCTGCTGGGACTAGCAAGCAATTTCACTCTTTGAGCACCCTCTGCTCTGAGCATGAAGCGCCAGCCAGTTAATTATATTTAGAAAAACCACAGATAGTCTAGGCTGAGACACAGCAGAAATGAAAGCCCAGGCTACCCATCTGAAGTGGACCTGCTAAAGTTCCAGAAGAGGACCAGCTCTAGCAGACAAGCGATACTCCAGCCAGATACAATCTGTTCCACACAGTCCATGGTGGGCCTTAAGACCACAAAGAAGGCAGGAAATGAAGAGTCTCCTAACAGTCAAGGCTTAGGAGGCTGAAAGTGACCACAGGGGCAGGTACCCAGGCTGCAAGAGCAGCAGACCCCCCCCCCCCGTGTGTGTGTGTGTGTGTGTGTGTGTGTGTGTGTGTGAGAGAGAGAGAGAGAGAGAGAGACACAGAGAGACAGACAGAGAGAGAGAGACAGAGACACAGAGAGAGAGAGAGAGACAGAGAGACAGAAAGTGATAAAGCTGCAGAACAGCAGCAGCTTCAGAGCAGCTCCTAGAAGGAACTTCCCAGCCCTACTGCTAGGACAGCTGTTCAAAACACCAAACTCTTAAAATACCAGCGGGGACCTCTGTAACTGCTGCTGACCCCAAGCCATTTACAAGAACAGGCCACTGTACGCAATCTCATAATCTCGTTAACAATGACTCCTTGGTCCCTAAGGGCTGTAGTTTCAGCACTGAGAACGACAGCCTTGAGAAGGCCACCTGTGTGTGTGTGTGTGTGTGTGTGTGTGTGTAGGGGGGGAGCAGTCTGGTTCAAGGCCCTGTAGTGGGTGACTAGGAAAGAATGACTTAATACAGGTAAATGAATTTGGTCTTACACTGCAATTAGAAGTAGCATTCTGAATTCAATGCAGCAGCCGGCAGGCACTGGAGCTGCCACTTACCTTACACGAATTACATGAATAATTAGGATGACGTGCCTGCCTTAGACTCTCAAGTGTCCCCGACTTTGACCCTAATTTTTACAGTCCTTGACACAAGCATCTTTTAAAAATCACTTGTGTTTTCTGTTAAATGTCATGAATTTCACCTTGGGCAGAAATCAATAATGAGAAAATGAATCAGACTTACAGTAATTTATGTCAATCAAACATATTGGAACCAGTATCTACTGAAGTGCTGAGAACCACAAAACCATTCCCGTAAAAGAATGAGCTAAAAAAAAAAATCGACTTTCACTTCTGTTTTGTTTACCTTCTGCTTTCCATCAGGCCAGTAAGAACTTCACCCCGGCTCCTGGCTGCTTGCCGGGGGACAGTGGGACAGTTGACTAACAAGGACTTGGCAGGCATCTGCAAAAGCAAGGTCCATAACTTTCCTGGCAGGAACCAGGCTGCCCACCATGTTTCCTCCTTTCAAGGTCCCAGGGGAAAAGCAACATACGACACCAGCGAAATCCCTGCCTTGAAATGATACTGCTCTCCTTACACAAGGGAAGGATGCTTCCCGTACATTTAGGAGTATGAATGAGCAGAAAACAGCTCATTACAATGAAATGGTTTTGGTTAAGACTTTCCCAAGTATTTGGAAAGCTGTGGGAAGCTAACGAGAACCAAGAGAAAGAAAGGCACATGCACTACCACCACTGGTCAAATGAGTTTGCAGAGTTTCTTCTAGATGCCATACACTTCTACCTGCCATGAGAGGAACCAGGATGAAGGAGGGACAGAGAGGAAGGAATGGCAACGCTCAAAGCACTGGGAGGGATGGATCTGTCAAGTCACAAAAATAAAATCACAAGCGGAGGCAGAGAAGCTGTGTGACTTCCCAAGCGAGGAGGCAAGAGTGAGGCTTACACAGGCCTCGACTCATCCGGACACTGTACCCAGACCTGGAGCAGCATCGTTAGACCTCAGCTGTTCAGTCCTGCATGAAGAGGTGGAGGTAAGCTTTCACTTCTAGGTGGAAAATAGGACTGTGGGTCCAGGCATGGTGTGCACACCTGTAATCAATCCCAACATTAGAAGGAGACAAAAGGATGCCAAGTTTATGAGCTACATAGAAGGATCCTGTCTTAAAACCAAATCAAACCACAAAGTATGTTAAATTCAACATGCTTTTTCAACATTTTAGTAAACCAAAGATAAAGAAAACTAGGGATAATAAAATTCAAGAAAATGTGGGCTGGGTATAGCCTTTAATCCCAGCACTCAGAAGGCAAAGGCAGGAGGATTTCTGTGAGCTTGAGGCCAGTCAGCCTGGTCTACACAGAGTGTTCCGGGATAGCCAGAGCTACATAGTAAGACTGTCTTGCAGGCTGGGGTGATGGCTTAGTGGTTAAAAGTTTGGTTTTCAGCACCCACGTGCTGATATATATAGGAAAAACACTCATATACATTTTTTTTTAAAGGTCAAGAAAACAAAAAGCTAGGGTTGTTTTGAGGCAGGGTTTCACTGCGCAGTCCTGACTGGCCTGAAACTCACTACGTAGATCAGGCTGGCCCAGCGCAGCTGCTGCCTCTGCCCCTGGAATGCTATAGGAGTAAAGGTGTGTGCTACATTCAGATAAGAAAAGAGAATTTCAAGGCCAACAGTAACTTGTAGAAAGCTGAAGAAAAGTTACTCCACCCTAAATCCTGGAGGAAGAATGGGCAGAGTGGCTCTGGTTCAGGCCGTGTCAAATATTATCTCAACGGTATTCCTTAGGAGGCAGAGGCAGGTGGATCTTTTTGAGTTCAAAGCCAGAGTGGTATACAAAGCAAGTTACAGAACAGACAAGGCTACACAGAGAAAACCTGTCTTGGAAACACACACATGCATGCACACACCAAATGTATACACAACAATGTTATATGGCACACTATATATACACAAAAATAAAATATTTATTTATTTTACAATGGGGACAGGCAGCAAGCCTTCGCTAGCAACATGTAATCACCTGCAGAAGTGTCTAGAGCTGGAGGATGCCAGGCCCTTCCTTAAGGGGCTGTTCCACATCTCAATGCCACAATCCAAACTCCAGAGGAAGTAATACCCATTATCACACTGCTGGACCCTAGCCGGTCACTCCCAGTCCCCTCAACTCCTGTGGCATGAACATCCTCTGAAAATGCACACATCACTCTCCAAAGCCTGAGATGACAGTCCTTGGCAAGAGCCAAGGACTCCTAAAACCCAGGGTGGAAAAGGAATTCAGGAATACTAATGCCACACACACTGCCACAGGAGGGCTGTGACGTCCTGCAGGTTGTTCTGAGAAAGCAGTGAATTGCAGCCACTTGTGCTTACTGAAGCAGTTGTGCATGAGGGTCATGAACTTGCCACCAATTTCTGTCCCTGCCTTCAGTTTGGGTCAAGTGTTGAAGGGACAGGTGGCTCTGCCAAGGTCCATGTTCTCAGTGAGGGCATAAACCATCTGTGACCACAAGCTCGCTGTGCTGTGCAGAAAGCGAGTCACGAGTATGTAGTGTAGGAAGGAGGTGTCAAGGCTAGTTAGTGAAATCTAAAGTAATGAATTTGAAAGTGGCTGTGCAGAAGACCAGTGACAAGTCACCTGTCCCTATGGCAGGAAACTAACTAAATGCCATGCTTCAGATGCTCAATGAAACTCCACACACAGGGCCAGGGGGAGCAGGGACTGCCCTTCCCCACAGCATCACTCTGGGCCCTTGCCACGTGACAGTGAGCTTTGGCCCAGTCTGTAACAGCACACACAGCTGCTAGGTTTTTTGCCTCTCCTTTCTAGACAGGGGACATACTCAGAGGAGCTGTTACTCATGGACACGGCTCAGTTAAGGAACATGTGGGGGTCTAATGATGTCAGAAAGAGTCAATGGGAGGGTGTGGATTGGAATACATAGTATGACAGGCAGCACAGAGAATGTACCACTGATCAAACTGACACTACCATCCCTGGCTGCCACAGAAGGCTCAGGGGTTATGGCAGCAATGAGCACTTCCAGCTCTGTCACCTGGGGGCACAGCAGGGCATGAGAGAAGTTCCTCAGACCAGCCCTTTCCTCAGTGCTGCTGCTGCAGAACTGTCCCCTCCAACGGGCACGATCCTGAAGACCACATTCCACACAAGCAGATTCTGGGCTCCCTCCAGTTCCCTGCCCAACAGGAATGAGTGGATCCACATGGGACAAGATTTCCACAGGAAGGCCTGGGCATGCTGATTAAGAGACCAACAGGGAACACAGCACACTGGTGGCACTAAGAAACAATCTGCTGAGCTCTGCTGGCTGCCCCAGCTGATGAAGGCCCAGCCCACAAAGAAGGCATCTGGCAACTGAAGCCCCAGGCATCTTCTGGCCTTGAGATTTTACCCTCCTTCCCAAATCCAAGGTGGAGGTGGTAATGACTCCCTTGACTCAAAAAGGTACTGGCTATGATGCTGGGATTCATCCCATAAATCAGGGAGGAAGGGTGACACCGATTAATGCTTATAATTGCTGCCTCCTCCCCCTTACACTGGGATTAAAGGGTATTTCACCATGATGGCTGGCAAGGGACTTTTTGAGTACAGATACTGGGATTACAGTGAGGAAGAGTATGAGTTCCATGACAGCCTGGGCTACATGGTAAGACCATCTCAATTGCATTACATATACAAATGCATTACTAATCACTAAATACACATACAGACGCATACACACCCCTCTGGCCATGCTGCGGCTTCACAGATGGGGTGGGGAGGAAGGGTGAAAGGAGCCTGCATTATTTCATAGCTCGACTGAATCTGCAATGACCTCACTGAGATTTCCAGAAAAAATCTGAGTGGCAGAATCACACTAAAACACCTTTAGTGAGGAGCTGCTGTGATGGAGTCAAGGTCTCAATCACTTTTCTACAGGAAAGATGAAGTACAATGCAAGAAAATATTTTCTTTTTTTGGAAGGGGGATGGGGGCTCGAGACAAGACTTCTCTGATTAGCCCTGGCTGCTGGCCTGGAACCCAGAGATCCACCCGCCTCTGCCTCCTGAGTGTTGGACTCAAAGCGTGCATCACCATTTAAACAGGGGTAAGAGGTTGCAGCGGGACTTTGGTGTATAAAACACTGTACCCAAGATTATCAGCTGGTCAAAGAAAAATTCTTAACACTTAAAATGTCTGGATAAAGAAAGGAGCAACTTCACTTCCCCAGGAAGTGTCAGGAGGCAAAATGCTTAGAGATCCACTCTTCAGGTCACATACCCACCCCGCCTTCCTCCCTGGCCTGTACTTGAAGCCATTTCTAAAGAAAAAGCACAGGCTACACCCAGGCACCACTCAAATGTTTGGCGATCCCTCAGAGGAGCCAGGGCCTAAGCTGCTCACCATAACTCCTACCTTTCCTTCCCAGCATTCATCTCTGCATCTTGCCCAGGGTCTCTCCTGCGACCTCCAACACAGGATCCTGGTTAACACACTGCCCAGCCACTGCTGTCAGACGTAGGAGCCTACCTAATGCACTTGAACTTGCAAATGACGCTCAGAATGCTGAGAGGAGAAAGGCCTATTCTGGCTGCAGTATGACAGTCTGAAGGGTTCTTAGAACCCTGATACTCTGTCTCCAGAAACAGAGGTATCCCATCTCAAATGCACCACACCTGCAGTCAGCTGCAAGATGAAACTGTATGCAATTATATCCAGTTGACTCTCCTTAAATTAGCTGCAAGCCCAAGGCCTCAGACCCCTTAGTCTGTCAGAGAAAAAGTGCCCCACTGAAGCCCCCTTTCCCTGGGGGACGTGTTTCATCCTTGGCATCAGCATTTCAGTAATTAAAGGAATTTCTTTCTTTTGAAAGGAAAAGGGATAGTGTGTAGTTAACACCTGAAAGCTACCTGTAGTGACAAGTCTACAGGGGACTCTAGGTCAGGCAGCAGGGGCACAAATCAAGACATAAAACTGAAGGAAGCAAGACAACCCCGAATTCCAGTAGCGCTTGCTGACAGCTAAGGAGAAGGGGAGTGAGACGCTGAGTGGGGTGAACTGTTCTGGAGCACTGCTCA